>NC_134561.1:13888118-14544473 GCF_025594145.1 Primulina tabacum
TAGACGTTTGGTGTATCGATATGCTAATGAGACAGAGCATTCCTTATTGCAGATGATTTGATATAGAGTAGACCAAAGTCCAGAAATAAGAACGTACCACCACCGCGAACGGTGGTAGTAGGTGGGAGACTTGTTACGTTCTTATTCACCGGGATCCCTAGATTAGAAGAGAGATGAGTCGAGTCTGAGATGCCGAGTCAAGAATTGAATTACAGATTGTATAGATTATGTTTCGTAGATTACGATCCATGTTTTAGTTACTGTTTGATATTGAATCAAATTTCAGATTATGATACATGCAGTGATATATGTTCCATGCTTTTATGCTAGTTTAGTTAATTGTATGTATACATTGTTTATACTGGGATTTATTCTCATCGGAGTTATCCGGTTGTTGTCTTGTTTGTATGTGTGCATGATAACAGGTAGGACAGGATCAGGGTCATGAAGATGATGAGAGAGAGGACAAGTTAGCGTGGTGATTCCGGACTTGTTGTAGATATGGTTTTAACACTTGACATTCAGTAGTTGAACCTTAGTCTAGTTTGAATGCTTGTTGTACATGATTGTACTTTTATACTGATATGTATATTAGTTTAATTCCATTACGTTACGCATTTGCGTTTTTAAAAAAAAATATTTAGACCCCATTTATTATAATTGATTAAATTGTCCTAATGATGATTAAGAATATGATTAGCGTCCGGGTCCCCACATTCAATCTTTGAAGAATCCACCGATATTCCTTCTTTCGAAACAATATGGCCCAAAAATGCCACATGTTCCAACCAGAACTCGTTTTTCTTTAACTTGGCATACAATTGCTTATCCTTCAACAGCTGCAACATGATAGACTTAATTTAATTGTGGTGATGATAGTCAAAACTAGTAGATCGCGTTGGTAAACCAGAAGATAGTATAAAAATAGAATTTCTCGTATCGCCTTAACAAAGCAGTACTCTTCGAGTACTTATCGGCTTAGAAAAATAGAAGCAGAACTTGACTTTTGTTCAATCAGAACCTATCGATCTTATGTTAAATGTTACCGTTACTCTACCAAGTAAAAGTATTAAATGCATCATTAATGCTGTACAAAGTCGTTTAATATGTTTTACCAAATATGGTATGAAACAAGACTGATTGTTCTGAAGCTCTTTGCAGAAACTTTTTAGATAATAAAGCTGATTCTATCAGAAGTCAAAAAAATCATTTTGTTTATAGACGTTGGATTCAAGACTTCTATAAATACACAAGATCAACGACGTTTATAGGTGACCTCGACACCGAAACAACGATTACACTCTCTAACATACGAATGTTGATTTGAGCACGCAGAACTACTTATCATCTTCAAAGCTCAATATATAGAAAATGATCACACTCTTCACATTAGTTATCTGATCTTTTTAAGATCATATTGTGCTGAGTGTTTCTTACTCTCTCTACAATCATATTCAAGTTATTATATCTTTGAGAAGAGTTCGTAAACTGTAAAAGAGTCTTTTCCTGAAACTTTTTGTATTCATCTTATTATGTTGAGAAACTAAGAGTTTCAGTAGGCAAAGGATATGTAAAGGGCCTAAAACTCCTTTCTTGAAAATTTGCGGAAAATTAAAAATTTTTCTTTTTAAAAGAACTTAAATGGCCTCATTCATAAAATCACTGGGGAATCAAGTTCAATGTTTAAAATAATAGCAGCGGAAGAAAATAAAGTTTTGCCAACAATAACAATTTAAAAATTATCCAACGACTGATAAAAATTGTTTGCGGAATAAAATAACAACTGCTGCACTGAGGTCCTCGGGTGCCACTACTGCCGACCCAAGCTGGCTCACTGGTCCCCGCCCTCGGCCCTGGCCTCATCAGTACCTACAACAATCAAGTCTAGTGAGCCTAAAGACTCAGCATGCATAAATCGCATCTAACGAGTAAAAATCTGAATTTAAAATCTGCATGAGTTAACATATCCTATCCTGAGGCATACTGAAAAATAATCTGTACTGAGCAATTATAATACGTGCATAAATGAACTGATAATCACAGTAAAAATGTTTGCTCCTTGGAGCCTGTACTGAAATAACTGATAAAATTTTCTGTTGAGATTATGTTTACGCCTGTGGCCACTGCACTAAGCTGAACTGATCGGTAACTGACTACCGGGGAGGCTGAAACTGAACTGAGCTGGCCGGTCACTGGCGACCGGGTGGTACCATACTGAACTGATCGGTCACTGGCGACCGTATAAAATAACACTCCCACATAGTGAATGACCCACAAGCCATATCGCATAAATCTCAAAAATAATCATTTTCTATTTAATGCACGTAAAATAATTAACTGGCGTAATGAAAATTCCTGTAATTTTACCAACTGGATTGGATTGGATCGTCCCCAGGCTCGGTGCAACCTAACTGTGCTATGAAAAATATGCAATAGCTTAAACATGACCAACTACGCAATTTAGTTCAAAAGATGCGACTATGACGCCTAATGACTTCGCATTTAATCATGACTCCGAGCCAACCTGAACCGACACCGAACCGACGTATAGTCATGATTAAAATACGCTGAAAAATTATAAAATAATGCTCCTAAAATGATAAGGTCGAAATCTAGGTGGAATGGAGGCCAAAACACGAAACGCTCTTTCGAGAGTCAATTTGGCACATTGCACCGTAAATTCTCGTACGACCTCGAAAATGATCCGAATGACAAACGGTCAAAAACATGACCTTTCCAACTCAATGAGGCACTGTCCAGTCCAAGGCCATGGGCTAAAAGCCAACCAAGAACTCAAACGATCCTTCTAAACGACACAGCAACTTGGTGTAATTTCCAGCAGCTGTGCAACTACAAGACTTGCGTTGGTTTTGAGACTATCGGCTATTAGGGGCGTGAACCACTGACCAGAGACTCTTACCAACATCCCAAGGAATGATTTGAACCATGGCTAAGGGCCCTAGGCCAGCCACAATCCGCATCACACCAAAACTCAACCGAAGGGTCCAACCGAGAGCAACGTGCATGCGTGTGTAGTGTTTTGCTTAGATCGATGTCTTGCGTCGTTCCAGTGGCCATTTGATTGACCATGGCACAATCAAGACATCTAGGAGCATGATATGAACCGTGGCTAAGGGCCATAGGCCAACCAAGATCCACACCAAGCAAACACAAACCGAAACCATATGCTGAACAAAGGAAGAAGCCGAATGGGGAAAGGGCTGTTCTTGTTGATTATTTAAAAACCGATGAGCCATGGACCAAGCCACCAAAAGGGCGACTTTGTCACATCTTAGACTTGCTAGGGAAGTGATCTAACCATGGCTATAGGCCCTTGGGGCAGCCAAGATCGGATCCACAACCCTTGACACAAAACTGAAATTTCGAAACACCAATCTGCGCCTATGGGAACTTGCTGTAATTCTGAATTTCCAGCAAGCATGGGGGCTGAATAAATGGGCCAACATGGTCCTAATGCATCCTACTACATGTATATAAGCCGCCTTGGGAGCCTGGAGTCGAACCAATCACCTGAAACTCACAAACCAAGAAAAACGTGAAGCTTGCCAAGGAAAAACGAAAATTCTGCATGTGTTGTTCCAAAATGTTTTGACATGTATCTCGGTTTTTGCTTGAATAAACATGATCATGTACTGAAAAATAAATTATAATATGACTTGATTGAGGTTTAGAAAGAATCTAGACATGCCTGGTTTCGTTTCGAAAGAAAACGAACGAAACGACGACGACGCGGCACGGAGGAGATGGAGCGATTCTTGTCTACCTTTCTTGCTCTCGATTTTTCTTGCCTTCCCTCTAGCTAAGACTCAAGATTTTTCTACACTGAAAATGGATCTGAATGATGAGGTATTTCGGTGGTGAGGGAGGGGGAGTGATGGTTATGAAGGTGAGGAGAAGGGTGCACAATAATAGGATCATATCAATACCAAGTCTTCCCAAATTTGAATTTTGAATTATGGTTTGATGTCAAATGAGTTGGTGGATGCTTCTAGGAGGTAGTGGCCGATTATTAGCTTGTTTTCTAGTCTAGGATATGTCCATTAATTAATTAAATTGTGCTCCCAAAAATCCTAGAATTATCCTACAACTTACATGCAAAGAAATGGTCAAAAGGTTGATGAGTTGGCAATTGAGTTGCCTAGCAACTAAGGGGCCGAAATTATGCTAATAAAATGAGTGGGAAGTGATGGTTATCTAGTCAACTAATAATCTTTGAAAGCCTTACTAATCCTTTAAATAATTTAGTGAGCTAACCCCTTAATTAAATAACTTAAATGAGCTCATTTCTTAATCACCTCAAATAATTAAATTAAATCCTCAAACCTCCCTTACTAACTTAAATGAACTTACTTGCTAGCTAAATTAACTTCTGGAAATATTTCTCGAATCTTAAATTCTACCTCAAAACTCCGACTCCGGTCCGGCCTCACTGAAATAACTGAAATGCTAAAAATCAAACTACTGAACTGAAATAATGAATAATTAACTTCAAATAAATGCATTTAAAATAATCATGCAATGAAGTCAATTAAATTTAAAAATCTAGAATTATGCATGGCTTATACGTCTACTGATTTATGGGTGCTACTGATTTAGAACTCACCGAATAACTCGGGGTATCGACTTCTCATCTCCGGCTCAGACTCCCACGTAGCTTCCTCCTCTGAATGGTTGAGCCATTTGACTTTGACTCGCTTAACAAGCTTGTTCCGAAGTTTCTTCTCCTGTCTGTCTAGGATCTGCACGGGTCTCTCCTCATAAGATAAGTTCGGAGTAAGCTGCAACGGCTCGAAATTCAGCACATGCGAAGGATTTGCCATATACTTCCTCAGCATGGAGACGTGAAAGACATTGTGTACTCCGGCCAGATTCGGCGGAAGAGCCACACGATAAGCAAGCGCCCTAACTCTGTCAAGGATCTCAAACGGTCCAATGAATCTCGGACTGAGCTTTCCTTTCTTGCCAAATCACATGACACCCTTCATAGGTGCCACTTTCAAGAAGACATGATCGCCCACTGCAAACTCTAAGTCTCTCCTCCGCTGATCGGCATAACTCTTCTGTCGGCTCTGAGCAGTCCTCATCCTATCACGGATCTTGACTACTACATCTGCTGCCTGCTGAACAATCTCTGGACCCAACTCTGCTCTTTCTCCTACTTCATCCCAATGAACAGGAGATCTACACTTGCGGCCATACAGCGCTTCATACGGAGCCATACCTATAGACGACTGGAAACTGTTGTTATAGGTGAACTCTACTAATGGTAAGTTCGACTCCCAACTCCCAGAGAAATCAATGACGCAAGCGCGAAGAAGATCCTCCAAAATCTGAATAACTCGCTCTGACTGCCCATCCGTCTGCGGATGGAAAGCTGTGCTAAACAGCAACTTCGTACCCAAAGTCGAATGCAAACTCTTCCAAAACGAGGAAGTGAATCTGGGATCTCTGTCGGATACGATAGAAACTAGAATACCATGGAGTCGGACTATTTCTCGGATATACAGCTCTGCATACTGAACCATGGTGAAAGTCGTCTTAATAGGCAAGAAGTGCGTTGATTTGGTAAGACGATCTACAATCACCCAGATGGCATTCGATCCTCTGGCTGACCTCGGCAATCCGGTCACAAAGTCCATGGTAACATTCTCCCACTTCCACTCGGGAATAGGGAGAGGCTTGAGCAAACCTGCTGGTCTCTGATGCTCGGCCTTCACTAACTGGCAAGTCAGGCACTCGGATACAAAACGCCTGATGTCCTTCTTCATCCCTGGCCACCAATACAATAGCTGCAGATCTTTGTACATCTTCGTACTCCCAGGGTGAATGGAGTACGGGGACATATGGGCCTCTGATAAGATGTCTGCTCCGATAGAATCACTGCTGAGAACCCATATCCTATCTCGGTATCTCACAATACCGTCGCTGACTGTATACAAAACACTGCCCTTGGCTTCATCTCTCTTCTTCCACTGTGCCAACTGCTCATCTGCGGTCTGACCACTGCGAATACGGTCCAAAAGGGAAGACTGAATGGTCAAGGTAGATAGACGAGGAACTCTACCTCGAGGGTAAGTCACAAGATCAAACCTCTGCATCTCGATCTGAAGAGGTTTCTGAATCGTCAAATGAGCCATCACTGCGACTTTCCTGCTCAAAGCATCCGCAACTACATTAGCTTTACCCGGGTGGTAGCTAATGTCATAATCGTAGTCTTTCACAAGCTCCAACCAACGCCTCTGACGCATGTTCAGCTCCTTCTGCGTAAAGAAATACTTGAGGCTTTTGTGGTCGGTAAAGATCTGACACTTCTCTCCATACAGATAGTGCCTCCAAATCTTCAAAGCAAAAACTACGGTGGCCAACTCTAGATCATGGGTGGGGTAGTTCTTCTCGTGGATTTTCAGCTGTCTAGAAGCATACGCTATCACTCTCCCATGCTGCATCAAAACTGCACCTAAACCAAGCTTCGAAGCATCGGTATAAAGGACAAACTCGCCGAATCCTGACGGTACAGCCAAAACGGGTGCTGAGATAAGAGCTTGCTTCAAAGTATCGAAGCTCTTCTGACACTCCTCGCTCCACACAAACATTACATTTTTCTTGGTCAGTTCTGTGAGTGGAACGGCAATGGATGAGAATCCCTGAATGAACTTCCTGTAATATCCTGCTAGCCCAAGAAAGCTGCGGATCTCTGATGCATTCTGAGGCACAGCCCAATCTCTGACTGCTGCAACTTTCGCCGGGTCTACCTCAATGCCACTGCTAGAAATAATGTGGCCCAAGAACGCCACCTTCTCTAACCAGAATTCGCACTTACTGAACTTTGCGAATAGTTTGTGTTTCTGCAATGTCTGCAACACTGTGGTCAGATGCCTGCTGTGCTCCTCCCGACTTTTGGAGTAGACGAGAATGTCATCTATGAACACTATCACAAACTGGTCGAGGTACGGCTGAAATACGCGATTCATTAGATCCATGAAGATCGCTGGCGCATTCGTTAGACCGAACGGCATCACTAGGAACTCGTAGTGGCCATAACGAGTCCTGAAAGCTGTCTTGGAGACATCAGCATCTCTCACCCTCAACTGGTGATAACCGGAACGCAGATCTATCTTGGAGAAAATCGAAGCTCCCTACAACTGGTCAAACAGATCCTCAATCCTCGGCAGTGGGTATTTATTCTTCACTGTAACCCTGTTCAACTCCCTGTAGTCAATGCAAAGCCTCATCGAGCCATCCTTCTTTTTCACAAATAAGAGCGGCGCGCCCCATGGAGAAAAACTCGGGCGAATGAACTCCTTGTTGAGAAGTTCCTGAATCTGCTTCTTAAGCTCTGCCATCTCTGTCGGTGCTAGTCGGTATGGCGCTTTGGATATCGGAGCCGTACCTGGCATAAGCTCAATGGAAAACTCCACCTCTCTCTCGGGTGGCAAACCAGAGACGTCTTCGGGAAAAAGGTCTAAGAAATCTCTGACAATCGGAACATCTGAGGCTGACTGGCTGGGTTCCTCGGGGACAGATAAAAAGGTCGCTAGAAATGCCCGACACCCTCTATGCATGAGTTTCCTAGCCTAAACATAAGGAATAATGCGCGGTAAAGGAAAGAACCTGTCCGGCTCAAATAAGAACTGCTCCATTCCAGGCGGTCGGACAAGAACAGATCTCCTCTGGATGTCTATCAACACTCTGTTCCTCAATAGCCAGTCCATCCCTAGGATGATGTCAAATTCCGGCATTGGTAGCACAATCAGATCAGCATAAACAAGATTACCGTGCAGCTCAAGGTCTATATCTCGGATAACATTGGTAGCTGCCATCTCCTCGCCTGACGGCAACACTACTGAAAAGGCTGTATCTAGCCCAATGGTCTGGATCTTGAGAAAGTTTGCAAAGACCTCCGAAATAAACATGTGAGTGGCCCCTGAATCTATCAAGGCCTTGGTAGCGGAACCAGATATAAAAATTCTCCCTGAAAGAGCGGAGCTCTAAGTTGAATCCCACTACAAGATCTAAACTTATAGACATGCAAAGGTCAAGGTTCCTCTAGCTTAATTTCTCTGAAATAAATCTGAGTAGAGCATGCAATCCTATAACAGTTCTAAGTTCAAAAATCTAAATCCCGATTCCCAAAATGCTGAAATTCGAAGAATAACTTAAAGTTTAAAGGTACCTGTCAACAACATAGTCTCCGGGTTGGTTTCTGCGGCATGGAGAGTAAAAACTCTGCCTTGGGTAGGCAGATTCCTCTGAGGGCACTGCAGCAACATGTGGTCTGGACTGCCACACTTAAAACACTTTCCTGAGCCAGCCATACATTCTCCAGGATGGCGACGTGAGCACCTTGGACAAACTGGGTGCTCCTGAGTCCTCGGGGCTGGGAGTCCCCGCTGCTGCTGCTGCTGGCCTCGGTTCCTGGGCGGTCCATGAAAAGGCCTCTTATTCTGCTGCTGATGCTGATGAGGAGGAGGGCGGTGCGGTGCCTGGACTGGGCGCTTGCCCTGGCGATCCCTCTCGATATCCCGCAGATCCTGCTCTGCGGCTAAGGCCTTGGAGACGGCAATATCATAAGTAGCAGGGTCAGATACCCTAACATCCCGGCGCAAGATTGGCCGTAAACCCACCATGAAGTGCATCAGCTTGGCTCTGGCATCATTCGCGATCAGGGGCACAAAGTGACAGCCCCTCTCGAACTTACGGATGAACTCCGTAACCGTCATATCCCCCTGTCTCAGGCTCATGAACTCGGTGGTCAGCCTGGTGCGAACCTCCTCAGCAAAATACTTGGATTAGAAAACCTCCGTAAAGCGGGTCCAAGAAAGTGTAGCCAAGGTCAGGGCTACCGAAGCTCCTTCCCACCATAAGCGGGCGTCTCGAGTGAACAGGTAGGTGGCACACCGGACTCGGTCTGCGCCTCCCAGCTCCATGAACTCGAAGATAACCTCGAGGGATTTGATCCATCCCTCGGCAACCATGGGGTCAGATGTCCCAGAGAATTTCTTCGGGCGCATCTTCATGAATCGCTCATAAACAGCCTTGGGCCCTGTCGGCCTGGCTGCGGCTGCGGCTACGGCTGCGGCATTGTTCCCCGCAAACTGTGCGAAGAACTGTGCCATCCCAGCTAACATCTGGGCACTCATGTCCGGTGGGGGCGGTGGAGGAGGTGGTAGGTCTCCCTCCGGTCTACGTTCCTCCCTGTCCTCTCGGCGAGGCTCCTCCTCTCTGTTGCGCTCTAAAATGCGTCTAGGGGGCATACTGTTCCAACATAACCCATACGTAACTAACATGCATAATTCCATAATTTTTTTTAAATGAACACTGAAGTACTGAAAATCTGGAAGCATGCTGACAAAATAATTCATGCTTTAACTAAAATGCTGAACAAAATGCTGAACTGTAAAACTTACAGACCAAAGGCGTGGCTTCGTGAGCTTCTCGCGATCAGTAGTAGTGAAACCCTATACAGAACCACCGCTCTTATACCAACTGTAAAGGGCCCAAAACTCCTTTCTTGAAAATTTGCGGAAAATTAAAAATTTTTCTTTTTAAAAGAACTTAAATGGCCTCATTCATAAAATCACTGGGGAATCAAGTTCAATGTTTAAAATAATAGCAGCGGAAGAAAATAAAGTTTTGCCAACTATAACAATTTAAAAATTATCCAACGACTGATAAAAATTGTTTGCGGAATAAAATAACAACTGCTGCACTGAGGTCCTCGGGTGCCACTACTGCCGACCCAAGCTGGCTCACTAGTCCCCGCCCTCGACCCTGGCCTCATCAGTACCTACAACAATCAAGTCTAGTGAGCTTAAAGACTCAGCATGCATAAATCGCATCTAACGAGTAAAAATCTGAATTTAAAATCTGCATGAGTTAACATATCCTGTCCTGAGGCATACTGAAAAATAATCTGTACTGAGCAATTATAATAAGTGCATAAATGAACTGATAATCACAGTAAAAATGTTTGCTCCTTGGAGCCTGTACTGAAATAACTGATAAAATTTTCTGTTGAGATTATGTTTTACGCCTGTGGCCACTGCACTAAGCTGAACTGATCGGTAACTGACTACCGGGGAGGCTGAAACTGAACTGAGCTGGCCGGTCACTGGCGACCGGGTGGTACCATACTGAACTGATCGGTCACTGGCGACCGTATAAAATAACACTCCCACATAGTGAATGACCCACAAGCCATATCGCATAAATCTCAAAAATAATCATTTTCTATTTAATGCACGTAAAATAATTAACTGGCGTAATGAAAATTCCTGTAATTTTACCAACTGGATTGGATTGGATCGTCCCCAGGCTTGGTGCAACCTAACTGTGCTATGAAAAATATGCAATAGCTTAAACATGACCAACTACGCAATTTAGTTCAAAAGATGCGACTATGACGCCTAATGACTTCGCATTTAATCATGACTCCGAGCCAACCTGAACCGACACCGAACCGACGTATAGTCATGATTAAAATACGCTGAAAATCATAAAATAATGCTCCTAAAATGATAGGGTCGAAATCTAGGTGGAATGGAGGCCAAAACACGAAACGCTCTTTCGAGAGTCAATTTGGCACATTGCACCGTAAATTATCGTACGACCTCGAAAATGATCCGAATGACAAACGGTCAAAAACATGACCTTCCCAACTCAATGAGGCACTGTCCAGTCCAATGCCATGGGCTAAAAGCCAACCAAGAACTCAAACGAGCCTTCTAAACGACACAGCAACTTGCTGTAATTTCCAGCAGCTGTGCAACTATCGGCCATTAGGGGCGTGAACCACCGACCAGAGACTCTTACCAACATCCCAAGGAATGATTTGAACCATGGCTAAAGGCCCTAGGCCAGCCACAATCCGCATCACACCGAAACTCAACCGAAGGGTCCAACCGAGAGCAACGTGCATGCGTGTGTAGTGTTTTGCTTAGATCGATGTCTTGCGTCGTTCCAGTGGCCATTTGATTGACCATGGCACGATCTAGACATCTAGGAGCATGATATGAACCGTGGCTAAGGGCCATAGGCCAACCAAGATCCACACCAAGCAAACACAAACCGAAACCATATGCTGAACAAAGGAAGAAGCCGAATGGGGAAAGGGCTATTCTTGTTGATTATTTAAAAATCGATGAGCCATGGACCAAGCCACCAAAAGGGCGACTTTGTCACGTCTTAGACTTGCTAGGGAATTGATCTAACCATGGCTATAGGCCCTTGGGGCTGCCAAGATCGGATCCACAACCCTTGACACAAAACTGAAATTTCGAAACACCAATCTGCGCCTATGGGAACTTGCTGTCATTCTGAATTTCCAGCAAGCATGGGGGCTGAATGAATGGGCCAACATGGTCCTAATGCATCCTACTACATGTATATAAGCCGCCTTGGGAGCCTGGAGTCGAACCAATCACCTGAAACTCACAAACCAAGAAAAACGTGAAGCTTGCAAGGAAAAACGAAAATTTTGCATGTGTTGTTCCAAAATGTTTTGACATGTATCTCGGTTTTTGCTTGAATAAACATGATCATGTACTGAAAAATAAATGATAATATGACTTGATTGAGGTTTAGAAAGAATCTAGACATGCCTGGTTTCGTTTCGAAAGAAAACGAACGAAACGACGACGACGCGGCACGGAGGAGATGGAGCGCTTCTTGTCTACCTTTCTTGCTCTCGATTTTTCTTGCCTTCCCTCTAGCTAAGACTCACGATTTTTCTACACTGAAAATGGATCTGAATGATGAGGTATTTTGGTGGTGAGGGAGGGGGAGTGATGGATATGAAGGTGAGGAGAAGGGTGCACAATAATAGGATCATATCAATACCAAGTCTTCCCAAATTTGAATTTTGAATTATGGTTTGATGTCAAATGAGTTGGTGGATGCTTCTAGGAGGTAGTGGCCGATTATTAGCTTGTTTTCTAGTCTAGGATATGTCCATTAATTAATTAAATTGTGCTCCCAAAAATCCTAGAATTATCCTACAACTTACATGCAAAGAAATGGTCAAAAGGTTGATGAGTTGGCAATTGAGTTGCCTAGCAACTAAGGGGCCGAAATTATGCTAATAAAATGAGTGGGAAGTGATGGTTATCTAGTCAACTAATAATCCTTGAAAGCCTTACTAATCCTTTAAATAATTTAGTGAGCTAACCCCTTAATTAAATAACTTAAATGAGCTCATTTCTTAATCACCTCAAATAATTAAATTAAATCCTCAAACCTCCCTTACTCTAACTTAAATGAACTTACTTGCTAGCTAAATTAACTTCTGGAAATATTTCTCGAATCTTAAATTCTACCTCAAAACTCCGACTCCGGTCCGGCCTCACTGAAATAACTGAAATGCTAAAAATCAAACTACTGAACTGAAATAATGAATAATTAACTTCAAATAAATGCATTTAAAATAATCATGCAATGAAGTCAATTAAATTTAAAAATCTAGAATTATGCATGGCTTATACGTCTACTGATTTACGGGTGCTACAGGATAAGTCCTGCTAAAATGGGTGTGTACAAGTGTTTTATTGTAAAAACCAATGTCTTGTAGTGATACCTTCTGGAAACAGAAGAAGGGGAGACGTAGAAGATTTTATCTTCGAACTTCTATAAACAACCATTGTCTATTGACTATTGTTTTATTGTGTTTCACCATACTCCATCGGATCGTTTCCGCATTTTTATTGTGATCTGCTGGAATTACTCTTGAACAAGATTAGCTATAATCTCTAATAGGATTCTAGCACCCTTTGCAAAAACGACCGTCAAAGGATTGAGTTTATTCACCCCCTCTAAACTCTATATTGATCCCCAACAAATGGTATCAGAGCAGATTTTTCTTGTTCTATATTTACAAAAGATATGGCACACATCAGCAAGGTTCCTATGTTCTCAAAAGAAGAATTTGATGACTGGAAGATCCGGATCCAAGCTCATCTTCCAGCTCAAGACGATGACATGTGATTTGTCATCACAGATGGTCCTTTGAAGATCTTAAAATCTAACATTGCTATTGCTTTTACTGAGGGAGCACCTCAGATGGTGGAGAAGCACAGAAGTAAATGGATTGGCGAAGATAAAAAGAAAAACACTCTTGATAATGTTGCGAAGGATATTCTGTACAAAACCTCGACAAAAATACCTTCAGCAAAATCAAAATGTGTTCTAATGCTAAAGATATTTGGGAAAAACTCATCCAAATCTATGAAGGAAATGAGCAGACAAAGGAGAATAAACTGTCTGTAGCAATGTAGAAATTTGAGAATGTAATGCCCGAGATTTTGATTCTGTTAATATTAGATTATCGATTTTGAATTGATGTGATTATAGACGGGCCATTCTGAGACCAGATTAGGCAAAGCATATGAATTATGCAATTGTTGGACAGAACTATTGGCGCCCGAGCGGTAGAAAAGGGCCGCCCGAGCGCCAATGCATCACAAGATTGGATTTTGGACAGAAAGTCTGGCGCCCGAGCAGTAGTTTTTGACCGCCCAAGCGCCAGTGGATGATAAGCCGAGGACTTGGACAGAACGCTCCGCGCACGAGCGGTAGTTTGCAACCGCCCGAGCGCCAACCGATATGCAAGAAGAATGAGACACGTTTCTGTACATGCAATTGGGATATATATAAAGCCAATTCCTTCAGAATTCATCATAAAGAATAGAGAAAGGAACCGAGAAGTCTCCTTACAAATCCTTACGCCTTTATATTTCGATCCGTCCGTCTGATTTTCAATCCGACTTCAGTGCCGTGTTCCTATCGGCGAGAGCTTCAACTGGACGTAAGTTTTCTTCTGTTTTGATATGATTTCAAATTATGATACTGTCAGAATCAGATATGATTCATATATGGTGTTCTCGACATGTTTGACATCGTATAATCGAAACTGGATTGAAGAACAGATACAGTATGGAATTGTTATTATTTTTTAGAGTTGATTTGATTGAGATTGATATCAGATTTGTGTTGTATCGATTATGAGTTGTAGTAATTAATATCGTTGATATTGTATTGACGGGGATATTCAGATTGTTCCGTTATGCCGTTGATTTTGAGTTAGATTCAGATTGATCAGATTCGGTATTGATTTGAGCAGTATATTGATATTGTACTTCTTGATATTGTCATTGCCAGATTGAGTATTGACAGACTTCGAATTCCAGACTTGAACGTTGTCAGAACTGCAACTAAAGAAAGGTATAAGTCAATGTCGAACCGGGAGAATGACTCAAGTGTGAAATACTTGAGTTTCCCTAAACCACATACTTATTGTTATTGTGTGCATTGATTGGATTGATTTGCTTGTTCTATTGATTTATAGAAATCATGTATTAGACGATTGGTCTTGTGGCAGACGGGCCTGATGGTGATGGAATCGTCAGTGACCCATTGCACATTGTCACCGAATAGTGATTGGCGGAGGTTGCCAAAGTCCGCGACGGATAGGTCAAGACACTGGATGTTTGGTTTATATCGATGTTTGATTAGAGTTGGAGTTACTTCTTTTACTGAAATTCGATATAGTATGCCAACATCTGGAAACCGGGATCCCTAGACTAGGAATGAGTCTAGTCTGAGATATAGAGTCAGGAGTTGATTAACAGATTTATATTGAATTATGTTTTCAGATTTTGATACATATTACTCATATCTGGTTCATGCTTTATATTGATTATTTGATTGCATGTATCGTTGATTTATACTGGGATGTATTTCTCACCGGAGTTATCCGACTGTTGTCGTGTTTGTATGTGTGCATGGCAACAGGTGGGACTGGATCAGGGTCGAGGAGATGAAGAGAGATCGTGATTAGAGTGGAGAATACGGACTTGGATTTTAGATAGGGTTTGAACACTTTATATTTAGTCGTTAAACCTTAGTTTTAAATGACTGTATATGGTACAAGACTTGTACTTTGTTTTCGATATATATATTCTAATGAATTCCATTACGTTCCGCATTTGACACTTGTAGGTTAAAAAAAATAAAAATTTGACCCTGTTTATTATAATTGATTTAATTATTCCCACAGACGATTAAGAAATGAATCAGCGTCCGGGTCCCCACAACAGGTGGTATCAGAGCGATAGATCCTTTAGATTGAGATATAAGCTAGGGAGCGAGGTAGATTGAGTTTTCTTTCCTGCTTTTGATTGATAGCATGTTCTACTTCTTTATAATGCATGTTTATCTGTTTATCTTACTTGATTTGGAAACATGTGTTATTGAGAATGAATCAGAACCGATTCCTGATCAGCAGTAAGATGATCGGAGGAGGACTAAAACAGATTTGTTGTATTTGGTTGCTAACCCTTTTGGTAATCAGATATGCCTCCTCGAAGAATACCAGAACAGGGTAGCACTTCGAATCCTCCAATGGATGTGACAGCAACACCGATGGAAACATTTTTGAAGAGATTTCAGTCGTTCCATCCACCGACTCTGAAAGGTACTGAGACTTCAGTGGATTGTGAGAGTTGGCTAGATGACATTGAGATACTGTTTGAGTCCTTGGATTACAATGATGAACGAAGAGTGAAATTGATTGGGCACCAATTGCATGACGTTGCAAAGAATTTGTGGATTACGACGAAGAGAGCGTTGGAGCCTCGAGGTACGAATTTTACCTGGAATGTCTTTAGAACTGAATTTTATCAGAGATTCTTTCCAGTGTCGTATAGAAAGGACAAGGGAGCCGAGTTTGCAAATTTGAGACAGGGCCAGCTGAACATCAAGGAGTATGTGGCCAAGTTCTCTACCTTGTTGAGATTTGCTCCACATGGGGCTGAAAAAGACGAAGCTGTTGCGGATCAGTTCATTAATGGCCTTAATCCTAAAATATTTACATTGGTGAATACGGGGCAACCGAACAATTTTACTGATGCCTTGAACAGAGCCAAGGGAGCTGAAGCTGGTCTGATGAGACAGAAGGGAGCTTCGTTTGTGCCTCTAGCACCGAGACCACAGCAACCACCTCCCCGGTTTGAGAGTGGCAGCAGCAGTGGTGGAAAGAAAGATTTCCTGGAAGCCAAAGGGAAGCAGTTTAAGAGATCTGGAAGCAGTTCATCCAGTTCTAGTGGCTCGAAACAGATCGGTCAGGGCCGGAGTTATACAGGAGCCTACTGCAGCACTTGTGGAGGGAAACATGCCACAGAGCAGTTTTGAGGAGTGTTTGGCAGTTGCCGTATCTGTAGAAAGCATGGACATTTTGCTAGAGTTTGTCCCCAGAGAGATTCTCAGAGATCACAAGGTGCCGAATCATCTGGATCAGCGACACAGACTGATAGACGATCAGCTGCTGTTCATTCGTTCCAGCCAGCACCATCTCAGTCACAGCAGAGGCCAGGAGTTAGCCAGACAGTGAGCCTGCCTCCTAGACAGCAGGCCAGAGTATTTGCTTTGACAGAGGAGCAGGCTCAGGAGGAACCTGACGATGTTGTTGCAGGTAACTGTTTTATTTCTGGTTATCCTACATATGTATTGATAGATACTGGTGAATTGCATACATTCATATTTGAGCGATTTGTATTGATGCATTCTTTGCCTATTAAATCATTATCTGCTGTCGTGTCTGTCTCTTCTCCTTTGGGGACAGGATTGATATCAGTGAAAAACATTGTATGCTACAGTATGATGGGCATGAGATTGAGTTAGACTGTATTGTGCTTGGGTTGTCTGATTTTGACTGTATTATCGGTATCGATATGTTGACCAAGTACAGAGCTACTGTTGATTTTTTCCAAATGATTGTGAGATTCAGAACGGATATGGCTGATGAGTGGAAATTCAACGGTAAGGGTTCTCGATCTAGAATTCATTTGATATTCGTATTATCTATGACTCGATTATTACAGAAAGGAGTGGAGGGATTCCTTGTCTATTCAGTTGATCTACTGGAATCGAGTCCATCATTGGCTGATTTGCCAGTGGTTTGCGAATTTTCTGATGTCTTCCAAGATGAGATTCCTGGTTTGCCTCCGATTCGAGAGATAGACTTCAGTATTGAGTTGATGCCAGGTACAGTTCCGATTTCGAGGGCTCCGTACAGAATGGCACCGATTTAGTTGAAAGATTTAAAAGAACATTTGGAGGATTTATTGGCCAAAGGGTATATCAGACCGAGTGTTTCGCCTTGGGGTGCTCCAGTATTTTTTGTGAGGAAGAAAGACAGTTCTATGAGACTCTGTATTGACTACCGACAACTGAACAAGGCTATGGTAAAGAATAAATATCCCTTGCCTCGCATCGATGATTTGTTTGATCAGTTGCATGGTTCTTCAGTATATTCCAAGATCGATCTGAGATCTGGATATCATCAGCTGAGAGTCAGGGATTCTTATATTTCGAAGACAGCATTCAGAACCAGGTATGGACATTATGAGTTTATTTTCATGCCGTTCGGTTTGACTCATGCTCCAGCTCTGTTTATGGGTCTGATGAACCGCATATTCCAGAGATATCTTGATGATTTTGTTATTATATTCGTTGATGACATTTTGATTTATTCGAAGAATATGATTGATCATGACGAGCATTTGAGAACTGTATTGAAAATTCTAAGGGCTGAGAAACTGTATGCCAAACTGTCTAAATGTGAATTCTGGCTGAGACAGATTGTTTTTCTGGGTCATATTGTATCTGGAGACAGGATTTCTGTTGATCCTAGCGAGGTTGAGGATATGATCAGTTGGCCGAGACCGACTTCTGTACCACAAATACGCAGCTTTATGGGTTTGGCAGGATATTATCGTTGATTTATTTAAGATTTCTCGAGTATTGCCAAGGCTATTACTCAGTTGACTCAGAAGAATACTCCGTTCGTATGGTCTGAAGACTGTGAGTCCAGTTTCATTGAATTGAAGAAAAGACTGACCAGTGCACCGATATTGACTATTCCATCAGGTACTGGTGATTTTGTGGTTTATTGTGATGCATCTCACCGAGAATTGGGTTTTGTTCTGATGCAGCGAGGACATGTTATTGCTTATGCCTCGAGACAGCTGAAGCCACATGAGACTCGTTAACCAATTAATGATCTTGAATTGGCTTCCATTGTATTTGCTTTGAAGATATGGTGACATTATCTATACGGTGAGAAGTTCGAGATTTATTCTGATCATAAAAGTCTGAAATATCTGTTTTCACAGTCAGAGTTGAATATGAGACAACGAAGATGGCTTGATTTGCTTAAAGACTTTGATTGTGAAATCAAGTACTATCCGGGGAAGCTCAATGCAGCAGTAGATGCACTGATTCGAAACGTATGTTCTTTATCCTTATCGACGATTGGTGTTTCGAATTTTATAGAAGATTGCTGTTTGTCTGTATTGGTATTTGAGACAGATTATAGACCGCTGAGAATTTATGATGTTCAAGTCGAACCAGAACTGATTTTGAGAATTAAAGCGGCTCAGAAAGTTGATCAGAATGTTCAGAACTCTATAGCGATGGTCAGAGCAGGGCATCGATCAGAGTATCAGGTATGGGATAGTGTACTGTATGTGAATAATCTTATAGTTGTGCCGAATGTTTCGGAGTTGAAACGACAGATATTGTCTGAAGCGCATATCAGTCGATTCAGTATTCATCCTGGTGGCAGAAAAATGTACAATTATTTGAAAAGACAGTTTTGGTGGAAACAGATGAAAGCAGATATTGATGAGTTTGTATCAAAATGTCCGAATTGCCAACAGGTGAAAGCTGAAAGAAAGAAACCAGGAGGATTATTACAGAGTTTATCTATTCCTGAATGGAAATGGGATCACCTTTCCATGGATTTTGTAACGAAGTTACCGAGATCCTCCCGAGCTTGCGATGCGATTTCAGGTCGTGATTGATAGATTGACAAAATCCGCATGCTTTATTCCGTACAAGATGACGTACCAACATGACCAGATGGCAGAGATATATGTCAGAGAAGTGGTCAGATTGCACGGAGTGCCGAAGTCGATTATTTCAGACCATGATCCTCGGTTTACTTCGCACTTCTGCCAAAGTTTACAGCAAGCTCTAGATACGAAATTACATTTGAGTACCGCATATCATCCAGAAACTGATGGACAGTCAGAGCATACTATACAGACACTGGAAGATATGCAGAGAGCGGTAGTGCTTTATTTTAGCACTAACTGGCAAGATGCATTGCCACTTTGTGAGTTCTCGTACTACAATAGCTATCCGACGAGTATTGAGATGGCTCCTTTTGAGGCGTTGTACGGGAAGAAGTGTAGATCCCCTCTTCATTGGGATGATATCTCTGAAGTTCCTGAGATTGGACCTGACATGATCAGAGATATGACTGAGAAAATAGAGCTGATTCAGAAGAAAATGAAGGCAGCGCAAGACAGACAGACCAAATAAGCCAATGTTCGACATAGACCGTTGGTATTTGAGGCAGGAGACCGAGTATTTTTGAAGATTTCACCTTTCAGAGGAGTTGTCAGATTTGGCAAGAAATGAAAGTTGTCTCCACGTTATATTGGGCCGTATGAGATACTCGAGAAGATAGGAGATCGTGCCTATCGACTCGCATTACCGCCTTCTTTATCTGGGATACATGATGTCTTTCATGTATCGTTATTGAGGAAATATCTTTCCGATGCCTCACATGTTATTCAGCCAGACGAGGCCGAACTGGACGAGACATTGAGTTATTTCGAGAAACCGATCCAGATTCTCGATCGAAAAGAAAAACAGCTCAGAACGAAGACTATCCTGCTTGTGAAAGTTCAGTGGAGTCGTCATGGCATCGAAGAAGCTACCTGGGAGACTGAGTCTGATATGAAGCAGAGATTCCCAGAGTTATTTAACTGATGTGAGTTCTATTTAGCTTATGTTACATTTCTTTCTGACGTGATTTGATTGCCTGTGATTTCGGGGAAAAAATCGTATCTTAGGGGGAGGGGGGGAGAAATGTAATGCTCGAGATTTTGATTCTGTTAATATGAGATTATTGATTTTGAATTGATGTGATTATAGACGGGTCATTCCGAGACCAGATTAGGCAAAGCATATGAATTATGCAATTGTTGGACAGAACTATTGGCGCCCGAGCGGTAGAAAAGGGCCGCCCGAGCGCCAATGCATCACAAGATTGGATTTTGGAAAGAAATTCTGGCGCCCGAGCTGTAGTTTTTGACCGCCCAAGCGCCAGTGGATGATAAGCCAAGTACTTGGACAGAACACTCCGCGCCCGAGCGGTAGTTTGCAACTGCCTGAGCGCCGACCGATATGCAAGAAGAATGAGACACGTTTCTGTACATGAAACTGGGGATATATATAAAGCCAATTCCTTTAGAATTCATCATAAAGAATCAAGAAAGGAACCGAGAAGTCTCCTTACAAATCCTTACGCCTTTATATTTCGATCCGTACGTCTGATTTTCAATCCGACTTCAGTACCGTGTTCCTATCGACGAGAGATTCAACTGGACGTAAGTTTTCTTCTGTTTTGATATGATTTCAAATTATGATACTGTCAGAATTGGTTATGATTCATATATGATGTTCTCGATATGTTAGACATCGTATAATCGAAACCGGATTGAAGAACAGATACAGTATGTAATTGTTATTATTTTTAGAGTTGATTTGATTGAGATTGATATCAGATTTGTGTTGTATCGTTTATTTGTTTTGGTAAATATCTATTGATATTGTATTGACGGGGATATTCAGATTGTTCCGTTATGCCGTTGATTTTGAGTTAGATTCAGATTGATCAGATTCGGTATTGATTTGAGCAGTATATTGATATTGTACTTCTTGATATTGTCATTGCCAGATTGAGTTTTGACAGACTTCAAATTCCAGACTTGAACGTTGTCAGAACTACAACTAAAGAAAGGTATAAGTCAATGTCGAATCGGGAGAATGACTCGAGTGTGAAATACTTGAGTTTCCCTAAACCACATACTTATTGTTATTGTGTGCATTGATTGGATTTATTTGCTTGTTCTATTATTTATAGAAAGCATGTATTAGACGATTGGTCTTGTGACAGAAGGGCCTGATGGTGATGGAATCGTCAGTGACCCATTGCACATTGTCACCGAATAGTGATTGGCGGAGGTTGCCAAAGTCTGTGACAGATAGGTCAAGACACTGGATGTTTGGTTTATATCGATGTTTGATTAGAGGTGGAGTTACTTCTTTCACTGAAATTCGATATAGTATGCCAACATCTGGAAATCGGGATCCCTAGACTAGGAATAAGTCTAATCTAAGATATAGAGTCAGAAGTTGATTAACAGATTTATATTGAATTATGTTTTCAGATTTTGATACATATTACTGATATATGTTTCATGATTTATATTGATTATATGATTGCATGTATCGTTGATTTATACTGGGTTGTATTTCTCACCGGAGTTACCCGTCTGTTGTCGTGTTTGTATGTGTGCATGGCAACAGGTGGGACTGGATCAGGGTCGAGGAGATGAAGAGAGATCGTGATTAGAGTGGAGACTATGGACTTGGATTTTAGATAGGGTTTGAACACTTGATATGTAGTCGTCAAACCTTAGCTTTAAATGAGTGTATACGGTACAAGACTTGTACTTTGTTTTCGATGTATATATTCGAATGAATTCCATTACGTTCCGCATTTGACACTTGTAGGTTAAAAAAAAATTTAGACCCTGTTTATTATAATTGATTTAATTATTCCCACAGACGATTAAGAAATGAATTAGCGTCCGGGTCCCCACAGAGAATCTCAAAATGTAAGCTGGAGAAACTCTAAATGAGTTTGATGAACGTTTCAGTAGCCTGGTCAATGAACTAACAGCTCTTGGAAAAGAGTATGGAAACAGAGAAATAGCACTCAAGGTGATGAGAGCTTTACCCAGGAAATGGGAAGCTAAAACAATGGCTATGAGAGTCTCTAAAGATCTAAACAAGTTGGAGCTACATGACTTGTTCGCTGACTTAAAATCCTTTCAGTTCGAACAAGAAGTGAGAAGCCGAGAAGAGCCCTCAACAAATCTACCGACCAAGGCTCTTGCTGCTGCTGCTGTAGTTGTTCCGCAAGCATTACCTGCTACCATCATTGAGAGCACTTCCGAAAAGACTGCTGAAAAGATCAGCAATGATGCTATGTCTCTCTTTGTGAAGAAATTCTCTAGGTTCATAAAGAAGAATCACCAAGCATACCAAAGCCCTAACTGGAACTTCAAAAAGGATTCACCACCTGGTGAGATGGCGTGCTTTAACTGTATTGACCGAATTTTAAAAAAATAAAAAATAAAAAAATGTGGCAGTAGTTGTGATGATTTATGCCTTTACGTTATGGTATGAATGGT
Organism: Primulina tabacum; assembly: GCF_025594145.1. NCBI lineage: Eukaryota > Viridiplantae > Streptophyta > Magnoliopsida > Lamiales > Gesneriaceae > Primulina > Primulina tabacum. The sequence continues at coordinate 13,910,462 of NC_134561.1, forward strand.
AATGAATGTTATAGAATAGAATAGATAATGGATGGGTAAAATCAAAGGTTGAATTTGAGCTAAATAGGTAATGGAAGTGCAGAAACGATATGAAAAATATGGTAGTAGTTGTGGTTTTTAACAAAATGTATTTTAAATTGATCCAAATGATGTGAGGCTACTTTCATTAGAAAGATAAGACATAAGGCTATAACTTCCATGTTTTGAGTTTTGGTCAAATCATTAGGGAAGACGAGACAAAAGTGTCCCGAAGTGTGTCGTGTGTAGCGTCGTTCCTGCACTGACACATGTTGGGAGATTGAGCATAACTCTTTACTCAGACCTCCAAATGACATGAGGCTAATTGGAGATGCAATCCAAGACACAGGGCTACAACTTTCATGTTGATTACTTTTTCAAATTCGGAAGTTAAAAATGCGTTTTTGGCAGAATTCCACGCGCCATCGCGCAGGATCCGGCGCCCTAGCGCGCCGGTTGCTGAAATTTTTGGTGTTTGGGCAGCAAGGGGAGCGCGGCTGCGCCAAAACACGCGCCATGGCGCCCAGCACATGTACAAAAAATGTGTTTTCTGGTTTGAATGGTATATATTAGATTGGGGAATGGTTTTGTATCATTTTCTTCTCATTCTTATTCCTCTCCATCGGTTAGAAGCTAGGGTTCTTCCATTTTTCTTCTTTCCCTCCTATCATCCCTTGATTTATTCTTTCAATCCAAATTGTTATCTTCATCTACACTAATAGATAGATGAAGGTAAGTTATTACTTTGTCTTGTTCTTGGATTCCTTGAGTTGTAAGTTTGTATTGGTAAGTTTTCGACTTACGGGGGATTGAAAGCTTAAGAAAATGATATTAATGGATTCTATTATGGTTTGATCTCGTAGAATCATCACCAAGTGCCAAGACTAGTGTATCTATATTTGGTTGAAAGTAGATTCTTCTTTGGTTAGTAGAATTCAGAGGTTCAAGACTTCTCAACCATATATTTTGATCTCTTGTTAATAATATTTGAAAGGTATGTTACGGTCGGTAACATACGAGGTAAAATTATCATTTTTATTTTAAATTGAAAATTCGATGGCTTGATGAATTACTTGTGATTTGTTGATGATTGATCTTTTGAGATGAGCTTATTATGATATTGAATTGATGAGATTGAAATGCATCATTACATTGCATATTGAGCCACTTATCGATTCAGATATGATATGGCGGAGGTCGCCTTGATTTATTGATTTGTTGGACGTATGGGGCTATAGTTGAGTTGGCATAGTGTATGCGGAGGTCGCAGCTTTTGCCTGAATACTCTCTATAGACGCACCATAGTCCTGGGAATTGTAGAACACAGCACCCCACCCCGAGCGGATGAGTCGGTGGATGTTGCTGGGGGATTCTCTTCCCTTGGGTACCCTATGACCTGATGATTCACTTGATCTTGAGATTTATTGACAGCTCAAAACTTCTGATCATACATTGCATTATATTGCATCTTTATGAGTTTATATGAACTTTGTGAAATTAAATTTTCATATGTTATTGATTGTATCATACTGGGTTTATACTCACCGGCACGTCGGCTACCTCTTGTTTTCATGTGCTTGATGGTAGGTGAGGCGAGGCTTGGGATGCCAGAATCCAGCTCCAGGCGAGGAGATACGAGTTAGAGTGGGATTCTCGGGTCTTAGGAGCTATTTGATGATGTTTGGATTAATTTGGCCCCTAGTTTATTTTGGCATGTTGAAACTTATATAAAAAAAAATTTTGAGACCTTTAAATTATTTTGAAGATGTTTATGTCAGTTTGTGAACAACAAATTATATATTTTACTAAATCATTTGGTTTGTTACATTTATAATTATTAGTATTAGATATCAGATCTGGGGCCCCACATTAACTGTGAAAATATCGGTCACTTTATTGCTGATTGTCCAAAGCCCAAGAAGGATGACCAGAAGAAAAAGGAATACAAGAGGAATGACTAGAAATTCAAAAGAGACCGCAAAGCAATGATTGCTGAGGAAAGAAAATCAAAATGGGCGGATTCTAGCTCTGAGTCTTCTGACTCAGAAAGTCAATCTAGCGAAAGTGATGCAGAAAAGATCAAATGTGTAATGCCCGAGATTTGATCCTGTTAATCCGAGATTATTGATTGATAAATTGATGTGATTATAGAAAGACAACTCCGAGACAAGATATTGGAAAGCATGGATATTGTATGTATGTTGGTTCTGCTTGTATCGCGCACATGCGCGGAGACAAGGCGCGCATATGCGCGAGAAGTAAATGCCGAGGCAGAAGACCTCGCGCATATACGCGAGACTAGGCGCGCATATGCGCGAGCATGTGAATTGCTCGAGACCAGATGCGCGAGCAAGATTTATGGTCCAAGCGCAGAGATAGTAGGTCTCGCGCATATGCGCGGGCATGGGACACGCATATGCGCCGGCATGGTGAATTCCTGAATGCCGAGACCATTAGGTCTCGCGCATATGCGCCATTGAGGGACACGCATATGCGCGAGACGTGCAGTATGAAGAATGAGACACTTGTCTTTGTCATGCACATCACCAGGTTAAATTCATTATTTCATTCAGAATTTTAAGGAAAGAAAACCGAGAAAGCCATGGGAGATTTTCAAATTTTTCTTGAATCTTAGAATTTGATTTGTGCAAGATCCGACCGTCTGATTTTCGATCCGAGTTGAGTTCTGTGCTTCTCTTGTCAAGAGCTTCAAGGGGTTGTAAGTTTATTACTTTCCTATATGATTCGAAAATATGGTATTGAAGAAATCATGATATGATTGTTGTTATGTGTTCTCGAGATTATGATAATTGTTTAATCAAAACCGGATCGAATAACGGATACCGTATGAAATTGTTATCATTTTTCAGATTTGATTTGATTGAGATTATACAGATTGTGTTTCTTATCGATTATGAGTTAAGATTTGTATCACTTGATATTGCGTTGCCAGGATATATCAAGATTGTGCTGTTATGCCGTCGAAACAGAATTAGATTGAGTTCTGATCATATCCAGTATTGCTTTGCGTTGTATATTGTTATTGTACTTCTCGAATATATGATTCCAGAGTTGGTATTCAAGGCTTCGAAGAACGATCAGAGCCAGATTTTTATTTGATTTCGTTGACCAGACTGATCTACGAAAAGAAATGTATAAATCAATGTTAAACTTGAAAGATACAACTCGAGTAAGAGATAGCTTGAGTTTTCCATAAACCACATACTTTATTGTAATTGCTTTGATATATTTGAAATTCTTGAGATTGATATGCTTAGTCTATAGAGTTTGATAGGATCGATTAACGTATCAAGAGTGTTTAGAAGGGGGAGTGTTGAATAAACACTCACAATTAAAACTGATCTTTTCGAATTTTGAGTTCAGTTTGGTGACAAACTTATTCTCGGAATCTTGTTGGTCAAATGACAATCAGTTAAACTAAGTAGTTGCGGAAAATAACTGACTGAAAGATAGAATACGAAACTGAAATAAAATAGGCAAGGGTTGTTTCTGGATGTTCGTAGAATTTAATTACTCCTACGTCACCCCTTTTATCTCAAGGATATGATATCCACTAAAAGACTTTGATCAAATACAAGAATTGTACTGACCAACTTCAGTTTGGACTTAACACTGCCAAAAACTGAAACTCTTAGTATTACAGAATGTTCTTAGTGCGTAACTGATCTTAGAACTATCGAATTTCAACGATTATTACAACTTCCTAATGAGCTCAAATTGTAGCCTTAACTGCTACGAATATATCAAGTAAGATTGAGCTGAGATTTTGACAGAGTGACAGCAAGCTTTTTGAATAGTGTTGACTCACTCTTTTTTTTTCTTCAGTTGTTCTTCTGTCATATTTATAAGCTTCTGTTCTCCAACGGTAACTTGAGATGAATTTGAATCTTTGTATCCGTTGATTATTTCTTGGACATTGTTTGCTTCATTTATTGTGATGCGGCGTCTTAATTGCTTTCGCCGAAATGCGTTTTTCTAAGCTGTATTGATTGAAGTGCGGCGTTGCAATCTTCTATGTCTCTTGACGGTTGATTGTTCTTTCCCGAGATATGTTAAGTTGAAGGGTGCTTAGCATACGGCTGAATATATCTGATCAGTTTCCAACTGATCAGTCAGCTGATCAGTTTCCAACTAATCAGTCAGTTGATTTCAGTTATTAAGTCCAGTTGCTGAGTTCAGTTTACTCGATCAGTTGGTTCGTATTTTCAGTTGATTCATATTTTGTCAAACGCCGGAATTTAGTTTCCAACAATTTCCCCCTTTATGGTGTTTGACAAAACTAAGTAAATAATAACTGAACATCTGAGCTCATTTTAGATAAAATAAGAGATTGAATTTCTTGAACTGAAAGAGATCTTGATTTAATAACAGCTGAATCTAATAATCTGATTAACTGCTTCTGCTGTTTTTCAAGATGCTCTTTGATCTTTGATTTCTTACCCCTTTTTGTAAAACAAATCCATCTTCTCAGATAATTTTTGAACCTCTGTGGAAAGAATTTTGAAAATTTCGGAGATACTTGAGACAGCAGTTTGTAAACAAGTCTGCAGCAATTCCATTTTATTAGAAACAGAAGTTTCCAGTCGCTCAACTCGTTGACTGATTATATCCTGAGTTGTGTAGAGACTTTGAGCTAGACCTCTGTTATTTTTCATCTCAATTACAGTTCGGGTAAGAGACTCCATGTTTGCTTGAATGGCTTTCAGTTTTGCGGAGTCATATTCAATTGAAGAATCCAATTTGACAGTATGAGAGAATTGTGTGGATTGAATTTTCTTGATTTCAGTAATCATCTGCTGCATATTGTGCTGCATATTCTGGATTTCTTCAAGAACAAGATCCATTTCTGTGGATTGATGAGGAGGTGACTGATTAGATGTTCTTGGTTCATGTGAGACTTGATCAAAGACCACCATGGTTCTATCAGATAATATCGCTTCAGAGACAGTTTGTGCTGGAACATCTGTTTCAGTTACTGCTACTTGGACTGGAGGAGATGAAGATTGATATTGATCAACAATTGGGCTTTCCTGCTGAATAAGATTTTTAGTGAAAGGGTCATGAACTGCCTCCATATTTTCAGCAATCTGTTGATTTGGTGATTGAGTAGGCACCACTGTTTGCTCCTTTAGTTCAGAAACAGCAGGCTGAACTGGTGCTTCTGTTAAGATAGAAACCTCTTGAGTGATTTGATCAGCTGAGTGATCAACTTCTTCAGAAATGGTTTCATTATTCATAGATTCTGTCACTACTGCTTCAATTATTTCATCAATGTTGGCAAAATTCAACTCGGCTTCAGAGTACAGCTGATGTTCCACAGCAGATGATTGTGGCACATCCTGAACTGGTTCTTCAGTTGTAACAATAGTTTGTTCTGAGGATGCCTCTTTCTGCTGAGAGGAGGGGTTTTCTTCTTCTTCTTCAGAGGCTTCCTCAGGAAGAACTAACTCCTGATCCATTTCCCACATTTTTATCTGAGCTTGCAGGCTAGTAAGATCTGTAGCTTGCTGAGTGATCACAGCTCGATCATTATAGGCAGTTGGATTGGTGGAATGTAGTTTGCCTTTAATTTATCAAGCAGTTGAGATAGCTTCTTAGCTCGAATTTGATCAAAAAAATATGTTTTTCTCTGCAAAGCCTGAACAATTGTAGCAGCTTTGACCATCTTGAGGACAATTGCTTCCAGTTTGATAAATTTGTTCAGCTGGGATTTCTTTTTCAGCTGCTTAGCAAAAATTTGAGTTCTGTAGACGGTCCAGTCATCATAGATTTTAAGTTTTGATGCTGCAAAATTATTAATCTGTTCCCAAACAAGGTCAATATGAGTTTAAATTGAATTGGATGGCCTGGGCTCTTCAATCAATTTGCCTTTGCCTTTTTCGGTACTGAGGATGTGTGGAATTGCCAATCCAGTATGAGTAGTATCCACCTGTTCTATAATCTTTAAACCTTTGGGTCTGGGAGGTGCTAGAACGGTAGGACGATTGATGTGTATTAGAGGAGCTTTGATTCTAACTGTTTCCTTTGTTGCACTAGTTGAGATTTCTGGTGGAATAATCTTCAGAGGAACTGCTTTGATAGGCTGTTGGGCATCTGAAGATATCAGTCTTTCAGTAGGAATTGATTTTACTGTGGTTGGTAATTTTGTCCTTTGTGTTCTTGGTTTCTTGGCAATTTTTGGAGAAGGAGTCTTCTCAGAATCGGATTCACTAATAATCAGTTTTCTTTTAACTGTCTTCAGTTGAGCCAATGTCTTCTCCTGTTTAACTGATTTGGGAGCCGCCTGTTGAGTCCCAATCTCCTGTTTTATCTTTACAAACTGAGCAGGAGAAATGTCTAGTTTAGTCTTGGGTGGCAGAATATTCTTCCCATTGAAAATTTTGAATTTAGATAATCGCTCTGAATCATCAGCCACCAACCCTTTGACTTTCATCAAATAGCTTAGCGGCACTGCAAATCCTTTGGATTGCTTGGTGGAGGAAAACATGTTCTTCAAGATACTAAAAATGAGTTGCTTCCAGTTGAATTTTCTTCCAGACACAATGATCGTAATAGCTTGAAACTTTTCCAAAGTTAGGGCAGCATACGATCCTGCCTTGGCCAATAGCCCTTTGGCTACGATATCAGCCAGCAACTGAACCTCATATTTCAGTTCCTTCTTAGGATCGGAAAACTTTGATTTTCCGTCCATCAGCAGAGTGTGCAGTTTGCATTTCTTCAATATCTGATGCTTTAACATCAGCAAGGTGTACTAATCGATTAGAGGGTAATGAAAAGATTTCTCCGAAAGAATCTTCAGAAATGGTCACCGACTGACCATTAATAGTGGCAATGATGTTTCCATCAGAGTTGATATATCCATTTGAGTAGAGGTCTTGGAGTTCTTTTGGGTAAATCTCCTGCGAGTATTGTCCCAAAAACATTCTGAGACCAGCAGATTCAATCTTCAGAAAGACGTTCTTAATTTCAGCTTCGTGAACTGATAGAACTGAGTCAACATCAATGGCCATAGCGTTCAACGTGTGAGCTGGGATTTGATTCGCCATTGCTGAGAGTAAGGAAACCTGAAATTTTGCGAAATACAAGCTCTGAATGTATGAGTTTTCTCTGAGAGATGATGTACGCGTAAGAAAGAAAGCTGAATTGAAGCGGGAAATTATTTATATGTATGTGACTGTTTAGATTCTGGACACTTGTCAGTCCATCAAAATTTTGAATAAAAACGTGTGTTCGTGTGCTATAAGCGTGTGTACAATTTAAACGGTTCAAATGCTTCCACGTTTTCAAAATGAGATTCATCATTAGATAATAGACAGTCACGTCACTTGATTTGGAATATAATATGTTTTAATTAGTTAACTTATATGAGAAGATTAGTGAAATACCCAACTGAACGATCAGTTGTAAGACTGTGTCCTTTCAGTTGAGAGTTTACTAACATTTGTCTTCTCAGTTAACCTTTTAAAACCATTATTCCCCCTTAATTAGTGCATAAAATAATTAAAGCGAATAAATTTAAAGGTCAGAAAGATTATCGTTTGTTGAAACGTTGACGACCCTTCAGCTTCCTTGATATTCTGCTATAAATAGAAGTAACACGGTTAGTTTCAGTTATATTGGTGAAAATATTCAAGACGAAAGAATGGCAGATGCGAGTAGCTCGAGTGCTTCGCCATTTTCTCTGGAAGCTAGGAAGGTTGTTATAGAAGACGAAGTCTTCTACAAGAGTCTTCCCTACTAGGAAAAGTTACAGGAGCTTGCGTTCCTGTATAATTCTGGAGAGGCTACCACTCCCAAACTGATGGCAGAGTTGAGAGAAGTGCGGGAGCACTTGAATATAGCTGTGTGGGTGGACATCTTCAAGGATGGTCATATCTATCAGCTGATGCTTCGAAAGGAGCTGGAGATCCTTACTCGCATAGCTTCTTCCCGCAGCTTTCTCAAGACATCTTCCTCATCTCTATCCGTTTGGTTGAGAATGTGGATATATGATATAGAGGAAAAATATGAAAATGTAATCCAAGCAAATATTTATGGTTGAATAAAACATTTATTTTGGCTTAACTTTGTTTTTTATTTTTCCTGCAAATAATAAGTTTAATTAGTTATTATATATGAATTACGATCATAACAGATGAACTGATGATTGTTTAAGCGTTAAATAATAAATGTCAAACTGATATCAGTTGATAATGAACAACTGATAGTTAAGAAGCCTCGGTAAATGAGAGAGACGCTTCGGTTGATTTGAGTCTCTTCAGTTTCTTCAACATTTAAATTTCATCTGTCTTTAAATAAGATGATAGAAAGTGAGACAATAACAGTTCAATATGTCGGATTCAAGTAACTCTGATGCATGCAGTAGTTCGCATATTCAAGTTAATGAGAAATTAAGTCCTTATTTAGAAGAATTGAAGAAGACAGTGGAAGAATATGTCTTGATTAAAGTGATGTCAACATGGTTCAAGATTCATGATTTGCAGAGGGTAAGTAGTAGTGGTGCTGTTCCTACTCGTGCTCAAGCAGCAACAGCAAGAAAATACATTGATCGTTTTGAAGTTAGGCATGTTAAAGATCTGATTGATGACAAATGTCTGTTAGAAGCAATGTTATGGAAGGAATGGCATGTGGTTGAGAAGATTTCTACAACTAGGTCATTTTCTAGAATCCAAATTTATGATTTGAATGATTGGATTAGAGAATGGCAGGATTCAGTTGGTTCTATGATATCTTCTGTACACTGGGATCGATGGTATTCTTAATAAAATATTATTTTCAATTTGTTGTGTTCTTATTTTCTGCAGATAATTCTATTAGCAAAGCAACATTAGTAATAATTTTAAGACAGATCAATTAAACCAGAAATATTGCGAAAGTAAGAAAACTTAGTCTCGGGTAATGGTTTGGTGAAGATGTCAGCTGCTTGTTGCTCAGTTGATATATACTCCAGTCTGATGTTCTTCTTCAAAGCATGATCTCTAATGAAGTGGTGTCTGACATCTATATGCTTTGTCCTTGAGTGAAGAACTGGATTATAGGTGATGGCCATTGTACTCGTATTGTCACAAAATATGGGCGAATAATTTGTAATTACTCCATAATCTCTCAATTGTTGCTGGATCCAGATCAGTTGTGCACAGCAACTACCAGCAGCAAGGTATTCTGCTTCAGTTGTTGAGGTAACTATAGATGTCTGCTTCTTGCTGAACCAAGAGATCAGCCTGTCTCCTAGAAACTGACAAGATCCACTTGTACTTTTACGATCAAGCTTACATCCTACATAATCTGCATCTGAATATCCAACTAAATTGAAAGTAGAATCTTTAGAGTACCATAACCCAACATTTTGTGTACCCTTAAGGTATTTCAAAATTCTTTTAGCAGCTGAGAATGTGATTGCTTAGGATTTGCTTGAAATCTAGCACACATACACACAGCAAATACAATATCAGGGCGATTGGATGTTAGGTATAACAATGACCCTATTAAATCTCGATATAGTGTCGCCTCAACTGATATTCCCCCTTGATCAGTGTCCAATTTTACTGATGAGCTCATGGGAGTATTTGCAGCTGAACATGATTCCATGCCAAATTTCTTTAGAAGCTCCTTTGTATATTTAGTCTGACTGATGAATGTACCAGTTTCCAGTTGCTTCACTTGTAGTCCAAGAAAGAATGTCACTTCACCCATCATGCTCATTTCAAACTTATCCTGCATTAGCTTAGCAAATTTCTCGCATAATTTGGGGTTAGTTGACCCGAATATGATATCATCAACATAAATTTGAACTAATAAAATGTGATCATTCTTAGTAAATTTGAACAAGCTCTTATCAACTGATCGAACAGAAAAATCATGATCAGTTAGGAATTTTGAAAGAGTTTTGTACCAAGCTCTGGGAGCTTGTTTAAGACCATATAAAGCTTTGTTCAAATGATATACATGATCAGGAAAGTTGTGATTTACAAAACCTGGGGGTTGTTCAACATATACTTCCTCTTGTAGCTGGCCATTTAGGAATGCACTTTTGACATCCATTTGATAGACTTTGAAGTTCTTGTATGATGCATAAGAAAGAAACATTCTGATTGCTTCCAGTCTTGCAACTGGAGCATATGTCTCATCATAGTCAATTCCTTCATCTTGCCTATATCCTTGTGCTACTAGTCTCGCTTTATTGCGCACAACCGAACCATCCTCGTTCAGTTTATTCCTGTACACCTATTTTATACCTATATGAGTGAACTGATTTAGCTCTTCTTGCATTGCATTTACCCAGTTAGGATCAGCAAGAGCCTCATCAGTTTTCTTTGGTTCTAGTTGTGATACGAAAGCTGAATGGATAAATAAATTTAGCATTTGATTGCGAGTTCTTACTGGATCAGATGGATTTCCTATTACCAGCTCAGGTGGATGTGATTTTCTCCATCTGTACTCAGTATTTGTTGTATCAGCAATTTCTTCAGTTGGTAACTGAACACCGTTTTCAGTCTCAGTTGGTGCTTAGTCAACTGGTATTTGAATGTTATCATTATGCTCTATCAACTGATCATTAGGAATGGCTTCTGGTTCAGCTGATTGATCTGACACTTCTGGTTCGGGTGTTTGGAGATTGTTTTTATTAATATGATTGTCTTTTTTATCGTCATCCTCCAAACTGATATCTGTAAATCGATCAACTAGCTCAACTTGATCAGTTGGCTTATTAGTTAGTTCAGTTTCATCGAAATCAACATGAGCTGATTCTTCAACATTTAGGGTTTTCTTATTGAAGTCTCTATAAGCTATACTAACTGATGAGTATCCAAGAAATAATCCCTCTGCAGATTTAGCATCAAACGCTTTTAAATAATTTTTACCATTATCAAGAATAAAACATCTACAGCCGAATATTTTGAAATAAGTAATTATACTTTTTCTTCAATGCCAGATCTCATATGGTGTTTTCATATGATTCTTATTAATCATTGATCTGTTCTGAGTATAACACGCAGTGTTTACTGCCTCTGAAAAAAACCTTTGAACAATACCAGAATCAGCAAGCATTGTTCTAGCAGCTTCTTTAAGGGTCCGATTTCTTCTCTTAGCTACACCGTTTTGCTGAGGAGTTCTGGCTCCTTAGAGCTCATGCTTAATTCCAGCATTCTCTAGAAAATTTGAAAGAGTTTGATTGATGAATTCAGTTCCTCGATCTGATCTGATTCGATCAATTCCAACTGATTTTTCATTTAAAAGTCTTTTGAAGAGTTTTGTCAGTTGTGAAGCAGTATGGTCTTTAGATTTGAGAAAAATAACCTAAGTAAATCTTGAAAAATCATCTACGACTACCAAGGTGTATTTCATTCCCCCTAAGCTCATGACTAGTATAGGACCAAAGAGATCCATGTGCAACAGTTCTAAGCATCGGGATGAAGATTTACAACCCTTGTTTTTAAAAGAAGATCGTACTTGTTTACCATACTGACATGCTGAGCAAATTTTTTCTTTTGAAAAGTCTATTTTGGGCAAACCAGTTACAAGTTCATGTTTACTCAGATAGGCAATGGTTTTAAAGTTTAAATGGTTTAGTCTCTTATGCCACAACCAGTTTTTAGATGATTTGGAAGCAATAAAACAAACTGGTGCATAAGTTTGATCATTCCAACGGATTTTATATGTGTTTCCAGAACGTTTGCCAGTTAGTATGATTTCATCAGTTGAAGTTTTGACTGAACATGAGTTTTTGTCAAAATGTACTGACAATCCACTGTCGCATAACTGACTGATGCTGATCAAGTTATACTTCAGGTTTTCTACTAATAGAACATCTTTAAAAGTAAAGTTATCATGGATAAGCTTACCCTTACCCACAGTTCTACCTTTGGAATTGTCCCCAAAACTGATATTTGGACCACTGTATTTGATCAGTTGAGATAGCACACTTGCATCTCCTGTCATATGTCGCGAACATCCACTGTCCAAATACCATATTGAGTTCTTGTTTGTACCTGTTACCTGCAGTCACACACATAATATAATTTGGTACCCATATCTATTTGGGTCCTGAACTGATTAGTTCTTTAGGAACCCATACTTGGATTAGTCTAACAGGCTTTCCAGTAGCTGTATTCCAAATGGTTTTTCTCAGCTTTTGTGTGCTTGTGTGGTGTACGAATGATACAATATGTGTTTTAGCTTTATTCAACTGATTGTTCAGTCTATATCTCTTCTGAACTAGGTTGCAGTTATAGTAATTGGAATAGCCATTCGAATAGTTTTGTAAAATCTCTTTGATTACTGACTTTGTGAATCAATTGAGAATTTTTTACTATAACCAATCCCATATCTTCTAGCCTTGTTCATATTCTCAGTAGGTTGCTCAATCAGTTTACTGGACTCAATTTGTTCTTGTACAACTGCTGATTTGACAAAGTGAATGTATTTCCCTTTGTCTATTGTTAGCTTTGGTTGAGTATCATTTGGATACATTTCTCCTTGAGTGTTGAACCCTAAACAAGTTTTATCAGAAACTGATTTTTGTGAAATCTGCATTTCATTTAGTGCAGTAGATGATTTGTTCCAAGACTGAATAAGCTCAGTCTGTTTTGAGTTTTCAAGCATCAACTTCTGTATTAATGACTGATTTTTGTTTCTTTCTGCTTTTAACTCAGAAATTTCCCTTTTTAGACTCAACCCATCGACTGATTCATCAGTTTTGGTTTTATTGTCTGTGGGATCAGTTTGCTTTGCTTTGATTTCTTTAAATGATGATGCAAGCTTTTGATACTCATTTACCATGTCATGTAGTGTTAGAATGAGTTCTTCTCGTGTGAAATCAGTTGAGCTGAAATCAAATACATGTTGCCTAGATGATTCTTCTGCTGCATCATTAGCCATCAAGCAGTTTACTTCCTCATCATCACTAGAACTGCATGAGCTTTCTGGTTCCAACTCTTCACTGTCAGTTTCTGCCCATTTAGATTTGTTTTCTTCAGCTAAGAGTACCTCATGTTTCTTTCTGAAGACCTTCTTATCTTCCTTGGATCTTCTTTTGCGTTCATATGATTTCTTTCTTCTGTCAGTTGAGCCTTGACTGTCCTTCTTGGGTTTAGGACAATCAGCAATGAAGTGACCTTATTTGCCACAGTTATAGCAGGCATTTAGTTCATCTTTGGAATTGTTCCTTTGGTATGGCTTCTGGAAGTTCCCTTGATTCTTTCTCATGAATCTTCCGAATTTTTTGATGAATAATGACATAGCATCATTACTCAACTGATCAGCAGATTTTTCGACTGAACTGATTTGTTCAGTTCTGACAGCAGCTAGAGCAGTTGTGGCTGCAGAGGTAGATGGTTCTCCTTCTCTGGTCTGCAGCTCAAACTCATAAGCCTTTAAATCAGCAAACAAATCATGAAGTTCAATCTGATTCAGATCTTTGGACTCCCTCATTGCCATGGTCTTGACATCCCATTCCTTGGGAAGACCTCTCATTACTTTTAGTGCAATTTCTTTATTGGTATACACTTTTCCAAGTGCATTTAACTCATTGATGATACTGCTCACTCTTTCATAATACTCGTGCATTGATTCTCCTGCTTTCATTTTGATGTTATCAAACTTTTGAACAGCAACAGAAAGTTTATTTTCTTTGGTTTGATCATTTCCTTCACACAGCTGGATCAGCTTTTCCCAAATTTCTCTGGCTGTTTTACACATCTTGATTTTGCTGAAAGTTACTTTGTCCAGCGTTTTGTACAGAATGTCTTTCGCCACATTGTCAAGATTTGCTTTTCTTTTGTCTTCAGTTGTCCATTCATCTCTGGGCTTTTCTATTCTTTGTGGTGCCCCTTCTGTTATGGCAACTGCTGTATTTGCTTTTAGAATCTTCATGGGTCCATCAGTTATGACATACCACATGTCATCATCTTGTGCAGCCAAATGAGCCTGCATTCTGATTTTCCAATCATCAAATTCTTCTCTGGAGAACATGGGAATTTTGTTGAATGAAGTCATGCCGGCAAGTTTTTATATCAAAAGTATTCAAGAACAAGATTCAATCGCTCTGGTACCACTTGATAGGATCGATTAACGAATCAAGAGTATTTAGAAGGGGGGTTGAATAAACACTCACAATTAAAACTGATCTTTTCGAATTTTGAGTTCATTTTGGTGACAAACTGATTCTCGGAATCTTGTTGTTCAATGACAATCAGTTAAACTAAAGTAGTTGCGGAAAATAACTGACTGAAAGATAGAATACGAAACTGAAATAAAATAGGCAAGGGTTGTTTCTGGATGTTCGGAGAATTTAATTACTCCTACGTCACCCCTTCTATCTCAAGGATAGGATATCCACTAAAAGAATTTGTTCAAATACAAGAATTGTACTGACCCACTTCAGTTTGGACTTAACATTGCCAAAAACTGAAACTCTTAGTATTACAGAATGTTCTCTGTGCGTAACTGATCTTAACACTATCGAATTTCAACGATTATTACAACTTGCTAATGAGCTCAAATTGTAGCCTTAACTGTTACGAATATATCAAGTAAGATTGAGCTGAGATTTTGACAGAGTGACAGCAAGCTTTTTGAATAGTGTTGACTCACTCTTTTTTTCTTCAGCTGTTCTTCTGTCATATTTATAAGCTTCTTTTCTCCAACGGTAACTGGAGATGAATTTGAATCTTTGTATCCGTTGATTATTCCTTGGACATTGTTTGCTTCATTTATTGTGATGCGGCGTCTTAATTGCTTTCACCGAAATGCGTTTTTCTAAGCTGTATTGATTGAAGTGCGGCGTTGCAATCTTCTATGTCTCTTGACGGTTGATTGTTCTTTCCCGAGATATGTTCAGTTGAAGGGTGCTTAGCATATGGCTGAATATATCAAAACCAATCAGTCAGTTGATAAATTTCCAACTGATCAGTAATTTGATTTCAGTTATTAAGTCCAGTTTTTGAGTTCAGTTTACTAGATCAGTTGGTTCGTATTTTCAGTTGATTCATATTTCGTCAAACACCGGAATTTAGTTTCCATCAGAGTTATAGCAAAGCATGCATTAACTCTTTTGCAGAGATGCCAGGTCACTAGACGTTGGTGTATATCGATGTGCTTAGGAGTAGATCGACTCCTATTGTAGAGATTTGATATAGAGGGCCAATGTCTGGGAATAAGAACGTACCACCATCTAGCTGGGAAGAGTAGGTGGGAGACTTGTTGCGTTCTTATTCAACCGGGATCCCTAGATAGGAGTCAAGTCAAGATTATGAGTAAAGAGTTTGATTTATTACTAGTATCGATTTATGCTTTTGTAGACTACAATGCATATTTTTTTCCATATGTTATATGCTTTTGTATATGTTTATATGAAATGCATGTATACGTTGTTTATACTGGGAGTATATTTCTCACCGGAGTTATCCGGCTGTTGTTGTGTTAGTATGTGTACGTGAAAACAGGTGGGACAGGATCAGGGTCGAGAAGAGGATGAGCAATCGAGATTAGAGTGGAGATCTGGGCCTAGAAATAGATTGGGCTTCCAACACTTGATATGTAGTTGTTGAACCCTAGCTGTGGTGATTGTACATTGTAGCAGACTTGTACTTTTGATCTTTTTGTAGATATTACACTTGACTTGGTAATTCAATAAGATCATGCATAACTTTTTGTAGTATTTGGTACTCTTGAATTTAAAGTGTTCAACTTTTAAAAAAAAAATTTGGACCTAGTTTAGTAATTGATCCACTTAATCCCAAAGAAGATTGAAGAAATGAATTAGCGTCCGGGTCCCCACAACAGGTGGTATCAGAGCTGTATGTTCCTTAGGCTAGGATAGAAGTGAGTGAGCGGGGTAGATTGAGTTTTCTTCCTGCTTCTGTAATGCTAGCATGTTTTATTGCTTTTGAAAATACATGTTTACCTGATTATCTGATATGATTTGAAACGTGTATTATTGAGAAATGAATCAGAACCAATTCTCGATTAGAGGTATGATGATCAGAGGATGACTGAGACAGATCTGTTATATTCGGTTACTAATCTTTTTGAAAATCAGATATGCCTCCTCGAAGAATCCAAGAACAAGGTAGTACTTCTACAAATCCGATGGATGTTACAGCAACACCAATGGAAACATTACTGAAGAGATTTCAATCGTTCAAACTACCGACCTTGAAGGGCACTGAGAATTCTATTGATTGTGAGAGTTGGCTGGATGATATTGAAATGCTGTTTGATTCACTTGATTATACAGATGAACGAAGAGTTAGACTGATTGGGCATCAATTGCATGATGTTGCAAAAAGGTGGTGGCTCACGACTAAGAAAGCGTTGTAGCATCGAGGTACATTTATTACTTGGAAGATCTTTTAAGCTGAATTCTATCACCGATTCTTCCTAGTATCGTACAGAAAAGACAAGGGTGCAGAGTTTGCTAATCTGAGACAGAGTCATCTTAATATTGAAGAATATGTGGCAAAATTCTCTACCTTGCTATGATTTGCTCCTCATGTTGCTGAGAAAGTAGTGGCTGATCATTTCATTAATTGGCTGAATCCCGAGATCTTTACGCTGGTAAATGCAGGCCGACCAAATAATTTTGCTGATGCTTTGAATAGAGCAAAAGTAGCGGAAGCGAGCCTGATCAGGCAGAAAAGAGCTTCGTATGTTGCTTCAGCACCGAAACAACAACAACAACTTCCCACTCAGTTCAATTAACCCCCTCCTAGATTTGATAGTGATGGTAGCAGCATTGGGAAGAAAGATAATTTGAAAGCCCGAGGGAAACACTTTAAGAAGTCTGGTAGTAGTTAATCTATCTCCTGTGGTTCACGACAGAACCAGAGTTACATAGGGATCAATTGCAGAACTTGTGGAGGAAGACATCTCACAGAGCAATGCCAAGGAGTGTTTGGTGGTTGCAATATATGTCGACAACAAGGACATTTTGCCAGAGTCTGTCCACAGCGAGGTTCTCAACGATCCCAGGGAGCAGAATCATCTGGATCAATGGCTCAGACTGATAGACGATCATCTGCTGTTCACTCTTTCCAGCCACCCACTACTCAGTCACAGCCGAGGCCAGGAGAAAGCCAGACTGTTAGCCAGCCTCCGAGACAGCAAGCCAGAGTGTTTGCGTTGATTGAAGAACAGGCCCAGGAAGCACCTGATGATGTTGTTGCAAGTAACTGTTCTCTTTGTGGTTACTCTGCTTATGTATTGATTGATACCGGTGCATCCCACACTTTTATATCTGAGCGATTTGCATTGATACATGATTTGCCTGTTGAGCCATTATCTGCTGTAGTATCTATCTCTTCACCTTTGGGGAGAAGTCTTATATCAGTGAAGTCTGTCAAACGTTGTATACTGCAGTATGATGGGAATGAAATTGAGTTAGATTGTATTGTACTTAATTTGTCTGATTTTTATTGCATTATTGGTATCGATATGCTGACCAAGTACAGAGCTACCGTATATTATATCCAGAAAATTGTAAGATTCAGACCTGAGATGGCTGATGAATGGAAATTTTGCGATAAGGGTTCTAGAGCTCGAATTCCTTTGATATCTACCTTGTATATGACTCAATTATTACAGAAAAGAGCAGAGGGGTTCCTTGTGTATTCAGTAGATGTACTGAAATCGAGCCCTTCATTGGCAGATTTGCCAGTGGTATGTGAGTTTTCTGATGTCTTTCCAGATGAGATTCCGGGTTTGCCTCCAATCCGAGAAATAGACTTCAGCATCGAATTGTACAAGGTACCGTACCTATTTCTAAAACTCCATACAGAATGGCACCTATTGAATTGAAAGAATTGGAAGATCATTTAGAAGATATACTGGCCAAAGGTTAAATTAGACCGAGTGTTTCTTCTTGGGGTGCTCCAGTACTGTTTGTCAGAAAGGAAGATGGTTCAATGAGACTTTGCATTGATTATCGACAATTGAACAAGGCTACGATAAAGAATAAATATCCTTTGACTCGTATTGACGATCTATTGATCAGTTGCAGGGTTCTTTTGTTTATTCCAAGATCGATCTGAGATCTGGATATCATCAGCTAAGAGTTAGAGATTCTGATATATCAAAAACAGCTTTCAGAACCAGCTATGGCCATTATGAGTTTATTGTCATGCCGTTTGGTTTAATGATGAAACTTAAAATTAATAATTTATTACATGTTAAAACCTATATTTTAAAATTTAAATTTCATTAAAATTATAAAATTATGTTATTTTAGTATTGTTTGTTTATATATAATTGTCTTACTAAATATGTTTTATTTTCAGGTTTTCTACGTGTTGGTAAAATAATGATAACTCAAGTTAGATAATTCAAATGGAGGTGACTCAAACATGTTTGGAATCCTTGAGAAATTATCTACAACTTTGCAGAAGACATGATTGCCTAAAAGTTCATTAAGATGATCAAATTGTGCAAATATCAAAAGGAGGACAAATTTACTTTTACAATAACCAGCATATAGTAAAAAAATCATAACTATTTCAATATTTAACCAAATGAGGTGAAACAAGTGGCCAAATTCATCTACAGACAATTCCCCACATGTTTTCTGTTTTGAGCAGAGTCAAATATGGTGATTAAAGTTGTGGAACAAAGCATTGAAAGAAGGGACATGGAATTGAACTCGGAGAAGACAAAGAATACTATTGCAACTACATGGCATTAATAAAAATTTTGACCATTTCTCTCATTTGGCCTATAAATAGAGGTTGTGCTAGCTTGAGAATCATTCTATCTCATTGTAAAATATAGTGTGAGTGTGTATCAAAGTTCTAAGTTCCAATATATTTTCTTTCATGTTCTCAACTATGAGTGATATTTTAGTGTTGATCAAAAGTAAACTTTTGGCAAGCTAAATCTATTATGTCATGGTGAAGAGGATGCATTCTTGGTGAAGTAAGATTGTTTATATTTTTTATATTCTTTCTTTATTTCTTTTTATTTAGCTAATTTATTTTTATTGTAGGTATAAAAATGAATAATTTGTTGTTATCAATTTACATCAAATGCTTGATATCATTAAAGTGGTTATCTTGATTTGTTGTTTAATTTTGATACAATAAATATTTCATCACTTATTATTATATATATATATAGATATATATATATATTTATATAATAATATCATAATATTTCATTTAGGCAATAGCGTGGCTCTGCCGGTTGTTCTAAATGAAATATTATGATTTAATACTAACATCTAACATTTACTTTATCGCAACTAACTTTTATTTTTCGCATCTAACTTTTACTTTCTCGTAACTAACTTTTACTTTTCCGCAACTAACATTTACTTTATCGCAACTAACTTTTACTTTACCGCAACTAACTTATTAAATCAATATATTTCATTTAGGCAATAGCGTGGCTCTGCCGGTTGTTCTAAATGAAATATAATGATTTAATTTAAAATTTACTTTATGCAATTATTAATTTATATAGTTATAATTATAATCATAGGTACCATATATAAAATATCGGTTAATTCGGTATTTTCTATAGTGGGAACTATATTATATTATGTGTGTGTTTATTTTTCTTGGAACCATTATTTATGGTGGTTTCTTTTGTTTTACTTTTAGTTAAACAATATTACATAAACCAAGAATAAATCCTCAAGCCTTGACAAAATTTATAATTTGTAAACTTCATTCTTGCATTTTGTAATCTATAAATTAATAAATTTAAACTCAAAATAACCTCTCTGAGGATCGATCTCGTACTTACGAAATATATTACTTGCAGACAACCTACACTTGGGTGAATTATTATTTAAGTAGTAGCATTTAACGAATGCTCCAGCTTTGTTTATGGGTTTGATGAACCGTATATGTCAGAAATATATTGATGACTTTGTGATTATCTTTATTGATGATATTCTGATTTATTCAAAGAATATGATGGATCATGCTGAGCATTTGAGAACTGTATTGAAGATTCTCAGAACTGAGAAATTGTATGCAAAGCTGTCTAAATGTGAATTTTGGCTGAAACAAGTAGTATTTTTGGGACACATTATATCTGGATATGGTATTTCTGTGGATCCTAGCAAAGTTGAAGCTGTGATCAGTTGGTCTAGACCGACATCAGTGCCAGAGATACGCAGTTTTATGGGTTTAGTAGGCTACTATCGTCGATTTATTAAAGATTTTTCTAGTATTGCCAAGCCGATTACTCAGTTGACTTAGAAGAATTCCCCTTTTGTTTGGTCAGAAGCATGTGAATCTAGTTTTCTAGAGTTGAAGAATAGATTAACCAGTGCTCCTATGTTGACTATTCCGTCAGGTACTTGTGATTTTGTTGTCGATTGTGATGCTTCTCACAGAGGAATAGGTTGTGTTTTGATGCAGCGAGGACATGTTATTGCTTAAGCCTCGAGAAAATTGAAACCACATGAGACTCGCTACCCGATTCATGATCTTGAATTGGCTGCTATAGTATTTGCATTGAAGATTTTGTGACACTACCTCTACGGTGAGAAATTTGAAATTTATTCTGATCATAAGAGTTTGAAATATCTATTTTCACAGTCAAAATTAAATATGAGACAACGTAGATGACTTGATTTATTGAAAGATTTTGATTGTGAAATTAAATACTATCCGGGGAAATCAAATGCAGCAGCTGATGCACTGAGTCGAAAGGTATGTTCTTTATCCTTATCGACGATTGGTGTCTCGAATTTGATTGAAGATTGCTTTCTTTCTGGATTAGTATTTGAGACAGATTATCAGCCTCTGAGACTTTATGCCATTCAAATTGAACCAAAGTTGATTTTTCGAATTAATGAAGCACAGAAAGTTGATCAGAATATTCAGAACTCGATATTGATGGTCAGATCAGGACATCAATAAGAATATCATGTTCGTGATGATGTGTTATATGTGAATAATCGACTTGTTGTGCTAGATGTTTCAGACTTGAAACAGCAAATTTTGACAGAAGCGCACTGTAGTTGTTTGATTATTCATCCTGGTGGCAGAAAAATGTACAATGATCTGAAGAAACAGTTTTGGTGGAAACAAATGAAATCAGACATTGCAGAGTTTGTATCCAAATGTTTGAACTGCAAACAGGTGAAAGCAGAAACAAAGAAACCAGGAGGTCTATTTCATAGCTTATCTATTCCAGAATGGAAATGGGATCACATTTCCATCGATTTTGTCACGAAGCTACCCCTATCCTCCCGAGGTTGCGATGCAATTTGGGTCGTTATTGACAGATTTACCAAATCAGCATGATTTATTCCTTACAGAATGACGTAAAGACATGACCAGATGGCAGAGATTTATGTCAGAGAAGTTTTCGGATTGCATGGTGTGCCGAAGTCTATCGTATCAGATCGTGATCCTCGATTTACTTCACACTTTTGGCACAGTCTGCAACAAGCTCTAGGTACGAAATTACATTTGAGTACTGCTTATCATCCTCAGACAGACGGACAGTCAGAGAGGACGATCCAGACATTAGAGGATATTCTTAGAGCTGTAGTGCTAGACTTTGACACTAGTTGGCAAGATTCTTTGCTACTTTGTGAATTTTCGTACAACAACAGCTATCAAACGAGTATAGAGATGGCTCCGTTTGAAGCGTTGTACGGCAAGAAGTGCAGATCCCCTCTCTATTGGGATGAGATATCTGAGGTACCTGAACTTGGACCTGATATGATTCGAGATAATACTGAAAAAGTAAATCCGATTTAGCAGAGAATGAAGACAGCTCAAGATAGATAGGCCAAATATGCAGATATTTGACGTCGACAGTTAGAGTTTGAGCAAGGAGACAGAGTATTTTTGAAGATTTCTCCTTTCATAGGCATTGTCAGATTTGGCAAAAGTGGAAAATTATCTCCACGCTATATTGGGCCGTATGAGATTCTGGAGAAAATAGGTACTCGTGCCTATCAACTCGCTATGCCTCCTTCTCTATCTGGTATACATGACGTCTTTCATGTATCTATGCTGCGGAAATATCTTCCTGATGCTTCTCATGTTCTTCAGCCAGACGAGGCAGAACTTGATGAAACTCTGAGTTATTTTTAAAAATCGATCCAGATTCTAGATCGTAAAGAAAAGCAGCTCAGAACGAAAACTATTCCACTTGTAAAAGTTCAGTGGAGTCGTCATGGCATTGAGGAAGCTACTTGGGAAACTGAATCAGATATGAGACAGAAATTTCCAAAGTTATTTCATTGAGGTGAGTTTCTTATTTAGCTTCTGTTATATCTACTTTTTTTAGATGCTTTGATTGCCTGTGATTTCGAGGACGAAATCGTGTCTCAGTGGGGGAGAATTGTAATGCCCGAGATTTTATCCTGTTAATCCGAGATTATTGATTAATAAATTCATGTGATTATAGAAAGACAACTCCGAGACAAGAAATTGGAAAGCTTGGATATTGTATGCATGTTGGTCCAGCAGGCATCGCGCACATGCGCGGAGACGAGGCGCGCATATGCGCGAGAAGTAAATGCCGAGACAGAAGACCTCGTGCATAAGTGCGAGACTAGGCGCGCATATGCGCGAGCATGTGAATTGTCCGAGTGCCGAGACAGTAGGTCTCGCGCATATGCGCGAGAAAAGGCGCGCATATGCGCGAGCAAGATTTATGGTCCAAGCGCAGAGATAGTAGGTCTCGCGCATATGCGCGGGCATGGGACACGCATATGCGCCGGCATGGTGAATTCCTGAATGCCGAGACCATTAGGTCTCGCGCATATGCGCCATTGAGGGACACGCATATGCGCGAGACGTGCAGTATGAAGAATGAGACACTTGTCTTTGTCATGCACATCACCAGGTTAAATTCATTATTTCATTCAGAATTTTAAGGAAAGAAAACCGAGAAAGCCATGGGAGATTTTCAAATTTTTCTTGAATCTTAGAATTTGATTTGTGCAAGATCCGACCGTCTGATTTTCGATCCGAGTTGAGTTCTGTGCTTCTCTTGTCAAGAGCTTCAAGGGGTTGTAAGTTTATTACTTTCCTATATGATTCGAAAATATGGTATTGAAGAAATCATGATATGATTGTTGTTATGTGTTCCCGAGATTATGATAATTGTGTAATCGAAACTGGATCGAAGAATGGATTTCGTATGAAATTGTTATCATTTTCAAGATTTGATTTGATTGAGATTATGTAGATTTTGAGAATATCAGATTGTGTTTGTAATCGATTATGAGTTATGATTTGTATCTGTTGATATTGCGTTGCCGGATATATCAGGATTGTGCTGTTATGCCGTCGAAACAGAATTAGATTGAGTTCTGATCATATCCAGTATTGCTTTGCGTTGTATATTGATCATATCCAGTATTGCTTTCCGTGGTTTAGGGATATTTGATCATATCCAGTATGCGGTTTAGGGATATCTGATCATATCCAGTATTGCTTTGCGTGGTTTCCCTAAACCACATACTTTATTGTAATTTCTTTGATGTATTTGCAATTCTTGAGATTGATATGCTTAGTCTATAGAGTTATAGCAAAGCATGCATCGAGTCTTTGGCAGAGGTGCCAGGTCAGTGGACATTGGTGTATATCGATGTGCTTAAGAGTAGATCTACTCCTATTGTAGAGATTCGATATAGAGGGCCAATGTCTGGGAATAAAAACGTACCACCATCTAGCTGGGAAGAGTAGGTGGGAGACTTGTTGCTTTCTTATTCAACTGGGATCCCGAGATAAGAGTCGAGTCAAGATTGTGAGTAAAGAGTTTGATTTATTACTTGTATCGATTTATGCTTTTGTAGACTACAATGTATATTGTTTTCCATATGTTATATGCTTTTGCATATGTTTGTATGAAATGAATGTATACGTTGTTTATACTTGGAATATATTTCTCACCGGAGTTATCCGGCTGTTGTTGTGTTTGTATGTGTGCATGACAATAAGTGGGACATGATCAGGGTCGAGAAGAGGATGATAAATCGAGATTAGAGTGGAGATCCGAGCCTAGAAGTAGATTGGGCTTCCAACACTTGATATGTAGTTGTTGAACCCTGGCTATGGTGATTGTACATTGTACCAAACTTGTACTTTTGATCTTGTTGTAGATATTACACTTGACTTGGTAATTCAATAAGGTCATGCATAACTTTTGTAGTATTCGGTACACTTGAATATAAAGTGTTCAATTTAAAAAAAAAAATCGACCTAGTTTAGTAATTGATCCACTTAATCCCAAAGAAGATTGAAGAAATGAATTAGCGTCCGGGTCCCCACAAATGTCTCATGGCAGATACTGAACCAACCTCGACATCTGGAGAGGTACTTAACTTTGACTCTAATTAATTTACACGAAATGATTTAATTAAAGCACTACATGACATGGTGGAAGAGTACTCAAGACTTTCTCAATTATTCGAGGAAGTTAAGATTGAAAGTCAAGGCTTAAAAGATCAAGTCTGTAAGTTCATTTGCTTGGAAGAGAACAGCTGCAATGATTTAATAGTTGAGATGAGTAAGTTAAGAACTGAGAATGAAGGAGTGAATGCAGATTACCAAACAATGTGGTCTGAAAACCAGAAGGTATCTGTTTTGGTAAATGCATGGAACAAGTCTTATGTTTCCTTAGAGAAGATGCAAGAATTACAGAAGCAATCTGGTGACAGGAGTGGTCTCGGATTCAGCAATAATGAAAGTACTTCTGAAACAAGTACTAAGCCAGAGCTGGATAAAGGAAAAAAGAAATTCATTCACTTTGTCAAATCCAGTGTGTTATAGGAACCTGAAGTACCAACTGTTCGAGTTCAAAAGACTGTAGATCAGAGGAACAAAAGAAAGCATTATGGTCTGGGTTATGTTGAACCTAAGGGAAGAGTTCACCAGAGTTCTGGATACAGCAGAGGATTCAACTCAGGAGGACAACCCTCTATGAAGGTTAAAAACTACAAGCACTATAATTCTAGACCTGTTCAGAAGAGATACAGACCAGACAACAAAAACAGAAGGGAAGAACAACATTATAAGATGCATTCTGTTATAAATAGTAGACCTTCTGTTGCACACACCGCTTTGGATACCCGAAGTACAAGGTCACCTAGAATTGTACAAATGTGGGTCCCTAAAGGACTGATAAGGATTGGACCCAAATAGATTGGGTACCAGATACTAAAATCTGTGTTTGCAGGAACAGGAGAGGAAAGCCAAAATCAGCAGCTCCACATGGTATTTGGACAGTGGATGTTCCAGACACATGACTTGACAGAAAAATCTACTATCAGAAGTAATGAGTTGTACTGGACCAAAGATAACATTTGGGGATAACTCAAAAGTTAAAACCGTGGGTAAAGGTAAGATTATCAATGGTAACATTACTATCAATGATG
The DNA here is from genome assembly GCF_025594145.1 of Primulina tabacum. Classification (NCBI taxonomy): domain Eukaryota; kingdom Viridiplantae; phylum Streptophyta; class Magnoliopsida; order Lamiales; family Gesneriaceae; genus Primulina; species Primulina tabacum. The sequence continues at coordinate 13,935,846 of NC_134561.1, forward strand.
TACTATTGGTTGAAAATCTTTGTTACAACTTGATTAGCATTAGTCAACTGTATGATAATGGTTACTCTGTGGCTTTTCAGAAGCACACATGCACAGTTTAAAATGCTGGTAAGTCTACTGTATTAACTTGAAAAAGAGAAGGCAACACATACAAAGTTTCATGGAATATAGATCATATTAATGTTCATACTTGTTTAGTTGCCTCTCTTAGTGATAAACATTGGCTATGGCATAAGAGACTGAATCATCTGAATTTCAAGTCAATCAATAATCTCAAGAAGCAGAACATAGTTGATGGTTTGCCTGATATAAACTTCGTTAAGAATCATGTCTGTTCTGCATGTTAACTTGGTAAGAAAGTCAGATTTAGCTTCAAGAATAAAGGTAGTAAATAAACTTCAAGGTGTTTGAATTTATTGCATATGGACTTATTTGGTCCAATCCCTATCATGAGCTTAGGGAGAATGAAATATACACTTGTTGTTGTTGATGACTTTTCTTGATTTACTTGGGTAATATTTCTTGATGGAAAAGATCAAACCAGTAGTCTCCTGGTCAAGCTTCTGAAAATATTCAAAATGAAAAATCTATTTGTCATTAAAATCAGAAGTGATCGGGGAACTGAGTTTATTAACAAGATTCTTGAGTTATACTTGGATGAACAGGGCATTCATCATTAATATTCAGCTGCCAAAACGCCACAACAGAATGGAGTAGCTGAGAGGAGAAACAGAACTCTTAAAGAAGCCGCTAGAACAATGCAAGCAGATGAAGACATCTCTCAGCGCTTCTGGACAGAAGCAATCAACACAGCATGCTATACACAGAACTGAACAATGATCAACAAAAGTTACAATCAAACTCCGTATGAGATATGAAAAGGGAGTAAGCCTAACGTATCTTATTTTCATGTATTTTGTTGCAGATGTTTTGTTCAAAATAACGGTAAAAATTATTTGTCTGCATTTGATTCAAAATCAGATGCTTGACTATTTATTGGATATTTAGCAGTAAGCAAAAGCTTTTAGAATTTTCAATAATAGAACTCTTAATGTTGAAGAAACTATTTAAGTTGTCTTTGATAAAGATAGCAGTGCTCCTGGAATTTCTAACATGTCAAATATAAGAAACAGGTTGGACATGATACACCTGGAATTGGATAGTGAAGATGATGCCGAACCTAGTGTTAAAGGTGCTCAAATTCTAGAACTAGACATTCCTCTTGTAGAACCAATTGCTCAGACATAGGATTTACCAGAACAAGAAGTGAACATTCCAGAACCTGCTACTGCTTTAGCTGAGCCTGATTTGAATCTATAAAACCAGGAAGAAATCTCTTTAAACCCTTTTGTCTGGAGGAAATCCCATCATCCGTCTCTGGTTATTGGTAATCCTGTCTCTCCATTAAGAACCAGAAGGAAAATGATTAATGATTATATGCATGCTGCTTTTATCTCTCAGGATGAACCAAAGAAAATTGAAGAAGCTCTTCTGGATCCCAGTTGGATTGAAGCTATGCAAGAAAAGCTGAATCAATTTAAAAGAAATGAAGTTTGGTTTCTTGTACCTAGACCAACTCATCAAGCTTTTATTGGAACACGGTGGGTGTTTAGAAACAAACTAAATGAAGAAGGCATTGTGGACAGAAACAAAGCAAGACTGGTGGCTCAAGGTTTCAGACAAGAAGAAGGAATAGATTATGATGAAACCTATGCACCCGTAGCAAGGCTTGAAGCGATCAGAATATTTTTAGCATTGGCTACTTTAAAAAATATCAAAGTATATCAGATGGATGTGAAAAGCGCCTTTCTAAATGGTCTACTGCAAGAAGAGGTCTACGTTGAACAAACTCCAGGTTTTATCGATCATTTCTTACCAAATAATGTATTTAAATTACACAAAGCCCTGTATGGTTTAAAACTGGCACCTCGAGCTTGGTATGACACACTTTCACAATTTCTTATTAATCATGATTTTACTATCGGAATAGTAGACAAAACTCTGTTCACTTTAGTTAAGAATAAGCACATTCTGTTAGTACAGATTTATGTTAATGACATAATCTTTGGGTCAACTAACACCAAATTGTGTGCAGAGTTCTCCAAATTGATGCAGGAACAATTAGAAATTAGCATTATGGGAGAATTAATATTCTTCCTAGGACTACAGATCAAGCAACTTGATACTGGAATTTTCTTAAATCAAGCTAAGTATACTAAGGAACTACTGAAAAAGTTTGGCACGGAAACATGCTCTGCTGCTTCTACTCCTATGAGCTCATCTACTAAACTTGACAAGGATGAAAATGGAATCTCAGTAGAGGTAACTCAGTATCGTGGTCTTATTGGTTCATTGTTATATCTTACTGCCAGTAGACCTGATATTATGTTTGTTGTATGTACTTGTGCAAGATTTCAATCTAATCCTAAGCAGTCACAATACATTGCTGCTAAGCGCATACTGAAATATTTGAAGGGCACTCAAATTTTCGGCTTATGGTATCCTAATGATTCATCTTTCATTCTTATTGGATATTCAGATGCTAATTATACAGGTTGCAAATTAGAGAGGAAAGGCACAAGTAGTTTTTGTCAATTTCTTGGTGATAGGCTAATCTCCTGGTTTTGTAAAAAGCAGACTTCCATAGCTACGTCTACTGCAGAAGCAGAGTACTTTGCTGCTAGAAGTTGCTGCTCTCAAATTCTTTGGATACAACAAAAATTTAAAGACTACGGATTTCAAGCTTCTGAATCACCCATCTTCTGTGACAATACCAGTGCTACAGCAATCACACAAAATCCAGTACTTCATTCCAGAACAAAGCACATAGATATCAGACATTATTTCGTTAGAGATCATGTGCAGAAGAAGGACATTCGTCTGGAATGCGTTTCTACGGATCAAAAACAGTAGATATCTTTACAAAGTCTCTGCCTGAGGATAAATTTTCTTATTTTCGCAATGTTCTTGGTTTAATTGATTTAACTTGAGTATATTGTTGTTATCAATTTGTTGATTATTATCAGTTGCCTGTTACTCAACTCATATCAGTCTATTTATAAGAAAAATGAGAAAATTTGTGGCAACTACTGATATTTTATTAAGAATAAAATCAACGCCTAACAACTTGATTCAAACTTCTTTCTACAGCATCTTGCCTCATTCTAAACCAGTTGTTCAAATCATGACTTCTAATATTCCGAAAGTTTTCAGAACTGGCAACTAAGTCAAGCAACTCCCACTCCCTTGACAGCATCATGTGGTTCAGCACATCATCCTTTAACAGTTCGAATATGTGATCAACTCGAGCAAGCCTCTTGGCCCTCCTTGCAAGTGACCTCTGTTTAGCAGAAGCAAGAAATTCTCCGGTATTGATTATTTGAAGGTCATGAGCAGTAGTCCAAATGTACATAACCTCCGCAAAGATGAAGTACCTCTGTTTAGCAGAAGCAAGAAATTCTCCGGTATTGATTATTTGAAGGTCATAAGCAGTAGTCCAAATGTACATAACCTCCGCAAAGATGAAGTCTTCTGCACTTTGTTTTAATTCTTGCAAACATTGAGGTGTCCATGAAGGATGAAGAACATGAGTGCTGCTTTCACAATCCATTGGAATACAAATATCATTACGAGCAGAAGTTGTCTTCATTTATAAACAACACTTAAGGAAGACGAAGAGTCATCATCCTCTCTTCTGTTTATTTCTTGTTATACTTATTTATTCATTTATTTGCATTAAGTAAAAAGCAGTAGATAAATAGATATATGAAAAAATGGAATATTTCATTCATAAAACCAGATGTATTACATTGCCCTATCTATTACATTTTGTTGATATCAGCAGTTTCAAGTTGTGGTGACCCGGGCTCTCACTCAATTTTTTCGGGATTACTCAGATCTTTATTCAAAAATGTGGGTCAAAATTTTTGCTTTTTAACATTAATTCAAATGTATATAAAAAAGCATAAGATAGTTCTTCATTTTATTTCAATAAACATAATTACATGTCTTGTTCTAATACATTCATACAAACCAATGTTTAATACAAATTACAAACACCAGTAGTACAAGTCTAGAAAGAAACAACTAGTAATCTTCTGCGCCCGAGGTCACCACGCTATCTCGAACTCATCTCTGTCGTGACCCAGATCCTGCCCCACCTGTTGTTATGCACACATACAGACATAACAACAGCCGGAAACTCCGTTGAGAACAAATCCCATTATAAAACATGTATGCATGCTAATACATAATCATAAATCAAGCATGAAAGCAATAACAATGGGTTACATAGTCTATGAAACCAATCTATATGAGCATGCAATTCAAATCAAATCATGTCTTGACTCGACTCTACTCTACTCTAGGGATCCCGTGTGAATAAGACGTCACTGTCTGTCACCTACCCTCCCAATCGGGGTAACTGTACGTCTTATTCCTAGACTTCGGCCCTGTCTTTATCGAATGTCTACAATCGGATTGAATCTGATCCGAAGCGTCGATACCACCGAACGTCTAGTTTGGCAAGTCTGCCAATTACTCTCCTATCTCAAATGCTTGAATATAACTCTATAAACAAGGCATCATCATATCAAGAGATTTAAATATAATTCTATAAACAAATCAAAATCATATCAAAAGATAGACAATAATTCTAGTATGTGATTTGGTTAAGAAACTCAAATTGAATCTCATTTGAGTTGTGTCTTCCCCAAACAAAACATGAATTATACATTTCGTCGCACAATCTGTCGTAGTCGAAGTCTCGCTATCAAAGTTGCCAATAGAATCTGAAATGGCATGATCAAAGGGTATTCTATCAATGCATATAGGACTAAATCTTCAATCTGAATACAATTCGACGGCATAACGGCGGATTCTCGATATACCGATCAACTCATAAATCAACACAATGTAATCAATATCAACAATTCACCATTCTCTTCATAATACACATTAACTCTGAAATCTCAACATGTTAAATCATACATATGCTGGAATTCATAACAATTACATACGGTACCATTTCTTCGATCCGATTGCGAATAACCGTTGCTTATAATCATAAAAACATATATCTACAAGCATATCCAAGTTTCCCCAACATCAATATCTCAAATCATGCAGGAAATGAATGAAACTTACATCCTCTTGTAGCCTTTGAAGTGAGGAACAAGAATTTAAGCTTGGATTAACTTTTGGATAAGTAAATCTTACACAATCAAATAGTAAAGATGGAAGAAAGCTTGGAAACCTTTTCTCCTTCGTTTCTCAGCTGATGGAAGTGTTAAAAATGAAGACTCAACACAATTCTATATATATATGCCATGTGTCATCATAAGAAACAAAGGTGGCTTTCTCGCATGCAGCACCGCGGGTGCGCTCCATCTAGACCGCAGGTGCGCTCAAGCTTCGGCAGTCTATTCATTTTCCAAAATCGACGACCGCGGGTGCGCTACATATAAGACCGCTGGTGCGGTGACATCAACGCGGGTGCGGTTACGTTTAAACCGCGGGTGCGGTGTCATATCTGTAAATAATTTCCAACTCCCTGTCCATCAACCGCAGGTGCACTCTTTCTTGGACCGCGGGTGCGGTCTGCCTTTCATTCAAAATTCTAATTTTTCATGTCTCTCCTTCCCCCATCTCATTTATTGCTTCTCATTACATGTCATGCATTCTCATATCTTTGAATATCGCACCAATGAAGACTAATAAATCTCAGGCCTTACATTTCTCCCCCTCTAAGAAATGATTTCGTCCTCGAAATCGCAGGCCATCAATCATATCATAAATGAAAAACAATATAATCAAAAGCTGAATAAATACTCACATCATGTAAACAACTCGCATCAATGATACATGGAATACGTCATGTATTCCAGATAGAGAAGGAGGAAGAACTAGTCGATAGGCTCGATCGCCAATCTTTTCAAGTATCTCATAGGGACCGATGTATCTAGGAGACAACTTCCCGCGTTTGCCAAATCTAACAACGCCTCTGAAAGGAGAAATCTTCAAAACACTCTGTCTCCTTGTTCAAATAGTAGCGGTCTACGTCTGATATTAGTATACTTGGCTTGCCTATCCTGTGCTGTCTTCATCTTCTTCTGAATTATCTTTACTTTCTCAGTCATTTCACGAATCATATCAGGCCCAAGTTCTGGTACCTCAGATATATCATCCCAGTATAGAGGAGATCTGCACTTCTTGCCATATAATGCTTCAAACGGTGCCATCTCTATGCTCGTTTGATAGCTGTTGTTGTACGAGAATTCACACAACGATAGTGAATCTTGACAACTAGTGCCGAAATCTAGCACTACAGCTCAACATGTCCTCTAAAGTCTGGATAGTCCGCTCTGACTGTCCATCTGTCTAAGGATGATAAGCAGTACTCAGGTGTAATGTCGTACCTAAGGCCTGCTGCAAACTGTGCCAATAGTGTGAAGTGAATCGTGGATCACGATCTGATACGATAGACTTCGGCACACCATGCAATCTGACTACTTCTCTGATATAGGTCTCGGCCATCTGATCGTGTCTGTATGTCATTCTGTATTGAATAAAACAAGCCGATTTGGTCAATCTGTCAATAATGACCCAAATCGCGTCACAGCACCGGGATGATCGAGGTAACTTTGTCACGAAATCCATGGAAATGTGATCCCATTTCCATTCTGGAATAGATAGGCTCTGAAGTAAACCTCCGGGCTTCTTTCTTTCAGCCTTCACCTGTTGGCAATTCAAGCACTTAGACACGAATTCTGCAATATCTGACTTCATCTGTTTCCACGAGAATTGTGTCTTCAAATCGTTGTACATTTTCCTGCCACCAGGATGAATACTAAACCGACTACAGTGCGCTTCTGACATAATCTGTTGTTTCAAGTCTGAAACATCTGGCACTACAAGACGGTTATTCACATACAGAACAAAATTATGTACCTGATATTCAGACTGATGTCCTGATGTGACCATCTGAATCGACTTCTGCACCTTCTGATCAGTTCTTTGGGCTTCCTTGATTCTCATAATCAAATCTGGCTTAACTTGAATCGTAGCAAGTCTCAGCGGTCTACTATCTATGTCAAATGCTAAACCAGACAAACAACAATCCTCAACTAAATTCGAAACACCTATCGTCGATAAGGATAGGGCACATACCTTTCGACTCAAGGCATCTGCTGCTACATTTGACTTCCCTGGGTAATATTTGATCTCGCAATCAAAATCTTTCAATAAATCGAGCCATCTACGTTGTCTCATATTCAATTCTGATTGAGAAAACAGATACTTCAGGCTCGATCAGAGTAGATCTCAAATTTCTCGCCATCAATATAATGACGCCAAATCTTCAATGCAAATACGATCGCCGCCAATTCAAGATCATGAATGGGGTATCGAATCTCGTGTGGCTTCAGCTGTCACGAGGCGTATGCGATCACATGACCTCGTTGCATAAGAATACATCCCAGCCCTCTGTGAGATGCATCACAATATACAACGAAATCGCCAGTACCTGAAGGAATCATCAAGACAGGTGCACTGGTCAGCCTCTTCTTCAACTCTAGAAAGCTGGATTCACAATCCGCAGACCACACAAATGGCGCATTCTTCGGTGTTAACTGGGTAATTGGCTTCGCAATGCTGGAGAAATCTTTAATGAATCGTCGATAGTACCCTGCCAGACCCATGAAACTGCGTATCTCTAGCACAGAAGTCGGTCTCGGCCAACTGATCACAGCTTCAACTTTATTCGGATCTACAGAAATACCGTCTCCAGATATGATATGACCCAAGAAGACAACCTGTCTCAGCCAAAACTCACACTTTGACAGTTTAGCAAATAAGCTTTCATTTCTCAATGTTTGCAACACAATTCTCAAATGATTGGCATGTTCATTCAGATTCTTAGAATAAACCAAAATATCATCAATAAAAACAATCAAAAACTCATCCAAATACCTCTGAATGATACGGTTCATCAATCCCATAAACACCGCTGGAGCATTCGTTAAACCAAAAGGCATGACAACAAACTCATAATGTCCATACCTGGTTCGGAATGTTGTCTTCGGTATATCAACATCTCTAACTCTCAGCTGGTGATATCCAGATCTCAGATCGATCTTGGAATAAACAGAGGATCCCTGCAACTGATCAAATAAATCATCGATACGAGGCAATGGATATTTGTTCTTTACCGTCGCCTTGTTCAGTTGCCGGTAGTCGATACACAATCTCATTGAACCGTCTTTCTTTCGTACAAAAAGTACTAGAGCGCCCCAAGGAGACACACTCGGTCTAATGTATCCCTTGGTCAGAAGATCTTCTAATTGTGCTTTCAATTCTTTCAACTCTATCGGCGCCATCCTATACGGAGCTCGAGATATAGGAACGGTACCTGGAATAAGATCAATACTGAAATCTACCTCTCGAGCTGGGGGTAACCCTGGGATCTCATCTGGAAATACATCTGCAAACTCTCGTACTACTGGCAAATCTGCCAATGCTGGGCTCGATTTCTGTAGGTCTACAGAATAAATAAGGAACCCCTCTGCTCCTTTCTGCAGCAATCTACTCATAGTCAAAGCAGACACTAAGGGAATCCGAGATCTGGAACCCTTACCGTAGAATTTCCACTCTTCTGTCATTTCAGGTTTGAATCTGACAATCTTGTGAAAACAGTCTACGGTGGCTCTGTACTTGGTTAACATGTCAATCCCGACAATACAATCAAAATCAGATAAACCAAGTACAACACAGTCTAAATCAATCTCATGTCCCTCAAACTGTAGTATACACTGTCTAACTGAAGTCACAGATATCAAACCACTTCGCAACGGAGAAGAAATAGACACTACAGCAGACAATGACTCGACAGGCAATGCATGTGTTAATGCAAAATGTTCAGAAATGAATGTATGGGATGCACCTGTGTCTATCAACACATATGCAGGATAACCGCAAAGAAAACACTTACCTGCAATCACATCGTCTGGCGCATCCTGGGCCTGCTCCTCTGTCAATGCGAACACTCGAGCCTGCTGTCTGGGAGGTTGGCTCACAGTCTGGCTACCTCTAGCTCGGGACTGAGTCGGTGCAGGTGGCGGCTGGAAGGAATGAACAGATGATGCTTGCCGCTCCGGCTGAGATACTGAACCAGATGCCCCAATACTCTGAGCTTGTTGTGCACCTCTCTGTGGACAGACTCTGGCAAAGTGTCCCTGCTGTCTACAAATATTGCATCGGCCCATGACTCCCTGACACTGCTCAGTGGCATGTCGGCCTCCACAAGTAGTGCAATACACACCTGTCACATCTGTACTCTGGCCAGGACCTCTATGTCGTGACCCGCTGGAACTCGACGAACTGCTCCCTGCTCTCTTGAACTGCTTACCCTTAGCTTTCAAAGAATCCTTCTTGCCACTACTACTGCTTCCACTATCAAATTGAGGAGGAGGTGGTGGAAACTGGGCGGCAAGCTGTGGCGGTCTCTGACTCTGAGCAGTATAAGAAGCTCCTCGCTGCTTGATCAAGCCAGCCTCTGCTCCCTTTGCTCGGTTCAGTGCATCAGAAAAGGTGTTGGGTCGTCCCATGTTCACCAAAGTAAAAATATCCGGATTCAAACCATTGATGAACTGGTCCGCGACCGCTTCGTCATTTCCTGCCACGTGTGGCGCAAATCGGAGCAAAGAAGAAAACTTGGCAACATACTCTTCTCTGTTCCACTGCCCCTGTCTCAAATTGGCGAATTCGGCCCCTTTGTCTTTTCGATACGACATTGGAAAGAAACGTTGATAAAATTCATCTTTAAATACTTTCCAAGTAATATCGATACCTCTATGCTCCAGGGCTCGCTTCATTGTAAGCCACAAACTTTTTGCCACTTTGTGTAATTGATGCCCAATCAACTTCACTCTCCGTTCGTCTGTATAAGCCAGAGATTCAAACAACATCTCTATATCGTCTAGCCAGCTCTCACAATCCACTGCATTTTCCGTGCCCTTTAAAGTCGGAGGATGGAATGATTGAAATCTCTTCAATAAGGTTTACATAGGTGTAGCTGTAACATCCGTCTGAGTACCTGACGTACTACCCTGTTCTGGCACTTGCCCTGCAGCTGGTTGTGGTATCCTTCTAGGCGGCATAATCTGATTATCAAACAGATTAGTATACAATCTATACAATCTGTCTCAGCCCTCCTCTGATCAAATACCTCTGATCCAGAATCGGTTCTGATTCAGTCTTTACAAGTACATGATGTAAATCAATTCAGATAACAATACAACATATAATAGGGAAAGCAATAAATCATGCTAGCACATCAAAAGCAAGGAAGGAGACTCGATCTACCCCGCTCATTCTATTATATCTCAGTCTACAGAACCTACTGCTCTGATACCACCTGTTGTGGGGACCCGGACTCTAACTCAATACTTTTCGGGATTACTCGGATCTTTATTCAAAAATGTGGGTCAAAATTTTTGCTTTTTAACATTAATTCAAATGTATATAAACAAGCACAAGATAGTTCTTCATTTTATTTTAATAAACATAATTACAGGTCTTGTTCTAATACATTCATACAAACCAGTGTTTAATACAAATTACAACCACCAGTAGTACAAGTCTAGTAAGAAACAACTAGTAATTTTCTGCGCCCGAGGTCACCACGCTATCTCAAACTCATCTCTGTCGTGACCCTGATCCTGCCCCACCTGTTGTTATGCACACATACAGACATAACAACAGCCGGAAACTCCGGTGAGAACAAATCCCAGTATAAAACATGTATGCATGCTAATACATAATCATAAATCATGCATGAAAGCAATAACAATGGGTTCCATAGTCTATGAAACCAATCTATATGAGCATGCAATTCAAATCAAATCATGTCTTGACTCGACTCGACTCTACTCTAGGGATCCCGGTGTGAATAAGACGTCACTGTCTGTCACCTACCCTCCCAATCGGGGTAACTGTACGTCTTATTCCTATACATCGGCCCTGTCTGTATCGAATGTCTACAATCGGATTAAATCTGATCCGAAGCGTCGATACATATGCTGGAATGCATAACAATTACATACGGTACCATTTCTTCGATCCGGTTGCGAATAACCGTTGCTTATAATCATAAAAACATATATCTACAAGCATATCCAAGTTTCCCCAACATCAATATCTCAAATCATGCAGGAAATGAATGAAACTTACATCCTCTTGTAGCCTTTGAAGTGAGGAACAAGAATTTAATCTTGGATTAACTTTTGGATAAGTAAATCTTACACAATCAAATAGTAAAGATGGAAGAAAGCTTGGAACCCTTTTCTCCTTCGTTTCTCAGCTGATGGAAGTGTTAAAAATGAAGACTCAGCACAATTCTATATATATATATGCCATGTGTCATTATAAGAAACAAAGGTGGCTTTCTCGCATGCAGCACCGTGGGTGCGCTCCATCTAGACCGCAGGTGCGCTCAAGCTTCGGCACTCTATTCATTTTCCAAAATCGACGACCGCGGGTGCGCTACATATAAGACCGCTGGTGCGGTGACATCACCGCGGGTGCGGGTGTCATTTCTGTAATTAATTTCCAACTCCCTGTCCATCAACCGCGGGTGCACTCTTTCTTGGACCGTGGGTGCGGTCCGCCCTTCATTCAAAATTCTAATTTTTCATGTCTCTCCTTCCCCCATCTCGTTTGTTGCTTCTCATTACATGTCATGCATTCTCATATCTTTGAATATCGCATCAAGGAAGACTAATAAATCTCAGGCCTTACAGAAGTATTGCAAAGTACTTCAGCAGGAACCTAACTAAGCTATGCTGGAATCCCCTCTTTTCGCGTGATCGTTGTTGCTGAAAGGGGTTATTCCGCAGCTTATTCCTTCTTAGAACGAACAATCTAACTGATTGTTCATATAACAGGCCAAGGAATTTCTTCGAAGTCTTATCTTACGAGATGCTGGAAATGGTTCTTGCAATTCCTCTGCTGAATCAGTCTCTGGAGAAGACTCCGAAAGCATGTTTGCATCATCCATTTGTGATTTGTTATTTTTTGTGTACATAACCTTATTTGAGAGATTGCAGGTACTTATATAGAGTATTGGGAAGCTAAAGAGACGTCCAACCGGTCACATCTTGCACGAATTTCAAGAGTCATCTATAATTCCCTGAGATATTGTATCTTTTGCATTTATTAGTTGCATTAATTGAGGGGGAATATTATTTTATTCTGTCTCTTCCTTCTCCGTGCTTTATTAGAAGTATGTCTTTTCGATAAAACAGTGTGTCTACTGTTTTTTATCAATATGCTGAAAATATTTTAGTACTTCATAACTTCCAGTAGATATTATCTAAGACGACAAACCCTGCGGGGAGCCGGACGCTAACTCATTCTTTTCAACCATTATTGACATTAAATGGATCAGTTAAATAAACTGGGTCGCAAATTTGTATTTTTATTTTTTAAATTGAACATCTCATAAGCAAGAGTATAAAATACTACAACAAGTTATGCTCTTTCTTATTTAATTACAAGATCAGGTGTAATAACTACAACATGTATCATAATCTAATAAAACATAAAGCGATGTCAAGCTTTAAATCAAACTTTTAAACTCTTAATCTTAACTCGACTCTTATCTAGGGATCCCGATTTGAATAAGAACGTAACAAGTCTCCCACCTACTCTCCCCAGCTAGGCGGTGGTACATTCTTATTCCCAGACTTGTGATTAACTCGAGCAAGCCTCTTGAACCTCCTTGCAAGTGACCTCTAATTAGCAGAAGCAAGAAATTCTCCAGTATTGATTATTTGAAGGCCATGAGAAGTAGTCCAAATGTACATAACCTCCGCAAAGATGAAGTCTTCTGCACCTTGTTTTAATTCTTGCAAACATTGAGGTGTCCATGAAGGATGAGGAACATGAGTGCTGCTTTCGCAATCCATTGGAATACAAATGTCATTACGAGCAGAAGTTGTCTTCATTTATAAACAACAATTGAGGAAGACGAAGAGTCATCAAGCCTTAAATTATCCAGACTATGTTTTTCTCATCCTCTCTTTTGTTTATTTCTTGTTATACTTTTATTTATTCATTTATTTCCATTAAGTAAAAAGCATTAGATAAACAGATATATGAAAAAATGGAATATTTCATTCATAAAACCAGATGCATTATATTGCCCTATCTATTACATTTTGTTGATATCAGTAGTTTGAAGTACTGCAAAGTACTTCAGCAGGAACCTAACTAAGCTATGCTGGAATCCCCTCTTTTCGAATGATCGTTGTTGCTGAAAGGGGTTATTCCGCAGCTTAGTCCTTCTAAGAACGAACAATCTAACTGATTGTTCATATAATAGGCCAAGGAATTTCTTTCAAGTCTTATCTTACGAGATGCTGGAAATGGTTCTTGCAATTCCTCTGCTGAATCAGTCTCTGGAGAAGACTCCGAAAGCATGTTTGCATCATCCATTTGTGATTTGTTATTATTTGTGTACATAACCTTATTTGAGAGATTGCAGGTACTTATATAGAGTATTGGGAAGCTAAAGAGACGTCCAACCGGTCACATCTTGCACGAATTTCAAGAGTCATCTATAATTCCCTGAGATATTGTATCTTTTGCATTTATTAGTTGCATTAATTGAGGGGGAATATTATTTTATTCTGTCTCTTCCTTTTCCGTGCTTTATTAGAAGTATGTCTTTTCGATAAAACAGTGTGTCTACTGTTTTTTATCAATATGCTGAAAATATTTTAGTACTTCATAACTTCCAGTAGATATTATCTAAGACGACAAACCCTGCGGGGAGCCGGACGCTAACTCATTCTTTTCAACCATTATTGACATTAAATGGATCAGTTAAATAAACTGGGTCGCAAATTTGTATTTTTATTTTTTAAATTGAACATCTCATAAGCAAGAGTATAAAATACTACAACAAGTTATGCTCTTTCTTATTTAATTACAAGATCAGGTGTAATAACTACAACATGTATCATAATCTAATAAAACATAAAGCGATGTCAAGCTTTAAATCAAACTTTTAAACTCTTAATCTTAACTCGACTCTTATCTAGGGATCCCGATTTGAATAAGAACGTAACAAGTCTCCCACCTACTCTCCCCAGCTAGGCGGTGGTACATTCTTATTCCCAGACTTGTGATTAACTCGAGCAAGCCTCTTGAACCTCCTTGCAAGTGACCTCTAATTAGCAGAAGCAAGAAATTCTCCAGTATTGATTATTTGAAGGCCATGAGAAGTAGTCCAAATGTACATAACCTCCGCAAAGATGAAGTCTTCTGCACCTTGTTTTAATTCTTGCAAACATTGAGGTGTCCATGAAGGATGAGGAACATGAGTGCTGCTTTCGCAATCCATTGGAATACAAATGTCATTACGAGCAGAAGTTGTCTTCATTTATAAACAACAATTGAGGAAGACGAAGAGTCATCAAGCCTTAAATTATCCAGACTATGTTTTTCTCATCCTCTCTTTTGTTTATTTCTTGTTATACTTTTATTTATTCATTTATTTCCATTAAGTAAAAAGCATTAGATAAACAGATATATGAAAAAATGGAATATTTCATTCATAAAACCAGATGCATTATATTGCCCTATCTATTACATTTTGTTGATATCAGCAGTTTGAAGTACTGCAAAGTACTTCAGCAGGAACCTAACTAAGCTATGCTGGAATCCCCTCTTTTCGAATGATCGTTGTTGCTGAAAGGGGTTATTCCGCAGCTTAGTCCTTCTAAGAACGAACAATCTAACTGATTGTTCATATAATAGGCCAAGGAATTTCTTTCAAGTCTTATCTTACGAGATGCTGGAAATGGTTCTTGCAATTCCTCTGCTGAATCAGTCTCTGGAGAAGACTTCGAAAGCATGTTTGCATCATCCATTTGTGATTTGTTATTATTTGTGTACATAACCTTATTTGAGAGATTGCAGGTACTTATATAGAGTATTGGGAAGCTAAAGAGACGTCCAACCGGTCACATCTTGCACGAATTTCAAGAGTCATCTATCATTCCCTCAGATATTGTATCTTTTGCATTTATTAGTTGCATTAATTGAGAGGGAATATTATTTTATTCTGTCTTTTCCTTTTCCGTGCTTTATTAGAAGTATGTCTTTTCGATAAAACAGTGTGTCTACTGTTTTTTATCAATATGCTGAAAATATTTTCGTACTTCATAACTTCCAGTAGATATTTTCATAAGACGACAAACCCTGTGGGGAGCCGGATGCTAACTCATTCTTTTCAATCATTATTGGCATTAAATGGATCAGTTAAATAAACTGGGTCGCAAATTTTTATTTTTATTTTTTTAATTGAACATCTCATAATGTAAGGCCCGAGAATTTTATCCTATTAATCTGAAATGATTTGGGGATAATTGATATGATTATAGACGTAAATGATCGGACCGGAAAGACGAGATAATGCATGAAAATGTGCGAGGAACAGTAGCCCTCGCGCATATGCGCAAAGTGAGTCGCGCATATGCGCGAGCCTGTACAAGCGAAGTCCAGAGGACCTCGCGCATATGCGGGGAGATGAGTCGCACATATGCGCGAGCTGCCGAGAAGCTTATCCACGAGACCCGTAGGTCTCGCGCATATGCGTCGATATTAGTCGCGCATATGCGCGAGATGTGCAGTAGGAACACCGAGCCACTTGGCTTATTGCATGCACGAGATATATATATATATATAACATTCCTCTTCAGAAATGAGGAATCATCAGAGAAAGAGGCCGAAGAAGCTCCGAAGATCCTTACGCCTTTTATGAAAAACCCGCATGTCCGATTTTGAATCCGACTTCGGTATTGAGTTCCTATCGACGTAGGCTACAACTGGACGTAAGTTTTGCTACGTTTTGATATGATTTGAAATTATGGTATTGTCAAAATCTGATATGATTCATATATGATGTTCTTGTCATGTTAGACATCTTATAATTGAAACCGGACTGGGGAACAGATACCATATGAAATTTTTATGATTTTCGGAGTAGTTTTTGTGTCGATTTGATATCAGAATTGAATTGTTATCGATTATGAGGTATTGGGAGTGATATCTGATTGATATGGTAGTACTGTATAAAATGAAATTATGACATTATATTTTTGAAACAGAATTTGATTGAATTCTGATTATATCCAGTATTGATTGAGTGGTGTATTGATGTCGTACCCTCAATATTGTTATTGCCAGATTGAATATTGACAGGCTTTGAGTTCGAGACTTCGACAGAGTCAGAGTATCAGAAAGAAAGGTATAAATTAATGTTGAGTTGGGATTGCACAACTCGAGTGAGGTTTGACTCGAGTCTCCCTAAATCACATACTTTAGTTTATTGCATTGATATTTGTAATTGATAAGATTGATTTGTATGGTCTATCGATTCATAGACATTGTATGTATTGAGTCATTGGCTGATTCGCCTAGTCCTTGGCTAATTCGCCTAGTTGCTGGCTGATTCGCCTAGTTACTGGCTTATTCGTCTAATTATTGGCTGATTCGTCTAGTCATTGGCTGATTTGTCTATCTTCGACTGATTCGTCAATTCTGCGGCCGATTCGCCCAGGCACTGGATATGTGAATTATATCGATTCCGTTTAGAGATTGATTCATTCCTATTGACTGAGATTCGGTATATTTATCATTATTCAGACACCGGGATCCCTAGATTAGAATTGAGTCGAGTCTGAGACGACGCGTCAGTTGAGTCGAGTCTGAGACGACGCGTCAGTTGAGTTGAGTCTGATGCAACATCTTGATTTACAGTGTTTATATCATTCATGTTTGTTGAGTTGCTACATGTTAATGATATCTTATTTATGCGTTTATATATGTTTTTATATAATTGCATGTTTACATTGTTTATACTGTGATTTATTCTCACCGGAGTTATCCGGCTGTTGTCTTGTTTTGTATGTGTGCATGACAACAGGTGGGGCTGGATCAGGGTCAAGAAGAGGATGAGAGAAGAAATTTAGCGTGGAGATCCAGACTTAGGAGTATATCTGTTATATCACCTGAGATGTAGTGAAGAAACAGTAGTTATTATGATTTATGGTTGTACAGGACTTGTACTTAGATCTGAATAGTGATCTTGTAAATGAAATAAGACTTATTTCATATGCTGCGTACTCTCGTATTTTAAAAAAAATTTAGACCCTGTTTATTTTAATTGATTAATTATTCCCAGAAAGTGATTAAGAATTGAATTAAGTTCGGGTCCCCACAACAGGTGGTATCAGAGCGATAGATCCTTTAGACTGAGATAGAAGCTAGTGAGCGGGGTAGATTGAGTTTTCCTTCTTTGCTTGTGATTGCTAGCATGCTTTACTGCTTTATATAATACATGTTACTTGACTTATCTGATTTGATTGTGTAATATGTATTATTGGGAACGAATTTGAACCGATTCTCGATCAGCAGTAAGATGATCGGAGGATGGAACTGAAGTGAAACAGGTTGATTGGATTGGGGTACTAATCCATTTGATTATCAGATATGCCTCCTCGAAGAATACCAGAACAGAGTAGCACATCGAATCCTCCAATGGATGTGACAGCAACTCCGATGGAAATGTTATTGAAAAGGTTTCAGTCATTCAAACCACCGACTCTGAAGGGTACTGAGACATCAGTTGAATGTGAGAGTTGGTTAGATAACATTGAGATGCTGTTTGATTTACTAGATTACAGTGATGAGTGCCGAATTAAATTGATTGCGCACCAGTTGCTTGATGTTACAAAGAACTGGTGGATTACGATGAAGAGGGCCTTGGAGCATCGAGGTACGACTATTACTTGGGATGTATTTAAAACTGAACATTGAAGAATATGTGACCAAGTTCTCTACCTTGTTGAAGTTTGCTCCCCGTGTGGCTGGAAACTATGAAGCCGTTACTGATCAGTTCATCAATGGCTTGAATCCCGATATATTTACATTGGTGAACACAGGGCGACCGAATAACTTTGCTGATGCCATGAATAGAGCAAAAGGCGCTAAAGCGGGCCTGATAAGGCAGAGAGGAGCTGCAAATGTTCCTCCCGCACCGAGACCACAGCAACCACCTCCTTGATTTGAGAGTGATAGTAGCAGTGGTGGAAAGAAAGATTTCTGAAGGCTAGAGGAAAGCAGTTTAAGAAGTTTGGCGGCAATTCTTCTAGCTCCAGTGGTTCCAAACAGAGTTACACCGGAACTTACTGCGGAAATTGTGGAGGGAGACATTCCACTGAGCAATGCCAAGGAGTACTTTGTAGTTGCCACTTCTGCAAACAACAGGGACATTTTTCCAGAGTGTGTCCACAGAAGGGTTCTCAAAGATCCCAGGGAGCCGAATCAATTGGATCAGCGGCACAGTGGAGTAGACGATCAGATGCTGTTCATTCATTTCTTCCAGCACCATCTCAGTCACAGCAGAGGCCAGGAGGAAGTCAGACAGTTGGCCAGCCTCCTAGACAGCAGGCCAGAGTATTTGCTGTGACTGAGGAGCCGGCTCAGGAAGCACCAGATGATGATGTTGCAGGTAACTGTTCTTGATGTAGTTATCCTGCTTTTGTATTGATGAATACGGATGTTTCCCATACGTTTATTTGTGAACGATTTGCATTGAGTCATGCATTACCTGTTGAGTTTTTATCTACTGTAGTATATCTCTTTACTGGTTGGGGAGAGTTTTAATTTCATGGAATTCTGTCAAACATTGTACACTACAATAGGATGAGAATGAGATTGAGTTAGATCGTCTGGTAGTTGGTATTGTACTAGTGTTGTCTGATTTTGGGACTGCATTACTGATATTGATATGTTGACCAAGTACAGAGCTACCTTATATTAGTTCCAGAAGATGGTGAGAATCAGACCTGAGATGGCCAAAGAATGAATATTGTACGATAAGGATTCTAGATTGAGAATTCCTTTGATAATCCGTACTATCTATGATTCGATTATTACAGAAAGGAGCAGAGAGACTCCTTATGTATTAAGTTGATTTATTGAAGTTGAATCTATCATTGGCTGATTTACCAATGATATGAAAGTTATTGATGTTTTCCTCAGATAAGACTTTAGATTTGATTTCAGTCAGAGAAATTGATTTTAACCTTGACTTGATATCAGAAATTGTGAAATGGTGAATCCTGATTGAGACAGATTGCATTCAGGGTATGTTATATATGAAGATGATGTATCTATTGATTTTAGCAGAATTAAACCGTAATTAGTTGGCCGAGGTGGATATTAATGTCAGATATTTGCGGTTTTATGAGTTTAGCAGATCAGTACCGATGAGTGATGTGTTGAATCTGGTTGAATATTGCTGAATTTGTAGCCAAATGTCTGAATGGCCAACAGGTGAAGGCTAAGAGAAAGAAACCCGGAGGACTATTACAGAGTTTGTCTATTCCTGAAGGGAAATGGGATCACATTCCCATGGATTTTATAATGAAGTTACCAAGATCCTCCCGAGATTGTGATGCGATTTGGGTTGTGATTGACAGATTGACCAAATCCGCATGCTTAATTCTGTACAAGATGACGTACAGACATGACTAGATGGCTGAGATTTATGTCATAAAGGTAGGTAGACTGCATAGATGCCGAAGTCGATTGTAGCAAACCATGATCCTCGGTTTACATCGCACTTCTGGCAGAATTCACATCAGATTTTAGATACGAAGTTTTATTTTAGTACTGCATATCATCCACGGACCGATGGATAGTCTGAGCAGACGATGCAAACATTGGAAGATATGCTGAGAGCAGCAGTGCTTGATTTTAGCAATAGCTGGCAAGATATATTGCCACTTGGTGACTTTCGTACAACAGTAGCTATCAAATGAGTATTAAGATGGCTCCTTTCGAAGCGTTGTACGGAAAGAGGTGTCGATCCCCTCTTTATTAGAATGATATCTCTGAGGTTCCTGAGACTGGACCTGATATGACTAGAGATATGATTGAAAAGTGAAGCTAATTCAAAAGAGAATGAAGGCAGCCCAAGACAGACAAGCCAATTATGCCAATGTCCGATGACGACCGCTGGTATTTGAGGCTAGTGACCGAGTATTTTTGAAAATTTCACCTTTCCGAGGAGTTGTTCACCTTTCAAAGGGTTGTCAGATTTGGCAAGAAAGGGAAACTTTCTCCATGATATATTGGGCCGTACGAGATTTTTAGAAGATAGGAGATCGTGCCTATCAACTAGCTTTAATCGCCTTCATTATATGGGATACAGGACGTTTTTCATGTTTGTTCTTGCGAAAATACCTGTCTGATGCTTCACATGTCATCCAACCAAATGAGGCCGAGTTGGATGAGACATTGAGTTATTTCGAAAAGCCGATTTAGATTCTTGATCGGAAGGAAAAGTAGCTCAGAACGAAGACTATTCCACTTGTGAAAGTTCGGTGAAGTTAACATGGCATTGAAAAAGCTACTTGGGAAACTGAGTCTGATATGAGACAGAGGTTCCCAGTGTTATTTCACTAAGGTGAGTTGTTTACTTAGCTTCTTCTATATACCTTCTTATGATATGATTGATTGCCTGTGATTTCGAGGACGAAATCATATCTTAGGGGGGAGAAATGTAAGGCCCGAGAATTTTATCCTATTAATCTGAAATGATTTGGGGATAATTGATATGATTATAGTCGGAAAGGATCGGACCGGAAAAGACGAGATAATGCATGAAAATGTGCGAGGAACAGTAGCCCTCGCGCATATGCGTGGCACAGATGCGCGCATATGCGCGACGTGGGCAGAGGACCTCGCGCATATGCGCGAAGTGATTCGCGCATATGCGCGAGCCTGTACAAGAAAAGTCTAGAGGACCTCGCGCATATGCGCGGAGATGAGTCGCGCATATGCGCGAGCTGCCGAGAAGCTTATCCACGAGACCCGTAGGTCTCGCGCATATGCGCCGATATTAGTCGCGCATATGCGCGAGACGTGCAGTAGGCACACCGAGCCACTTGGCTTATTGCATGCACGAGATATATATATATATAACATTCCTCTTAAGAAATGAGGAATCATCAGAGAAAGAGGCCGAAGAAGCTCCGAAGATCCTTACGCCTTTTATGAGAAATCCGCCTGTCCGATTTTTAATCCGACTTCGGTATTGAGTTCCTATCGACGTAGGCTACAACTGGACGTAAGTTTTGCTACGTTTTGATATGATTTGAAATTATGGTATTGTCAAAATCTGATATGATTCATATATGATGTTCTTGTCATGTTAGACATCGTATAATTGAAACCGGTGTAACGCCCCGAAAATTTTAAAGTTCACGCAAACCACGTGCATGCAATTATTAAATTCTTTTGTATTTTAATTAAATGTTTTAATTGCATGAATTAATTATGTTTTGCATACTTGCATATTTAAAATATATTTTTCTACGTGATTGCATAAAAATTGTATTTTTTTAAGGAATATTCAAGTGACGATCGAGGAACGGGGACCGAGGGCTGAAAAATAGAAAATATTTTTATTAAATAATTATTTTTAATTATTTAAAATATGGTTGATGGTTTTTAATATTTTTGAAAATAAGGGGTTTTGAGGTGATTTTATACGCCGGGACGTAAATTTTATCAGTGTTGGTTTTTCAACAAAAATACGAACTTTTTGGCAAACCCGGCTAGTAAATTCACAAATTTATTTAACAAAAAAAACACTTTGTAAATATTTTATAAATCCTAATTAGACTAATGGGCCTAATTTAATGGCTTATTAGGCCTAAGACCCAATAGTAAACTAATTAGTATTTAAAGTGTTGATTAAACAAAACCCTTCACTTTTGCACCTCCAAACAATCGGCCACCTTCTTTTAATTCTGAAAAACTCTCCTCACCCCTCTCCCAACCTCACGGCACACACACACTAAAAATCTAGAAGGGGTTTTCTTAGGAACAAGCAAGAACAAAGCCAAAGGTTGCGTCCCGTTCTTCGTCGTCAACGGATTTTCGAGCGTATAAAACGCAAAGGCACACCTTAATCTCCCTTTTCTCATCCATCATATCATAATATTGTTTAAATTATGTGTGCATGAAAATCTTGAAGTTCATATATGTATATATTCAGAATTCTCGAAACCCATCTTGTACATGCATTGGATTTGTAATATTTATGACACTTGTTGATGCTTCGATTCACTCCTCTTTCATACTAAGGGGCTGCCATGATATCTAGGTATGTTTGGGTAAGGTTTACACTTGTTTTAGAGTCCCACACACTTCAAAGAAATCGACTGAAACCATGAAAGAAAAAGGAAACAAGAACACATGCAGGAACCGAAGGTAGCTGTCAAAAGTTTGGGGCTCGGTTTCGTCGTGCAGGGGCTGGGGGCTTGGTTGGCTGGTTCCAGGGGCTAGCCAAGACCTTGAGTGAGTCATGGTGGGAGTCCTAGCCATGCTAGGACTCACGCTAAGGGTCGGGATAGAGTCCTAGCCAAGCTAGGACTCTACCCGAGAAACTAGGACAACAGCTGAGGGGGGGGGGTCTTCGCGCGGCTGCAGGGGCCAAGGGCTCGATACATGGGGCACAAGCTGGGCAAGGGTGGTTCAATAGGGTCCTAAGGCGGTGCAAAACATGTTGGTTCAGGGGCTAGGGCGTTGGCTTAGAGTCTAGGCACCAAAACATAGAGTCCAATCTCATTGAAACTCTCGTCCAGAACATGGTGGTGCTTGGGGCAACTTGTTTTCAGGTTTTGGGGTGGATTCTTAATGAACTTAGAATCCAGTAGGGTACTTTGGCATGTTGGGCAAGTTTTGTCTCGATATTGTTCGGGGGTAACTCGTGAAAATCGAGAGTTGGCTCGGGGGTGAAAATTAGGTGTCATCTAGGGTTTTTTTTAAATAAAGAAAAATTGGAAAACGGCTCACGGGGGTCGAGTCGTGGTCCATAAGGGATAAAATAATATAAAAAGACTAAATTTAGAATTTAGGAATTTTATATTAAAGTTTGGTATTTTTTGGGATTAAAACACTGTTAAAACAATTAAGAAAAGATAATTGAAAAAGTCTAACATTTAAGCCAAAAAAATTATGAAAAAATTCACGTAAGCTTAAATAATTATTTGGGACATGCTAGAGTTATGAAATCAAGAAAAAAGTCGAAACGTAAAATGTCGAGTCCCGTGGTAAAACGGTCTTTTTACACCGGGAAATTAGTAAAGGTCATGGCATTGCCCTAAATGCTCTTTTTATGAAAATATGATTATTTTTAAATGTTTATGAATTGTTCATGATTAAATGATTATTTTTAAATGTCAAGGGATTTTTATGATTTAAGAAGACATTTAAAATACATGTTGCATTCTTGGTTTCAAAAAGGAAAAATGTAATGATATTCATGATTTTTTTTAAAGTGATGTGAATGAAAAATTTTGAATGATGTGAAATAATTGTGACTAATTCGTTAATGTTGGCGACGTCGTGAGGGTTATGGTCCCAGTGGGAGCCCGACGATCGTGTTTCCATCATTGCGAATATGTGCTAACGGATATGTGGTAACGGTTTTGTGGTAACGGAAGAATGGGAATATCGTGAGGGGAAAATGCCCCAGAGGGAGCCCATTTATGGGAAAAGGCCCCATAGGGAGCCCCGACGATCGTATTTCTATTCGAATCATGATAAACCATGGCCCAGTTGACCGGTGACAGTGTTGCTGGTGTCCTCCGCCGCCCAGTACTGTGGTTTTATGTAGATGGATCCATCGACCCTCATGAGCATGATCAGGAAAGTCACAATTAACGATCTGAATTCAACAAAAGAAAAGAGAAAAAGAAAAGGAAAATGTTCATGATCATGTTAAAGGTTTTATGTCATGTCATGTTGAGGAAAAAGAAAAAAGTTAAGGTTTATGATAGCATGTCATGAAAAAGTATTTTATGAAAATGTTTATGTTTAAAGTTTTATGCATTATGAAAATATTTACGAAAATGTTTATGTTTATGCATCTTCATGAAAACGTAATTTTAAGTACAAGTATTTTTCACCGCTATATGTTGACTGTATTACGTAATCCTCGTTATAAAGATTATGATGTGTTGAGTCTTTAGACTCACTAGGTGTGATGGATGCAGGTTATCATGATAATGATAATGGAGGTCTTGATGGTTGATCCGACTGGACTGAAGGTGCACATAACCCGAGGACCGACGCTAGTTTCCGCATATATGTTATGATTTATGTTAAAAGATTTTATGACTTTTATCATGAATATGAGTGGTTTTTGAGAGGTTATAGTATGGGGTAAACTTTTCAAATGTTATTTTTAGATTTAGAAAAATGTTAGTTGGTTGTTTATTTTAAAATGATGTCAAAAGTATTTTATGAAATTTTGTGGTTCGGCCGATGCTATGTGAGGTTAAAAAAAAAATTTCTAGTACTTTTAAAGCAATAAAAAGGGTAAGACGTTTCAACCGGACTGGGGAACAGATACCATATGAAATTGTTATGATTTTCGGAGTAGTTTTGGAGTCGATTTGATATCAGAATTGAATTGTTATCGATTATGAGATATTGGGAGTGATATCTGATTGATATGGTAGTACTGGATATATTGAAATTATGACATTATATTGTTGAAACAGAATTTGATTGAATTCTGATTATATCCAGTATTGATTGAGTGGTGTATTGATGTCTTACCCTCAATATTGTTATTGTCAGATTGAGTATTGACAGGCTCTGAGTTCGAGACTTCGACAGAGTCAGAGTATCAGAAAGAAAGGTATAAATTAATGTTGAGTTGGGATTGCACAACTCGAGTGAGGTTTGACTCGAGTCTCCCTAAATAACATACTTTAGTTTATTGCATTGATATTTGTAATTGATGAGGTTGATTTGTATGGTCTATCAATTCATAGACATTGTATGTATTGAGTCATTGGCTAATTCGCCTAGTCCTTGGCTGATTCGTCTAGTTACTGGCTGATTCGCCTAGTTACTGGCTGATTCGTCTAATTATTGGCTGATTCGTCTAGTCATTGCTGATTTGTCTATCTTCGACACATTCGTCAATTCTGCAGCCGATTCGCCCAGACACTGGATATGTGAATTATATCGATGCCGTTTAGGGATTGATTCATTCCTATCAACTGAGATTCTGTATATTTATCATTATTCAGACACCGGGATCCCTAGATTAGAATTGAGTCGAGTCTCAGACGACGTGTCAGTTGAGTCGGGTCTGAGACGACGCGTCGGTTGAGTTGAGTCTGATGCGACATGTTGATTTACAGTGTTTATATAATTCATGTTTGTTGAGTTGCTACATGTTAATGATATCTTATTTATGCGTTTATATATGTTTTTATATAATTGCATGTTTACATTGTTTATACTAGGATTTATTCTCAACAGAGTTATCCGGCTGTTGTCTTGTTTTGTATGTGTGCATGACAACAGGTGGGGCTGGATCAGGGTCAAGAAGAGGATGAGAGAAGACAGTTAGCGTGGAGATCCGGACTTAGGAGTATATGTGAAGGGCCTAAAACTCTTTTCTTGAAAATTTGCGGAAAATTAAAAATTTTCTTTTTAAAAGAACTTAAATGGTCTCGTTCATAAAATCACTGGTGAATCAAGTTCAATATTTCAAAATATTGCAGCGGAAGAAAATTAAAGTTTTGCCAACAACAACGATTTAAAAATATCCAACGACTGATAAAATTGTTTGCGAAAAAAATAACAACTGCTGCTCTGAGGTCCTCGGGTGCCACTACTGCCGACCTAAGCTGGCTCACTGGTCCCCGCCCTCGGCCCTGGCCTCATCATTACCTACAACAATCAAGTCTAGTGAGCCTAAAGACTTAGCATGCATATATCACAGGTAACGAGTAAAAATCTGAATTAAAAATATGCATGAGTTAACATATCCTGTCCTGAGGCATACCAAAAATAATCTGTACTGAGCAATTATAATACGTGCATAAATGAACTGATAATCACAGTAAAAATGTCTGCTCCTTGGAGCCTGTACTGAAATAACTTATAAAACTTTCTGTTGAGATTATGTTTTACGCCTGTGGCCACTGCACTAAGCTGAACTGATCGGTAACTGGCTACCGGGGAGGCTAAAACTGAACTGAGCTGGCCGGTCACTGGCGACCGGGTGGTACCATACTGAACTGATCGGTCAGTGGCGACCGTATAAAATAACACTCCCACATAGTGAATGAACCACAAGCCATATCGCATAAATCTCAAAAATAATCATTTTCTATTTAATGCACGTAAAATAATTAACTGGCGTAATGAAATTTCCTGTAATTTTACCAACTGGATTGGATTGGATCGTCCCCAGGCTCGCTGCAACCTAACTGTGCTATGAAAAATATGCAATAGCTTAAACATGACCAACTACGCAATTTATGTTCAAAAGATGCGACTATGACGCCTAATGACTTCGCATTTAATCATGACTCCGAGCCAACCTGAACCGACACCGAACCGATGCATAGTCATGATTAAAATATGCTGAAAAATCATAAAATAATGCTCCTAAAATGATAGGATCGAAATCTAGGTGGAATGGAGGCCAAAACACGAAACGCTCTTTCGAGAGTCAATTTGGCACATTGCACCGTAAATTCTCGTCGACCTCGAAAATGATCCGAATCACAAACGGTCAAAAACATGACCTTTCCAACTCAATGAGGCACTGTCCAGTCCAAGGCCATGGGCTAAAAGCCAACCAAGAACTCAAACGAGCCTTCTAAACGACACAGCAACATGCTGTAATTTACAGCAGCTGCGCAACTACAAGACTTGCGTAGGTTTCGAGACTATCGGCCATTAGGGGCGTGAACCACCGACCAGAGACTCTTACCAACATCCCAAGGAATGATTTGAACCATGGCTAAGGGCCCTAGGCCAGCCACAATCCGCATCACACCAAAACTCAACCGAAGGGTCCAACCGAGAGCAACGTGCATGCGTGTGTAGTGTTTTGCTTAGATCGATGTCTTGCGTCATTCCAGTGGCCATTTGATTGACCATGGCACAATCTAGACATCTAGGAGCATGATATGAACCGTGGCTAAGGGCCATAGGCCAACCAAGATCCACACCAAGCAAACACAAACCGAAACCATATGCTGAACAAAGGAAGAAGCCGAATGGGGAAAGGGGCTGTTTTGATGTTTTGATTAAAAACCAAGGGGCCATGGACCAAGCCACCAAAAGGGCGACTTAGTCACGTCTTAGACATGCTAGGGGAGTGATCCAACCATGGCTAAGAGCCCTTATGGCAGCCAAGATCAGATCCAACCCCTTGACACAAAAACTGAAATTTTCGAACACAAATCTGCGCCTGTGGGAACTTGCTGTCATTCTGAATTTCCAGCAAGCATGGGGCTGGTTTGAATGGACCAAAATGGTCCTAATGCATCCTATTACGTGTCTAGGAGTCGCCTTGGGAGCCTGGAGTCGATCCAATACCTGAAACTCACAAACCAAAAGAAACCGTGAATCTTGCCAAGGAAAATCGAAAATTCTGCATGTGTTGTTTCAAAATGTTTTGACATGTATCTCGGTTTTTGCTTGAATAAACATGATCATGTACTGAAAAATAAATGATAATATGACTTGATTGAGGTTTGAAAGAAATCTAGACATGCCTGGTTTCGTTTCGAAAGAAAACGAACGAAACGACGACGACGCGGCACGGAGGAGATGGAGTGCTTCTTGTCTACCTTTCTTGCTCTCGATTTTTCTTGCCTTCCCTCTAGCTAAGACTCACGATTTTTCTACTGAAAATGAGTGTGAATTCACTCTGAATTTTTGAAAAGGAGAGGGGGGGGAAAAATGGTTAGGAGGGTGAGGGAAGTAGGTGCAAGATATAAGGAAAGAATCAAGACCAAGTCTTCTCATTTTTGACTTTTGAATTATGGTTTGATATCAAATGAGTTGGTGGATGCTTCTAGGAGGTAGTGGCCGATTTTTCTTATTTTCTAGTCTAGGATATGTCCATTTATTTAATTAAATTGTGCTCTCAAAAATCCTAGAATCATCCTACTAATTACATGCAAAGAATTGGTCTAAGTTGATGAGTTGGAATGAATTGCTTAATAAATCCAAGGGGCCGAAATCATGCTAATAAAATGAGTGGGAAGTGTTGGTTATCTAGTCAACTAATAATCCTTGAAAGCCTTACTAATCCTTTAAATAATTTAGTGAGCTAACCCCTTAATTTAATACTTAAATGAGTTCATTTCTTAATCACCTCAAATAATTAAATTAAATCCTCAAACCTCCCTTACTAACTTAAATGAACTTACTTGCTAGCTAACTTAAATTCTGGAAATATTTCTCGAGTCTTAAATTCTATCTCAAAACTCCAACTCCGGTCCGGCCTCACTGAAATAACTGAAATGCTAAAAATCAAACTACTGAACTGAAATAATAAAATAATTAACTTCAAACAAATGCATTTAAAATAATCATGCAATGAAGTCAATTAAATTTAAAAATCTAGAATTATGCATGGCTTATACGTCTACTGATATACGGGTTCTACAGTATATCTGTTATATCACCTGAGATGTAATGAAGAAACAGTAGTTATTATGATTTATGGCTGTAGAAGACTTGTACTTAGATCTGAATAGTGATCTTGTAAATGAAATAAGACTTATTTCATATGCTGCGTACTCTCGTATTTTAAAAAAATTTAGACCCTGTTTATTTTATTTAAATAATTATTCCCAGAAAGTGATTAAGAATTGAATTAAGTTCGGGTCCCCACACATAAGCAAGAGAATAAAATACTACAACAAGTTATGCTATTTCTTATTTAATTACAAGATCAGGTGTAATAACTACAACATGTATCATAATCTAATAAAACATAAAGCGATGTCAAGCTTTAAATCAAACTTTTAAACTCTTAATCTTAACTCAGCTCTTATCTAGGGATCCCGATTTGAATAAGAACGTAACAAGTCTCCCACCTACTCTCCCCAGCTAGGCGGTGGTACATTCTTATTCCCAGACTTGTGATCAACTCGAGCAAGCCTCTTGAACCTCCTTGCAAGTGACCTCTGTTTAGCAGAAGCAAAAAATTCTCCGGTATTGATTATTTGAAGGTCATGAGCAGTAGTCCAAATGTACATAACCTCCGCAAAGATGAAGTCTTCTGCACCTTGTTTTAATTCTTGCAAACATTGAGGTGTCCATGAAGGATGAGGAACATGAGTGCTGCTTTCACAATCCATTGGAAAACAAATGTCACTACGAGCAGAAGTTGTCTTCATTTATAAACAACACTTGAGGAAGACGAAGAGTCATCAAGCCTTAAATTATCCAGACTATGTTTTTCTCATCCTCTCTTCTGTTTATTTCTTGTTATACTTTTATTTATTCATTTATTTGCATTAAGTAAAAAGCAGTAAATATACTGATATATGAAAAAATAGAATATTTCATTCATAAAACCAAATGCATTACATTGTCCTATCTATTACATTTTCTTGATATCAGCAGTTTGAAGTACTGCAAAGTATTTCAGCAGGAACCTAACTAAGCTATGCTGGAATCCCCTCTTTTCGTGTGATCGTTGTTGCTGAAAGAGGTTATTCCGCAGCTTAGTTCTTCTAAGAACGAACAATCTAACTGATTGTTCATATAACAGGCCAAGGAATTTCTTCCAAGTCTTATCTTACGAGATGCTGGAAATGGTTCTTGCAATTCCTCTGCTGAATCAGTCTCTGGAGAAGACTCCGAAAGCATGTTTGCATCATCCATTTGTGATTTGTTATTATTTGTGTACATAACCTTATTTTAGAGATTGCAGGTACATATATAGAGTATTGGGAAGCTAAAGAGACGTCCAACCGATCACATCTTGCACGAATTTCAAGATTCATCTATCATTCCCTCAGATATTGTATCTTTTGCATTTATTAGTTGCATTAATTGAGGGGGAATATTATTTTATTCTGTCTTTTCTTTTTCCGTGCTTTATTAGAAGTATGTCTTTTCGATAAAACAGTGTGTCCACTGTTTTTTATCAATATGCTGAAAATATTTTAGTACTTAATAACTTTCAGTAGATATTATCATAAGACGACAAACCTTGTGGGGAGCCGGACGCTAACTCATTCTTTTCAATCATTATTGGCATTAAATGGATCAGTTAAATAAACTGGGTATTTTTATTTTTTAAATTGACCATCTCATAAGCAAGAGTATAAAATACTACAACAAGTTATGCTCTTTCTTATTTAATTACAAGATCAGGTGTAATAACTACAACATGTATCATAATCTAATAAAACATAAAGCGATGTCAATCTTTAAATCAAACTTTTAAACTCTTAATCCTAACTCGACTCTTGTCTAGGGATCCCGATTTGAATAAGAACGTAACAAGTCTCCCACCTACTCTCCCCAGCTAGGCGGTGGTACATTCTTATTCCCAGACTTTGGCCAACTATATCGAATCTCTACAATAGGAGTCGATCTTCTCCTAAGCACATCGATATAAACCAAACGTCTAGTGACTTGGCACCTCTGCCGTAGACTCAAATTCATGCTTTGCTATAACACAATAGACTAAGCATATCAATCACAAGAATTGCAAACACATCAAAGCAATAACAATATAGTATGTGGTTTTGGGAAACTCAAGTTATCTCTTACTCGAGTTAGCTCTCCCGGTTTAACATTGATTGATACCTTTCTTTTCTCGGGGTTTGGCTTTGGCTCGTTCTTCTACCGCTTTCGAAGTCTTCAATACCAATCTGGAATCACATTCGAGAAGTACAATATAAACATACCCTCAAAACAAGACATGAGTTGATCACTCTCAATCTAATTCTGTTTCGACGGCATAACAGCACAATCTCACTATATCTAGCAACTCAGACATCAACAAATATAATTCACAGCTCATAATCAATCATAATTTCAACCCATAATATCAAATCTGTACAATCTCATTCAACATAGGCTGAAAAGTGATAATAATTGCATAAACTGTCCGTTCTTCGATCAGGTTTCGATTATATGTCTACCATAATCTCAATAACACATAATATCAATCAAACTATGATTTCTTCAATACCAAATTTTTGAACCATACAGAAAAGTAATAAAACTTACATCCTTTTGAAGCTCTTGACGAGAGAAGCACGGAACTAAACTTGGATTGAAAATAAGACGGTCGGATCTTGCACAATAAAATTTTCAAAAGATGAAGAACTTGAGAATTTCTATGGCTTTCTCGGTTTCTTCCTGAAAGTCTGAAGAGGAAATGAAGGTTTGTTTATTCCTTAACATGCATGGCAAGCCATGTGGCTCATCCTTCCTTCAGCGGGTCTCGCGCATATGTGCTACCAACCCTGGCGCATATGCGCGAGACTCTCTGTCTCGGCAATAATGAATTCACCATCTCGTGTATATGCGCGTCCCATGCTCGCGCATATGTGCGAGACCTACTATCTCTGCACTTGTACCATCATCTGCTCGCGCATATGCGAGCCTCATCTCGCGCATATGCGCGAGACCAACTCTCTCGGCACTCGGGCAATTCACATGCCCGCGCATATGCACGCCTAGTCTCGCGCATATGCGCAAGTTATTCTGCCTCGACATTTGCTACTCACGCACATGCGCGCCTCGTCTCCGCGCATGTGCGCGAGGTTTGATGTACTCCTCACACACAATATCACATGTTCTCCCAATACTTTCTCGGAGTTGTCCTTTCATAATCACATCAATTCATAAATCAATAATCTCGGATTAACAGGATATAATCTTGGGCATTACAAACCCTCTTGCAAACGTTGAGGTGTCCATGAAGGATGAGAAACATGAGTGCTTCTTTCATAATCCATTGGAATACAAATGTCATTACGAGCAAAAGTTGTCTTCATTTATAGACAACACTTGAGGAAGACTAAGAGTCATCAAGCCTTAAATTATCAAGACTACGTTTTTCTCATCCTCTCGTCTATTTATTTCTTGTTATATTTTTATTTATTCATTTATTTGCATTAAGTAAAAAGCAGTAGATAAACAGATATATGAAAAAATGGAATATTTCATTTATAAAACCAGATGCATTACATTGCCCTATCTATTACATTTTTTTGATATCAGCAGTTTGAAGTACAGCAAAGTACTTCAGCAGGAACATAACTAAGCTATGCTGGAATCCCCTCTTTTCGCGTGATCGTTGTTGCTGAAAGGGGTTATTCCGCAGCTTAGTACTTCTAAGAACGAACAATCTAACTGATTGTTCATATTACAGGCTAGGGAATTTCTTCCAAGTCTTCATATCTTGAAAAAGAATGTCTTCAGACATTATCTTACGAGATTCTGGAAATGGTCCTTGCAATTCCTCGGCTGAATCAGTCTCTGAAGAAGACTCCGAAAGCATGTTTGCATCATCCATTTGTGATTTGTAATTATTTGTGTACATAACCTTATTTGAGAGATTGCAGCTACTTATATAGAGTATTGGGAAGTTAAAGTGTGGGGATCCGGACGCTAATCATCTTTTTAATCATCTTTGGGATTTAATTATCAATTAAGATAAACAGGGTCTAAAAATTTTTCTTTTTAAAATGTAAGTGCGGAACATAATGGAATTTAACTAGTATACATCTCAGTATAAAAGTACAATAATGTACAACAATTATTCAAACTAGTCTAAGGTTCAACTACTAAATTTCAAATATTAAACCAAGTCTACAATAAGTCCGGAATCACCACTCTAAACTCATCTTCTCTCATCATCTTTTTGACCCCGATCTTGTCCCACCTGTTGTCATGCACACATACACAACAAGACAACAGCCGGATACTCCGGTGAGAATAAATCCCAGTATAAAACATGGTAAAAATGCATATGCACAATATAAATCATAAGGCATACTATCATGCATAAAATTAATAACAATAGGTTTCATAATGTATGAAATCAAATCAAAATAAGCATGCAATAACAATTCAATTCATATCTTGACTCGACTCGACTCTAACTCTAGGGATCCCGGTGTGAATAAGACGTCACTGTCTGTCACCTACCCTCCCAATCGTGGTGACGGTACGTCTTATTCCTAGACTTCGGTCCTGTCTGTATCGAATGTCTACAATCGGAGAAAATCTGCTCCTATGCGTCGATACCATCGAACATCTAGAAATTTGGCAAATCTGCCAATGACTCTTCTATCTTAAATGCTTGAATATAAATCTATAAATAAAGCATAATCATAACAAAATCTAAACAACAATTTAGTATGTGATTTTGTTGGGAAACTCAAATTGAATCTTATTTGAGTTGTGTCTTCCCAAAACAAAACATGAATTATACATTTGTCTTCCCGGTCTGACAAAGACGAAGTCTTGTATTCCAATCTGTCCATACCCAGTCTGGCAATGACAATCGCATAAATACAATATCAGTGTATAATTCGATTCAAAACATGTTCTGATCAATACTCAAATCAGTATATAATCTGATCCATATCTGAACAAGGTACAATCTAATTCATATGAACGATATCATCGAAATCATTACTGAATCTGATCACTCTAAATCAACTGATGTTTCAACGGCATAATAATACAGTTTCGATATCCCCGTCAATCTCAACATCACAGATATAATATCAGAATTCATAATCAGTATCAGTACAATTCATAATCTCAATATCTGTACACTTAAGATCAGTAACAACACAACTCTGATATCAAATCCCAATCAATATCTTTCGAAAATCATAACAATTGTATAAACAGTCTATTTTTTAATCTGACTTCAATTATACAATGTCTACTGTAGCAGAAACACTATATCTAATTCATATTCAATTCTGACAATATCATAATTTCAAATCATGTCTAAACGTAACAAAACTTACGTCCAGTTGTAGCCTGCGTTGATAGGAACACAGTATTGAAGTCGAATTTAAAATCGGACGGACGGATTTTGTGAAATCTTGATTTAGAATTTCACGAAGAAATTCCTCAAAAGTTTTTCTTCGATTCTTCCTTTTCTTTCTGAATAAGGCTTGTCTTATATATATATATATATATATATATACACACACGTTGCATGATAACCCAAGTGTCACTTTTCCATGATGCATGCCGCGCGCATATGCGCCGGATGTTCTGCTCGGCATTTTTGCATTTCTGCCTCTCGCGCATATGCGCCGAAGATTCTGGCCATGTCGCGCATGTGCGCGTATCTACTCGCGCATATGCGCCGCAGGTTCTGGACATGTCGCGCATGTGCGCGCATTCAAATCGCGCATGTGCGCGCATGGTTCTGTCTTCTTCGCGCATGTGCGCCCAACTACGTCGCGCATGTGCGCGCATGGTTCTGTCTTCTTCGCGCATGTGCGCCCAACTACGTCGCGCATGTGCGCAAAGCCTATTCTTCACACATAATGTCAAATCTTCTTTCGGCTCTCCCGATCTGATCCGTTCCGTCTATAATCATATTAATTATCACCAAATCATTCCTGATTACGGTAGTCAATTTCTCAGGCCTTACATTTCTCCCCCTCTAAGATACGATTTCGTCCTCGAAATCGCAAATAATCAATTCAGATATCAAAATGAAACGTATAAAAGAGGTAACTCAGAAAACTCATCTCAATGAAATTATTCCGAAATCTCAGTCTTATATTAGATCCTATCTGTCAAGTAGTCTCTTTGCTATTCTGAAAATCTTACTGTGTTTTTAACAACAGAATAATCTTCGTTTCTCTCTGATTCCAAACTGGAATAAGAATTCAAGAAGTATAATATCATGATACCCTCAAAATAATTCTGACAGAATCAATCTCTCAATATTGGCTATACAACATCTGTATATACCAATCAACAACTCATAACGAGTCAACATCATCAGCTGTTATCAAATCTGTTTATCCCAGTCAAGGATTTACTCAATCTTCGGCTTCAAATACCAACAGTCATCTTCCGACTTTGGCATATTTAGTCTGTTCATTCGAAGATGGTTTTCATTCTTTTCTGAATCAGCTTTATTTTCTTTATCAGATTTCTGATTTTATCAAATTCAATCTCAAATATCACTGTAATATCATTCCCATTCAGAGGAAATCCGCAGTACTCACTGTACAATGTCTCATCTGTAGCTATCTCAATACTCGTTTGATAGCTATCATTATACAATAATTCATATAGTGACAATATGTCATGTCAACTAGTGCTAACATCCAGCACTACAACTCCATAAATATCTTTTAATATCTGGATAGTACGCTCTGGCTATCTATCAATCAGTGGATAATATATAAATGAGTTCATGGTATGTTCTGCCACGATTAAAAACTCAATCAAAATTCACAATCTGATATAATCTATTTCAACATTCTGGTCAATCTGACTATTTCTTTGACATCGATCTTTGTCATCTGGTCATGTGTGTACGTCATCTTGTACAACTACTAGATATAGATTGAACAATCTGTCAATCACAATCATATTATATCACAATCTGGAAAGTATTATAGTGATCTCATTACGAAATTCATCGAATTATACTTCCCATGTCTAGTCATAAATATACCAATTTTTTAATAATTCTTCTGATTTCTATCTTTCTATCTTCATTTATTGGCGATTCAGACATTTCAGTACAAATTCTGTCACAACTGATTTAATTTGTCTATGTCAAAACTATCTGTTCGAATATCATACATTCTCAGTCACCAAAATGAAAATTGAATCCACTACGGTGCGTTTTTGACACTATCTGTCATTTGAGATTCGAACTATTTGGTACAAACAAATCAGTTAATAATATAAAAAAGTATATACCTACCTGGTATTCGGTTCTGACTATCGATATCAAATTCTGTCGTGCAATTCTGAAACATTTGACATCACAAGATAATCATTCTCATACAGTAAAAATCACATATATGCCACTCTGATCGATGTTCTGCTCTGATTATCGAATTTATGTTCTGAACATTCTGGTTAAATCTCTGAACTGCCGTAATTCTCGAATTCAGCTCTGATTCGGTTTGAATAATCGATTACATCTTCACGTTGCCCAGATCAACTGCTATATTATCTGCAAAGATGACATGCCCCCAAACCATACAATCTGTATCAAATACTTATCTAGAAGCTAACAATTCCCAAGCAGTTCAAAACATAATCGGATAAGATAATCTGCCAACTCAGACAAAAATAAATTTCTGACATTTCTGAAATTTCTGATCTTTCTGATATCGGTATCGTTCTCAGTCACTGATCACAATCTCAACTGTGTCAAAATCAATCGGTATATTAACTTCAAATATCGCTTATTCTGAATACAATATGTTTTAAGCAAGATTCTTATCTAAATAATTTCTATATACAATAATCACAGTTCTCAGAGTATTCAATACAATCTTCAGATATTCGATTCAATCAATCAAATGCTGCAAATATATCAAAATATCATAGATACAACGAGCATGAAATCATCAGAATATCTCTGAACATACTGAAACATGCCATAGAGAAACACTAAATCAAATGTAACTCTTTGCCGGTACTCTTCTACTGATCTTTCAATTCATTCAGTGACATTCTGTACATTCAATATCATTCTGTACTGAATTATAAAACACAAACAGTACCTGGTATCAATTCAATTCTGAAATCTATCTTCATGATATAAAGCAAATCCAAAATCTTATTTAGGAAGACGTCAACCAACTGGTATATCACTTGGCAAATCTGCCAATACTAGGCTCGATTTCAGTACGTCTACTGAATACATAAGGATACCATCTGCTCCTTTCTGTATCAATCGAGTCATAAACAATACAGATATCAAAAGAATTCTAGATCTAGAATCCTTACCGTGGAATTTCTACTCATCAGCCCTATCTGGTCTGAATCTTATATTTTTCTGGAAGGAATCTACAATAGTTCTTTACTTGTTTAGCATATTAATATCAATAATGCTGTCAAATCAGAAACACAAGTACATCATAATCTAACTCGACCTCATTCTCATCTTACTGTAGTATACAATATTTCACAGAAATCTCTGATATCAATCTTTCTTTCCCAAAAAATAAGGGAATCAATTCTACAGTACAAACAGACTCAACAGATACAACATATATCAATGCAATTCATTCAAAAATACTCATAACGAATGCATTAGTATATATCAATACATATGCAACATAATCATAGAGTAACAGTACCTGCCACTATATCATCAAGTTCCTCCTGGGGCTATTCTTCGGTCATTGCCACCAGATGGTTTTGTTCCCTGAAATCTTCGGGAACCTCTCTGGGGACAAACTCTAGCAAACTGTCCCGACTGTCGGCAGATACGACAACTACCAC
Organism: Primulina tabacum; assembly: GCF_025594145.1. Taxonomy (NCBI): domain Eukaryota; kingdom Viridiplantae; phylum Streptophyta; class Magnoliopsida; order Lamiales; family Gesneriaceae; genus Primulina; species Primulina tabacum. The sequence continues at coordinate 13,973,235 of NC_134561.1, forward strand.
TCACTCCCTGGCATTGCTCTGTGGAATGTCTCCCTCCGCAAATCCTGCAATACACTCCAGTATAACTTGGGCTGGAACCACTGAAGCTAGATGAATCGCTCAGTCCGCTCCCTAACTTCTTAAACTGTTTCTTTCGAGCTTTCAGCAAATCTTGTTTTCCACTCGTACTGCCTTTATCAAGTCTAAGAGGGAGTTGCTGTGTCGGGAGTTGAATCACATCTAACCTTTCTCGTTGTCGAATCAGACTCACCTCAGCTCTCTTTGCCCTACTCAAAGTATCAGCAAAATGGTAAGGTCGCTGCATATTTATCAATGCAACTATCTCTGAATTCAATCCTTTGATGAACTGCTCAGCTACAGCTTCATCATTCCCAGCTATCTGAGGAACAAAACGCAGTAGAGTAGAGAATTTAGCAACATAGTCTTCAATATTCAGTTGGCCTTGTCTCAAATTCTCGAACTCTACTCTTTTATCCTCCCGGTACGAAACTGAGAAAAATCTTCGATAGAATTCAGCTTTGAAGACTTCCCACGTGATCACTGTACCACGTTGTTCTAATATTCCTTTGATTGTAATCCACCAACTTCTGGCAGCCTCTCGTAACTGGTGGAATACCAGTTCAGTTCTCTGTTCATCTGAATAATCAAGTAAATCAAACAAGAGTTCTATGTCATCTAACAAATTTTGACACTCTTCAGATATCTCAATACCCTTCAAAATCGGCGGTTGAAAAGACTGAAACCTCTTCAACTGTATTTCCATCTGAGTTTCTGATATATCTATTTGTTCAGTCGAAATACTATCCCTTTCTGGAATTCTTCGAGGAGGTATATCTGATTATCAAAATATTAGTAACCAAATACCACAAGTCTGTTCCAATCTTTCTTTGATCATCTTACTGCTGATAAAGAATCAAATCTTATTCATACTCAATAATACATAATACCATTTCAAATCAGATAATCAGGTAACCATGTATTTCAAAGCAGTAAAACATAATCTCATGCTAGCATACATAATGTAAATTAACATTAAAATAAATCTCAAGCTAGCAATCACATGCAAGGAAAGAAAACACAATCTACCCCGCTCATTCTCTTCAATCTCAGTCTAAAGGATCTATCGCTCTGATACCACCTGTTGTGGGGACCCGGACGCTAATCATCTTCTTAATCATCTTAGGGATTTAATTATCAATTAAGATAAACAGGGTCGAAAAATTTTTCTTTTTAAAATGTAAGTGCGGAACGTAATGGAATTTAACTAGTATACATCTCAGTATAAAAGTACAATAATGTACAACAATTATTCAAACTAGTCTAAGGTTCAACTACTAAATTTCAAGTATTAAACTAAGTCTACAATAAGTCCATAATCACCACTCTAAACTCATATTCTCTCATCATCTTTTTAACCCCGATCTTGTCCCACCTGTTGTCATGCACACATACACAACAAGACAACAGCCGGATACTCCGGTGAGAATAAATCCCAGTATAAAACATGGTAAACATGCATATACACAATATAAATCATAAGGCATACTATAATGCATTAAATCAATAACAATAGGTTTCATAGTCTATGAAACCAAATCAAAATAAGCATGCAATAACAATTCAATTCATATCTTGACTCGACTCGACTCTAACTCTAGGGATCCCGGTGTGAATAAGACGTCACTGTCTGTCTTCTTCGCGCATGTGCGCCCAACTACGTCGCGCATGTGCGCAAAGCCTATTCTTCACACATAATGTCAAATCTTCTTTCGGCTCTTCCGATCTGATCCGTTCCGTCTATAATCATATTAATTATCACCAAATCTTTTCTGATTACGGTAATCAAATTCTCGGGCCTTACATAAAGAGACGTCCAACCGGTCACATCTTGCACGAATTTCAAGAGTCCTCTATCATTTCCTCAGATATCGTATCTTTTGAATTTATTAGTTGCATTAATTGAAGGGGAATATTATTTTATTCTGTCTTTTCCTTTTCTATGCTTTATTAGAATCAGAAGAAGGTTTGTCTTTCGATAAAACTGTGTGTCTACTGGTTTTTATCAAGATGCTGAAAATATTTTAGTACTTCATAACTTCCAGTAGATATTATCATAAGACGACAAACCCTCTTCTGATATTTTTAGTAACTGCTTTGGGCAGCCCGCCTATTTTAGTTACTTTTTAAAAAATTTGGCGTATCTGACACTCTCTGCTCAACTTTTCAAATTCAACCGTAAACATATTGACATGTGTCATTATTTTTCACTGACGGCTGTACATTCTAGACTTTAACCTTCTTTTCTCAGTCATTTTACCTTTACGCTTTCAGATCTTTCACATACTAGCTACTGTTTTCTCTCGTATTCACATTCTACTGCAAAATCTACTTCGAACTTATTTCTATTTGCAGAAAAATGGCTGGAGCCCACACACTCGATGCTTATCAAGTTAATTTTGCTTCAGTATTGACAATCAAGGACGAAAATCTTGTCAACATGTTCAAAGCCATCGAGAAATCTGGTCTCAGAAGGTTTCTGGAAGCACAAGCAGTTATTTACAAAACAGCTCTCCTGGAATTTTATGCCAAAGATAAGGTTGACGAGGGGAAAATCATCTATTCCCAGGGAGATGTATCTATTTCAATTGACGCTGCCCTATTGGGATCGAACTTCTTTCTCCCATGCTCAGGTATCTCGGATTTTTCTGATATTTCCAAGGAGGAGATGTCGGCTGTTTTCGTTACTTTCTCAGCTTCTGGAGAGGAACTCTCTCCTTCTTGCTTAAGAAACTACTGAAGATGGAATACCAAGTGCTTGCAAAAGCATTGTTGGTCAAAGCTAGTATTTTTGACAAATTGAATAAGGAGAAAGTTCAAGTGATTTTGGCCATCACATCTGGATTTAAGGTGGATTGGAGAGGATTCTTGTTTAGAATCCTGAAGGATATGGTTCTGAGGAAGAGTTCTGGCGTTGCTGTTCAGATCAACAAAATGCTTAAGGATGCTGGTTTTCCTTTCACTACTGAACAGGACGCTTCTTTTGTGACAATGGCCAATGCTGATAATGTGCTCGCCTTGAGGCCAAAGCCAACTGTGGTGGAATTTGTTGCTCTAAAAAGGGAAATTTGAGATGCTCAGACTGAGGTTCAAGGGCCTCAGAAGAAGATCAAGAGAAAAAGAGTGGTTTATTCTGATAAAACAGTTTCTGAGGAATCTGCTGCTCCTACTCAAGAATCTGTCCCTGCCACCCCAAGCAAGAAGAAGACTCGCACGGTTCTTCGCCTTAGGACCATTGTGTGAGAAGAATCGCGAAGCAATGTGATTAAAGTTTATGGGTAGTCGGCTCTAGGGCAAGTGGGAGATTATTAAAGTAGATTCCTTGCAAGTCAACGGTTGTCTAGGGAATTTATTGACTCATGTTTATTAAACAATCTTTATTTTAATATAATTTAACTTTTTATGGTTTCGTTTTACATTATTTGTATACCAATGCAATCAGCATAGATAAAGTCTTTGCTTATACTCTAATACAAATGGATCTTAATTCGATCTTAAAACTCATTTGTAAACACTGTATATTCTAGTTTCGTTCCTAGTCGATTCAGCCACCTAAAACAAGGATTATTGTCTCTTGAGATTGAGACTAGTATCTGTGATGTTGTGTACCGTGTTTCATGGTAAGGGCATAGAGATGTCCAATCATGCAGATGGGTAATCATACGATGATTGTACCAAACAATCCTCCCTCGGAAATTCCAAGTAATTATCATTAATCGAGATGAAAAGTCCGTGGTTGTGATTGTACATTATTTGTCCTTATGACCAGGGACAACACTGAAGCTCTACATAAAAGGGTTGTGCTTTGACTCGTTTACCGGCTCCGCGAGGGTCACAAGGTGGCGAGATTGGGTGCAATTGCGAAATGTGTAGGAGTCAGTGCATTGTAGCCGGCTATTAACCGCTCACCTACGGGTGTGGAGATCCTATTTGATCTAATGAAATAATAGTGTATGAAGTCTCTGGCCAGAGTGAAAATGTACATTAGGAAAAAAGTTATCTAGTAGTGCATGCGATAACACTATGAATATTTCATTATTGTATCACACAGCTATCGAATTAATATGAAACCCCTCGATGAACCAATGGTTGCAGATTCGATCGGGATATATGAGAAGAAGGGACCGTACTGTACGTTAATCATAATCGATTGGTTCTTGCAGACACTATCAGTGATAACTAGGAAATCATGTGGTGATGCCACTAGACGCTCTGATCATGATTCGTTGGTTTAATCATAAATTAATTTATGACATTCTCATGAACAAATGTTGGTGCATGAAATGGGGAAAATTAGGGTATGCCCGAATAAAGGAAAATTTCCGGAATCACAAAGAGTTGTGGACCCACGAATAGCTGTATCCCTGAACCATTGAAGGTCACACAAGCACATGATTATTTGTTCTCGTTGAAAGAATAATTCAAGGAGTTGAATTTATGAGATAACATATTCAAGAAGTTGAATTTATGATATTAAAAATTTTGAGAGAATTAATTCAAGTAGTTGAATTTATAAAATTTGAGAATTTAATTTATTAAACTCAAAAGTTGAGTTTATTAAATATTAAATTAAATGTAGTGGAAATTATGTTTTATGGGCTTGAAGTAATACAAGTACAATATACTTAATAATTAAAATTCTTAATGGACTTTGTTTAATTAATTAAACTAGTTGGACTAGTCCAATTAATTAATCAAGCCCATTAAAGTTAATTATGGAACCCAAATCTTATATTATGTTAATTATGTCATGTAGTTTTGGTTTAAGTAGAAGACTTGAAACCCTAGATTTCACAACACAATAATTTCGAAAACTCCTCTCCACTCTCCTCCAATTTTCGGCCATCCCTTGAGAAATCAAGGATTTGTGCCGTCTCTTGAATTTTCTCTGCATCGTTAAAATCTCTTCAAAATATTCTAGTGCAATTTAGAAGTGGAACAATCATTTCAGTCGTGTACTTGATAGGATTAATAATGAAAGAAGATTTGAAGAACGTTCATGGGATTTATAACAAGAGCTACGCCCGCTAATACCGGAGTAGTTGGAGTCAAGTGAAAATTTCACTAAAGGTAAAATTTTCTTACTATGAATGTTTATTTAAGTTAAACCATATGAGTGTCTAAAGAACATTTTGAATTTCAAAATAAATTTTAAAACTTCCGCTGTGATTTGGACCCGAGAAAAACGATAATCCAACACAGCCGCCCATTGAACATTAATTACTATAAATAAAGCTTTTACACATATGATGAAATGACCTAGATTTTATTTTCTAATTTTTAAACAATAAATTCTAAATTACTAAATAAATTAATTTAACAATTTAAATCTCAAGTGTATAAAACAAAATCCTAAATCATCACCTAACCAAAACTTCCTAAATTGACCTTTAAAAAGATCAACTAACAATAAATAAAGCATAAAAATATCTCTAATAAAAATCATGAACATAAATATTTAAATCATAAATCTAATAAGCTAGTGTGGAAACATAAAGGCCCTCAGGTGTGTACTGCTGTACTCGATCGACTCAATCGTCACCGCCTCCAAAAATCATCAAATCATGCATCATACAAACCTAGTGAGTCTAAAAACTCAACACGTTCTAAACATGGATAGCAAATAATACATATACATTCACATGCATTTAAAAATCATATTTTTATTTAAAATAATCTTTTGAACATAAATAAACCATTAAAAATCATTTAAGTATAATTAAATCATAAATAGTAAAATAATTTTAAAATAACTTTAAGCATAAATAAATCATTTTAAAAATCATTTAAAAATAGCTTTAATCATCATCATAAATCATATATCATAAAAATCATTTTTATCATAAGCTTTCAATCATATATCATTTTGGGTGAAGTTTGATCCTTGAAAGTGACTAGCTTTTATCCTTTGGTCGACTGCAGTCTTAACTCCATATGGTCCATGGGGGTGTGCACTAGGCTCCATCGTGGAAATACGATCGTTAGGGTTCCCTCGGGAGCCTTTTCCCATAGACGGGTTCCCTCGGGGGCCTTTTCTCAAACATCGGTTCCCTCTGGGGCCTTTTCCCGTAAATGGGTTCCTTTGGGGCCTTCTCCACTCACGTTATCCCCACAAAATCATATATCATAAATCATATCTTTTGTCATAGTCAATTCACATCCCTCAAAATATTTTTTCTTTTCTTTTAAAATCATAAAATACGACAGCTTTCCAAAAATAGCATTTTAAACAGTATAAATTGTACAGCTATAACATAAATCATAAAAATACATATTATGATCAAAATCATCATTTTAAATCATATAATATCATTTAACATGCGTTATGATCCTTCGGGACGCTGCCAAACATTTTCGTATTTTCCTAAGTGTAAAAAGATCGTTTTGCCCCTGGACGTAAAAATTCTCGAATTTATCTTTTTCTCACTTTTAATGACATGGGTTTATGATAAATAATTATTTAAGCTTACAAGAATTTTCTCATATTTTTATTTTGCTTAAATCAGTAACTTTTAAATTAATCTTTAAATAAGACATATTAACGCGTTTTAATCTCGAATTAAACCAAACCTTAATATAAAATTTCCAAATTAAAAACTTAGACTTCTATTAATTATTTAAGCTTAAACCTAATTTTCCATAATTTTATAAAGCATAAAACTAGGTGTTTCAATTAATTCGTTAATTAACGTTTCGTGCGGCGATTAAATCTCGGAAATTCCAAAACTCGTTTTTTTGATCCCAAATTTTAAACATAACATTTTTAGTATTTATTCTACCCTTAGGAGCCATGAACCACACCCGTGGACCCATGGTTCTATTTTTGTTATTAAATTCGAAATACTGACCCATTATCGAACCACCCAAGCCATCTCTAAATTTACTTGAGCCACGCCCGAGCCGCCTCGAGCCAAACCCTAGCCAACCTACATAGGCACCCTCCTGACCAACCCTGACTGTAATGCCCGAATTTTAAAAAAATAAAATTGTGGCAGTAGTTGTGATGGTTTATGGCTTTACGTTATGGTATGAATGGTAATGAATATTATAGAATTGAATAGATAATGGATGGGTAGAATCAAAGGTTGAATTTGAGCTAAATAGGTAATGGAAGTGCAAAAACGGTATGAAAAATGTGGCAGTAGTTGTGGTTTTTAGCATAATATTTTGTATATTGATCCAATTGATGTGAGGTCACTTTCATTAGAAAGATAAGACATAAGGCTATAACTTTGTTTTTTTGAGTTTTGGTCAAATCATTAGGGAAGACGAGCCAAAAGCGCCCCGAAGTGTGTCGTGCGTATCGTCGTTCCTACAATGACACATGTTGGGGGATTGAGCATAACTTTTTACTAAGACCTCCCAATGACATGGGGCCAATTGGAGATGCAAGCCAAGACATAGGGCTACAACTTTTTAGTTTACCACTTTCGCAAATACTGAAGTTAAAAATGCATTTTGGACAGAATACGGCGCGCCATTGCGCCAGATCCCGCGCGATGGCGTGCCCATTGCTGAAATTTTGGTGTTTGGGCAGTATGGTGCACGCCCCTGCACCAAAACACGCGCCATGGCGCCCAGCACTTGTAAAAAAAAACGTGTTTTGAGGTTTGGATGGTATATATTAGATTGGGGAATGATTTTTGTATCATTTCTTCTCATCCTCATTTCTCTCCATCGGTTAGAAGCTAGGGTTCTACCATTTTTCTTCTTTCCCTCCTATCATCTCTTGATTTATTCCTTCAATCCAAATTGGTATCTTCATCTACGCTAATAGAAAGGTTAAGGTAAGTTATTCCTTTGTCTTGTTCTTGGATTCCTTGAGTTGTAAGTTTGTATTGGTAAGTTTTAAACTTACGGGGGATTGAAAGCTTAAGAAAATAATATTAATGGATTCTATTATGGTTTGATCTTGTAGAATCATCACCAAGTGCCAAGACTAGTGTATCTCTATTTGGTTGTAACTAGATTCTTCTTTGGAATGCATCTCAAGAGCTATGTTTATGATAAATGAAGATTCAATTGGTTTTAGCTCCTTTAAATTATTGATTATGTATATTGTATGTATTGATATTTTGAAAAGAAATCAAATTGAAGACAAAAGCAAAGTAAAGGAGCTAACTCTTTAGCACGCACGTCACGTGTTTGACAAAATGATTCAATGAATGTTTTTATGTCATATTACGGTTAAGAAATGATATGGATTCCTTCTTTACACAATTGTTGGGATTTGAGTTTTCTTGAATATCCAAATTGCGGATCTTGATTCGAAGCATTATTGAATTAATTATGAATTTTGTACAGAAATTGCTCTATTTTGATAAATGATCCGAGTTCTTGAGTTATAGTAGAATTCAGAGGTTCAAGACTTCTCACCTACACATTTCGATCTTCTTTTGGTAATATTTGAAAGGTATGTTACGGTCGGTAACATACGAGGTAAAAGTATCATTTTTATTTTAAATTGAAAATTCTATGGCTTGATGAAATACTTGTGATTTTTGATGATTGATCTTTTGAGATGAGCTTATTATGATATTGACTTGATGAGATTGAAATGCATCATTGCATTGCATATTGAGCCACTTTTCGATTCAGATTTGATATGGCGGAGGTCGCCTTGATATATTGATTTGTTGGAGGTATGGGGCTATAGCTGAGTTGGCATAGTGTATGCGGAGGTCGCTGCTATGGCCTGAACACTCTCTATAGGCGCACCATAGTCCTGGGATTGTAGAACACAGCACCCCACCTCGAGCGGATGAGTCGGTGGATATTGCTGGGGGATTCTCTTTCCTTGGGTACCTTATGACCAGATGATTCACTTGATCTTGAAATTTATTGATAGCCCACAGCTTCTGATCATGCATTGCATTATATTGCATGTTTATGGATTTATGTGAACTATTTTGAAAATTAAATTCTCATATGTTATTGATTGTATCATACTGGGTTTATACTCTCCGGCACGTCGGCTACCTCTTGTTTTCATGTGCTTGACGGTAGGTGAGGCGAGGCTTAGGATGCTAGAGTCCAGTTCCAGGGGAGGAGATACGAGTTAGAGTGAGATTCTCGGGTCCTAGGAGCTATTTGATGATGTTTGGATTACTTTTGTTCACTAGTTATTTTGACATGTTGAAAATTATATTTCAAACATTTGAGACATTTAAATTATTCTGACGATGTTTATGTCAGTTTGTGAACAAGAAATTATATATTTTATTAAATCTCTAGGTTTGATACATTTAAAATTATTAGTATTAGATATCGGACTCGGGGCCCCACATTAGGTGGTATCAGAGCGAAAGATATTTGGGAACAGGGTAGATCGAGTTAGTTCGAATTGCTTAATCATGTGATATATTTTCTAGCATTTTCACTGTGCCGTAATGTGAAATATAAGATCATAATTGAGATACTCTATTGTTGAGCTATATTCGAGATTTTTGAGATTATTGAGTCTCGAGAGCCAGAGATGATTGATACAATATTGAGATGATTATGATATTGTAATTTATCTATGTTTGATCTATTGTATATCAGACATGGCTACTCGTGGTAGATGTCGTGGTAGACCTAGACAGAACATACCAGTGGCACAAGATCAGGGTAGTGCTACTCATACTCAGATGGATATAACTCCGACTCCGATGGAGATACTGTTAGCCAGATTTCAGTCTTTGCACCCACCGATGTTGAAGGGTACCGAGAATGCATTAGAGTGTGAGAACTGGTTAGAGGGTCGAGGTACGATTGTTACCTGGGATATTTTTAAATCTGAATTTTATCAGCGTTTCTTTCCTACCTCTTACAGGAAAGATAGGGGAGCCGAGTTTGCAAATTTAAAGCAGGGAAATCTGAATATTGAGGACTATGTTGCTAAGTTCTCGAATTTACTGAGATTTGCTCCTCATGTAGCATCCGATGAAGAAGCTAAGGCTGATCACTTCATAAATGGTCTTAATCCTGATATCTTTACCCTGGTTAATACTTGAAGGCCTAACACTTTTGCTGAGTCTCTTGATAGAGCAAAGGGAGCTGAAACCGGAATCAATAGGAAGTGAGGTTATCAGTATTCGCAACGACCCCAACAGCCACAGTTCCGACAGCAGTTCAGACAGGGTAATAGTGGCAACATAAGAGAGCAGTTTAGGGCTAGAGGGAAGCAATTTAAGAGGCATGGTAGTAATTTTTCGAATTCTAGTGGATCGAGACAGTCTGGTTCAGTTCAGAGCACTGGTTATTCAGGCACAACTTGTAGTCAGTGTGGTGGTAGACATTATACCGATCAGTGTAGAGGAATCTCAGGAGCTTGCCACTTGTGTAACCAGGTGGGACACTATGCTCGAGTGTGTTCTAATCGTGGCAGTGAAATATCTCAGAGTGGGGGATCATCGAGACAGACACCTCACCAGAATCGTCAGACCCCTACAGTTCATTCTTATCAGCAAACAAACCGGTCAGATCAGAACAAACAGAGTGGTGGCCATAGGGCAGGACATCCACCTAGACAGCAGGCTCGAGTTTTTGCACTCACTGAGGATGAGGCACATCATGCTCCAGATAATGTCATTGCAGGTAATTGTTTTCTCTCAGGTTATCCTGCTTATGTTTTGATGGATACGGGTGCATCACATACTTTCATATCTGAGCGCTTTGTCACATTGCATTCGTTGCATTCTATACCATTACCATCTACCTTATCTATTTCTACTCCACTGGGCAAAGTGATGAGGTCAGCTGAAATGATAAGTGGTTGTGAATTTCGTTATGAGAATAATGTCAATGAGCTTGATTGTTTTATATTGGAGATGTCTGATTTTGACTGCATAGTTGGTATTGACATGTTGACAAGATACAGGGCTACTGTAGATTGTTTTCAGAAAATTGTTAAGTTTAGGCCTGATATGACAGATCACTGGACATTCTATGGTAAAGGTTCTCGAGCTAAGATTCCTTTGATATCTGTTTTGTCCATGACTCGTTTATTGCAGAAAGGAGCCGAATGTTTCTTGGTTTATGCGATTGATATTTCAAGGTCAGTACCTAAATTGGCAGATATTCCAATTGTTAGTGAATTTTCAGATGTATTTCCAGATGAAATTCCAGGATTTCCTCCAGTCCGAGAGGTTGAGTTCAACATTGAGTTGATGCCAGGTGCACAGCCTATTTCTAGAGCTCCTTATAGGATGGCGCCAATTGAACTGAAGGAACTAAAGGAACAACTTGAGGATCTATTGGCTAAAGGATATATAAGACCAAGTGTTTCACCTTGGGGTGCTCCGGTTTTATTCGTGAAGAAGAAAGATGGGTCTATGAGGCTTTGTGTCGATTATAGACAGTTGAATAAAGCCACAGTAAAGAATAAGTATCCTTTGCCAAGGATTGATGATCTCTTTGACCAGTTGCAGGGTTCTTCAGTATATTCTAAGATTGATTTAAGATCCGGATATCATCAGTTAAGAGTTAGAGAGACAGATGTGCATAAGACTGCTTTTCGTACCAGGTATGGGCATTTTGAATTTTTGGTTATGCCTTTTGTGTTGACCAATGCACCTGCGGTATTTATGGATTTGATGAACCGTGTGTTTCAACGGTATATCGATCAATTTTTTGTGATCTTCATTGATGATATTCTTATTTATTCAAAATCTGAAATTGAGCATGCCGAGAACTTGAGAGCTGTTTTGCAAATTTTGAGAACTGAAAAGTTGTATGCTAAATTATCCAAATGCGAGTTTTGGTTGGATAGAGTGGTATTCCTTGGACATGTGATTTCGAGTGCTGGTATATCAGTTGATCCGAGTAAAGTTGAGGTAGTCATCAATTGGTCTAGACCGACATCAGTTCCTGAGGTACGTAGTTTTATGGGTTTGGCAGGCTATTATCGCAGATTTATTGAAGGATTCTCACAGATTGCGCGGCCAATTACCCAGCTGACACAAAAGAATGTACCATTTATTTGGTCGCAAGCATGTGAGGCTAGTTTTGTTGAAATTAAGCAGAAATTGACTAGTGCTCCAGTTCTGACTATTCCATCAGGTGTAGGAGGATTTACAGTGCACACTGATGCTTTACAACAAGGACTGGGTTGTGTATTAATGCAGCATGGGCGTGTGGTTGCCTATGCTTCACGACAGTTGAAGCCACATGAGTCTAGATACCCAGTGCATGACTTGGAACTAGCAACAGTGGTTTTTGCCTTAAAGATTTGGCGGTACTATTTGTATGGGGAGAAATTTGAGATATTCACTGATCATAAGAGTTTGAAATACCTCTTTTCACAAGCAGAGTTGAACATGAGACAGAGGCGTTGGTTAGATTTGTTAAAAGACTATGATTGCAAAATAAAATATTATCCAGGAAAGTCTAATGCAACAGCCGATGCTTTGAGCAGAAAAGTATGTAATATGTCCTTGATCACTAGCAGTGTATCTAATTTAGTAGAAGAATGTTGTCTTTCTGGTTTGGATTTTGTGGTAGATACTCAACCTGTAAGAGTATTAATGATTCAGGCAGAACCCGAGTTGTTTGTCAAAATTAGAGAGGCCCAAAAGTTAGACCAAAGCATTCAGAAATCAGTTGAACTTGTCAAATCAGGACATCAATCAGAATTTCAGGTCAATAATGAGGGTATTTTGTTTGTGAATGATCGTATTGTAGTTCCTAATATTTCAGAGTTGAGGATACAGATTTTGCGTGATGCTCATTGCAGTAAGTTCAGTGTACACCCTGGAAGTAAAAAGATGTACAATGATTTGAAGAAACAATTTTGGTGGAAAAGAATGAAATCTGACATAGCAGAATTTGTTTCTCGTTGTTTGAATTGTCAACAAGTGAAAGCAGAAAGAAAGCGACCAGGAGGTCTTTTGCATAGCCTTACAGTTCCAGAATGGAAGTGGGATTATATCACCATGGATTTTGTCACGAAATTGCCGAGGTCGTCGAGGGGTTGCGATTCAATTTGGGCTATCGTTGATAGATTAACCAAGTCTTCATGTTTTATTCCTTATCAGATGACATATAGGCATGATCAGATGGCCAGATTGTACATCAGAGAAGTTTTGAGATTGCATGGTATTCCTAAGTCAATTGTATCAGATCGTGATCCCAGATTTTCTTCTCATTTTTGGCAGAGTTTACAAGAGGTCCTTGGTACTCGTTTGCATTTGAGTACAGCATATCATCCTCAGACAGACGGACAGTCAGAACCTACTATTCAGACATTAGAGGATATGCTGAGAGTTGTAGTGATGGATTTTGGTATTGGTTGGCAGGATTCGTTGCCACTTGTCGAGTTTTCTTATAACAATAGTTATCAAGTGAGCATTGGAATGTCACCATTTGAAGCACTATATGGCAGGAAGTGTCGATCTCCTCTGTATTGGGACGATTTATCTGAAGCACCAATTGTAGGACCTGATATGATAAGAGATATGACAGAGAAGGTGAAATTGATTCAGAGTCGTATGAGAGCTGCTCAGGATAGACACGCTAAGTATGCGAACATCAGGAGACGGCCGTTGACTTTTGAGAAAGGTGACAGAGTTTTTCTGAAAATATCTCATTTTCGTGGTACAGTTAGATTTGGAAAGAAGGGTAAATTATCACTGAGATTCATAGGTCCGTATGAGATTTTGGAACATGTTGGTGATTTGGCTTATAGATTAGCTCTTCCTCCTGCGTTATCAGGTGTTCATGATGTTTTTCATGTGTCCATGTTGAGGAAATATCATCCAGATCCTACTCATGTACTTCCACCCGATGAAGTTGAGTTAGATCAGAATTTGAGCTACATTGAGAGACCGATTAAAATTCTAGATAGAAAAGATAAGCAACTCAGAAATAAATTGATACCGTTGATTAAAGTACAGTGGAACAGACATTGTGTCGAAGAGGCAACTTGGGAATTTAGAAGATAAAATGAGACATAAATATCCAGAGTTATTCAAATGAAGTACGCTTCTATTCTCGGTTTTATTTTCAGTATTGATCATTACATCTTAGACTTGAAAGAGATGATTGATTTCGAGGACGAAATCTAATTTTAGAAGGGAGGAATTGTAATGCCCGAATTTTAAAAAAAATAAAATTGTGGCAGTAGTTGTGATGGTTTATGGCTTTACGTTATGGTATTAATGGTAATGAATGTTATAGAATTGAATAGATAATGGATGGGTAGAATCAAAGGTTGAATTTGAGATAAATAGGTAATGGAAGTGCAGAAACGGTATGAAAAATGTGGCAGTAGTTGTGGTTTTTAGCATAATGTTTTGTATATTGATCCAATTGAAGTGAGGCCACTTTCATTAGAAAGATAAGACATAAGGCTATAACTTTCTTATTTTGAGTTTTGGTCAAATCATTAGGGAAGACGAGCCAAAAGCGCCCCGAAGTGTGTCGTGCGTATCGTCGTTCCTTCAATGACACATGTTGGGAGATTGAGCATAACCTTTTACTCAGACCTCCAAATGACATGAAGCTAATTGGAGATGCAAGCCAAGACATAGGGCTACAACTTTTTAGTTTACCACTTTCGCAAATTCTGAAGTTAAAAATGTGTTTTGGACAGAATACGGCACGCCCCTGCGCCAGATCCCGCCCGATGGCGCGCCCATGGCTGAAATTTTGGTGTTTGGGCAGTATGGTGCGCGCCCCTGCGCCAAAACACGCGCCATGGCGCCCAGCACTTGTAAAAAAACGTGTTTTGAGGTTTGGATGGTATATATTAGATTGGGGAATGATTTTGTATCATTTCTTCTCATCCTCATTTCACTCCATCGATTAGAAGCTAGGGTTCTTCCATTTTTCTTCTTTCCCTCCTGTCATCTCTTGATTTATTCCTTCAATCCAAATTGGTATCTTCATCTACGCTAATAGAAAGATTAAGGTAAGTTATTACTTTGTATTGTTCTTGGATTCCTTGAGTTGTAAATTTGTATTGGTAAGTTTTAATCTTACGGGGGATTGAAAGCTTAAGAAAATAATATTAATGGATTCTATTATGGTTTGATCTTGTAGAATCATCACCAAGTGCCAAGACTAGTGTATCTCTATTTGGTTGTAAGTAGATTCTTCCTTGGAATGCATCTCATGAGCTATGTTTATGATAAATGAAGATTCAATTGATTTTAGCTTCTTTAAATTATTGATTATGTATATTGTATGTATTGATATTTTGAAAAGAAATGAAATTGAAGACAAGAGCAAAGTAAAGGAGCTAACTCTTTAGCACGCGTCACGTGTTTGACAAAATGATACAATGAATGTTTTTATGTCATATTACGGTTAAGAAATGATATGGATTCCTTCTTTACACAATTGTTGGGATTTGAGTTTTCTTGAATATCCAAATTGCGGATCTTGATTCGAAACATTATTGAATTAATTATGAATTTTGTACAGAAATTGCTCTATTTTGATAAATGATCCGAGTTCTTGAGTTATAGTAGAATTCAGAGGTTCAAGACTTCTCACCTACACATTTCGATCTTCTTTTGGTAATATTTGAAAGGTATGTTACGGTCGGTAACATACGAGGTAAAAGTATCATTTTTATTTTAAATTGAAAATTCTATGACTTGATGAAATACTTGTGATTTTTGATGATTGATCTTTTGAGATGAGCTTATTATGATATTGACTTGATGAGATTGAAATGCATCATTGCATTGCATATTGAGCCACTTTTCGATTCAGATTTGATATGGCGGAGGTCGTCTTGATATATTGATTTGTTGGACGTATGGGGCTATAGCTGAGTTGGCATAGTGTATGCGGAGGTCGCTGCTATGGCCTGAACACTCTCTATAGGCGTACCATAGTCCTGGGATTGTAGAACACAGCACCCCACCTCGAGCGGATGAGTCGGTGGATGTTGTTGGAGGATTCTCTTTCCTTGGGTACCGTATGACCAGATGATTCACTTGATCTTGAAATTTATTGATAGCCCACAGCTTCTGATCATGCATTGCAATATATTGAATCTTTATGGATTTATATGAACTATTTTGAAAATTAAATTCTCATATGTTATTGATTGTATCATACTAGGTTTATACTCACCGGCACGTCGGCTACCTCTTGTTTTCATGTGCTTGACGGTAGGTGAGGCGAGGCTTGGGATGCCAGAGTCCAGTTCCAAGCGAGGAGATACGAGTTAGAGTGGGATTCTCGCGTCTTAGGAGCTATTTGATGATGTTTGGATTACTTTTGTTCACTAGTTATTTTGACATATTGAAAATTATATTTCAAACATTTGAGACATTTAAATTATTCTGACGATGTTTATGTCAGTTTGTGAACAAGAAATTATATATTTTATTAAATCTCTTGGTTTGATACATTTAAAATTATTAGTATTAGATATCGGACCCGGGGCCCCACACTGACCCAAAGGACAAGCCCCTAAGTCACTCAAACTCTCCTGGACAAAAGCACCAAATTCTGCATGTGTGTGTGAGTGAGTTTCCTTGGTGCAATAGGACTCCTATCTAGTCTAGGCCCTTTCTAGCCAAGCCACCACCAAGCCCACACGACCCTGACCACCCCTGGACCACGCCCAGCCCCTACCAAGCCTAGCCCAGCCGCTTAAACTCACGCACGAACCACCCGAAGTGAACAGAAGCTGCACATAAGGTTGCCCCTCACGCTACAAGACTCCTAGCCACCCTAGGACTCCTCTAGCCACTTAACCAGCGATCACCTCGGACTCTCACCGACCCTGGACCATGCCCAGACCCCGCCTAAGCCTAGTCCAGCCCCTGAACCCAAGCAACGAACCCCTTGAATCAGGAACAAGCTGCGCGCCTCCCCCTCCCTTCCTTATGCGGCTGCTGTCAACTTCACGTGGAGGCTTCTACCGGGCCACCACCTAGCCCAGCCCTTCCTAACCCTTACTGGACCATCCTTGGCCACCATCCAGACCACCTAACCCAGCCCATTAGCGAGCCACTACCCTGAAATTATCGGCCACCAGAAATACTCTTCGAGAAGAGCCCCAACCAGCGTGGACTCCTTCCCCAGCCCCGAGCTCAAACCCTAGCCGCTCCAGGACCCTACCTAGCCTTTGAACCTGACCCTGGCCAAGCCCCGAACCAGCCCTGGTTTGGGGCCCTGGGTCCGACATCTAATATTAATGATTATAATATAACAGAACAAATGATTGAGTAAAATACATAATTTATGGTTCACAAATCCACATAAACATCGTCAAAATAATTTAAATGTCTCAAATGTTTGAAATATAATTTTCAACATGCCAAAATAAATTAGTGAACCAAAGTAATCCAAACATCATCAAATAGCTCCTAAGACCCGAGAATCCCACTCTAACTTGTATCTCCTCGCCTGGAGCTGGACTTTGGCATCCCAAGCCTCGCCTCACCTACCGTCAAGCACATGAAAACAAAAGGTAGCCGACGTGCCGGTGAGTATAAACCCAGTATGATACAATCAATAACATATGAGAATTAAATTTTCAAATAGTTCATATAAATTCATAAAGATGCAATATAATGCAATGTATGATCAGAAGCTGTGGGCTGTCAATAAATCTCAAGATCAAGTAAATCATCTGGTCATAGAGTACCCAAGGAAAGAGAATCCCCTAGCAACATCCACCGACTCATCCGCTCGGGGTGGTTTGCTGTGTTCTACAATCCCAGGACTATGGTGCCCTACAGAGAGTGTTCGGGCCATAGCAGCGACCTCCGGATACACTATGCCAACTCAACTATAGCCCCATACGTCCAACAAATCAATAAATCAAGGCGACCTCCGCCATATCAAATTTGAATCGATAAGTGGCTCAATATGCAATGTAATGATGCATTTCAATCTCATCAAGTCAATATCATAATAAGCTCATCTCAAAAGATCAATCATCAAAAAATCACAAGTAATTCATCAAGCCATCGAATTTCTAATTTAAAATAAAAATGATACTTTTACCTCGTATGTTACCGACCGTAACATACTTTTCAAATATTACCAAAAAGATATCGAAATGTGTAGTTGAGAAGTATTGAACCACGGAATTCTACTATAACTCAAGAAGTTTGATCATCTATCAAAACAGAGTAGTTTCTGTTCAAAATTCATAATTAATTCAATACTGCTTCGAATCAAGATCCGCAAATTGGATATTCAAGAAAACTCAAATCCCAAAAATTCTGTAAAGAAGGAATCTGTATCATTTCTTAATCATAATATACCATCAAAACATTCATTGAATAATTTTATCAAACACATGGCATGCGTGCTAAATGGTTAGCTCCTTTACTTTGCCCTTAGTTTCGATTCTATTTCTTTTCAAAATATCAATACATACAATATACATAATCAATGATTTAAAGGAGCTAAAATCAATTGAATCTTCATTTATCATATACATAGCTCATGAGATGTATTCAAAGGAAGAATCTACTTACAACCACTTGAAGATTTGATAATCTTAACACCTTGAAAATAATCCTACAACACAATAACAATAATAATACCATCAATCATTATATTAACAACTTTACTTCAACACTCAAACCAAACACCCATTGTTTTCCCTTCAATCAGTAACCCAAGGAAATAAGCTTTCTTACCTTGCTTCTAAACTCTTGAGGAGAAGAACTTCTAATTTCCAAGCAAAGATTAAGGCTTCAATCAAAGATTAATGTCTTGGAAGAAATTGGATTGAAGGAGAAATGAGGAACCCTAGCTCTAAACCGATGGAGAGAAATGAGGATGAGAAGAAATGATACAAAAATAATTCCCCATTCTAATATATACCATCCAAACCTCAAAACACGTTTTTTGTACAAGTGCTGGGTGCCAAGGCGCGTGTTTTGGACTAGCCGCGTGCCCCTTGCTACCCAACACCAAAAATTTCAGCACCGGGCGCGCTAGGGTGCCGGATCCTGCGCGATGGCGCGAGTAATTCTGCCAAAAATGCATTTTTAACATCCGAATTTGCAAAAGTGGTCAACATGAAAGTTATAGCCTTATGTCTTGGCTTGCATCTCCAATTGGCCTCATGTCATTTGGAGGTCTGAGTAAAAATTTATGCTCAATCTCCCAACATGTGTCAGTGCTGGAATGACAATACACACGACACACTTCGGGCCACTTTTGTCTCGTCTTCCCTAATGATTTGACCAAAACTAAAAACATGAAAGTGATAGCCTTACGTCTTATCTTTCTAATGAAATGGGTCTCACATCAATTGGATCAATATACAAAATATTATGCTAAAAACCACAACTACTGCCACATTTTTCATACCGTTTCTGCACTTCCATTACCTATTTAGCTCAAATTCAACCTTTGATTCTACCCATCCATTATCTATTCCATTCTATAGCATAAATTACCATTCATACCATAACGTAAAGCCATAAACCATCACAACTACTGCCACAAATTTATTTTTTTTCAAAATTCAAGCATTACACCTGGCCAGCCCCCAAGCCCCATGCAAAAGGAACGAACCACTAGAACCCCAACAAGCATACAAACACTTATTGATAGGATCGATTAGGGGGGTAACCGTTGAGCTACAATAGCTCGGTTCATGAAATATTGAACACCGATGAATTAAATCGAGTTTGGTTAAAAAACAAGCGGAAGATACTCGAAATAATCCTTCGTAGAAACCGATTAAATA
This sequence comes from Primulina tabacum, assembly GCF_025594145.1. NCBI lineage: Eukaryota > Viridiplantae > Streptophyta > Magnoliopsida > Lamiales > Gesneriaceae > Primulina > Primulina tabacum. The sequence continues at coordinate 13,992,949 of NC_134561.1, forward strand.
TTTTGTAAACCATTTAAAATATATGCAAGTTGAATGAGTAAAAATATTAAGTTGAAGCATTTTATCAAACACTTGGTATACAATATTTTGATATTTGAAGAACACATAATGCTTCAACAATGCATCTTTAAAAACAATGAAAATGATAAGCAAATGCAATAAACAAATAGACACGAATTTGTTTATGGATGTTCGGAGATTTCAAACACTTCTACATCACCCTTCTTCCCTTTGGGAAGGATCCACTAGAAGACTTTGATTTATACAACTACTTGTACAAACCTATTCCGGAAGGGCAGCACCCAACTAGAATTCCTAGCACTCAAGATTGTAGGCAGCACCTCACAATCAGCATATTGTTTAATGTCTCATATTCAAAGACTACATACACAAGTTTATTGTCTTTGTGCAAGACTCACTCGACTAATCATTGAAGTTCAACTCTCTTGTATATGTGTGAGTGATTGTGTGTGAGGAATTTATCATTTACAGTGTATATCTCAAATGTATCCTTACACAAGGGCTTGTGCTCTCAACTAGCTGATATCTTCATGCTAACTTCCCATGCTTTGAATCCACTTCAAAAGCTATTATTTGATCTTCAATATGTTGTATTTATAGGCTCCAACACTGATATATACGTTAGACACAGTAATATGACCGTTGGAAAGTTTCTGTACTGTTTCTGGAATTGCAACGGTCAAATTCGTCTTGCTGGACATTTTCTCGACTGGTCAACTCTGGTCAACTGGTCAACTCAACTGGTCAATCAGTTCAACTGGTTCAGTTGGTCTGGTTCAGTTCAAATAGTTCAGTTGGACTGGTTCAACTGGTCTTCAGCTGGTTCAGTTCAGCTGGTCTGGTTCAACTGGTCTTCAGCTGGCCTTGTTCAGTTTCAGTTGGTCAACAGCTCGTTCAGTTCAGTTGGTTGGTCAGCTGGTCAGCAGTTGGTTTAGTTGGTTCAGTTTCAGCTGGTGTGCTGAAATCAACCTAGCTGATTTCAGTTTGTGCAGAACCAGTAATTTTATCGTCATTTATCAGAATCTTAAGCTTTAATTCAGACTTTGACTTCTGAAGATGATTTGTAGATCATCGTCTTATCTTTCCAACGCATATTGAATCGCTTCATTTAGATAACCGAGCTGAGAGATATGACCAAAATACCGCAGCTGCTCAAACTCAACTGATTGCTGTTTTTGTGTGATCAGTTCGGTAATTGATCGATCAGTTAGACCATGATAACATGCGAGTTTTCCCAACTGACGTGAAATACGATTTGTTCCAAATTGAGTTTTCTAATCAGTCCAGTTGGCGGATTGTCATTTGGATAATCGAGTTTAGAGTTATCATCAAAATACCGAAGCTCGCCATAAATTCAGTTTGTGCAAAATTCAGTTTCAGCTTGCTTCTTGTGTTTGCAACTTCACACTTGAGTAAATATGTTAGTAACACAATAACAAGTTTTGTTAACATCAAAATCAAGATTGCGAACTTGAAAAGTTCCAACAATCTCCCCCTTTTTGATGATCACAAAACTTGGATAAACAATCAACTCAACTAACATATTTCTCCTCCTTTTTGTGTGAATCAAAAAGTCATATTTTCGAAACATTTTAAACAAAATTTTCTCCCCCTCAATATTTAAAAATAATAACTCTATTAAAATTACAATGAGTTCTCCCCCTATATTTTTGAAATTTTTATAATTATAAAAGAAGAAGGATAACTGACCAATTTTCTCCATGACTCATTTTCTGCTGCAGCACATATGCTCTGCCTTCAACGAATAAACTGTATATTCTCGGGCATAATTAGGCTGCAAATTTTATACCATTGTAAACCTCTATGAGTCTAGTTTTCAACGCAAAAAACGGTTCGTCATTTAGACACTCGAGCAAGGAGATATGCCATTTTTCCTACGGACGCTACAAGCTGCGCGAAAATTCAGTTTTGCATATATATGTGTAAAAAATCTGAAATTTTCGTATTTTAAACATCAAAATCAGTTTCAATGTGCTTTCAAGAACACCCGCTCTGATACCAATTGATAGGATCGATTAGGGGGGTAATCGTTGAGCTACAATAGCTCGGTTCTTGAAATATTGAACACCGATGAATTAAATCGAGTTTGGTTAAAAAACAAGCGGAAGATACTCGAAATAATCCTTCGTAGAAACCGATTAAATATTTTGTAAACCATTTAAAATATATGCAAGTTGAATAAGTAAAAATATTTAGTTGAAGCATTTTATCAAACACTTGGTATACAATATTTTGATATTTGAATAACACATAAAATGCTTCAACAATGCATCTTTAAAAACAGTGAAAATGATAAGCAAATGCAATAAACAAATAGACATGAATTTGTTTATGGATGTTCAGAGATTTCAAACACTCCTACGTCACCCCTTCTTCCCCTTGGGAACGATCCACTAGAAGACTTTGATTTATACAACTAGTTGTACAAACCCATTCCGGAAGGGCAGCACCCAACTAAAACTCCTAGCACTCAAGATTGTAGGCAGCACCTCACAATCAGCATATTGTTTAATGTCTCATATGCAAAGGCTACATACACAAGTTTATTGTCTTTGTGCAAGACTCACTCAACTAATCTTTGAAGTTCAACTCTCTTGTATATGTGTGAGTGATTGTGTGTGAGGAATTTATCATTTACAGTGTATATCTCAAATGTATCCTCACACAAGGGCTTGTGCTCTCAACTAGCTGATATTGTAATGCCCCAAAAATTTGAAGGTCCACACGAACCACGTGCCTACGAGTTATTAAATTCCGTGTGTATTTTAGTTAAATTTTTTAATTGCATAAATTAATTATGTAGTTCATATTTGCATTTTAAAATATATTTTTTTTCCACATGGTTGAATTAAAATGTATTTTAAAAGGTTATTCGAGTTGCGATCGAGGAACGGAGACCGATGGCTGAAAAATAGAAAATGTTTTTAATAAATAATTGTTTTTAATTGTCTAAATTATGGGCGATGCTTTTTCTTTTTTTTGAAAATAAGGGGTTTTGAGGTGAATTTATACGCCGGGACGTAAATTTTATCGGTGTTGGATTTTCAACAAAAATACGAACGTTTTAGCAACCCGGCTAATAAATTCACGAGCTTATTTAAGCAAAATTATTTTTAAATCTTTTAAATATTTTAATTAAGCATTAATGGGCCTAATTAATCTCTTAATGGGCCAAAGCTTAATTAGTGTTTAATTAACTATATATTATGTAATTAACCTACCCCAAACCCTTTAACTACACGCCCCACTTTCCCCCAACCAATAAAACTCTTCTTTCTTTCAAATTTACACGGCACACACAAGCAAAAGGCATGGAAAAAGTTTTGTTAGTTCAAGGGAAAAGCATCAAAGTTTGCTAGAGTTTTCAAGCGTCGTCCCTCGTCGTCGTTCTTCAAGCGTCAACGTTTTTATCGTGCGTTAAATACGCAAAGGCACGCCATATTCTCCTTTTACTCATCATCACACCATAGTAATTGTTTATGCGTAATTTTTAAAGAAAAACATAGCACATAAGTTTAATTTTCGTAACTACATGTCTATGTGTTCCAAACTTGTGTTTTTTATTTCCAAAATCATGTTTTATATGTGTAAAAGGGGCTGCCATGATTAGGAAAGGGTTAAGGGATGTTTTTACATGTTTTAAAGAGTCCTAAAGCACACCCAAAACGTTGCAAATAAATAAGAACAAGGCTGAAACCATTTTCTGAAACTTTCAAGACATGTACTGTACGTATACTTGGGTTTTCTGGTTCAAGGCTTCGGTTGGTCCCTCTGGATCCTTGCTGCTGGTTATGGTTGGGTTTTAGGGCGTGTTTAGACATGGTTAAGTGATCTGGTAAGGGTTATAAAGGGCCTGGAGGGGCAGCACAGCCGCTGGAAATTAATAGGGCCTGGGCGATTCTTTTTCTTTGTTGCATGCGTACAGGGCTGTAGGCTTCGGCCTTGTGGTTTTAGTCAGGGGCTGGGTTTGGGCTCTTGGCTATAGTCTAGGCAGTCTGTAAGGGTCCTAGGATGATCCTAGTTAGGGTGGTTTAGGGTCTGGTTGTCTAGGGAAAGCGCTGGAAACAGAAACACTACAGCTGCGCAGGTTGCTTCCTGATGCAGGGGCTTCGGGCTTGGGGTTCTGTGGCTGGGTTTGCCTGGGCTGGGTCTGGGCGTGGCCCAGGGAGGGTTAGGTTCATGAGGGGTCAAGTGGTTAAGGGCTGGTTGAGTCCTAGTTGGGTTAGGAGTCCTAGACATACAAGGAAGCACACATACACAACATGCAGAATTTTGGGTCCAGTTTTAGGTGGGTTTGAGCGAGCTAGGGGCTTGTTCTTTGGGCTGGGCTCGGTCAGTAGGGTCCCTAGATGGGTTTGCTAGGTTTTGGCTCAAGGTGGCTTGGGCGCGGCTCGAGTAAATTGGGAGATGGCTCGGTGTGTTCGTCGAAGGGTCAAAAACGAAAATTAAAGAACTAAAATTAAATCCATGGGTCCACGGGTGTGTCTCATGACTTGGAAGGGTAGAATAAATCTTAAAAATGCTATGTTTAAAATTTGGGATCAAAATAACGAGTTTTGGATTTATTCAAAATTTAATCGCCGCACGAAACGCTAATTAACGAGTTAATTGAAACGCCTAGTTTTAAGCCTTATAAAATTATGAAAAATTATAATTAAGCTTAAATAATTATTAAAAGCCTAAGTTTTTTAATTTGGGAATTTTATATTAAGGTTTGGTTTAATTCAGGATTAAAACGCATTATTACGCCACATTTAAAAAATTAATTTAAAAGTCCTCGATTTAAGCTAAATAAAAATATGAGAAAATTCATGTACACTTAAATAATTATTTGAGACATGTTAGAATCAATGAAATTAAGAAAATGTCAAAAACAGGAAATTTTACGTCTAGGGGTAAAACGGTCTTTTTACACCTAAAAATTAGTAAACGTCATGGCAGTGTCATGAATGCTGTTTTATGTGATAATATGATTATTTTCAATGGTTATGTATGTTTATGAATTTTTATATGTGTAAATATGATTTTGAAATGTTCATGAATTATTAAAGATTAAATTGGACATGTAAAAGATATGTTGCATGCTTGGTTTCAAAATAAAAATGATATTATATGCATGTTTTGTTAAGTAATGATAACGTGTTGAAGGATGTGAAGGGATTGTGACTACTGAATATGTTGGAAATATCGTGAGGGTTATGGTCCCAGTGGGAGCCCGACGATCGTGTTTCCTTGGATACGGATACGAATACGTGATACGAATACAAATATGATAATACGTTGGCCAAGGCCCAGTTGACGGGTGAGAGTGTCGCTGGTGTCCCCGCCACCCAGTACTGTGGTTACATGTAGATGGATCCATCGCCCAATACGTTTAAGAATATGAGTCACAATCACGATCTGATTTCAACAAACACGAATATGAACATGAACATGTATATGTTGATATGAATATGGATACGAATATGAATATGTTTATGTTTATATGAAAATGTTTATGCATAAGATTATGAAAATGTTTTTATTTAAAGGTTTTATGCACCATGAAAATGTTTACGCATAAGATTATGAAAATGTTTTTATTTAAAGGTTTTATGCATCATGAAAATGTTTACGAAAATATTTATGTTTATGCATCTTCATGAAAACGATATTTTAAGTACAAATATTTTTCACTGTTAAATGTTAACTGTATTACGTATTACTTGTTATCAAGGATATGACGTGTTGAGTCTTTAGACTCACTAGGTATGATTGATGCAGGTGATTATGATAATAATGTTTATGGAGGTCTTGATGGTTGATCTGACTGGACTAAGGTGCACATAACCCGAGGACCGACGCTAGTTTTCCGCACTAGTTATGATTTATGATTTCAAGATATGTTAAAAATATTTTTACGACGTTTTATTTGTGAGTGGTTTTTGAGAGGTTATAGTATGGCTATACTTTTCAAATGTTAGTTGGTTGATTTATTTAAAATGATATCAAAAATATTTTATGCTTGTGTAAGCAATTCGGCCGATGCTATGTGAGGTTTTTTTTTTAAAAAAAAAAAAAATTTCTAGTACTTTTACAGAAAACGAATAGCAGACGTTTCAGTTGGTATCAGAGCAAAGGTCCTGTAAAGGGTTGTGCCACCATCAACACCGGGAAGATCTGTCGTCAAGCCTCAAATTTGTAAGTTTACATGTTTTATATGATTTTATGATGTTACCTGCATAAGTACATGACATATATGTTTACGTCACATATTTGTTTTAAATGCTTTGAATTTTTATACGTGATACGATATGAAATGAAAAATTATTTTTCAACGCACGTTGGTTTTGTGGTGGAATTTGACTATCTTGATATTTAGGTTTTAGTATTGACGTTCTATTTTTAGGCTATAAGTTAATCGTAAATTTTATGAATGTTTTGGGACACGTAGATTTTCTAAGGCAATTTTTATGATTCATGGTTACTAGTCGAAATAATTTTTGGGAATTACTCATAAGAAATAATGATTCGAGGATTTACAACGACTTTGGGAGTATAGAAATGTATAAATTGGGATTTTAATTTTTGACAAAAGGTAAAATTGGTTACAGAAATTGATTTTGGGTAAATAAGTTTAAAATTTTCGAAATTATGTTATGGAAAACCAGTAGAAGGAAATTAAGAATGTCAAGAACTTATGGGTTAATAGTAGGAATTTTTGAAATTAAAGACCTATTAGGATGACATTTGAGGAAATTAAGAATTAATCTTACAATTGTTAAGGAAATTTGGGGACTAGTTTAGCAGTAAGTGAAAATTGAACGGGTTAAATGATAAGAATTTTGATTATTTAGACTTTTAAGAATATTCAGAACCTTGGGATATCTTGGTTTTAGTATTATAAGGAATTTGAATCAAGGTTTTTAAGGATGAATCGGTATTAGGCTTGAAAAATTTAAGCGTTAGTGGATGTGTTTGGGATTTTAAGATTGAAATTTGTTAAGTTGATGAATATTTTGGGTATAAAATAAGGACAATAATATACGATAAGGATGGTCATCCGTCTTTTGATATTGAGAATTGTAAGAAAAATTGAAATTCGAGGTTATAATAGTAATAGCACTAAGTTATTATGGGTTTTCTTAAGTTGCAAATCGCAAATAAGGATTTAGAAAGAAAATTTAATTGGGATCAAGGAGACGTAAGGACCTTCTAGATTTTAAGCTTTATCGGAGTAGCGCAGCGAAAGTGTGTATTTTTGAGATGCTAGAACTAAGTCTAAACTTTGGGTTATAAAGGATAAGAGAATTTAGAGGACGAAATTCAATTTAAGGGGGGAAGATTGTAATGCCCCAAAAATTTGAAGGTCCACACGAACCACATGCCTACGAGTTATTAAATTCTGTGTGTATTTTAATTAAATGTTTTAATTGCATAAATTAATTATGTAGTTCATATTTGCATTTTAAAATATATTTTTTTCCACATGGTTGCATTAAAATGTATTTTAAAAGGGTATTCGAGTTGCGATCGAGGAACGGAGATCGAGGGCTGAAAAATAAAAAATATTTTTAATAAATAATTGTTTTTAATTGTCTAAAGTATGGGTGATGCTTTTTTTTTTTTGAAAATAAGGGGTTTTGAGGTGAATTTATACGCCGGGACGTAAATTTTATCGGTGTTGGATTTTCAACAAAAATACGAACGTTTTAGCAACCCAGCTAATAAATTCACAAACTTATTTAAGCAATTATTTTTAAATCTTTTAAATATTTTAATTAAGCATTAATGGGCCTAATTAATCTCTTAATGGGCCAAAGCTTAATTAGTGTTTAATTAATCATATATTATGTAATTAACCTACCCCAAACCCTTTAACTACACGCCCCACATTCCCCCAACAAATAAAACTCTTCTTTCTTTCAAATTTACACGGCACACACAAGCAAAAGGCATGGGAAAAGTTTTGTTAGTTCAAGGGAAAAGCATCAAAGTTTGCTAGAGTTTTCAAGCGTCGTCCCTCGTCGTCGTTCTTCAATCGTCAACGTTTTTATCGTGCGTTGAATACGCAAAGGCACGCCATATTCTCCTTTTAGTCATCATCACACCATAGTAATTGTTTATGCATAATTTTTAAAGAAAAACATAGCACATAAGTTTAATTTTCGTAACTACATGTCTATGTGTTCCAAACTTGTGTTTTTTATTTCCAAAATCATGTTTTATATGTGTAAAAGGGGCTGCCATGATTAGGAAAGGGTTAAGGGATGTTTTTACATGTTTTAAAGAGTCCTAAAGCACACCCAAAACGTTGCAAATAAATAAGAACAAGGCTGAAACCATTTTCTGAAACTTTCAAGACATGTACTGTACGTATACTTGGGTTTTCTGGTTCAAGGCTTCGGTTGGTCCCTCTGGATCCTTGCTGCTGGTTATGGTTGGGTTTTAGGGCGTGTTTAGACATGGTTAAGTGATCTGGTAAGGGTTATAAAGGGCCTGGAGGGGCAGCACAGCCGCTGGAAATTAATAGGGCCTGGGCGATTCTTTTTCTTTGTTGCATGCGTACAGGGCTGTAGGCTTCGGCCTTGTGGTTTTAGTCAGGGGCTGGGTTTGGGCTCTTGGCTATAGTCTAGGCAGTCTGTAAGGGTCCTAGGATGATCCTAGTTAGGGTGGTTTAGGGTCTGGTTGTCTAGGGAAAGCGCTGGAAACAGAAACACTACAGCTGCGCAGGTTGCTTCCTGATGCAGGGGCTTCGGGCTTGGGGTTCTGTGGCTGGGTTTGCCTGGGCTGGGTCTGGGCGTGGCCCAGGGAGGGTTAGGTTCATGAGGGGTCAAGTGGTTAAGGGCTGGTTGAGTCCTAGTTGGGTTAGGAGTCCTAGACATACAAGGAAGCACACATACACAACATGCAGAATTTTGGGTCAATTTTTAGGTGGGTTTGAGCGAGCTAGGGGCTTGTTCTTTGGGCTGGGCTCGGTCATTAGGGTCCCTAGATGGGTTTGCTAGGTTTTGGCTCGAGGTGGCTCGGGCGCGGCTCGAGTAAATTGGGAGATGGCTCGGTGTATTCGTCGAAGGGTCAAAAACGAAAATTAAGGAACTAAAATTAAATCCATGGGTCCACGGGTGTGTCTCATGACTTGGAAGGGTAGAATAAATCTTAAAAATGCAATGTTTAAAATTTGGGATCAAAATAACGAGTTTGGATTTATTCGAAATTTAATCGCCGCACGAAACGCTAATTAACGAGTTAATTGTAACGCCTAGTTTTAAGCCTTATAAAATTATGAAAAATTATAATTAAGCTTAAATAATTATTAAAAGCCTAAGTTTTTAATTTGGGAATTTTATATTAAGGTTTGGTTTAATTCAGGATTAAAACGCATTATTACGTCACATTTAAAAAATTAATTTAAAAGTCCTCGATTTAAGCTAAATAAAAATACGAGAAAATTTGTGTAGGCTTAAATAATTATTTGAGACATGCTAGAATCAATGAAATTAAGAAAATGTCAAAAACAGGAAATTTTACGTCTAGGGGTAAAACGGTCTTTTTACACCTAAAAATTAGTAAACGTCATGGCAGTGTCCTGAATGTTGTTTTATGTGATAATATGATTATTTTCAATGGTTATGTATGTTTATGAATTTTTATATGTGTAAATATGATTTTGAAATGTTCATGAATTATTAAAGATTAAATTGGACATGTAAAAGATATGTTGCATGCTTGGTTTCAAAATAAAAATGTTATTATATGCATGTTTTTATTAATTAATGATAACGTGTTGAAGGATGTGAAGGGATTGTGACTACTGAATATGTTGGAAATATCGTGAGGGTTATGGTCCCAGTGGGAGCCCGACGATTGTGTTTCCTTGGATACGGATACGAATACGTGATACGAATACGAATATGTTAATACGTTGGCCAAGGCCCAGTTGACGGGTGAGAGTGTCGCTGGTGTCCCCGCCGTCCAGTACTGTTGTTACATATAGATGGATCCATCACCCAATACGTTTAAGAATACGAGTCACAATCACGATCTGATTTCAACAAACACGAATATGAAATGAACATGAATATGTTGATATGAATATGGATACGAATATGAATATGTTTATGTTTATATGAAAATATTTATGCATAAGATTATGAAAATGTTTTTATTTAAAGGTTTTATGCACCATGAAAATGTTTACGCATAAGATTATGAAAATGCTTTTATTTAAAGGTTTTATGCATCATGAAAATGTTTACGAAAATATTTATGTTTATGCATCTTCATGAAAACGATATTTTAAGTACAAATATTTTTCACTGTTATATGTTAACTGTATTACGTATTACTTGTTATCAAGGATATGACGTGTTGAGTTTTTAGACTCACTAGGTGTGATTGATGCAGGTGATTATGATAATAATGTTTATGGAGGTCTTGATGATTGATCTGACTGGACTAAGGTGCACATAACCTGAGGACCGACGCTAGTTTTCCGCACTAGTTATGATTTATGATTTCAAGATATGTTAAAAATATTTTTACGACGTTTTATTTGTGAGTGGTTTTTGAGAGGTTATAGTATGGGCTATACTTTTCAAATGTTAGTTGGTTGATTTATTTAAAATGATATCAAAAATATTTTATGCTTGTGTAAGCAATTCGGCCGATGCTATGTGAGGTTTTTTTTAAAAAAAAAAAAATTTCTAGTACTTTTACAGAAAACGAATAACAAACGTTTCAGATATCTTCATGCTAACTGCCCATGCTTTGAATCCACTTCAAAAGCTATTGTTTGATCTTCAATATGTTGTATTTATAGGCTCCAACACTGATATATACGTTAGACACAAGAATATGACCGTTGGAAAGTTTCTGTACTGTTTCTGGAATTGCAACGGTCAAATTCGTCTTGCTGGACATTTTCTCGACTGGTCAACTCAACTGGTCAATCAGTTCAACTGGTTCAGTTGACCTGGTTCAGTTCAACTGGTTCAGTTGGACTGGTTCAACTGGTCTTCAGATGGTCTGGTTCAGTTTCAGCTGGTTCAGTTCAGCTGGTCTGGTTCAACTGGTCTTCAGCTGGTCTGGTTCAGTTTCAGTTGGTCAGCAGCTGGTTCAGTTCAGTTGGTTGGTCAGCTGGTCAACAGTTGGTTCAGTTTCAGCTGGTGTGTTAATAGGCTGATTTCAGTTTGTGCAGAACAAGTAATTTCATCGTCATTTATCAGCATCTTAAGCTTTGATTCAGACTTTGACTTCTGAAGATGATTTGTAGATCATCGTCTTATCTTTCCAACGCATACTGAATCGCTTCATTTCAATAACCGAGCTGAGAGATATGACAAAAAAATCGCAGCTGCTCAAACTCAACTGATTGCTGTTTTCGTGTGATCAGTTTGGTAATTGAGCGACCAATTAGACCATGATAACATCCGATTTTGCCCAACTAACGTGAAATATGATTTGTTCCAAATTGAGTTTTCTAATCAGTACAGTTGGCGGATTGTCATTTGGATAATCCAATTGAGAGATATCATCAAAATACCGAAGCTCGCCATAAATTCAGTTTGTGCAAAATTCAGTTTCAGCTTGCTTCTTGTGTTTGCAACTTCACTCTTGAGTAAATATGTTAGAAACACAATAACAAGTTTTGTTAACATCAAAATCAAGATTGCGAACTTGAAAAGTTCCAACACTTATTCAAAAAAAAACTCTCAGCCCTATCTCTGAAATTTAGCCGACAATTCCAGCCTTGTTTTCTCCATTATTATGTCATGTTTTGGCTATAAATCCTTCATATTTTATCATGTATTGGCAGCGTGTCAATTGGATTCAAAAGTCGTTTTCAAAACAAGCGTAAAATCTTTAAATTTTGAAAATACGCAACTTACCGTAAAATAATCGAACCCACATATTTTTCATGCATAAACAATTAAATCAAGCATATTATGATTGGTATGATGTTTAAAAGAGTTTAGGAACGTGCCTTTGCGTTTATAACGCTCGAATATAAGATCTTCGGCGAGGATGCGACGTTGGACGACCGGACGACGAAGAACACAAGCTTTTTCTTTCCTCCTATTTTTCAAAAATCTGAAGTTTGTGTGTGTGTGTTACACGACTGCTAGGGTGTGAATTTGTGGTATTTTCAAAGCCTAGGTGACTTATTTATAAATAAATTAACATGTTAATGAGCTTTGTTTTGGGCTTGCAAGTTTAAAGATAATTGGGCCTTCTTTAAATAATTAAATTGGGCTCAATAACACTTAATTAATTAAAACATAAAAGTTTATAAAATTAGTTTCTCAAAAATAATATTTTTGATCTTTTAAAACTCATTATTTGCCCAAAACCGGCTTCTCGGGAAAAATGGAGCTCGACTCGTAAAATAATTCGAACTCCAACATTTTTAGGAAAATTAGATCATTTTTAAATCATATTAGGAAGCCTTGCCATTATTTAAATAAAAATACATATTCTTGTCTTGGTCGTCACGGGTCTCCTTTTCCCTGCCTATTATTGAATATTCAGGTAAAATCCTTAAATTCATGTAAACATGTCATATAATCATTTAATCATGCAATTATACATTTAATCATATAATAAACATCATGCTAACTTTTAAAATCAATTAAATAAAACAATTAAGCAATTAAAATAATTTTGCATGCATGTGGTTTACGTATGTTGATTTTTTTCGGACGTTACATATGAAGATTAAAATAACCAAACGACATAGTAAGAACAAATATTCATCCATTTAAAAAGTGACGATTGATTTTTTATTGTGTACTGATATTAGGAATATTATAATTATATGTATATATATATATATATATATATAATTTATGCTTAATAACTCTTTAAATTTTGTTTTTATATGTATTATTTTATTTCTTATTAAAATATTTGGTATTAACTTAATATTTTAAAAAATTCTTTCAAAATGACAGAAAATCAATGTCCAGAATATTATAGTGTTCTCTTCTTACATGTGACACATGTGAAACTTTTGATGATATTGTAAGATTAAAGCGATCATAAAATCTGGTTTGGATGTTATATTTTGAAAATTATTTACAAAATCATGTCCTTGCATACTTAGATCATATGGGATTTTATTAGGTTTTGCAATGTGATTTTCGAGTGTTTGATAATCATTTGATTATTGCTCTAGTTGAACGATGGTGACGCGAGACAAACATTTCATTTTCGATGTGGTGAAGCAAATGTCATGTTACAAGATGTTTCGATAATTTGGGGTTTAAAAATTGATGGTGACCCTGTGATTGGAATAGATTTTCACATGCAGTTGGTCAAGGACAACATATATGTCTTGATTTGCTGGGATTTGCTTCATGATCATCACATTTTTAAAAGTGTTTATTTGTCTATGACTGCACAACATGATCACTGCATTTATATCATTGTTGATAATATTTTAGAAGTAGATGTCGTGAAATATACCTGCTGTGTAGCATTGAAGATTAATAGAGAAATATTTTTCTCGAATTATCAAGGAATGTCGGGTAAACTCATGTTTTTGCAATTTCTATATGATATTGATCCAGTAAAATCTTATTGTTGGGGATATGTCGTTTTAACATTCTTATACTGTGAGCTGTGGATTGAAATACATATAAGAAAATCTATAATATCTGGACTTTTATAAATCCTGAATGTATAAATAATGTATTTTCATTATTTAATACAAAATTTGTCTTTTTAACTATTTTTATTATTACTAGTAGTTATGGGCATGGAGCATGATTAAATTGGTCAACCCCAACCTAGATGTGTTAACAGCTGTTGCGCCTCCAAGTCAACTCGGTTGTAATTTTCAAGTTCTTCCATATGATGCATAAGAATATATGTATTTATTTTCCTAATATAATATATAACTATTTTTACATTTTTTAATATGCAATCATATTTGTTAAATTATAGGTGAAAAAATATGTTTAGTTACACACATTTATCGACTCATGCTATAAGAATTATAAGAGATTGTCTTACTCACATGAATAATAATGAGATATTTTAGGATTATTAAAAATTTGTAATAATTATATGAATTTTAAAATTTAACTCCTTTTTCTCATTTTAATTAGATCGTTTACAAGAAAAATAATGTAGATGTAAAGACAATTATTGATTCATACGACAACAAAATATGACGATGTGTTTCCCCTCTCATTTGATTTGAAATTTTGGAGATATATCATCCCAATCGAGTGATGAGACAATTCAAAATACGAAAATTTATTGCAGTGTCTGCTCTCGACAACGATGAACTTCAAAATATCACGAGAATTATTCATCACAACACAGATTTGAAAGAATAATCAAAATACAATTCTTATATGGAATAGCAAGTTGAGATATGTAAACCGTGCAGAACGATACAAAAAATATAGACAAACCGACGATGAGTATTACAATGGTATGAATGAATAACTATCCGCTTTAAATCTCCTACAGTGCATGGGGTTTATTTTCGGTCATATCCATATCATATTTTTGCCGAAAAAGATAATGTCCTACAAAAGTACGCCTTCTCTTTATTAACTTCAGTCATCATTAATGTAATATCCCGACCTTTTATCATGTTATTGTTATGATGTTAATATTAGTAATGGATATTTTTATGGTTTTGGTGGTTATGTTTATTGGAATGGTAATAGTATGGTTATTGTTTGAATTAGGCTTTATGTTTAGTGATGATTATGGAAATAAATGAGTTTGATGGTTGTGTTTGATGATTGAGGATGATTTTGGATGCTTATTTCACTGGGATTGAATGGTATTGGAAAAGGTTGGATTTTAAATGAGTTGGGGTGTATTATGGTGCAGGGGACAGCGCCGCACCGCCGGAAGGCAGCGCTGCCTGGGCGTGCAAGGCAACGCCTAGGCGTTGCCAGGGCCGAAGCCCTGGCGCCGCAGCGCTGCCTGCAGAGTGGCGCCGTGGCACTAGGCATGCGAGAATTGTTATTTTAAAACACGTTTTTGGTGTACTTGAAGGCTTTTTAACCCTTTTCTAGATGCTTCTCCACCATTCTTTCTTATTCTATTAGTCTCCATCGGTTCTAGCTCATTTTTCTCTCCAAGGTTTTCTCTCCATTTCTTATCTTCAAGTTCAAGGATTCTTGTTGAATTATTAGTGTCTCCTACCCAAGATTCCAAGTGTGAAGGTAAGGCTTCTATATTTTTGGGAGTTGGAAGGGTTTGTAATATTAAGGGTTAAGTTGAGTTCTTGGATTCATTGGATTATTGTTGATGATTTATGTTTATTATTGTGATTATTGTTGTAGGATACATCCAATATCATCATAGCCATCATAGTGCTTGTGGGTTGTAAGTAGAAGCTTCCTTTCAATTGCTCACATGATATATATGTATATGAGTCATGTTTGATGTCTAGCTCCTTCCATTGTTAAATTAGTGATGTATGTATTGTTATTTGTTCATTGATCCAAGAATACCATTGAATCCATTGATAAGGAGCTAGTACTCTATTGTTTCCTACCAAGTATTTGTTAAATTGCCTCAATGAAATTTCTCATGATCAAAGCCAAGGAAGTGATAGTTATTGATGCATGTCATTTGCCAATTTCATGATTATGAGTATCTCTCACAGTTTTGATATATATTTATATCAAAGAGATACTCTACACAGGTCATAGGTCACATAATTATCATTTCCTTTCTTTTAATTCATGCCATTAAATATCATCTATATTGCTTTGTTATCTATTGTTCATTGAAGATGGTATTATTCATTGTTCATTACCATTACTATAGCCATGTTTCAAGCCAAGCCATGTAAATGTACTTGTTATGTATAGCTTCTTACTTACTGAGTTTTATCACATTTCAGTTAATTTCATGTGATGCAGGTGATAAAAAGGAATGAAATGGATTGCCTGAGGCTGAAGAATTCATATGGCTAATGGAAGGGGAAAACTTTTGAATTGTATCACTTTTGTTGGGGTGTTGAACATCAATAGTGTTGGATACTTGGTATTTTGTATTAAATGATTTTCATGTTGATAGTTCTTTTGATTATATCTGATAATATTTTGAAAGTTGTTAAGTTAGAAGTTTAAAAATATTTTTATAAAAATAGTATTTTAATTTTTCCCTTTTTCCATTGTAATGTTTCCGCGTATGTTATTTATTTAAATTAAATATTATGGGACTGGGTTTTTTCAATTGGTATCAGAGCGAAAGTTCTTCGGACCGTATATGACTTCTTCTACCTAGGACAATCCGGTATGTTTTCGATCCTGCATCTATTATTTTAACATTGAGAGTTGATTCTATTTCATTGCCATTGATGTATTCTTTCTTCCTATCTATGTTAAAGTTTGAATAAGTGTAGGATATGCCTCCCAAGAGAAAGTGTATTGAAGGGGATGATAGGACCCCTCCTCCTGATAAGACTGCCAAGGTTGTAAACGAATTCAGTAAGTTATTACAAGAACAAGCGAAGGTTCATAGCGAACAGATTCAACAACTATTGAGCATGCACACCTCTACCCAGGGTCGTGGTCGTGGAAGAGGTCAAGGCACAACTGAAAGTTTTGAAGATGGTGCATATGATCGTTTCAGGCGTATGAACCCTCCTGATTTTATTGGTGGCCCTGATCCACTAGTGCCTCTTGAATGGGTCAAGTCATTGGAGGCCATATTCGATTACTTGAAGTTCACCGACCAAGATAAGGTAAGTTGTGCTGTGTTTATGTTGGTCAAAGCTGCTCGTATTTGGTGGGAAGCTACCAAGGTTACAGTTAATATTCGAGAATTAAAGTGGGACGAGTTCAAGGAATTATTCAATGCAAAGTATTTTTCAAAGGAAGTCAAAGCCAAGAAGGTGAAGGAATTTCTTGAATTGAGGCAAGATGCTATGTCTGTCGCTGAGTATACTTTGAAGTTCGAAGAAGGATGTGTCTTTGTTCCTTTTATTGCCGAAAACGACAAAGATAAGGGAGAACACTTACTTCGTGGTTTGAAGCCAGAGATTCAGAGAGATGTTCATATGTCAAAGGTGGTCACATACCAAGACATTGTGGAGAGAGCTTTGCTTGATGAGCACGATGAGCAAGAGATTGAGAAAGAGAGGCAGTTAAGAAGGCAAGCTTTCCAAGCTAGAGATCAAGGTGCAAGCGCAAATGTTCGAGGTGACCACAAAGGAAAAGGCAAGATGGAGCATCGCAATAAGCCTTCTTTTCCTTCTTCAGACACGGAGCGACCTGTGTGTCCTAAGTGTGGCAAGCCACACAAAGGTGAATATTTGGTTGGTAGTGGTCGATGTTTCAGATGCAAGGAAATGGGGCACACAGCATAGAAATGTTCTCTTTCTTCGAATCAAGGAAGATTTCAAGGAAGAATTTTTGCAATGACCAAGGAAAGTGCTAATCCTGATTCTTCAGTGATATCAGGTAATATTTCAATCTTCGACAAGAAAGCACTTACATTAATTAATAGTGGTGTGACACACTCTTTTATGTCTGAAATGTTCATGCATTCTTTATATGTTGAACCTACTGTTATGCCATTACACCTCAATATTGTGTACGAGATTATTGTTTGTCGATCTTATTGTTATTCCGATGGTAGCATTTGATGTTATATTGGGTATGGATTGTTTATCTGCTTATCATGCGGTGATTAACTGTGTGGGCAAGACAGTAAAGTTTTTAGCCGTTGACCATGAGAATGATGTATTTGTTGGTCTAGGCTCTTCGATGGGTATTCCTATTATTTCTTGTCTACAAGCTACTAAATTGTTACAAAAAGGTTGTATTGGTTTTCTTGCTTCAGTGTTGGATGTGCGCAAGGAAAGTAATATGCAATTACAGGATATTGATGTGGTTCAAGATTATCTTGACGTATTTGTAGATGATTTGCCTTGATTACCACCTGATCGAGAGGTGGAGTTTGTTATTGATTTAATTCCAGGTATAGCTCCATTCTCTAAGGCTCCGTACAAAATGTCTCCGACTGAGATGAAAGAATTGAAGAATAAATTGAAGGGGAGCTATTAGATAAAGGTTTTATCCGGCCTAGTTCATCGCCATGGAGAGCTCCGGTTTTATTCATGAAAAAGAAGGATGGATCGTTGAGATTATGCATTGATTATCGACAACTTAACAAGTTAACTGTTAAGAACAAATATCCTTTGCCACATATTGATGACATGTTTGATCAATTGCAAGGAGCCACCATGTTTTCGAAAATCGATCTTCGATCCGGATATCATCAATTGAAGGTAAAAACGGAGGAAATACCAAAGACTGATTTTAGAACGAGGTATGGCCATTATGAATGTTTGGTGATGTCGTTTGGACTAACCAATGCTCCTTCAGTTTTCATGGTTTTAATGAATCGTTTCTTTAAGCCGTATTTGGTTAGTTTTTTCATTGTTTTTATTGATGACATATTGATCTACTCAAAGATACGAGAACTTCATTGTGAGCATTTGAGGATTGTGTTGCAGCTGTTGAGGGATAAGCAATTGTATGCCAAGTTAAAGAAATGTGAGTTCTAGTTGGAGAATGTGGCAATTTTGAGCCAATTGTTTTGAAAGAAGGGATTTCGGTTGATCCATCCAAGATTGAAGTCACTAAGCAATGGTCCATTCCAAAGACAGTGTCAGAGGTTAGAAGTTTTCTTGGTTTGGCCAGGTATTACAGAAGATTCATAGCGGAATTTTTGAAGATAGCATTGTCATTGACGAGTTTGACACGAAAGACGACAAAGTTTGAATGGACCATAGAATGCCAACAAGCATTTCAAACATTGAAAGATAAGTTGACTTATGCCCCTGTATTAGTAATTCCTTGTGGTACTGAAGATTTTGTTGTGTTTACAGATGCTTCAAAGTAGGGGTTAGGTGCCGTATTGATGCAGCGTGGGAAAGTGATAGCATATGCTTCTCGTCAGTTGAAGGAATACGAGAAGAATTATCCCACTCATGATTTGGAGTTGGCGGCTGTGGTTTTTGCTTTAAAGATTTGGCGGCATTATCTTTATGGTGAGACATGTGAAATATTTACGGATCACAAAATTTTGAGTTATTTGTTTTCATAGAAGGAATTGAGTATGAGGAAGTGGAGATGGTTGGAACTTGGGAAAGACTATGATTGCACTATTAGCTATCATCGTGGTAAAGCTAATGTGGTTGCGGATGCTTTGAGTCGCAAGTCGAGTTCTTTATTGGGATCTATGATTTCTAAACCTTTGTTGCTGGATTTGCAAAGAATGAGATCACTTTGGTATCTCCAGGTACAGTGGCTTGATTATCTGAACTGGTTCTCCACTCAACCTTTATTTGATTGAATTTTGAAGGAACAACAGCTGGACACTCAGTTATTAGAGTTGAAGATGAAAAGTGATTTGACAGGAGTTTCTTAATTTGGGTTTTATCGTGATGGTTTATTGATCTTTCGAGGAAGAATATGTGTTCCTATGGGTGAAGACATTCCAAAAGATGTACTTGAAGCTCATACAACGCCATATTCTGTACATCCCGGTAGTACCAAGATGTATCAAGATCTTTGACGTCTTTACTGGTGGCCAGGTATGAAGAAAGATGTCATGTTATTTGTTTCTGAATGTCTAACATGTCAGCAGGTTAAGATTGAGCACCAGAGACCGGCGGGATTGTTGCAATCCTTGCCTATACCGCAATGGAAGTGGGAGCACATAACTATGGATTTTGTTGTTGGGTTGCCAAGGACGCAGAAGGGCTTCAATTCTATTTGGGTGATCGTGAATCGATTGACCAAGTCATCTCATTTTCTTCCTATCAAGACGACGTAATCTATGAATCAATATGCCGAGGCTTATATCCAAGAGTTTGTGAGACTTCATGGAATATCGGTATCGATAGTTTCAGATCGTGATCC
This sequence comes from Primulina tabacum, assembly GCF_025594145.1. Taxonomy (NCBI): domain Eukaryota; kingdom Viridiplantae; phylum Streptophyta; class Magnoliopsida; order Lamiales; family Gesneriaceae; genus Primulina; species Primulina tabacum. The sequence goes on from NC_134561.1 coordinate 14,012,880, forward strand.
AAGGTTTACATCTGAGTTTTGGAAGAGTTTACATCGAGCCTTGGGAATAAAATTGGCTTTTAGTACCGCCTACCATCCTCAAAGCGACAGTCAATCCGAAAGGGTTATCCAAATTCTTGAAGATATGCTAAGGACTTGTACGATTGATTTCCCGGGAAGTTGGGATTCCAAGTTTCCTTTGGTGGAGTTCACGTATAATAACAGCTACTAGTCTTCAATTGGCATGGCACGTTATGAAGCTTTATATGGAAGAAAGTGCCGATCTCCTTTGTTTTGGGAAGAGGTAGGTGAAAGGAAGATGTTGGGCCCAGAGTTGGTTTAACAAACAGCAGATGTTGTGGCATTGATCCAAGAAAGAATGAGGACTGCTCAGTCTCGACAGAAGATTTATGCCGATGTTCGACGATGACCTTTAGCATTCGAGGTTGGTGATCATGTATTTATTAAGATAGCTCCTCTCAAGGGAGTTATGCAATTTGGCAAGAAAGGTAAGTTAAGTCCTCGATACATTGGGCCATTTGAGATTCTAGATAAGATTGGAGACCGAGCCTGTCGTCTTGCATTACCACCGGACTTGGATCGAGTTCACAACGTATTTCATGTTTCTATGCTACGTAAGTACCTTTCTAATCCATCTCATGTTCTTTAGTATGAGTCGTTGGATCTTTTACCTAACCTAAGCTACCAAGAAAAACCGGTTCAAATTCTTGATCACAAAGTTAAAGTGTTGATAAACAAATAAATTGGTCTTGTCAAAGTTCTTTGGAGGAATCAAGTGCTTGAAGAGGCTACATGGGAACCGGAAGAGGAGATGAAACATCGTTTTCCGAATTTATTTGAAGGTAAGAAAATTTTGGGGACGAAATTTTTATAAGAAGGGAAGATTGTAAATCCCGACCGTTTACCATGCTATTATTATGATGTTAATATTGGTAATGGATATTTTTATGGTTTTGGTGGTTATGTTTATTGGAATGGTAATAGTATGGTTTTTGTGTTGGAATTATGCTTTATAGTTAGTGATGATTATGGAAATAAATGAGTTTGTTGATGGTTGTGTTTGATGATTGAGGATGATTTTGAATGCTTATTTCTTTGGGATTGAATGGTATTTGAAAAGTTTGGATTTTAGGTGAGTTGGGGTGTATTATGGTGCAGGGGACAGCGCCGCAGCGCCAACAGAGCAGCGCCGCAGCGCTAGGCATGCGAGAATTGTTATTTTTTGTGTATTTGAAGGCTTTTTAACCCTTTTCTAGATGCTTCTCCACCGTTCTTTCTTATTCCATTAGTCTCCATCGGTTCTAGCTCATTTTTCTCTCCAAGGTTTTCTCTCCATTTCTTATCTTCAAGTTCAAAGATTCTTGTGGAATTAGTAGTGTCTCCTACCCAAGATTCCAAGTGTCAAGGTTAGACTTTTATATTTTTGGGAGTTGGAAGGGTTTGTAATATTAAGGGTTAAGTTGGGTTCTTGAATTCATTGGACTATTGGTGATGATTTATGGTTATTATTGTGATTATTGTTGTAGGATCCATCCAAGATCTTCATAGCCATAATAGTGCTTGTGGATTGTAAGTGGAAGCTTTCTTTCAATTTCTCACATGATATATATGTATATGAGACATGTTTATTGATGTCTAGCTCCTTCCATTATTATATTAGTGATGTATGTATTGTTATTTGTTCATTGATCAAAGAATACCATTAAATCCATTGATAAGGAGCTAGTACTCTATTGTTACCTACCAAGTATTTGTTAAATTGTGAAAGGATCGGTTAGAAGGTGATAAGTGTTTAGAGGGGGGGTTGAGTAAACACTCCCGGATTATGTATTCTTTTCGAATATTGACTTCAGTTTAGTGACAAACTGACACTCGGTATCTCGTCAGTCGATAACAATCAGTTTAACTGAAGAAACAGTTGCAGAAGTAAACTGACTGACAGATAGAATAACTGACTGAAAATAATAATTAAAATAAAAAGGAACACGGTTAGTTTCTGGATGTTCCGAGTATAGAATAACTCCTACGTCACCCCTTCTATCACGAAGATAGGATATCCACTAAAAGACTTTGATCGAATACAAGAGTTGTACTTAGTCTCGGGCAATGGCTTGGTGAAGAAGTCAGCTGCTTGTTGTTAAGTTGAGACATATTCCAGTCTTATGTCCTTCTTCAAGGCATGATATCTGATAAAGTGATGCCTGATATCTATGTGCTTGGTCTTTGAGTGAAGAACTGGATTGTCGGTAATAGCAATCGTGCTTGTATTGTCACAAAATATGGGCGATTCTTTGGCAATAACTCCATAGTCTTTCAGTTGTTGCTGAATCCAGAGCAGTTGAGCACAGCAAATCCCAGCAGCAAGATATTCTGCTTAATTTGTGGAAGTAGCAATGGATGTCTGCTTCTTGCTGAACCAAGAGATCAGTCTATCTCCTAGAAACTGACATGATCCAATTGTAATTTTACGATCAAGCTTACATCCTGCATAATCTGCATCTGAATATCCAACTAGATTGACAGAGGAGTCTTTAGAATACCATAACCCAATATTTTGAGTGCCTTTTAAATATTTTAAAATACGTTTGGGAGTTGAAAAATGTGATTGCTTAGGGTTTGCTTGAAATCTAGCACACATACAGACAACAAATACAATATCAGGACGACTAGCAGTTAGGTACAATAATGAACCTATTAAACCTCTGTAAAATGTCGCCTCAACTGATATTCTCCCTTGATCCGTGTCTAGTTTGACTGATGAGCTCATGGGAGTACTTGCAGCTGAACATGATTCCAAGCTAAATTTCTTCAGCAACTCCTTTGTGTACTTAGTCTGACTGATAAAAATGCCTGTCTCTAGTTGCTTCACTTGTAGTCCAAGGAAAAATGTCATTTTACCCATCATGCTCATTTCAAATTTATCCTGCATCAACTTAGCAAATTTCTCACATAATTTGGGGTTAGTTGACCCAAATATAATGTCATCAACATAAATTTGAACGAGTAAAATGTTATCATTCTTTGAAAATTTGAATAATGTCTTATCAACTGATCCAACAAAAAAATCGTGATCAGCTAGAAATTTTGAAAGAGTTTCATACCAAGCTCTTGGAGCTTGTTTAAGACCATACAAGGCTTTGTTCAAATAGTAGACATGATCAGGAAAAAGGTGATTGATGAAACCTGGAGGTTGTTCAACGTAGACTTCTTCTTGCAATTGTCCATTTAGGAATGCGCTCTTTACATACATCTGGTAGACTTTGAAATTCTTGAATGATGCATAGGCAAGGAATATTCTGATAGCTTCCAGTCTTGCAACTGATGCATATGTTTCATCATAATCAATTTCTTCTTCTTGCATGTATCCTTGTGCTACCAGTCTCGCTTTATTGCGCACAACTGAACCATCTTCGTTCAGTTTATTCCTGTACACCCATTTTGTACCTGTAACAGTTTTTGAAACTGGTCTTGGAACTAGGTTCCAGACATTGTTATGGGTAAACTGATTCAGCTCCTCTTGCATTGCATTTGTCCAGTTTGGATCAGCAAAAGCTTCATCAGTTTTCTTTGGTTCCAATTGCGATACGAAAATTGAATGAATAAATAAGTTGAGCATCTGATTTCTAGTTCTCATCGGATCAGATGGGTTACCTATTACCAATTCTGGAGGATGTGATTTCTTCCATCTGTATTAAGCATTTGTTGTATCCAAGTCAGCAACTGCTTCAGTTTGCAACTTGGTGTTTTCTTCAGTTTCAGTTGTTGTTGCATCAGTTCGTAATTTAATATCCTCAATAGGCTCCGCCAACTGATTATCAGGAACAGCATCTTGTTCAACTGGTTGATCTAACACTTCTGATTCAGGTGTTTGTAAGTTGTCTTGATTGATATGATGTTCTTCTTCATCATCATCTTCCAAATGGATATCTGTAAATCTATCCACTAGCTCAACTGGATCAGTTGACTTGTCAGTTAATACAGTTTCATCAAAAACAACATGTATAGACTCTTCAACATTTAGTGTGCTCTTGTTAAAAACTCTATAAGCTTTGCTGACTGATGAATATCCCAGAAATATTCCCTCTGCAGATTTAGCATCCAAGGCTTTTAAATGATTCTTGCCATTGTCAAGAATAAAAAATCTGCAGCCGAATATTTTGAAGTAAGAAACCACACTTTTTCGTCCATGCCAGATCTCATAAGGTGTTTTCAAATGATTTTTATTAATCATTGATCAATTCTGAGTATAACACAGTGTTTACTGCCCCTGCCCAAAACCTTTGAGAAATACCAGAATCAGCAAGCATTGTTCTAGCAGCTTCTTTAAGGGTTCGATTTCTCCTCTCAGCTACACCATTTTGCTGAGGAGTTCTAGCTGCTGAGAGCTCATGATTAATTCTTGCATTTTCTAAAAAATTTGAAAGAATTTGATTGATGAATTCAGTTCCTCGATCGGATCTGATTCTATCAATTCCAAGTGATTTCTCATTTAATAGTCTTTTGAAAAGCTTGATCAGTTGTGCAGCAGTTTGGTCTTTGGATTTGAGAAAAATAACCCAAATAAATCTTGAAAAATCATCCACAACCACCAAGGTGTATTTCATTCCCCCTAAGCTCATGACTGGTATTGGACCAAATAGATCCATATGTAATAGCTCTAAGCATCGAGAAGAAGATTTACGGCCCTTGTTTTTAAAAGAGGATTTTACTTGTTTACCAAACTGACATGCTGAACAAATTTTATCTTTGGTAAATCCATTTTGGGCAAACCAGTGACAAGATCGTGATTACTCAGATATGCAATAGATTTAAAGTTCAGGTGGTTTAATCTCTTATGCCACAACCAGTTTTTAGAAGATTTTGAAGCAATATAACATACTGGTGCATAAGGTTGATCATTGCAACTGACTTTGTAAGTGTTTCCACACCGTTTGCCAGTTAGTATGACCTCATCAGTTGAGTCTTTGGCTGAACAAGAATGTTTGTCAAACTGAACTTAGAATCCATTATCGCATAACTAACTGATGTTAATCAGATTATACATGAGATTCTCAACTAATAAGACATCATTAATGATATAGTTATCATGGATAAGCTTATCCTTACCCACAGTTTTACCTTTGGAATTATCTCCGAAACTGATGTTTGGTCCAGTGTACTTGATCAGTTGAGATAAATTTTGGATCTCCCGTCATGTGTCATGAGCATCCACTATCCAAGTACCACTACAAGAAATTTCATAATCAACAACACACATACGACAACGATTTTAACTAAAACTGTTGTTAAAAAACTTTAGTAAAAACCGTTGTCGTAGATCATTTTTTAAGCAAAAGACAACGGTTTTTATAAAACCGTTGTCTTTTGGGGATCAAAGACAACGGTTTTTAGGGTCAATAACAACGGTTCTGTAAAACCGTTGTCTTTGAAAGTTTATGACAACGGGAACCGTTGTCTATTAGCGTGTTTTTTAAGACAATTGACAACGGTTTTAGAAAACCGTTGTCGATTAGCGTGTGCTTAGAATAAAACACAATGTTATTTAGCGACAGTTTTAACTATATCATCGCTAATTTCAAATTAGCGACAGTTTTATATAAAACGTCGCTAAAGTTAGCAAATTTGAAATTGTCATTAGCGACAGTTTATATTAAATCGTCTCTAATATTAGCGACGGTTGTCAGATAACCGTCGCTAATTTGAAATTAGCGACGGTTTAGATTAAACCGTTGCTAATATTGGCGACGGTTGTCAGCAAACCCCCTATACTTCCCTCCATTTTCTTCCACCACTCTCTATAAATACCTGCAAATTCGCTCCATTTTCTTCCACTTCACTTCACAACACTTCAAATTTTTCTCACTTACACGATTTTACAACTTCACAACACTTAAAATTTTTATCTCTTACACGATTTTACCACTTCGAAACAATTAAAAGTTTTATCTCTTACACGATTTTATCACTTTACGACACTTAAATTTTTTTATCTCTTACACGATTGTATCAATTCAAAACACAGATTTATTAAATTCTTAAATATTTTTTTATTTTAACTAAAATATTAGCGACGTAATTCATGTATAAACCGTCGCTAAGTAGAGACGGTTTTGCACATGAATACCGTCGCTACATTTAGCGACGGTTATTATTAAACCGTCGCTAAATTTAGCAACGGTGTAACAAACAATCGCTAATTAGCGACGGTTGTTATATGCTTTCCGTCGCAAATTACTTTCCGTCGCAAATATAATTTGTGACGGTTGTCAAAACCGTGGCAAATTGTAGCTACGACAACAGTTTTTCATTTGCGACGGTTTTCAATTGTAGCTACGACAACGGTGAAAAACCGTTGTCTTTGGGCGAACCATTTAACATCACTGGCTTTAACAACAGTTTTAAAATGGCTACGACACGTATGGCATTTTTCTTGTAGTGTACCAGATTGATTCCTTGTTTGTACCTGTTACCTGCAATCACACACAAGATATAATTTTGGTACCCTTAGTTATTTGGGTCCTACACTGATTAGTCCTTTAGGAACACTGACTTGGATCAGTCTAACTGACTGTCCAGTTGATGTATTCAAGATGGTCTTTCTTGATTTTTGTGTGTTTGGTGTGTAGTGTGCAGATGAGACAATATGTGATTTTTGAAAATATATCCCTTCAGAGGCACTGTTCGATTTGGCATGCGAGGGAAGTTATCACCTCGATATGTTGGTCCATACGAGATCCTTGATCGAGTTGGGGATCTTGCTTTTCGGTTAGCATTGCCACACGCTTTATCTGCCATTCATGATGTATTTCATGTTTCTATATTGATAAAGTATCAACCAGATCCATCACATGTACTTGCACCTGATGAGGTTGAACTTGATCATTCTCTGTCCTATGTTGAACAACCTGTTTGCATTATGGATCGGAAGGAGAAAGTATTGCGTAATAAATCGATTCCGCTAGTTCGAGTACAATGGACACGACATGGTGTGGAGGACTCAACGTGAGAATTGGAAAGCAAGATGCGAGAATCATATCCGTACTTATTTAATTCTATTCCACATGTTCCATTATATTCAATGTATAGTGATCCATTTTACTGATTTTAGTTTTGATATGTATTATAACTTGTGGCATATTATATGTTTGCCAATGTTATGTATATAGAGATGTTTGAGATTTTGAGGACGAAATCTTTTAAGTTCGGGAAAAATGTGAGATCCCGAAAATAAAATAGTATTGATGGCATTTTTGTAAATAATTTGAAAAATATTCAATTTATTTTGCTGGCATTTTCGTAAATAAGTTGAAATATAATGAATTAATTTTAAGGGCAAAATGGTAATTAGTGACATATTTTATTCATATGAAGTCCAAATGATTTGAGATTTGGATATAACGTAGAAAACTCAAAGATATAGAAGTTTCATTTTTGAGTTTTGAAAAATTTGATCGTTTGACTGGTCTAAAGGTATATACCGACGTTAAAATGTTAAATATTATATATTATATTATATTATATTATATTATTATATTAAAAAAATAAAAAAATAAATTGATATACATGAAACGTAAGTTTTATTTTCAGAAAGTAATAGAAAGGTGAGAGAAAAGGAAGAAAAATGATTTTGATTTTTTTTTCGGTCTTACGACTTATCGGTTTATCCAATCGACGAACCGACTTCAGTTCTGGGATCGTTGACACGAGATCTTCGATTTGAGGTATAAGTTTTATAGTTTTGGTGATGTTTGAAATTCGTCGATTTTTGGAATAAATCCGATAAATTGTTAAATAATACAGAAATTGAAGATTGTTGAACAATGTATGATTTTAACGAAGTAGAGAAGATTATAGTGATGTTGTTTTGAATTATTCCTAATTTATTATAATTGGAAAATTTTAATCGTTGGATTGAGATTGAAGGATTGTTTCTCAGTTATTATTAATTATGATTATATATGTGGAAGAATAGCTGACAAAAACTATGTTTTGAAGTCGGAATTAAATAATGCTATGATTTGAATTTTATATGAAATTTCAATGTTTCAAAAGATATTTGAAACTTATATTGTTAATTTTGAATGATGTTATTGATTGAAATGAATATGTTATTGATGTAGATAGATTACTATACTGATATCTTCAAGCGACATCGACTGGAACGAAGAATTGAGGTATGTTGCGACCGGGTAACATACGATAGGTATCTGTATTATATGATATATGTTGGAATGATTTGATTTATTGAAATGAGAATGTATGTCTATATGCCTTATTTATTGATTTGATGTGGCATACACGACATACATGTTGAGCTATGATCCTTAGATAACTTGATATGATTGGATTTGATTCTCGGTTGTGAACACGATGTTATGTTTGGAATTATGTGACCCTTAAAAGATAGTCATTAGCGGCCCCGATGATTGATTGAGATTTGGGATTTGATGGCGCTTTGTCAACGCTATCATACGAGTATCCCTGATTGAGGCCGGTGTGCCAGCTCGAGCATTGATTTGATAGCGATTCGTTTGATTCAGACATGTGCTCAGTGGATGTGCATTTGACATGATACCTCCACGACATACATGCATTGCATACCATATATCATTGTTAAGATATCTGTGGTACATATTGTGGTTGCTTCAGAGTGAGCTTCGCTCACCCCAGATGGGGCTGTTGTTGTCTTTGTATGTGGACAATGACAGGTACTCCAGGATATCAGGAGATCGGGGAGGGTGCTTCTGGAGAGAGTCACAGTTTGAGACGAGGTTTTATGATTTGTTTCCCAGTATATATATATATCTATATACCGGGACATGTCCCGATGATATGAGTTGTTAGTATGTGGTTGGCTTTGATTACGTGTGGGCATGTTCTATGATATGAGATGAAATACTATTTTTAGTATTCAAACAAGATATTTTAGGCTCATTGTAAAGAAAATTTAAACTCGTTTTCCGCTGTAATTAATTAACCCTAATCAAATTGCATTGTAATAATAATTAGGAGTTAAGGGCCCCACAAACATACAAAAACAAAATATTTTTGGGAGTGTGTTTGAGCTTAATGGGTTAATTTTAGTGCTTATTGGGCCCATAACCCTTTTAATCCTTTTAAAATTTTAATTTGGGCCCATTAGTGTGTTAATTACTACTTAAACCCTACACCAGCAAACCCTAACCCTACACTAACCCATTTGGTAGCCATATTTTCGAAGCCCTCTTCAAGTGCAAGTCTCGGTTTTCTCTCAAGTTTTCAAGCAAGCTTCTTCCACGTTCCATAGCAGGAGCCATATTTTCGAAGCCCACTGCCTAGCAGCAGCCATATTTTCGAAGCCCTCTTCAGCTGCAAGTCTCGGTTTTCTCTCTAATTTTCAAGCAAGCTTCTTCCCCGCTCCTCCGGTGCTTGTCCGACTCGCGTATCATTGAGTTTTCAAGCATATAAACGTTAAGGCACGCATGCATCTCCTTTTTCTCTTCCTACACACCAATATTATGTTGAAATACGTGTAAATGCAAGATAAATCATCTATCTATCTTGAGGTCTTATTTTTTTGCAAAGATTTGACATGAAGTGCATTCTTTTGCTTCATTCTCATGTTTGGTTAATTATGGTGCAAGGGGATGGAAGAATTAGGATCTTAAGAGGCTTCACACGTCGACGATCAAGGTGTGATAGGTGCTGGTTTCTCGGGTCGGCGAGCTTGAGAGGGAATCGTTGGGACCGTGAGCTTTGTTCAAGGTTTCGGGTAGATCGGATGATAGGAGGGAGAGCCGACGGTGGAGGGTGGCTCCAGGCCTTGGGCCAGACTCTGGTAGGTCTGAGTCATGGTCTAGAATGACTCGAACACCACCGGTCTTGACCTTAGGGCCGCACGAGGGAGACTAGTTAAGGGAGTGTCACGGTTGTGCGTCGTGGAGGCTAGCGAGTGGTTTCCACTTGCAGCATGCATGGCGATGTGTGTTGGGGTTAGGTCGGTTCAGGAGGGTCCTAAGATGGGCTAGGAAGGGCTGGTCCTCGAGGGTTAGGTCTAGGATTGAATAAACATGATTTGGCGCGGCTAGGGTTTGGAGATTAGAAAGGGATGAAAAATTCAGCAGCTTGCGGTTCAAGGGGCTTAGTGGGAAAAGTTTGTTTAAGTTTCAGGTTGATTCGGGTTAAAACCGGGACCCCGGTCCAAGTTGTAAAACGAATCGTATAAGTTTTGAAACGTGCTAGAGTTTACGTCTAAGAATGCTTAAAATTTTGTTTTTAAGGGTTTTAAGGAGTTCGGTTGGCTTAGGGTTGAAATTTTGTTGTCCAGGGGTAAAATGGTCATTTACGGTTTCCAGGTGCAAAATGATCATTTTGCACGCGGGTCGAGTTTATAGTCCTGGAAACACCTTGATCACAAATTTATCATGTTTTTAAATGTTAATGTATCACGTGTATGACCTTTTTTGTAATTATGAAAAATACGTTGTATGCTTGGTTTTAAGGAAAATTACGTATATGCTTCTTTTTAAAAGTGATAAAAATGATGATGTTTTAAAGGATGAGAGTTTGTTGTGTCTGACGATATATGTACACGATGAGCTGTAAGTTCAAGTCTCAGTGGATGGGTAATACTGTCGCTGATGTTCCCGCCGCCGTGTACCACGATTATATGTAGATGGGTCTATCGAATAGAGCTGATACGATAGAGCTGATAAGAAAGTCACAACTAACGAACTGAATTCGATTAAGGAAAATGAATAAGTATATGATGATTTGATTGGATGTTTTAGACACGCTATGCCATGATATGAATGTTTAAGTTCATGATTCTTTTTAAGTTCATCAAATGTATTTTTATTACGGTACTTTTCACTGATGCATGTTATGTATATGTGATTGCTATTAATGTTACAGGTCTGTTGAGTCTTTAAACTCACATGCGTGAATGTTGCAGGTGAGCACATTGATGAGGAGACTGGAGTTGCCGAAGTCTGAGTAGGCGGGGCTACATGTGCGCACATGAACCCAGGACCATATATTTTCCACACATCACGATTTGATATAGGAGTGGACATGATTATTTTATATGCTTTTGTTTTGACATTTTGGTAGTCGTGAGGATTTTTATTTTCGTCCTGTTATTCTATTTTTTTGACGTAAGTCCAGTGTTGTCGGCTTGGTGAATATTTTTAAACTGCGGTATTTTTATCTGTCATTGGATTACATCTAATTTTGAAAGGTGATATTTTCAGCGGTGTTGAATGCATAATTAATTTATGTAATTTTCAAGTTTGTGCTTATAGAAAAAATTTGAGGAACCTTTTTAAGCAGTAGGCGTTTCATCTAGTCCATCATGTTTTTTCGATAACACATACCCATATGATCCATCAGTTTTTATGGGTAATAGAGGGTCATCTGGTCAATCAGGTGTTGCCCAAGATTTGTTTGCTGACCATGATTATCAAACTCTAATTTGGTTAAAGTTCCAAAGTTTTACGAATCTTATTAATGTTGGTCCGCAACAATTTTTTCATGACATGCAGCTCGAGAGAAATGTTACTTCACCTGCCATTTTTCCAGATTATTCAGTTAAGATATTAGATTGTATAGAGGGACGAGAAACATAATCAACCCGAGTGTGAAAATGGAAGTCATCTGTATTATTGTAATTTTGATGATGATTAATTCTTCTGATTGAAATTATATATTGCACTAAAATTTCATCATTAAGATTTATATATTTTCGAATTATAAAAATTATTGATTTTATTTTTAAAAGTAAAATATAATACTTTTGTACATTAACAACTAAAATTTAATTTTTAAAATAATGGATGATTGATATTTATTTTAATTTGAAGAAGTTAAAAAAATATTTTATCATACTAAAAATATAATTTGTATTATTATACCAATTAAATTATATATTACACTAAAATTTCTTCATTGAGAATTCAATATTTTTGAATTATATAATATATTGATTTTATTTTTAAAAAGTCAAATACAATACTTTTTTATACCAACAACAAAAATTTAATATTTAACATGAATAGATGATTGATGTTAATTTTATTTTCAAGAAGTTAAAAAATATATATATCATATTAAAAATACCATTTGTATTATTATACAAATTAAATTATATATTACACTAACATTTCATATTTAAGATTTAAATATTTTCAAATTATATAAAATATGGATTTTTTTTTTAAAAAATCAAATATATATCAACTACAAAAATTTAATATTCAACATGAATATTAATTATAAATAGCTTTTAACAAACATCAATACAAAATACATATTCATTGATAAGAACTTAACTTTGTTGATGGTTTTGTATTTTTCAATTATCGATATTGTTCTTATATCACATTCATCTGGTTTCTGAAATAAAAAAAATGAATAAAACAATTATTTTGTAATAAAAAGTTAGAAAAGAAAAAATATATTGGAAAAATTAAAATTAAAGGCATTTTTACATATCCATAGTTTATTTTTGTCTCTCTCTAACTATTGACATACCCATCTCATTTCTCAATCGAGTTGTTATGTCCCTACTAACTCTTCTTTTTTTCAAATATAACTAGGTTGTGGTGCAACTAAAACGTGGGTGGATCTCGCTATCGTTCATCTGCAAGAGGTTGAAATCTTTCCTCATGCATTGTGTTGGGGATCGATTCAAAGTTTAGAGGAGGGGTGAATAAACTCTTTCCTTTGACGGTCGCTTTTGCAAAAGGTGCTAGAATCCTGTTAGAGATTATAGCTTATCCTGTTCAAGTATATAACCAGCAGACCACAATAAAGTGCGGAAACGATATGATGGTTTAAGGGTGAAAATGATAAAATAGTAGGTAGTAGACAATGATTGTTTATGGAAGTTCGAAGATGAAATCTTCTACGTTTCCCCTACTTATGTTTCCAGAAGGTATCACTAAAAGACTTTGGATTTTACAGTACAATACCTGTACACACTCACTTCAGCAGGACTTATCATTTGCCTACTGAAACTCTTAGTTTCTAAACACAATAAAACAAATACCACAAAGTTCAGGAAATGACTCTTTTCCAGATTACAGACTCTTCTCAAAGATATAGTAATGTGAATAGCTTGTAGAGAGAGTAAGAAATAGAAAACACAATATGATCTCAAAAGATCAGACAACTATTATGGAGCGTGTGCTGATTTTCGACGTTCGTATGTTGGAGAATGTGATCGTTGTTGGGTAACTTATAAATGTCGTTGATCTTGTGTATTTATAGAAATCTTGAATCCAACGTCTATAAACAAAACGGCTTCTTTGACTTCTGATAGAATCAACTTTATTACCGAAAAAGGTTTCTGCAAAAAGCTTCAAAACAATCAGTCTTGTTTCATACCACAATAGGTAAAACGTATTAAATGACTTTGTTCAGCATTAATGATGCATTTAATACTCGTACTTGGTAAAGTAACGGTAACATTTAATATATGTTCGATAAATTCTGATTTAGTAAAAGTCAAGTTCTGCTTCTGTTTATCTAAGCTGTTCGAGTACTGCTTTGTTAAGGCGATATGAGAACTTTTGCTTTTATACTATCTTCTGGTTTTTACTAACGCGATCTACTGGTTTTGACTATCATCACCATAATTAAATTAAGTCTATCACATTGCTAGGTACTCACATGCATTGTACCACGGCTGCACAAATGTTGTAGGATCTAGTGAGTACCATTTAGCGATGCAAATAGCATAGAAAAACAGGATGCCAAAAAAAGTCCATTTACCACATAAACAATTGTTGGTTGATAATCACTGCATATGTTTTCCACGACTTGGCCTTCCTCCAGTCGCAACCAAAGAAGTTTTCTCTCATGCATCAAATTTGGCAGCACGATGTTCTCTAGATTTTCTTGCCCATTCCTCATACTTCCGATATTCATAATATGACCATAGCTTATTTTCCTGAATCATATGATCATCTCTTGTCACATGTTCAATGAAGTACGATACCCACCTCAGAAGGGTCAAGTGTACTATAACAGATATAGGAAGTCTACGAGCTCTCTTTAACACACTATTTGAACACTCCTAATATTGGTTCTCATCACCACATGATGCTAACCACCGTCATGGGACATGCTTCATTTCTTTTTTATAATTCCAACCAAATATATGTGCACCAAAATGTTTTTGTTCTTGATTGCATCTATTGTTGCTTCAAAATTATAAATTTGATGTTATGTGCCGAACTCCAAGCATAAATATTTCAAATGAACATTTTTTTATTTAGAATTAAAATTTGAGCAGACGTGTCTCAAACAAAAAAGATGCACACCATGAGTAGGTTGAAAATAGTGTAGATCCTCAGCTGCTCGCACAATTCCCTTATGCATATCAAAAATTAGGTACACACTTTTTGCACCATAAACATGTCCCCACGATTCTCCAAGAATGAATTTCAGGAATCAGATGTTTCTTCATCCACAATGGAGAATGCTAACAGTAGAACTTGATTGTTCGCATGCAGAGTGTCAACGATCAACATTTATGCTTGTATTTTGTGTATAAATGTGTAGAAGAATAATTTTTGCACCATAATTTTTGCAAAATTTGTGTGCTATCCATGACATGTTACTCATGATTGGAAACTCTAACAGAATAATCCTACACAAATACAATCAGATCATTCTTATCCTTAAAAGGAATATTAATGCATAATTTTCCTCTCTCTGTATTAAAATAGGTTGTTTGCATTCCAAAAGGTACACGACCGAATCAGAAGGATTTTCTTTGATATTTTTTAAAAAAATGATTGCATTTCAGAAGTACTAGAAAGAAATGGTACAAATTTCCTCTGCAACGTTTCATAAGGTGGTTGACAAGATGATATCCCTCATCAGGATTAGCATGTGTCAGAATTTCTATGTAACATCTCCGGTTCAGTATCACTCTATGAAACATCATCATTAGTGGCCTTATCCAGACAACGAGCCCCTATATCCAAACCAGCATTGTTTGATGCACATTTATTTCTTTCTGGATTCCAACTAGTTCTACCAACATTTAGGTCCCAACCTAGTGTTGTATTCGGCCAACATGTAGCAAGATTTTGTTCAGATAGGCAGATGACATATTGATCTCACGATCTACTTCTACGATCCAAATATATATTTCTTAGTCCTTCATTGACCTGTGAAACATATGATTCTGGCTCATGAAAACCCTCATGTAGTGTCCAAAAACTAGTACACGTAAAATCAATGCATGATTGAATTAATCATTATTTTAATTTTATATATATTTATCATAAATTTAAATTTTTTTTCTCGAGTTTTAGTTTTCAGACAAATGTTAGATGTCGAACCGGGAAAAAAGACCGGAAATGATTAAGATGTTAAAAATTTAAGTTATATTTTTATTTTAAGTAAACAAAATAGTATTTTAAAGGATTTATATGTTTTATCATTTTTAGGATCAAATTAAATTTATCAAGTGAAATAAAATTGTTAGGTATTTTAATTAGCGAAATTCGAAAATAAAGAATTTAAATACGTCTACTCGAAATAAAATATTTTAATAATTAATTTTTGAGTCAATTAATCTAACTAGATAATATTTAATTATGGGTAGAATTTTAAAATTATAGGACTCTTAATTTAAAATTTGAAGGCTTATTTTGTAATTTAAAATTTCAGGGCTTAATTAGTAATTTTAAATTGTGATTTAATTAAACTAAACACATAGTCATTATCCTGTTTAAATACAAGAAGAGTCTACCCTAAAAATAAAACATAACTCATGCACACACACAACACACACAAAACACACACTAACACACACTATTTTCACACACATTGGCCGTGACTTTCAAGGCCAAGGGATTGGATTTTTTTTCAAATTCATCCTAGCAGAAACCTTGGGCAAGCATCACACTACAATCCTTGATAAATTTAGCCACTTTTTAAGCCATTAAACGCAGCAATCCATATCCGTTCAGCCTCCATTCATCCCCATTTTCGTTTGTCGATATATCGTGCGTTTTAACGCAAAGGCATGTCTAAACCTTTTCTTTATGCATCGATCATGTTTTATGTTGTATTTTGATATAAAATATGCATGAAAATGCATTGGTTTGATTAGATGTATGCTAGAACTTGATTAAATCTTGTTTCGATATATTATCGCACGAACTTCAACGTTTTTCTTTGAGTTTTGTTCGTCGTCTTTGTTGGGCAGTACCTATGGCTTCATGCTACCTATGGTTATGTTTTAGGACATGTTTAGATTTTGTTAGGTGGTGCGAGATGAGCCGATAGGCTACTGGTGCAGTATAAAATGAAACAAGCACACAACCACGCACATAGGGGCTAGATTGTGGGTTTTCCTATCGGTTGGGTTGTATCCTGGACCAGGGCTCATTGCTAGGGTCTAGGATGGGTTTTAGGGCCCCGAGGTAGGTCCGGTAAAGGCTGGTTAGGGTCCAGTTGGGTGGAAATAGCTGCTGGTGTAGAACCCGTAAATCAGTTTACGTATAAGCCATGCATAATTCTAGATTTTTTAAATTTAATTGACTTCATTGCATAATTATTTTAAATGCATTTATTTGAATTTAATTATTTATTATTTCAGTTCAGTAGTTTGATTTTTTAGCATTTCAGTTATTTCAGTGAGGCCGGACCGGAGTTGGAGTTTTGAGATAGAATTTAAGATTGGAGAAATACTTCCAGAAGTTAATTTAGCTAGGAAGTAAGTTCATTTAAGTTAGAAAGGGAGGTTTGAGGATTTAATTTAATTATTTGAGGTGATTAAGAAATGAGCTCATTTAAAGTTGCATAATTAAGGGGTTAGCTCACCAAATTAATTAAAGGATTAGTAAAGTTTTTAAGGGTTATTAATTCACTAGATAATTATTTTTCCCTTCCTTTTATTTAGTGAATTTCGGCCACCCCCTTAGACTATTAAACAATTCATTTGCCTTGCCACCTTTGACCCTTTCTTGTATTTAATTAGAAAGATAATTCTTTGATCTTTCTAGCACCATTTAATGATCTAATTAGCATTATCCTATCCTAGTCTAGCATGTAAAAATCGGCCATCACCATTCTTGAAACACCCAACATAGACTTGATATCAAACAACCATTCAAAATTCAAAAAAAAGAGGGAGACTTGGTCATACATTGAACCCCTTTATTATTGGATCTCCCCCTCACTCTTCTAACCATCATTCCCCCTACCTCATTCACGAAATTCAGAGAATTTTTCAGTAGAAAAACCGTGGGAATTCAGTAGGAAGCAAGGGAGGAAAATCGAGAGTAAAGAAAACAAGAGAAGCGCTCCATCTCCTCCGTGCCGCGTCGTCGTCGTTTCGTTCGTTTTCTTTCGAAACGAAACCAGGCATGTCTAGATTTCTTTCAAACCTCAATCAAGTCATATTATCAATTATTTTTCAGTATATGATCATGTTTTATCAAGCAAAAATCGAGATACATGTCAAAACATTTTGAAACAACACATGCAGAATTTTCGATTTTTCCTTGGCAAGCTTCACGGTTTGTTTTGGTTTGTGAGTTTCAGGTGATTGGTTCGACTCCAGGCTCCCAAGGCGACTTATATACATGTAATATGATGCATTAGGACCACATTTGTCCATCGGTTTCAGCCCATGCTCGCTGGAAAGCAAGAAATGACAGCAACACCATTTGTGTCCCTTTTTGAGTTCGAAAATTCAGTTTGGTTGTCAAGGAGGAAGGATCTGATCTTGGCTGCCCCAAGGGCCTATAGCCATGGTTGGATCACTCCCATAGCATGTATAAGACGTGACTAAGTTTCCCTTTTGGTGGCTTGGTCCATGGCTCATCGGTTTTTAAATAATCAACAAGAACAGCCCCTTTCCCCATTCGGCTTCTTCATTGGTTCAGCATATGGTTTCGGTTTTTTGTTGCTTGGTATGGATCTTGGTTGGCCGATGGCCCATAGCCACGGTTCATACCATGCCCCTTTATGTCTAGATCGTGCCATGGTCAATCAAATGGCCACTGGAACGACGCAAGACATCGATCTAAGCAAAACACTACACACGCATGCACGTTGGCTCTCGGTTAGACCCTTCGGTTGAGTTTTGGTATGATGCGGATTGTGGCTGGCCTAGGGCCCTTAGCCATGGTTCAAATCATTCCTTGGGATGTTGGTAAGAGTCTCTGGTCGGTGGTTCACGCCCCAATGGCCGGTAGTCTCGAAAACAACACAAGTTACACGGGTGTGCAGCTGCTGGAAATTTAGAGAAAGTTGCTGTGTCGTTTAGAAGGCTTGTTTGAGTTCTTGGTTGGCTTTTAGCCCATGGCCTTGGACTGGACAGTGCCTCATTGAGTTGGGAAGGTCATGTTTTCGACCGTTTGTGATTCGGATCATTTTTGAGGTCGTACGAGAATTTACGGTGCAATGTGCCAAATAGACTCTCGAAAGAGCGTTTCGTGTTTTGGCCTCCATTTCACCTAGATTTCGACCCTATCATTTTAGGAGCATTATTTTATGATTTTTCAGCGTATTTTAATCATGAATATACGTCGGTTCGGTGTCGGTTAAGGTTGGCTCGGAGTCATGATTAAATGCGAAGTCATTAGGCGTCATAGTCGCATCTTTTGAACGTAAATTGCATAGTTGGTCAAGTTTTAGCATTTGCATGTTTTTCATGGCACAGTTAAGTTGCGGCGAGACTGGGGAGATCCAATCCAATCCAGTTGGTAAAATTACAGGATTTTCCATTACGTCAGTTAATTATATTACGTGCATTAAACAGAAAATGATTATTTTTGAGATTTATGCGATATGGCTTGTGGTTCATTCACTATGTGGGAGTGTTATTTTATACGGTCGCCAGTGACCGATCAGTTCAGTATGGTACCACCCGGTCGCCAGTGACCGGCCAGCTCAATTCAGTTTTAGCCTCCCCGGTAGCCTGTTACCGATCAGTTCAGCTTAGTGCAGTGGCCACAGGCGTAAAACATAATCTCGACAGAAAATTTTATCAGTTATTTCAGTACAGGCTCCAAGGAGCAAACATTTTTACTGTGATTATCAGTTCAGTTATGCACGTATTATAATTGCTCAGTACAGATTATTTTCAGTCTGCCTCAGGACAGGATATGTTAACTCATGTATATTTTAATTCAGATTTTTACTCGTTACCTGCGATTTATGCATGCTGAGTCTTTAGGCTCACTAGACTTGATTGTTGTAGGTACTCATGAGGCCAGGGCCGAGGGCGGGGACCAGTGAGCCAGCTTGGGTCGGCAGTAGTGGCACCCGAGGACCCCAGAGCAGCAGTTGTTATTTTATTCCGCAAACATTTTTATCAGTCGTTGGATTATTTTTAAATTGTGATTTTTGGCAAACTTTATTTTCTTCCGTTGCAATATTTTGAAATATTGAACTTGATTCACCAGTGATTTTATGAATGAGGCCACTTAAGTTCTTTTAAAAAGAAAATTTTTAATTCTCCGCAAATTTTCAAGCAAGGAGTTCTTGGCCCTTTTACAGTTGGTATCAGAGCGGTGGTTCTGTATAGGGTTTCACTAATACTGACCGCGAGAAGCTCACGAAGCCACATCTTCGGTCTGTAAGTTTTTCAGTTCAGCATTTTGTTCAGAATTTTATTTAAAGCATGAATTATTTTGTCAGCATGCTTCCAGATTTTCAGTATTTCAGTGTTCATTTAAAAATAAATTATGGAATTATGCATGTTAGTTACGTATGGGTTATGTTGGAACAGTATGCCCCCTAGACGCATTTTAGAGCGCAACAGAGAGGTGGAGCCTCGCCGAGAGGACAGGGAGGAGCGTAGACCGGAGGGAGACCTACCACCTCCTCCACCGCCCCCACCGGACATGAGTGCCCAGATGTTAGCTGGGATGGCACAGTTCTTCGCACAGTTTGCGGGGAACAATGCCGCAGCCGCAGCCAGGCCGACAGGGCCCGAGGCTGTTTATGAGCGATTCATGAAGATGCGCCCGAAGGAATTCTCTGGGACATCTGACCCCATGGTTGCCGAGGGATGGATCAAATCCCTCGAGGTTATCTTCGAGTTCATGGGGCTGGGAGACGCAGACCGAGTCCGGTGTGCCACCTACCTGTTCACTGGAGACGCCCGCTTATGGTGGGAAGGAGCTTCGGTAGCCCTGACCTTGGCTACACTTTCTTGGACCCGCTTTATGGAGGTTTTCTACTCCAAGTATTTTGCTGAGGAGGTTCGCACCAGGCTGACCACCGAGTTCATGAGTCTGAGACAGGGAGATATGACGGTTACGGAGTTTATCCGTAAGTTCGAGAGGGGCTGTCACTTTGTGCCCCTGATAGCGAATGATGCCAGAGCTAAGTTGATGCACTTCCTAGTGGGTTTACGGCCGATCTTGCGCCGGGATGTTAGGGTATCTGACCCTGCTACTTATGAGATTTCCGTCTCCAAGGCCTTAGCCGCAGAGCAGGATCTGCGGGATATCGAGAGGGATCGCCAGGGCAAGCGCCCAGTCCAGGCACCGCACCGCCCTCCTCCTCATCAGCATCAGCAGCAGAATAAGAGGCCTTTTCATGGACCGCCCAGGAACCGAGGCCAGCAGCAGCAGCAGCAGCAGCAGCGGGGACGCCCAGCCCCGAGGACTCAGGAGCACCCAGTTTGTCCCAGGTGCTCACGTCGCCATCCTGGAGCATGTATGGCTGGCTCAGAATTTATTATTTTTATGTTGCGTCAATAAAATTTCACGTTTCTTCAAGGTTGCCCTTGTTGTGGCACCATTTTCTCGCGCTCAAGGAATAGTGGGAGTTTAAGTTTTTAGTTTCAACGCTCGAAACTTTTCTTGGGAGTCATATGTATTTAAAAATCCATAGGGTTTTTAGTATTGTTACTTTTGCGTAAATTACGCTGGACACCAAATTAATCCGAGATTAGCGCAGTTGGCCCTTCTTGTATATCCCTTCGAATGAATCTCCCGCCTTTGATCATCCAATTAAGTCCACGATTGAAGAATTTGTTTCTTGTTTGGAATTCACTATAAATAACAAATAATTTGTGTGCTGGGACTATGAAACACGAATTTCAGAAATTCGGAGTTGGTGTAGCAACTGCGAGAAACAGTGCAAGAAGAAATCATGACTTATTTTTTTATTCTCAAAAATCGACAATGGCCGAAATTTTGTTGAGAAGGAGAAGAAAAAATTTTATGTGCAAAAATGTTCTTTCATATGACCCTCAATGAAATATTTATAAAGGTTGATTCCTGATTACATCAAGAGTTCTTCTCTTATTAGAATTCAGGATTACTTATTTTCATTAAATAAAATTCTCATATTATTATTATAGAATTAATTAATCAAATTTTGATAATGCATGATATATTTGTTTTATATACACATCTTCATATCTTCATATAAAAATGTGTACATTATATTATATGCATAGATAAATCAATTAAAATTAAATAATTATTACTTAATTTCTTTAATTAAATTATCAGTTAATTAATTCTAAAACGCTCTAGAAAATTTTATGAGAATTTTCTACATATCAGTAGCCACTACTATTAGTACTATTATTTATTAGCAAATTTCAAATTCATTAAATTAATAATTATAAAATCATTATAACATCGAAGATCGGAAAATGCTGATGTACCAATGATACAAATCTTGTTCACATAATGAAATGAAAATTTCATATATCAAAAAATTAAATGACCATATTTGACAACTGCCAGTTTTGTGAACTCTTTCTCCAAAATAAACAGTTCCACTCTCCTTCTTCAATTAGCACTTAAGTTAAATAAGCAGTTCCACACTCCTTCTTCAATTAGCAATTAATTTAACTTCCATTTCTTACATCTTGTGGAATCAACTTAAAAACTCCTTTATAAGAAATCTGTTTGATCTCCATCAAACTACAGTCTCAAACTTAATGTAAGGACCGTGTATCGTATTATCGTAAATCCTGTGTGATTATCGATAATTTATGTAATTGTCATGTGATTATGTATTTGATGTATATCATGACAATGAAATTGAGAAAATGAATATTGAATATGAATTGACGTTGTAAGAGCTCGAGTGGAGAAGCCGGACGCCAATATAGTACAAAAATTTATATTTGTACAGAACGTGTGGCGCCCGGGCTGTAGAAAATGACCGCCCGAGCGCCAGGATATATGAAGTTTGTGTTCGGGCAGAACACTTCGCGGCCGAGCGGTAGTTTTTGACCGTCCGAGCGCGATACAAGTGGTATTTGGACAGAACATGCCGCGCCCGAGCGGTAATTTGTGACCGCCCGAGCGCGGTACAAACAAAACTCGGGGGCAGAACGTCTCGCGCTCGGGCACGAGAATTCTACCGCCCGAGCGCCGAAGCGGTGGTGATAAGAATGAGTTTTCTTCTTCTTTTTTTTCATTCTGACCGTAGGTTCGAGAGAGAGAGAAACGAGAGAATTCGATTTCTTTCGTCTGAATCGACTTCGAAACGCTGTCCAAACGCGAAACAAATTATAGATTTGGGATCTTCGCGTCGAGGGCTTCTGATTGAGGTAAATTTCTTCTGGTTCAAGCAGCTCTAAATATCAAAGTGCTGGAATAGCATGTATTTGAAGTTGAAATTCCTATATGTAGTAGAATAACCGACAATAAACTCATATTCGAAGTCGGAATTGAGTTATGATATGATTATGATTTTATATGAATTTTTAAAGTTTCAAAAGATATTTGAAACTCATATTAACGAAGTTTCAAAAGATATTTGAAACTCATATTAATGATTTTGGATTATGTTATTGATTGGAATGTGTATGTTATTGATGTAGATAAAGTATTATACCGATATCTTTAGGCTACATCAACTGGAAACGAAGAATTGAGGTATGTTACGACCGGGTAACATACGACATGTATCTGTATTATATGATATATGTTGGATTGGTTTGATTGATTGGAATGAGAATACATGTCTATCTGCTTTATTTGTTGAGTTTATGCGGCATACATGACATTGTGATTGGAATATCGATGCATAAAATAAATGTTTTGTTAACACACATCGTTTGATGCATACATCGATACATGACATGCACGTTGAGCTATGATCCTTGGATACCCTGATATGATTTGATTGGATTCTGGGGTTTGTGAACACAATGTTATGTTTGGTATTATATGACCCTTAAAACATAGACATTTGTGGCCCCGATAATTGATATGAGATTAGGATTTGATGGCGCTTCGTCGACGCTAACATACGAGTATCTCTTATTGAGGCCGATATGCCAGCTCGAGCATTGATTTGATAGTGATTCGTTTGATTCTGACATGTGCTCAGTGGATGGAGATTTGATCTGATACCTCCACGACATACATGCATTGCATACCATATATCATTGTTTAGATACTTGGGGTATATATGATGGTTGTTCCATACGGAGCTTTGCTCACCCCCAAGGGGGGTTGTTGTTGTCTTTGTGTGTAGACAATGGCAGGTACTCCAGGATATCAGGAGGCCGGAAAGGGTACTTCTGGAGGGAGTCATGGTTGATTTGAGGTTTCGTGATCTTTCCCAGTATATATGTATATGTATCTATATACCGGGGTATGTCCCGAGGATATGAGTTAGTTTGTATGTATTTGATCTGAATTATGTGTGGGCTTGGTTTATATTGTGACGTGTTGAGACGAGACTATATTATATACTATTTTTATTATTGTAATTACGGTTGACAAGTTTTGGGCTCATTGTAAAGAAATTTTAAACTCGTTTTTCGCTGTAATTAGTTAACCCTAATCAAAGTGCATTGTAATAACGATTAGGAGCTAAGGGCCCCACACTTAAACTCCTTGAACTTTGACTTTCTAAATGGGAAAATAGTATCTGGTACTTTTGTGACCTCTAATGATTCAGGAATACAAATAGTTGTGGGTTTACTTCTCAATATGATTCAGAATAACACTTATTCTTATTCGTGCTTACCCTAATTAGCCTCATTCTTTTCAGCAACACCTAGATAATAATGCCATAAATCATTTATGATTTCTCCAATTAAATCATGGTAAGAGCGTCTAGTAGCATCGCTCTATGATCCCATGTGTATTATTGATACTGCCTGCAAGAACCTTAATTTACGATTAGCGTAAAGTACGATCCTTTCCGCTCATATATCTCGATCAAATCTGTAACTATTGGTATATCGAGAATTGCATATGAATTCGATAATGATGTGATACATCTTTGAGTAGTAATAGTGACATGATATTTATAACTAGGAAAACACGTTTCCATAATACACATTTCTTGCTCTGGCCAGTGGAATTGAAAACCTGAGAACCTTGTAGTTCACTAGTGTTTCATTATGCACATTTAAAACTATTTTCTCAAATTTTATGTCTTAGTTTTGTTGTCTTATAAGTTGAGACTTTTTATGTTATGTTTGTTTTTTAAAATTATGGTGGATGTTTTAACTTGGTTATTGAATTTTAAATGATGGAGTTTTTATATCAACTTTATTTTTAGTACGAGTGGTGACTGTTAATTTATTTTACGAGTTATATTTCTAATAAATTATTTAATAAGAAAATTTTAAATTTTTCGCATATATTAAAGTACTAGTATTTAAAGACACGGTTCGTCACATCTCATATGAAGAAGTACCGGGTTGGTTATTGGAGCCCGAATCGAAGATGCGTTGAATGTATGATTCAGGTTCATCAAAACCAACATGATGATTAATTGGATTTGTTTCCATGTATAAATACAATGTATGCATATTGGGACATTGCATTGTAAACTCAAAAGTGAAATCATCAACGAGATTGACATGAAATTCATGCCAAAATGATCTTTCCATGAAATGAATATATTTTTGACAACTATATAGTGTATTTCATTGGATCGATTCTTAAATTTTATGCACAACTTCAAAAAACTCCAACAAATTAAAGTAATATATCGCAGTACTTGTATCGATCAAGGAATACAATATTCGACTGATCCATTCCTGACAATAACATGACCATAAAAATATAAAAATGCATAAATAGTAGCCATTTGGAAGAAGAAATTTAGAGGGAAAATTTAAACAAATTGACAGAAAAATTTTGGATTCAAGAAGAGTAAAAAAATAAAGAAATACATGAAAAATAAGTTTAGAAATTGTGAAGGGTTTGAATATAATGAAACAAACTAAGAAGATATTTATAGAGACATTGCATATTCAACGTGAAGCGTGCGTCTTCAGAGGTAGCATCAGCCGTCAGAGCAAAATAATTTTGTAGCGTCCGCTGTTTCCCATGAGAGTTTTGTAGTAATCTTGCAAAACACCACCAACAAAATTAATTTTGAAATTATATATTTTTAAAAAATAATATGAAAACCCCTTATTTAGGATTTGGAACATATATATGTGTATATGTGTGTGTGTGTGTGTGTGTAAATTTGAAATTTTTTCTGAATGACAGTGACTCTAAATTAAGATTTTCCAAGGGGGCAATTAATTTATTGTTTTTATGTTGCGTCAATAAAATTTCACGTTTCTTCAAGGTTGCCCTTGTTGTGGCACCATTTTCTCGCGCTCAAGGAATAGTGGGAGTTTAAGTTTTTTGTTTCAACGCTCGAAACTTTTCTTGGGAGTCATATGTATTTAAAAATCCATAGGGTTTTTTGTATTGTTACTTTTGCGTAAATTACGCTGGACACCAAATTAATCCGAGATTAGCGCAGTTGGCCCTTCTTGCATATCCATTCAAATGAATCTCCCGCCTTTGATTATCCAATTAAGTCCACGATTGAAGAATTTGTTTCTTGTTTGGAATTTACTATAAATAACAAATAATTTGTGTGCTGGGACTATGAAACACGAATTTCAGAAGTTCGGAGTTGGTGTAGAAACTGCGAGAAACAGTGCAACAAGAAATCATGACTGATTTTTTTATTCTCAAAAATCGACAATGGCCGAAATTTTGTTGAGAAGGAGAAGAAAAAATTTTATGTGCAAAAATGTTCTTTCATATGACCCCCAAAGAAATATTTATAGATGTTGATTCCTGATTACATCAAGAGTTCTTCTCCTATTAGAATTCAGGATTCCTTATTTTCAATAAATAAAATTCTCATATTATTATTATAGAATTAATTAATCAAATTTTGATAATGCATGATATATTTGTTTTATATACACATCTTCATATCTTTATATAAAAATGTGTACATATATATAAATATATATATATAGACATTACATTATATTATATGCATAGACAAATCAATTAAAAATAAATATTTATTACTTAATTTCTTTAATTAAATTATCAGTTAATTAATTCTAAAACACTCTAGAAAATTTTATGAGAATTTTCTACATATCAGTAGCCACTACTATTAGTATTATTATTTATTAGCAAATTTCAAATTCATTAAATTAATAATTATAAACTCATTATAACATCGACGATCGGAAAACGCTGATGTACCAATGATACAAATCTTGTTCACAAAATGAAAATGAAAATTTCATATATCAAAAAATTAAATAACCATATTTGACAGCTGCCAGTTTTGTGAACTCTTTCTCCAAAATAGGCAGTTCCACTCTCCTTCTTCAATTAGCACTTAAGTTAAATAAGCAGTTCCACTCTCCTTCTTTAATTAGCAGTTAAGTTAACTTCCATTTCTTAAATCTTGTGGAATCAACTTAAAAACTCTTTTATAAGAAATCTGTTTGATCACCATTAAACTACAGTCTCAAACTTCAACTCCTTGAACATTGACTTTCTAAATGGAAAAATAATATCTGGTACTTTTGTGACCTTCAATGATTCAGGAATACAACTAGTTGTGGGTTTACATCTCAATATGATTCAGAATAACACTTATTCTTTTTCGTGCTTACCCTAATTAACCTCATTCTTTTCAGCAACACCTAGATAATAATGCCATAAATCATTTATGATTGCACCAATTGGATCATGGTAAGAGTGTCTAGTAGCATCGCCCTATGATCCCATGTGTATTATTGATACTTCCTGCAAGAACCTTAAATTATGATTACCTTACAATGCGATCCTTTCCGCTCATATATCCCGATCAAATCTGTAACTATTGGTATATCGAGAGTTGCATATGAATTCGATAATGATGTGATATATCTTTGAGTAGTAATAGTGACATGATATTTACAACTAGCAAAACACGTTTCCATAATACACATTTCTTGCTCTGGCTAGAGACTCCTTGCACTTTTTACTCATTAGGTCACATAGGATATCTTCAACCATAGGAAAATCGTGAATCCCTATCTACAATGCATTTTCTCCTACATATTTTGAAATTACACCTAACATCGCCACCTGATGACCCTCAATGGAGTCAGTAAACAGATCAATGTGCATGCTAGTATGTTCATTGTCTCGGGTCAAAGGACTAATTGTGTACAACTACAACCACAAATAATTCAACTCATTAAGTAATAATTACTTGAACAGTCCGAGTGAGGTTGTTCGGTGCATCATCAAATGATCACCCATCTGTGTGAATAGACATCTCCATGCCATTACCAATGAAACATGACGTTTTTATCACATATGCTAGTCTCAAGATAAAACGACCTTTATCCTTATTTTATGTGATTGATTTGACTAAGAACTTGTTTAGAATATATGGTAAACTTCCTAATGAGTTTCATGATCTTACGTTGAGAGGCATATCTCATGGTACCTATTATATATTCAATGACTTTATTTGTACGACTTATATGAGTAAACCTATAAAGTAAATTCCATAATTGGATAAAATAATAAAATATTATTAAAATAAATATCGTTTTTACATTATAGTCAATAAATCAAAAGCCACAAATTGGCTCACTAGGCACATACTCTAAAAATCTCCCACATGCCCTATAGCAAACTACCCATAGATTTTAGACTCATTCTTCACGATGCTTATCAAACAATGGATCTGGCAGGGGCTTCATTAGTGAATCAGCAAGGTTATGTGCAGAGGCGACCCTCTGTACTGATATGTCTCCTCTTCTGACAATCTCCTGGATTATGTGGAACTTCCTCAATATATGTTTGGATCTCTGATGAGACCTCAGTTCCTTTGATTGTGCTTAAGCACCGATGTTGTCGAAGTAGACCGGGAATAGATCAAGTGTTTGAGGATTGACACCCAACTCTTGAAAGAAATTACCGATCCAAACCCCCTCCTATGCTGCAGCCAATTCCGCTATGCATTCGGTCTTAGTGAATGAATCCGCTGTGGTGTCTTGCTTGGAACTATTCCAAGAGACAACACCACCATTGAACTTGAATAAAAATACAGATATTCATTCCAAATCATCCACATCATAATGGAATCTAGAATCAATATAACCTTCTCAAGTACATGAAGAATTTCCTTCACGGCTATCAAATGAAATGGATCTGGATTCGATTGATATCTGCTTTCAACACTCAATGAAAATGCAATATTACACTAAGTAGATATCATGCTATGCATTATACTTCTTTTAGTAGACGAATATGGAATCTGGCTCATGGTTTGTATCTTTTCATCAGTATTAGAGCACATAGACTTGGATAAAGTCAGACCATGACACATTAGGAGATATCCTCTCTTGGACTCCTCCAAATAGAATATCCTCAGTATGGTAATGATATATGCGTATTGTCTGACCCCTAGTATTCTCTTCGATATATCCCCATAGATCTCTATTCTGAATACATAGGATGATTCATCCATATCTTTCATGGAGAATTTACTAGCTAACCATACTTTAGTTGATTGCAACATCCTTGCATTATTTCCAATGTTTAGTATGTCATCAACATAAAGTACTAGGAATGTTACTACACTGCCACTAACCGTCTTGTATTCACAAGCTTCCTCAAGGTTATTGGCAAAATAAAACTCTTTGATGGTGTTGTCAAATATGAGGTTCCAAATCCTAGATGCATGTTTCAGTCCATAGATGGATTTCTGAATTTTACAAACTTTATGCTCACTTCCTACCGATGAGAATCCTTCAGGTTGAGATGTAAGGTCCAAAATACGATAACATAATCCAACTATATGCAAAGCTGAGAAAAATGGAAAACGACTAATTAAATGTGTAACGCCCCGAAATTTTTAAAGTCCACGCAAACCACGTGCATGCAATTATTAAATTCTTTGCATTTTAAATAA
Organism: Primulina tabacum; assembly: GCF_025594145.1. Lineage (NCBI taxonomy): Eukaryota > Viridiplantae > Streptophyta > Magnoliopsida > Lamiales > Gesneriaceae > Primulina > Primulina tabacum. Next base: position 14,042,052 of record NC_134561.1, read on the forward strand.
TTGTTTTAATTGCATGAATTAATTATGTTTTGCATACTTGCATATTTAAAATATATTTTTCTACATGATTGCATAAAAATTGTATTTTTTTAAGGAATATTCAAGTGACGATCGAGGAACGGGGACCGAGGGCTGAAGAATAGAAAATATTTTTATTAAATAATTATTTTTAATATATGGTTGATGGTTTTTAATATTTTTGAAAATAAGGAGTTTTGAGGTGATTTTATACGCCGGGACGTAAATTTTATCGATGTTGGTTTTCCAACTAAAATAAGAGCTTTTTGGCAAACCCGGCTAGTAAATTCACAAATTTATTTAACAAAAAAAACTTTGTAAATATTTTATTTAAATCCCAATTAAGCTAATGGGCCTAATTAGATGGCTTAATAGGCCTAATAAGCCTTTTAGGTGTTTAACTAATATTTAAAGTGTTAATTAAATGTCACAAACCCTATTCTAGCACACAAATAATCGGCCACCCTTGTTGTTGCTGTAAAACACTCTCTCCCAAACCCCCATACACTCACGACACTTCCACACAAATTTCAGAAGAGTTTTTCGAAAAGCTCTAGCAGGATCAAGCCATCGTCGCGTTCCGTTCTTCGTCGTCAACAATTATTCAAGCGTATACTACGCAAAGGCACACCTTAATCTCCCTTTTCTCAACCATTATATCATAATATTGTTTAAATTATGTGTGCATGAAAAGCTTGAAGTTCATATATGTATATATTCAGAATTTTCGAAACTCATCTTGTACATGCATTGGATTTGTGATTTTTATGCCACTTGTTGATGCTTCGATTCACGCCTCTTTCATACTAAGGGGCTGCCATGATATATAGGTATGTTTGGGTAAGGTTTACACTTGTTTTAGAGTCCCACACACTTCACAGAAATCGACTGAAACCATGAAAGAAAAAGGAAACAAGAACACATGCAGGAACCGAAGGTAGCTGTCAAAAGTTTGGGGCTCGGTTTCGTCGTGCAGGGGTTGGGGGCTTGGTTGGCTGGTTCCAGGGGCTAGCCAAGACCTTGAGTGAGTCATGGTGGGAGTCCTAGCCATGCTAGGACTCACGCTAAGGGTCGGGATAGAGTCCTAGCCAAGCTAGGAATCTACACGAGAAACTAGGACAGCAGCTGAGGGGGGGGTCTTCGCGCGGCTGCAGGGGCCAAGGGCTCGATGCATGGGGCACGGGCTGGGCAAGGGTGGTTCACTAGGGTCCTAAGGTGGTGCAGAACACGTTGGTTCAGGGGCTAGGGCGTTGGCTTAGAGTCTAGGCACCAAAACATAGAGTCCAATCTCATTGGAACTCTCGGCCAGAACATGGTGGTGCTTGGGGCAACTTGTTTTCAGGTTTTGGGGTGGATTCTTGGTGAACTTAGAGTCCAGTAGGGTACTTTGGCATGTTGGGCAAGTTTTGGCTCGATATTGTTTGGGGGTAACTCGTGAAAATCGAAAGTTGGCTCGGGGTCGAAGTTTAGGTGTCAAATAGGGTATTTAAAAGAAGAAAAAATTGGAAAACGGCTCACGGGGGTCGATTCGGGGTCCATAAGGGCTAAAATAATATAAAAAGACTAAATTTAGAATTTAGGAATTTTATATTAAAGTTTGGGATTTTTCGGGATTAAAACACCGTCAAAATAATTAAGAAAAGATAATTGAAAAGGTCTAACATTTAAGCCAAATAAAAAAAAATATGGGAAAATTCATGAAGGCTTTAATAATTATTTGGGACATGTTAGAGTCATGAAATCAAGAAAAAAAGTCGAAAACGTAAAATGTCGAGTCCAGGGGTAAAACGGTCTTTTTACACCTAGAAATTAGTAAAGATCATGGCAGTGCCCTAAATGCTGTTTTTATGATATTATGATTATTTTTAAATGTTTATGATGTATCCATGATTAAATTATGATTTTTAAAATGTCTATTTGATTTTTATGAATTATGGAAGACATTTAAAAGACATGTTGCATGCTTGGTTTCAAAAACAAAATGTTATGTTATGCATGATTTTTCCAAAGTGATGTGAATGAAAAATGTTGAAGAATGTGAAGTGATTGTGACTAATTCGTTAATGTTAGCGACGTCGTGAGGGTTATGGTCCCAGTGGGAGCCTGACGATCGTGTTTCTATCATTGCGAATATGTAGTAACGGATATGTGGTAACAGTTTTGTGGTAACGGAAGAATGGGAATATCGTGAGGGGAAAAGGCCCTAGAGGAAGCCCATTTATGGGAAAAGGCCTCAGAGGGAGCCCCGACGATCGTATTTCTATTCGAATCATGATAGGCCAGGGCCCAGTTGACCGGTGAGAGCGTTGCTGGTGTCCCCCGCCGCCCAGTACTGTGGTTTTATGTATATGGATCCATCGAGCCTCATGAGCATGATAAGAAAAATCACAATTAACGATCTGAATTCAGCAAAAGAAAAAAAAAGGAAATGTTCATGATTATGTTTAAGGTTTTATGTCATGTCATGTTGAGGAAAAAAAAAGGAAAAGATTAAGGTTTATGTGATGCATGTCATGAAAATGTTTATGCTTAAAGTTGATGCATCATTTTGAAAATGTTTCTATTTAAAGTTTTATGCATCATGAAAATGTTTACGAAAATGTTCATGTTTATGTTTATGCATCTTCATGAAAACGATATTTTAAGTACAAGTATTTTTCACCGTTATATGTTGACTGTATTACGTAGTACTTGTTATAAAGATTATGGTGTGTTGAGTCTTTAGACTCACTAGGTGTGATGGATGCAGGTTATCATGATAATTCTAATGGAGGTCTTGATGGTTGATCCGACTGGACTGAAGATGCACATGACCCGAGGACCGACGCTAGTTTCCGCATATAAGTTTATGATTTATGTTAAAAGATTTTACGACTTTTTATTTATGTTTTGAGAGGTTTTTGAAAGAATATAATATGGGCTGTATTTCTCAAATATGTAGTTGGTGGTTTTAATTTTAAAATGGTTCTAAAATATTTTTACGCAATGTGTATGGTTCGGCCGATGCTATGTAAGGTTTGAAAAAAAAAATTTTCTAGTACTTTTAAAGCAATAAAAAGGGCCGGACGTTTTAGTTGGTATCAGAGCAATGGTTCTGTAAAGGGTTGTGCCACCATCAGCGTCGGGAAGATCAGTCGTCAAGCCTCAAGTTGTAAGTTTTACATGCTTTATATGATTTTATGATGTTACCTGCATAAGTACATGTCTTATATGTTCACGTCACATGTTTAATAGTTTTATGATAAACGATTTATATGCTTTAGAATTTTTATACGTGATACGATATGAAATAAGAAATTATTTGATTTCAACGCATGTTGGCTTTGTGGTGGAATTGGACGACGATGATTTTTGGGTTTTAGTATTGACATTTTACTTTTTGGGCTATAAGTTAATCGAGAATATTATGAATGCTTTGGGACACGTAGATTTTCTAAGAAAATATTTATGATTCATGGTTACTAGTCGAATTAATTTTTAAGAATTAGACATAAGGAATATGTAACACCCCAGATTCGTCGACTGTCCTCACTGTACCATGACGAGTCTTTCTAGCGTGCTTTTGTCCTCACTCACACGCACCCTGGGAAATTTCCAAGGAAGTCACCCATCCCAAAATTACCCCAAGTCAAGCACGCTTAACTTCAGAGTTCTTATGTGATGAGCTACCGAAAAGAAGATGCACCTTCGTGATATGAGTAGTACAAATCAAATCTTTTAAGCCCTCTTCAACTGTACAGTCCATTACATTGAACAGTCTCGGAATCCCTCTCATTCCCGTGTGGTTCGGTTCATTCATGTTCCCTCCACCTAGAAGCCTGCCAGGAGCCGCTCATTGTCCGTGCAACTTATGGCACCGGCGATCACCCCCCGCCTTCTTCGGCCCCGGGCCTCACATGCCCACCATCTTCCGCTTGGTTCGTCCCCGAACCACACCGTACTAAGAGAGGTCGGCTCTGATACCACTGTCACGCCCCAGATTCGATAAAATTTGCGTACTAAAAACAAATAAAATAAAATAAAATCTGCGGGTAGAAACATCCAAAAATTCCCATTTTTCAAAAATACACTTAAAATGCTTTAACTTAATTTATAAAAATAATTCGTGAAATAAAAATAATTTTCCTGAAAATTCCTCGGTCTCCGATCCTCATTCGAACGTGAAATGCATCTAAAAATCCTAATGCGTGAACTTTTAAAATTTCATGAATTAAATTCTACCATGCATGAATTATGTATAAAATGCATAAAAATAATTAAACATAAATTGATGGAATAAACATGCATTTTATGCTTTAAAATAATTTAATAAAATACCAAAGAAATTTAATAATTTGCATGCATGACAACTTTTTAAATTATATTTACTAACATGCTTATCTCAATACTCCAACTCCAGTCCGGCCTCACTTATTTAACTGAACAGATAACAATTAAACTATTGCGTAAAATAAATAAATTTAAAGAAAAGAATTTAAATACTCATGCAATAAAAATTATTTTAATTTAAATACTAGAATTATGCATGGCTTCTACGTAGTCTGATTTACGGGTTCTACAACCCTTCCCTCCTTAAAAGAAATTTCGTCCTCGAAATTCGATTATCCTTGATAAACAAAAAGTTTAGACTCTTGATTCTAGAATCCTAATAATCCACGCTTCCGATGCGCTACTCTGATATGATAAATATTAAGTTGTCCTTACGTCTCCTCAATCCTAAATAAATTTGTCTACCGAAATCCTCGTTTGTGAATCGCAACTTAAAACAACTTATGGTGATTTAGTTCTATTCAACTATAGCCCCGAATTTTGACTTATCCCGCAGTTTCTCATACTAGAGATGGATGTCCAAATTTATCGCACCTTACTTTTCTTATATTATACTCGTAATATTCATCGACTTATTATATTAGCATTTATGCAGTTTGACTTAAGAAACATTTGTACCAAAATTTACTGATCGACTACTATTTCTCAGTAGAACGCTTAAAGGTTACACCTTATTTCAACCTCATAGTTGTATTATACTAAAATTCTTGAATCGAATCTTTATCTACGGCACTAAACTAACGTAACTTATTATTTACAAGTGCATCTCGGATGTGAAATCATTGTAAATCTTAAACCTCGAATAACGTTAATCCATAAAACTCAATTATACAACATCGACCTTCTACCTTAATAATAACACTTCTAGCATCAATTACCTGCTCAAATTATCCTCTTCCCAATTACAATCTAGTTGAGGCCTAGGACTTTGAACTTCCTCATTGGAACAAGTGTCGCATTCTTATGTAGCCTTAATGCTTACTTAATTCTAGCATATAAACTTAATAAGTTAGCCCAGGGTAACATTAGACTAACTTTAATAAATCAATTTCACTTATAAACCATTGAACTCTAGAATCCCCATATCAAGCTTTTATATTCCTTACTCGATAAAAAATCTTCATATTCATCAATTGATAACTTATATTGAACACAGCTAATTCCCTTTTGTTTTTATTTCACTCAAAATTTCCGTATGAACAAATATCCCATAAATTTGAAATTCAAATTTACCTAATCCAAATAGCTTTGAATAAAATAATTCCAATACGCATATCCGTTTAGTCCCAAGTTTGTTAATGATTTCCAAAATTTCTCAAGACAAGGTGTTCACCTCACCTCTTACGTGCGTCTACCAATTAAACTAAACATCATCATACCCAACTTTCCTAAAAATTTTAAATTCTCACAAGGTACAATCTTCCACCTCACCTCTTACGTGCGTCTACCAATTAAACTAAACATCATCATACCCAACTTTCCTAAAAATTTTAAATTCTCACAAGGTACAATCTTAACTGTTAAGATCGTGACTAAAACTTGTGACACATCAAACTTATGTTCCCAAAAATTTACCAACTCCATGTTTATTCTTAAAACTTAACTAGCCGATCAAATTTACCTTAAATCGTCATCACTTTAAATCCTTAATTTGCCACAACATGATTTCACTAACGCTTAAATTTTCACGCCTAAGATCGATTCATCCTACAATGTCCTTGGTTACCATTCATTGTAACATTATAATCCAAATATCTAAATATTCTATATTTTCTTCGAGCCTAAATAACCGAAAATTCCTATCATTTAAACCGTTCAATTCTCACTTACTACTAAATAAGTTCTCAAATTTCTTAAAATTGTAAAATTAATTCTTACTTTCCTCGAATATCATCCAATTTTTCCCTAGATCTCGAAATTGCACAATTACCCATTAGTCCTCAGTATTCCCAATTTCATTTTATAGATTTCCCGCATCATAAGGTTCAATAACCTTAAGTTTATTAAACCCAAAATTAATTCCCATAACACGTCTTACATTCTTATAAATACTTAAAATTCCAATTCCTCAAAAGTTCGCATTTAATCCTTAAAATTTTTAAAATTGCAATCTGACCCTTACAGTTCTCCAAATTTACATTTTGGCCATACAACTCTTCGAAATTTGCATCATTGCCCCCATAAAATTTTTCATCTTTACCTCATTAAAATTTTAGATTCTCGAACTCGAAATTTAATCCCAAAATTTGGTAAATTCGAAAATAGTCCCTTAGAATTTTATTTTTGAACTTAGGTCCTCAAATCATTGTTTATTACAATTACGTCCTTAAAATTCTCAATTCATGCAATTCAATCCTTAAATCCAACTATGTAGAGAATGCATCCAAAATAAATTCTCATAATTAATCTTACATTTTCATAGATACTTAAAATCCTCAAATTGTACATTTATAATCCTAAAGATTGTCGTAGTCTTCGAATCGCTATTGCTTATATGAAATCCTCAAAAATTTACTCGACTAACAACCAAGAACCATTAATAATTTCTTAGAAATTCTACAAGTCTCAAAAGCATTCATAATTTTCAAGATTAACTTAAAACCCATAAGGAGGACATCAACACTACTGACCTAAAAATTAATATAGTCAAATCATTTTCAACCTCTCCTAAAGCCCAATGTTCGAATTCTTAGACATTTCCAATTCCAAACGTACCCAACATGCATAATTCCATAATTTATTTTTAAATTTAAATAAACAATGAACAATTAAATTCTAAACGTAAAATATTTCATGGAAACATGCTGTTTAAAATAATTCATGCTTTAAATAAAATGCGTAAATGTAAAACTTACAGACCGAAGGCGTGACTTCATGAGCTTCTGGAGGTCAGTAGTAGTGCAACCCTTTAAAGAATCATTGCTCTGATACCACTGTAACACCCCAGATTCGACGACTGTCCTCACTGTACCAAGACGAGTATTTCCAGCGTGCTGCTTATTTCCTCACTCACACGCACCATGGGAAACTTCCCAGGAGGTCACTCATCCCAAAATTGCCCTAAGTCAAGCACGCTTAATTTCGGAGTTCTTATGTGATGAGCTACCGAAAAGAAGATGCACATTCGTGATATGAGTAGTACAAATCAAATCTTTTAAGCCCTCTTCAACTGTACAGTCCATTACATTGAACAGTCTCGGAATCCCTATCATTCCCGTGTGGGTCGGTTAATTCATGTTCCCTCCACCTAGAAGCCTGCCAGGAGCCGCTCATTGTCCGTGCAACTTATGGCACCGGCGATCACCCCCCGCCCTCTTCGGCCCCGGGCCTCACATGCCCACTATCTTCCGCTTGGTTCGTCCCCGAACCACACCGTACTAAGAGAGGTCGGCTCTGATACCACTATCACGCCCCAGATTCGATAAAATTTGCGTACTAAAAAAAATAAAATAAAATAAAATCTGCGGGTAGAAACATCCAAAAATTCCCATTTTTCAAAAATACACTTAAAATGCTTTAACTTAATTTATAAAAATAATTCGTGAAATAAAAATAATTTTCCTGAAAATTTCTCGATCTCGGATCCTCGTTCGAACGTGAAATGCACCAAGAAATCCTAATGCGTGAACTTTTAAAATTTCATGAATTAAATTCTACCATGCATGAATTATGCATAAAATGCATAAAAACAATTAAACATAAATTGATGGAATAAACATGCATTTTATGCTTTAAAATAATTTAATAAAATACCAAAGAAATTTAATAATTTGCATGCATGCCAACTTTTTAAATTATATTTACTAACATGCTAAATTACCACTTCTTAAATAAGTCTTTATTAACTTATCTCAATACTCCATCTCCAGTCCGGCCTCACTTATTTAACTGAATAGATAACAATTAAACTACTGCGTAAAATAAATAAATTTAAACAAAAGAATTTAAATACTCATGCAATAAAAATCATTTTAATTTAAATACTAGAATTATGCATGGCTTCTACGTAGTCTGATTTACGGGTTCTACAGAATAAGTATTCGAGAATTACGACGACTTTGGGAATAAGAAAATGTATAAATTGGTATTTTAAGTTTTGATGAAAATGTAATATTGGTTATAGGAATTGATTTTTGGGTAAATAAGTTTAAATTATCGAAATTTATGTTATGGGAGACCCGTAGAAAAGAATTAAGAATGCCAAGAACTTATGGGTTAATCGTAGGATTTCGAAATTAAGGATCACTTAAGATAATTTTTGAGGAAATTAAGAATTTATTTTTGCAATTGCTAAGGAATTTGGGAACTAGTTTAGCAATAAGCGATAACTGAATGGTGTAAATGATAAGAATTTTGAGGATTTAGATTTTTAAGAATATATGAAACCTTGGGATATCATGGTTATAGTGTTATAAGGAATGTTAATCAAAGATTTTTAAGATTGAACAAATATTAAGCTTGAACATTTAATCGTTAGTAGATGCATTTGGGATTTTAAGATCGAAATTTTATAGGTTGATGAACATTTTTGGTATAAAATAAGGAAAGTAATACACGATAAGCATGATTATCCATCTTTTAATATGGGAATTGTAAGCAAAAATTGAAATTTGAGGTATTACAGTAATATCACTAAGTCATTTGGGTCTTTTAAGTTGCAAGTTGAAAATAAGGATTTAGAAGGAAAATTAAATTGGGATCAAGAAGACGTAAAGACATTCTAGAACTTAAGTTTGATCAGAGTAGCGCAGCGGAAGCGTGGATTTTTGGGATATTAGAATTAAGCCTAAACTTTGGGTTATCTAGGATAAGCGAATTTCGAGGACGAAATTCAATTTAAGGGGGGCAGATTGTAACGCCCCGAAAATTTTAAAGTCCACGCAAACCACGTGCATGCAATTATTAAATTCTCTTGCATTTTAAATAATTGTTTTAATTGCATGAATTAATTATGTTTTGCATACTTGCATATTTAAAATATATTTTTCTACATGATTGCAAAAAAATTGTATTTTTTAAGGAATATTCAAGTGACGATCGAGTAACGGAGACCGAAGGCTGAAATATAGAAAATATTTTTATTAAATAATTATTTTTAATATATGTTTGATGGTTTTTAATATTTTTGAAAATAAGGGGTTTTGAGAAGATTTTATACGCCAGGATGTAAATTTTATCGGTGTTGGTTTTCCAACTAAAATAAGAGCTTTTTGGCAAACCCGGCTAGTAAATTCACAAATTTATTTAACAAAAAAAACTTTGTAAATATTTTATTTAAATCCCAATTAAGCTAATGGGCCTAATTAGATGGCTTAATAGGCCTAATAAGCCTTGTAGGTGTTTAACTAATATTTAAAGTGTTAATTAAATGTCACAAACCCTATTCTAGCACACAAATAATCGGCCACCCTTGTTGTTGCTATAAAACACTCTCTCCCAAACCCCCATACACTCACGACACTTACACACAAATTTCAGAAGAGTTTTTCGAAAAGCTCTAGCAGGATCAAGCCATCGTCGCGTTCCGTTCTTCGTCGTCAACAATTATTCGAGCGTATACTACGCAAAAGCACACCTTAATGTCCCTTTTCTCATCCATTATAACATAATATTGTTTAAATTATGTGTGCATGAAAAGCTTGAAGTTCATATATGTATATATTCAGAATTTTCGAAACCCATCTTGTACATGCATTGGATTTGTGATTTTTATGCCACTTGTTGATGCTTCGATTCACGCCTCTTTCATACTAAGGGGCTGCCATGATATCTAGGTATGTTTGGGTAAGGTTTACACTTGTTTTAGAGTCCCACACACTTCACAGAAATCGACTGAAACCATGAAAGAAAAAGGAAACAAGAACACATGCAGGAACCGAAGGTAGCTGTCAAAAGTTTGGGGCTCGGTTTCGTCGTGCAGGGGCTGGGGGCTTGGTTGGCTGGTTCCAGGGGCTAGCCAAGACCTTGAGTGAGTCATGGTGGGAGTCCTAGCCATGCTAGGACTCACGCTAAGGGTCGGGATAGAGTCCTAGCCAAGCTAGGACTCTACCCGAGAAACTAGGACATCAGCTGAGGGGGTGGGGGGGGGGGGGGGGGGGGGGCTTCGCGCAGCTGCAGGGGCCAGGGACTCGATGCATGGGGCACGGGCTGGGCAAGGGTGGTTCACTAGGGTCCTAAGGCGGTGCACAACAAGTTGGTTCAGGGGCTAGGGCGTTGGCTTAGAGTCTAGGCACCAAAACATAGAGTCCAATCTCATTGGAACTCTCGACCAGAACATGGTGGTGCTTGGGGAAACTTGTTTTCAGGTTTTGGGGTGGATTCTTGGTGAACTTAGAGTTTAGTAGGGTACTTTGGCATGTTAGGCAAGTTTTGGCTCGATATTGTTCAGGGGTAACTCGTGAAAATCGAAAGTTGGCTCGGGGTCGAAGTTTAGGTGTCAAATAGGGTATTTAAAAGAAGAAAAAATTGGAAAACGGCTCACGGGGGTCGATTCGGGGTCCATAAGGGCTAAAATAATATAAAAAGACTAAATTTAGAATTTAGGAATTTTATATTAAAATTTAGGATTTTTCGGGATCAAAACACCGTCAAAATAATTAAGAAAAGATAATTGAAAAAGTCTAACATTTAAACCAAATAAAAAAAATATGGGAAAATTCATGAAGGCTTTAATAATTATTTGGGACATGTTAGAGTCATGAAATCAAGAAAAAAAAGTCGAAAACGTAAAATGTCGAGTCCAGGGGTAAACGGTCTTTTTACACCTAGAAATTAGTAAAGATCATGGCAGTGCCCTAAATGCTGTTTTTATGATATTATGATTATTTTTAAATGTTTATGATGTATCCATGATTAAATTATGATTTTTAAAATGTCTATTTGATTTTTATGATTTATGGAAAACATTTAAAAGACATGTTGCATGCTTGGTTTCAAAAACAAAATGTTATGTTATGCATGATTTTTCCAAAGTGATGTGAAAGAAAAATGTTGAAGGATGTGAAGTGATTGTGACTGATTCGTTAATGTTGGCGACGTCGTGAGGGTTATGGTCCCAGTGGGAGCCCGACGATCGTGTTTCCATCATTGCGAATATGTGGTAACGGATATGTGGTAACGGTTTTGTGGTAACGGAAGAATGGGAATATCGTGAGGGGAAAAGGTCCCAGAGGGAGCCCATTTATGGGAAAAGGCCCCAGAGGGAGCCCTGACGATCGTATTTCTATTCGAATCATGATAGGCCAGGGCCCAGTTGACCGGTGAGAGCGTTGCTGGTATCCCCCGCCGCCCAGTACTGTGGTTTTATGTTGATGGATCCATCGAGCCTCATGAGCATGATCTGGAAAGTCACAATTAACGATCTGAATTCAGCAAAAGAAAAAAAAGAGGAAATGTTCATGATTATGTTTAGGGTTTTATGTCATGTCATGTTGAGGAAAAAAAAAAGGAAAAGGTTAAGGTTTATGTGATGCATGTCATGAAAATGTTTATGCTTAAAGTTGATGCATCATTTTAAAAATGTTTCTATTTAAAGTTTTAAGCATCATGAAAATGTTTACGAAAATGTTCATGTTTATGTTTATGCATCTTCATGAAAACGATATTTTAAGTACAAGTATTTTTCACCGTTATATGTTGACTGTATTACGTAGTACTTGTTATAAAGATCATGGTGTGTTGAGTCTTTAGACTCACTAGGTGTGATGGATGCAGGTTATCATGATAATGCTAATGGAGGTCTTGATGGTTGATCCGACTGGACTGAAGGTGCACATGACCCGAGGATCGATGCTAGTTTCCGCATATATGTTTATGATTTATGTTAAAAGATTTTACGACTTTTTATTTATGTTTTGAGAGGTTTTTGAGAGAATATAATATGGGCTGTATTTCTCAAATATGTAGTTGGTTGTTTTAATTTTAAAATTGTTCTAAAATATTTTTACGCAATGTGTATGGTTCGGCCGATGCTATGTAAGGTTAGAAAAAAAAAATTTCTAGTACTTTTAAAGCAATAAAAAGGGCCGGACGTTTCAGTTGGTATCAGAGCAATGGTTCTGTAAAGGGTTGTGCCACCATCAGTGCCGGGAAGATCAGTCGTCAAGCCTCAAGTTGTAAGTTTTACATGCTTTATAATATTTTATGATGTTACCTGCATAAGTACATGGCTTATATGTTCACGTCACATGTTTAATAGTTTTATGATAAACGATTTATATGCTTTAGAATTTTTATACGTGATACGATATGAAATAAGAAATTATTTGATTTCAACGCATGTTGGCTTTGTGGTGGAATTGGACGACGATGATTTTTGGGTTTTAGTATTGACATTTTACTTTTTGGGGTATAAGTTAATCGAGAATATTATGAATGCTTTGGGACACCTAGATTTTCTAAGAAAATATTTATGATTCATGGTTACTAGTCGAATTAATTTTTGGGAATTAGACATAAGGAATAAGTATTCGAGAATTACAACGACTTTGGGAATAAGAAAATGTATAAATTGGTATTTTAAGTTTTGATGAAAAGGTAATATTGGTTATAGGATATGATTTTTGGGTAAATAAGTTTAAATTATCGAAATTTATGTTATGGGAGACCCGTAGAAAAGAATTAAGAATGCCAAGAACTTATGGGTTAATCGTAGGATTTCGAAATTAAGGATCACTTAAGATAATTTTTGAGAAAATTAAGAATTTATTTTTGCAATTGCTAAGGAATTTGGGAACTAGTTTAGCAATAAGCGATAATTGAATGGTTTAAATGATAAGAATTTTGAGAATTTAGATTTTTAAGAATATATGAAACCTTGGGATATCATGGTTATAGTGTTATAAGGAATGTTAATCAATCAAGGATTTTTAAGATTGAACAAATATTAAGCTTGAACATTTAATCGTTAGTAGATGCATTTGGGATTTTAAGATCGAAATTTGATAGGTTGATGAACATTTTGGGTATAAAATAAGGAAAGTAATACACGATAAGCATGATTATCCATCTTTTAATATGGGAATTGTAAGCAAAAATTGAAATTTGAGGTATTACAGTAATAGCACTAAATCATTTGGGTCTTTTAAGTTGCAAGTGGAAAATAAGGATTTAGAAGGAAAATTAAATTGGGATCAAGAGGACGTAAGGACATTCTAGAACTTAAGTTTGATCAGAGTAGCGCAGCGGAAGCGTGGATTTTTGGGATATTAGAATTAAGCCTAAACTTTGGGTTATCTAGGATAAGCGAATTTCGAGGACGAAATTCAATTTAAGGGGGGGAAGATTGTAACGCTCCGAAAATTTTAAAGTCCACGCAAACCACGTGCACGCAATTATTAAATTCTCTTGCATTTTAAATAATTGTTTTAATTGCATGAATTAATTATGTTTTGCATACTTGCATATTTAAAATATATTTTTCTACATGATTGCATAAAAATTGTATTTTTTAAGGAATATTCAAGTGACGATCGAGGAACGGGGACCGAGGGCGGAAGAATAGAAAATATTTTTATTAAATAATTATTTTTAATATATGGTTGATGGTTTTTAATATTTTTGAAAATAAGGGGTTTTGAGATGATTTTATACGCCGGGACGTAAATTTTATCGATGTTGGTTTTCCAACTAAAATAAGAGCTTTTTGGCAATCCCGGCTAGTAAATTCACAAATTTATTTAACAAAAAAACTTTGTAAATATTTTATTTAAATCCCAATTAAGCTAATGGGCCTAATTAGATGGCTTAATAGGCCTAATAAGCCTTGTAGGTGTTTAACTAATATTTAAAGTGTTAATTAAATGTCACAAACCCAATTCTAGCACACAAATAATCGGCCACCCTTGTTGTTGCTATAAAACAATCTCTCCCAAACCCCCATACACTCACGACACTTCCACACAAATTTCAGAAGAGTTTTTTGAAAAGCTCTAGCAGGATCAAGCCATCGTCGCGTTCCGTTCTTCGTCGTCAACAATTATTCGAGCGTATACTACGCAAAGGCACACCTTAATCTCCCTTTTCTCATCCATTATATCATAATATTGTTTAAATTATGTGTGCATGAAAAGCTTGAAGTTCATATATGTATATATTCAGAATTTTCGAAACCCATCTTGTACATGCATTGGATTTGTGATTTTTATGCCACTTGTTGATGCTTCGATTCACGCCTCTTTCATACTAAGGGGCTGCCATGATATCTAGGTATGTTTGGGTAAGGTTTACACTTGTTTTAGAGTCCCACACACTTTACAGAAATCGACTGAAACCATGAAAGAAAAAGGAAACAAGAACACATGCAGGAACCGAAGGTAGCTGTCAAAAGTTTGGGGCTCGGTTTCGTCGTGCAGGGGCTGGGGGCTTGGTTGGCTGGTTCCAGGGGCTATCCAAGACCTTGGGTGAGTCATGGTGGGAGTCCTAGCCATGCTAGGACTCACGCTAAGGGTCGGGATAGAGTCCTGGCCAAGCTAGGACTCTACCCGAGAAACTAGGACAGCAGCTGAGGGGGGGGTCTTCGCGCGGCTGCAGGGGCCAGGGGCTCGATGCATGGGGCACGGGCTGGGCAAGGGTGGTTCACTAGGGTCCTAAGGCGGTGCACAGCACGTTGGTTCAGGGGCTAGGGCGTTGGCTTAGAGTCTAGGCACCAAAACATAGAGTCCAATCTCATGGGAACTCTCGGCCAGAACATGGTGGTGCTTGGGGCAACTTGTTTTCAGATTTTGGGGTGGATTCTTGGTGAACTTAGAGTCCAGTAGGGTACTTTGGCATGTTGGGCAAGTTTTGGCTCGATATTGTTCAGGGGTAACTCGTGAAAATCGAAAGTTGGCTCGGGGTCAAAGTTTAGGTGTCAAATAGGATATTTAAAAGAAGAAAAAATTGGAAAGCGGCTCACGGGGGTCGATTCGGGGTCCATAAGGGCTAAAATAATATAAAAAGACTAAATTTAGAATTTAGGAATTTTATATTAAAGTTTGGGATTTTTCGGGATTAAAACACCGTCAAAATAATTAAGAAAAGATAATTGAAAAAGTCTAACATTTAAGCCAAATAAAAAAAATATGGGAAAATTCATGAAGGCTTTAATAATTATTTGGGAAATGTTAGAGTCATGAAAACAAGAAAAAAATCGAAAACGTAAAATGTCGAGTCCATGGGTAAAACGGTCTTTTTACACCTAGAAATTAGTAAAGGTCATGGCAGTGCCCTAAATGCTGTTTTTATGATATTATGATTATTTTTAAATGTTTATGATGTATCCATGATTAAATTATGATTTTTAAAATGTCTATTTGATTTTTATGATTTATCGAAGACATTTAAAAGACATGTTGCATGCTTGGTTTCAAAAACAAAATGTTATGTTATGCATGATTTTTCTAAAGTTATGTGAATGAAAAATGTTGAAGGATGTGAAGTGATTGTGACTAATTCGTTAATGTTGGCGACGTCGTGAGGTTTATGGTCCCAGTGGGAGCCCGACGATCGTGTTTCCATCATTGCGAATATGTGATAATGGATATGTGGTAATGGATATGTGGTAACGGATATGTTGTAACGGAAGAATGAGAATATCGTGAGGGGAAAAGGCCCCAGAGGGAGCTCATTTATGGGAAAAGGCCACAGAGGGAGCCCCGACGATCGTATTTCTATTCGAATCATGATAGGCCAGGGCCCAGTTGACCGGTGAGAGCGTTGCTGGTGTCCCCCGCCGCCCAGTACTGTGGTTTTATGTAGATGGATCCATCGACCCTCATGAGTATGATCAGGAAAGTCACAATTAACGATCTGAATTCAACAAAGGAAAAAAAAAGGAAATGTTCATGATTATGTTTAAGGTTTTATGTCATGTCATGTTGAGGAAAAAAAAAAGAAAAAGGTTAAGGTTTATGTGATGCATGTCATGAAAATGTTTATGCTTAAAGTTGATGCATCATTTTGAAAATGTTTCTATTTAAAGTTTTATGCATCATGAAAATGTTTACGAAAATCTTCATGTTTATGTTTATGCATCTTCATGAAAACGATATTTTAAGTACAAGTATTTTTCACCGTTATATGTTGACTGTATTACGTAGTACTTGTTATAAAGATTATGGTGTGTTGAGTCTTTAGACTCACTAGGTGTGATGGATGCAGGTTGTCATGATAATGCTAATGGAGGTCTTGATGGTTGATCCGACTGGACTGAAGGTGCACATGACCCGAGGACCGACGCTAGTTTCCGCATATATGTTTATGATTTATGTTAAAAGATTTTAAGACTTTTTATTTACGTTTTGAGAGGTTTTTGAGAGAATATAATATGGGCTGTATTTCTCAAATATGTAGTTGGTGGTTTTAATTTTAAAATGGTTCTAAAATATTTTTACGCAATGTGTATGGTTCGGCCGATGCTATGTAAGGTTTGAAAAAAAAATTTCTAGTACCTTTAAAGCAATAAAAAGGGCCGGACGTTTCAAAATGGTCTTAATGTCATGATTTAATTATGACGCACATAATCACATGTTTAAAAATAAAGTTTTATGTTAGTATGCATAAAACTGTGTTTTAAAAGTTATTCGAGACGCGATCGAAGAACGGAGACCGGGGACCATATGAGGGAAAACATTTTATTAAATAATTAGTTTTAATTAATTAATGTGTGGTGTATTTAAAATGGGATTTATGAAAATGAGGTGTTTTTACATGCCGAGTCGTATTTTCAACGGTATTCGATTTTCGACAAAAATATGAACTTTTCGCAAAATACATAGGATGCTTCACCCATATCTTTCATGAAACATTTACTAGATAATCGTACTTTAGTTGATTGCAAAATCCCTGCATCATTTCCAATGTTTAGTATGTCATCAACATAAAGTACTAGGAATGTTACTACACTCTCACTAACCATCTTGTATTCACAAGTTTCCTTAGGGTTATTGGCAAAATAAAACTCTCAGATGGTGTTGACAAATATGAGGTTCCAGATCCTAGATGCATGTTTGAGTCCATAGATGGATCTCTGAAGTTTGCATACTTTATGCTCACATCCTACCGATGAGAATCCTTCATGTTGAGATGTAAGTTCCAAAATACGATAACATAATCCAACTGCATGAAAAGTTAGGAAAATTGGAAAATGACTAATTAAATTGTCTTAATGTCATGAATTAATTATGATGCGCATAATAACATTTTTAAAAATAAATTTTTCTGTTAGTATGCAAAAAAATGTGTTTTAAAAGTTATTCGATATGCGATCGAGGAATGGAGACCGGTGACCATATGAGAGAAAATATTTTATTATAATTAGTTTAAATTGTTTAATGTGTTGTGTATTTAAAATAGGATTTTCGAAAATGAGGTGTTTTCAGGTGTTTTTACACACCGAGTCGTATTTTGAAACGATATTTGATTTTCGACGAAAATATGATCTTTTCGAGAACTCGGCTAATATTTTCACAATCTTTCCGAGACAAAATATTTTAAATATTAACTAAAGGGCCTAATAGGCCTATTATGCTAGGTTAATGAGCCTAAGCTTCATACAAGAGTTTTATATCAAATATAATTCCAAAAACATTCCCCAAAACCCCACAACTCTCGCCCCTCCCCCTTTAAATAATATTAGGACTCCTTCAGCAAGTTCACACACCACACAAAAACTTTGAATGGGAAATCACGACTTTTGAAGGAAAAATCAGCAAGGGTCGCCTCTCCGCCAACGTTCTTCTCATCGCAAAATTGTTTTCGTGCGGTAAATACACAAAGGTGCGCCTTAATCTTCTTTCAAACATATTTCACACCATATTATGTATATTTAATTATATTTCCATGAGGAATATGATGCACCACTTTTATTTTCATTTTTACGGCCATATATGCACCCCACAACTCTCGCCCCACCCCTCTAAATAATACTAGGACTCCTTCTTCAACAATTACATACACCACATGAAAAATTTGAAGGGGAACTCACGAATTTTGAAGGAAAATTCAGCAAGGGTCGCATCTCCGCCAATGTTCCTCGCATTTCCAAATTGTTTTCTTGCGTAAGATACGAAAATTCAGCAAGGCACGCTTTAATCTTTCTTCAAACATCTTTCACACCATATTATGTATATTTAATTATTTTTTCATGAGGAATATGATGCACCACTTTTATTTTTGTTTTATGGCTTTTTATGCATAAAAATAGAGTTTCCTTTTTTTAAAAAAAACTCTTCTTAATGATGCAAAAAGGGGCTGCCATTTTTGGAGAATTTGAAAGGATGTTTTTACACATGTTTAAGGGTCCATAGATGCATAAATAAGGGCTGCACATGTAGGGTTGATGGCTTGAAGGAAAATTTGTGGTTTTAAGAAGAATAGGGTTTCGGATTTTGGGAATTTGAGGGTGCAGGATGCATGTAAGGAAGGGGATGCGTCCAGAAGATGTAGGAGGGTTGCGAGGTTGTCCTAAAAGGGAGGAGCCGCACCTGGTTCAGGGCAAATGCCGACGTCACACTCCATGTTCGCACGATCGTGGGTCGAGCGTAGGAAGGGGACTAGCGTGCATGGTTCTTAAGGGATGGTCTAGAGAGATTCTAAATGGTTAGGTCTAGGTCCTAGGAGGGTTGGTCAGGGTTTTGGTCCTACGGGTTAAGTTCTAGGTGCGAAAGAATCGAGCATGGCATGGGTTAAGGTTCGATCAAAATATGAAAAATTTCAGTAGCTGATCTAGGTTGGTTTGAGGGTCCGAATTGGCTTGAATTGGGTTGGATATGGTATAGTTAGGTGTTATTAAGCTAGGGTTCAAGTTTGGTAAAATTTGGTTAAGTTTTGAGCCCATACGAGTCAAAACCGATATGTAAGTCTAAATTTAAAAATGAATTGGGAAATTAGTCTAGAAGCATAAGTTTACGTCTAAAAAATAATTATGGGTGTATTTTAAGGTCATATGTTAGGTTTGGATGGATTTGGGTTGTCGTTTTGAGACCTGAGGATAAATTGGAAAAGTTAGAGTTCCAGGGGAAAAACGGTCATTTTACACCTGAAAAATGTTAGACCTCCTGACAGTACTCTGAATGCTTTAATAAATGTTAAATTGTTTATTTTATGCGTTTATGAAATTTTATGACTAAACGTTAATGCTAAAAGACATTTAATTGTTCGGTTTAAAAAAAATGATTTATACGTGCATGAATTTTTATAAGTGATGGAATTATGAAAAGTTGAAGGAGGTAAATTGATTATGACTAATACGATGATACGATAATATGATGATATGTAAGGCCTATACTCAGTTGACGGGTGAGAGTGTTGCTGATGTCCCCGCCACCCTGTACCATGGTAATACGTAGATGGATTCATCGACCTACAACTAATACGAAAATCACAATTGAGGATTTGAATTCAATAAAAGGTAAACATATACGCATATGATGAAAGGAAACATGATATGATATGTTGAAAGGAAAATGTTAAAGTTTATGTTCATCAAAATCTATTTTATTAAAAGTATTTTCACTGTTGCTTGTAAATGTATATGTAATAGCCCAACCTCTATCATGTTAATTTTTATGGTTTATTATTGTTATGATCATGTTTTATGATTTAATGGTTGAGTTTATGTTGAAAGGTTATTGTTTGTGGTGATATTTTTTGAAATGGTACGAGAAGGGTTATGGTTATGTGTATTAGAATAGTTATTGGAGTTATGTTGTTTAATTGTTGTTGGTAATGAAAATGGATGGGTTCTTGTGATGATGGTTGAAGGGGTGATGGGAGGATGTATTTGGATGTTGAATTCATTGGTATGGCATAGGATTTGAAAGTGATGGATTTAGGTGTGTTGGTGATGTTCATGTGGTGCAGGAGCAGCGCCGCAACGCAAGGTAGCAGCGCTGGGCGTGTAGGGCTGCGCCCAGGCACGAAGGGCAGGCGCCGCAACGCCAAAGAAGTGGCGCCGCGGCACTAGAAGTGCGAAAGTTGCAGTTTTAAAATGCGTTTTTGGTTAATTGTAAGCCTTTTAAGTATGATTCTAGAGATTTCTCCTCATTCATCACCTTTTCCCCCTTCTCTCCATCTTTCAAGCTTTTTCCCTTTCCTCAAAGATTTTCTCTCCTTCAAGCCTAGTAGATTTCTTAGCTTCTTCTACCTCAATTTCCAAGAAACAAGGTATGAAACTTATATTTAGTTTAGAAATATTTATGAAAATGAATGTTCATATTGAGTTAATGGATTCCTTTGATATTGGTGATGATTGTTGATGGTTTTTGTGTATTATGTTGTAGGAATTCCATTGAAGTTATCCTAGCAACCAAGTGTTTATTGGGTTGTAAGTAGAAAGATCTCCCTGAGCTCACATGATGAATATATGTATATAAGCCATGTTTATTGATAATTAGCTCCTTTCATTGGTATATATTTGATCTATATATTGTTATATGTTCATTGTTCAAAGATTTTCATTGAATTCATTGATCAAGGAGCTAATACACCATTGTGCCTACCAAGTATTTGTATAAATTCCTCAATAAGAGTTCCTATTATTAAAGCCAAGGAATGATAGTAATTCATGCATGTCATTGGCCAATCACAAGATTATAAAGTATCTCTCACATCTTTGATTTTATATCAAAGTGATACTACCACAGGTCATGGTTCACAGGTCACAGACTATCATTTCCTTTCCTTTAACTTATGCCATGAGATACTATCCATATTGCCTTGATTATGTAATGTTCATTGAAGATATTATCGTTCTACTTTCATTGCCATTGCTATAGCCACGTTTTAATCCAAAGTTATATATATGTAATTGCTATGTATAGCTTTCTATTTACCGAGTTTATTATCATTCCAGTTATGTCATGTGATGCAGGTGATAAAAAGGACTGAAACGGATTGTTCGAGGCGGGAAAAGTCATATAGAATGCCATGGGAAAGACTTTTTATCATGTCTCTTTTATTTGTGGTAGAGTGAACATGTGACATTTTAAAATATCATGTATTTTGTTGAATGTGTTGGCTTTTAGCTATGGGTTTGAATGATATTTTGTAAATGATCATGTATATTAATGTTGAAAATGGTTATGATGTAATGGTATAGTGTTCTTTCCTTTTCAATATTAAGGCTTTCGTGTAAGTTATTTCTTTTAAATGTTATTGTAATGAGAGTGGCGTGTTTCAGTGTATGTATTACTTGCTACCACAGTTAAGATTTGCTGACTCAATAGACACACTTGGTGTGATCGATGCAGGTGAGCACAAGATTGATGTTAATGGAGGTCTTGATAGTTGATCTTGCTGGACTAAAGGTGCACACAATCCGAAGACCCTCGCTAGTTTTTCGCAATTAAAATAAGGACCGTCGCTTTTTCAAAATTAAAATAAGTTAATGATTTATGATTACTTAAAGATTTTTATGACTTATGATGCATTTGAGAGGTTTTCAAGAGGTTGTTAGATTTAAGTTTATTTTTGCAATAATGTTAGTAGGTTGGTTGACGTTTCACGTCTTTATACTTTGAATTACTTTTTTTTGGATTTTCAAATAATAGTTGGTTGATTTATTTTTAAATGTTGCAGATATTTACATATATATGTGCATGTGTTCGGCTGAGATGAGAAAATAATTTTTTTTTCTAGTATTTTTTATGAAAAACGAGTAGTTAACGTTTCAGTTGGTATCAAATCAATGTTCCTGCAAAGGGTTGTGCCACCGCCAGTTCCGTAAACCTCAGTCATCAAGCCTTAAGTTTGTAAGTTTAATTTGTTTACATGATTTTTATTATGATACCTACATGTTTACATGGTTTATACGTTTATGTTACATGTTTAAAATCTTTTTGAGGTTAAATGTTATATATGCTTAAAGTTGCTCAAAAATAGGATTAGTATATGATGCATGATTAGAAACTTAGATTTAAATGCATGTTGGTTACGTTTAGAATTTGGAAAGCATTCACATATAATGCCTCCTAGATGCGCACCTAGTACCGATAGGCAAGTTGAGACTAATGGGGATCGTCAAGAGAAAGGATCCCCACCCTCTAATGGGGATGCTGCTACACGTGTTCTAGAGGGCATGGCACGTTTTTTTGAGTAGCAGACTCAGCATGCTCGCCACAGCACGACATGTATGATCAGTTCCGGAGACTGAGTCTGAAGGAATTTTTTGGCACCACCGACCCATTTGCTGCTGAGGGTTGGATTCGATCACTTGAGGTGCACTTTCATTATCTAAATATGGGAGATGCTGACCGAGTTAGGTGTGCTATGTATATGCTGCGAGACGACACCTCTCTTTTGTGGGTAGGAGCTGAGCATGGAGTTGATCTAGCCACCCTCACTTGGGTGCAATTCAAGAACATTTTTTACGAGAAATATTTTAGTGCCGACGTCCGAGAATGCTTGAAGAGGGAATTCAAGACTCTCCGTCAGGGAGACACGACTGTGGCTGAGTTTGTTAGGAGATTTGATAATTTGATTGTAACTTTGTACCCCTTATTGATAGGGATGCTTCTGAGAAATTAAGAAACTTTATGGAGGGCCTTCGACCTACCAAATGCCGTGAAGTGATGACGATACGACCGACGGATTATGCAGCTGCCACCATTTGTGCATTCCAAGCTGAGCAAGCCCTGAAAGATATTGAATTTGAGATGCAGTGCAAGAGGCAGCAGCCCCAGCAGAGCTCTTAGCCAGTCAAGAGGCAATTTACGGGACCTCAGAAAGCTCAAGGGCAACAAAAGCCCCAAGGAAAATTGAAGAACCCAGGGCAACAGAAGCCACCACTGCCTGGAGCACCGAAACCTGAAGAGAGGCCATTATGCAAAGAATGCAATGCTTACAATATGACAAGTGTATGTGGGGATCATATAGGTGCTTCATAAGTAAGGAAGAAGAACATAAAGCTGCTGATTGCCCAAAGAAGAAGGGAACAACTATGGACAGAGCTTATGTGATGCATGCTCAAGAAGCTGAGGAGGATCCAGACACAACTCTGATCCCTGGTAACCTAGTTATTTAATGTTTTTAAATTGCTTTTATTTCATAAAATGTTAAATTGGTTATGAGAATTGATTGGGATGATGAAGAACCTAGAAGAAATTAGGTTGCAAGCTTTATTATAATAGGATTTCAGGAATGAATTAAATCCAAATAAGAATTAAGGCTTGAAATTGAGAAAAATCTAGAATTTGGGGCATGTATGAATATTTTCAAAAATATAGGGTCCGAATTGCAAATTTCGAAAACATAAGGGGCTAAATTGCACTTGGCCGAGATTTTAAGGACGAATCCAAATTTTTGAAAAGCCCGGTGACTTAAATTGAGGTAAACCAAAAATTCTAGGATGAATATGGAATTTTTGAAAATTCAGGGATTAAATTTCAAATTTTAAAAGTCTATGGCATGTTCTGCAATCCTTAGGTAATTAGGGGTTGTTCCGAATTTCCGAAATCCTAAACAATAAATTCCAAAACTTTAGGGCCTAATTTGATGAATTCGAAATTTGTGGGGATAAAATATAATTTTCCAAACTTTTGGGGACTAGAATGGCAAAATTCGAAATTTATATGGATGAAAAGGATATTTTGAAAATTTTAGGGGTTATAATGCATTTTTTTTTGAGAAATACTAGGGTCCAAGCATTTAATATTCAAAAACATTGGAAAAATAATGATATAAATTCCTTAAGTTTCAACAAGAATAGATTTAACGGCATACTCGTCGCACGAAGAATATTCATTCTGGGTATAGCAACCTATGCATTGCTGGATTCAGGAGCTACACACTCATTCATATCTGAGACATTCATCAAGCGACTAAATATTATACCCCAGGATATGTGATTGGGCTCCAAAGTTCCTATTCCTTCCGGTGATCAACTGAGCACTTCGAGAATTGTGAAGAATTTGGAGCTTCGTTTGCAAAAAGAGGTGGTTCAGGAAGATATTATCGTAATCCCAATCCCTGAATTCAACATCATACTTCGCATGGATTGGCTATCTCTGAATGGAGATTCGATAGATTTTCGGCACATGTCAGTGTCTATTCGATCGCCCAGCGGGAAATCTTTTATCTTTGAGGCAGCAAGGAACAAGAAAATTCCGTACATCATCTCCTGCATCAGTGGGAGGAAACTTATTAAACGAAGCTGCAAAGCTTTTCTAACATGTGTTATTTCGCACATGTTCCTGTTAGTCAGAAGCTAGAGGATGTTGAGGTCATCAGAGACTTTCCTAGTGTCTTTCCTGAGGACGTTTTTGGTATTTCACCAGACCGAGAAGTGAAATTTTCTATTGAGTTAATGCCGGGCATTGTGCCAATTTCTAAGGCACCTTATCGTCTAACACCAACCGAAATGGAAGAGTTGAAGGATCAAATTCAAGAATTTTCGGACAAGCGTTTTATTCGCCCTAGTTTGTTCTCCATGAGGCGCACCGGTATTGTTTGTGAAGAAAAAGGATGGTAGTATGCGACTCTGCATTGATCATCGAGAGCTGTGTAGAGTCACCCTCAAGAGTAAGTATCCCTTCCCTAGAATTGAAGACTTATTTGACCAATTGCAAGGAGCTTATATTTTCTCGAAGATAGATCTTCGTTCGGGATACCATCAACTGAAGGTAAAGGAGTCTGATGTTCATAAGACGACCTTTAGGACTTTATATGGGCACTACGAGTTTATGGTCATGCCATTCTGGTTTACCAATGCGCCAGCGATCTTCATGGTTTTCATGAATAGCGTATTATAGCTGTATCTGGATCAATTCATCATAGTCTTCAGTGATGAGATTTTGATTTACTCAAAGAGCTGAGAGGAGCATACTCAACACTTAAGAACGACTCTACAATTGTTACAAGATATAAAGTTATACGATAAGTTCAGCAAATGCGAGTTTTGGCTCGAAAGAGTGGCGTTCTTGGGCCACATCATTTCTAGAGAAGGGGTTGAGGTTGATCCAAGTAAAGTCGAGGAAGTTAAAGAATGGCCAGTACTGAAGAGCGTAACCGAGATCCGTATTTTCTTGGGTCTAACTAGCTACTACCGAAAGTTCATTCAATGATTCTCATCTATTGTGGTACTCTTGACCGCTTTGACGAAGAAGAATGAAAAATTTATTTTAGGATCCGAATGCCAAGAGATTTTTCAGAAATTGAAGCGAGCTTTGACTTCAGCGGTAGTTCTGTTGATGCCATGGGGGCAAGTGAAGTCTGTTCTTTATACGGACGCTTCAAAACTTGGTTTAGGCGCAGTCCTGATGCAAAATAATTGAGTTATACCCAAGCATCTAGACAGTTGAAAGTTCATGAGAAGAATAACTCAACTCATGACCTCGAGCTTGCAGCAATAGTATTCACATTGAAGATTTGGAGACATTTCTTATATGGGGAGAAGTGCAAGATTTTCACCGACCATAAGTGTCGCGTACCGTACTTAAAAACTACTTAAAATTTCCGGAAAATATAAATTTTTCTTAAATAAGTAATAATCTCTAAAAATGAAATACAAATAAAATGTTTGTCTAAATATTTGAAATGTAAAAGAGATTGCAACAAGTACTTGTTTAAACAACGTTAAGTAATTTCATTAAAATCAGAGTAAATTAATTTAACGTGCATAAAAATTCTTGAAAACTTAAGCGATCCTCGAGTTTGGCCCCCGCACAGTCCGAGCCAACTCACCGGTCCCAAACTCTCGTCTCATCGTGCTCGTCCTCACCTGGATCGATCAAGTCTAGTGATTCTAAAAACTCAACATGTATAAAATGAGAATAGCAATTAATACATAATAAATCCCCGTGCATTTTAAAATAGCACATACTTACTTAAACTCTTAATATACTTACTTAAACATAGACGTGACATCAATTAATAAACTTTTTCATAAACGTGCTGCGTTGTACATACTTAAACATGTATAATCATCATCATTTTGCGTAAAGATATGTTTCAAAACAAGTTACTCATAACATAATGCGCCTGATCAGACTAAACCACTGCACTAGGCTGGCAGGGATCATCACAGCCATTCGATCGAACGTCCACTCGCACATACATAATATCCCCAGTCATGCTTTACCAGGTGGAATTGTCCCTGGTCATGTTTAACGAACCGAACTTTTTAACTACTTGAAATTTTGCGGAAAAATAAAAATTTTCTTAAATAAGTAGAAATTATCAAACTTCGTTAATAAATATGTGCTCGTCTAAAATATTTGAAATAAAACAACTACCAACAAGTTGCAACAAGTAAACGTTTAAAACATTGAAAAAACCACTACTGAAAATCAGAATAATTGAACATGCATAAAATCTTAATACATGGAAGGTTCTCGGGTTTAGCCTCCTACACAGCCCAAGCCAGCTCATTGATCCTCACCCCTCATGTCCTCAACATCATCCTCACCTGCATCGATCAAGTCTAGTGAGTATACAGACTCAACATGTATAAACTGAAAGTAACAAGTAATACGTAATAAAACCACATGCATCTTTAAAATAGAGCGTACATACTTGAAACTTGAACTTACATACATAACATAGACGTGCCATCATATCATAAAATTTTTAATAAACATACTTGCATCATACATACTTGAACATGCATACATAATTTTGCGTAGAGATATGATTCAAAGCAAGTGACCCTTACATAAATGTGCCTGATCAGACTAAAACACAGTACTGGGCTGGCAGGGAAAGTCCATTACCACATACATGAGATCCCCGTTCATGATTTAACTGGTGGATTGGTCCTTGGTTATGCTTTATCGCTTTCCAATCCTGATCTAAACCCGATCATACTTTACCGGGGTGGAGAGGCCCTCGACTACGTTCGCCGACTTCCAAACTCGTTCATAATTTGGTCACAAGACATTTAGCATACCTCAAAAACTTAAAATATTTTCTTTTGCACGTCGAACATACTTACTTGGCGTTGAGGGATTCGTTGGATCTCGCTTGGGCCACTGCCGCACAAACTAACATGAGTTCAAACACTTATCTTTTATAGCTTAGACGTAGGTATTCGTGCTCACCACCGAATTAAATAAATAGCTTATGACATTCTAGATCACTCGAAACTTGACCTTGTTTAATCATCGTAGTAAACCATGACTTAGAATCCCAAAACAAATCTTCTATTTTATATTCATAACCACAAAACAAATCCTATATTTATATTCATATTTTTTTTAAAAAAATTATTTATTAATTTTTTTAAAGTGGGTACACGGACCCTGTGTAGGGGTCCGGGTAGGCTCGAAAATTTCGTATTTTTGAAGGAAAAAGGACACGGACTCCGTGTCGAGGTCCAGGAAGGGGTCCGGATACATGCTGGACATGGAAATTCATGAAAATTCACTAACTTAATGATTCATTCTTCTAACCCAAGCCTAAGGACCATGAACCAACACCTCAATACTCATTCTATAATGCTATTACATTGATTCAAACCCGTACAAACACCCCAAACGTCTCCACAAAAGAACACCTAAACACATCCCATAACATACCTAAATGCAGTAGCACAAGCCCGACGATGTCCAACGAAGCCTCCAACTCAAAAAATTCTAAACATGATATAATCATTTTCATATGATCGCAGGTTTGAGCAGTCACCCGAAAACAACCATAACTCACTCGTTTCTTATCCAAATATTTCGAATTTACCGTCAAATCGAAGGTATCAAAAAGTTCTACGTTTATATGTTGAAAATTTTTCCGGAATATCGACGAAAATTCTCAGTTTTTTAAGATGACAGCAAACTCGTGTTTTGAGATCCAAAATATTTCAGAAATCGATTCAATGCATAATCGCTCAAACTTTTCTCATAACAATCAAACTTTCACGCATAACATACATCAAAATATCTACTATGACGAGATCGATGCATAAAACGAAAGAATATACATGCCTTTGATCTTTAAAACTCACGATACGGTGAATATCGAAGCGACACGGTGCGGGAAATGATCCGGGCGACTTGAGGCACGATTTTTGATGCTAAATCAACGAAGGATTGCTGAAGGAAATTTGGAGAGGGAGATGGTGATATGGAGGCTGCTGAAAGAGAGTTTCAAGAAAACTTTTCTTCTCCTCTTATTATAATAGAGTAAAGAAATTGACCAAGTAATGTTTATGTGTGTGGTGTGTGTATACGTGAATATATGTGTGTGGTGTGTGGAGTTTTTGCATCCACATAATTGGTAAGTATAAGGTGTGTGTGTGTGTTTTAATTAAGGGAAAAATTGTTTAATTAATTAATTAATCATGCAAATTAAAATGTTAAACCAATTATCAAGTTAATAAAATTCTAATCCCATAATAAATTTACCAAAATCCCTTAATTAAAATAAAATCCACAATTGATAAACTTTAAAAGTTTAAAATCAACTAATATTTAAATTAGACTTTAAAAATGTTAAAACTTCATAAATCATTTAAAAGTGTCATTTTCTTCACTTGAAATAAAATACCACATTTTAAAATTGGCAAAATCGTCTCCGGTCTCTTTCCCTCGATCCCGCTTCGAATATTCGTCTGAAACATAAACTCGAGAAAACATTTTAACGTGCATCAAATAAACATAAATAATTAAAATAATGAAATTTCATAAATCATGAATCTCTAAAATTATTTTTAAACATAAATAATTAATTTAACAAATTAAATAAATACACGGATTTTACGTATACTGATTTTGGGCTCTACATCATGCTTTGCCACTTCTCAATCCTGATCACAACCCGGTCATGCTTTACCGGGGTGGAGATGTCCCGCACACGTTCTCCGGATTCCAAACTCGTTCATAATTAGTCACAAGACAATTCGCATACTTAAAAAACATAAAACATTTTCTTTTTACAAGTCGAACATACTTACATAATGTTGAGGGCTTCATTGGATCTCGCCTGGGCTACTGCTGCACATAATAAAACATTATTCATGCACCTTAAGTTCTGTAACTTAAAAATAACAATAGTATTTACTATCAAAGTAATTAAATAACTTATGACCTTCTATGTCACTCGGGACTTGACCATGTTTAATCATCAAACTAAACCATGACATCGAACCCCGAAACAATCCTGATATGGAGTATAAACATTTCTCAAGCAATGGAAGACGTGAACCCCACTAAAACAATAATTCAAAGATTCCTATTCAAACTTTGTATCAGCTAACCTAACCCTCCACAAAGCTTGAACATAACAATGTATTAATACCCAAACAAAGCAATAACACTTAAACCTAAAGCTACTCAAAATCACAGACCAGCGCCTAGGCGCTTGTAATGTAGCGCTGCAGCGGTTGGTTAAGCGCCTAGACGCTGCCAAGTGATAAACATATGTGCTGCGGTGTTCCAACTACAGCGGTGCAGTGCTACTAGTGCGAGAAACAGGCGCTAACCAGGCGCGAACAAACTAAAAATTCTGCATCAATATGTTTCCCTACGACCTCTATTGCAACCAAACCCTTACCGACCAGAAACGAAACATTGAAAAGCATCTGAACAACCCATGACATACCTAAACGCAGCAATGACCACTCGGCGATTCCCAACGAAGCCTGCAACCAATAAATCTGAAGAAAACATGAAGAACACATTTTGAAAACGTCAAAGTTTTAGGAGTCACACGATAATTATCATAACTCACTTGTTTCGTTTCCGAAAATTACGAATTTACTGTCAAATCGAAGGTATCAAAATGTACTACATTTTTTATGTTGAAAGTTTTTCAGAAAACCGATCAAAAATTCACAGGATTTGAAATGACAGCAGATTTGGTTTTGAGATAAAAAATTTATTCCAAAATCGTTCCAAGCATCAACTCCCAAATTTTTGCGTAACATACACGGATTTTTACATTCAATATGCATAAAAATATTTTCTATGACAAGATCGATGAGAAAAATGAAAGATTATACATGCCTTTGCGTTAGAACAAACGAAGATAACGAATACCGACGCGGTGGATTACGGGAGATGACCGGGAGATGCTTGCTACACGATTCTTGCTCGAAAAAAGGGCATAAATCTCCAAAAATTTGCAAGGGAAAGAGGTGGCTGCCACTGTAACTCTAAGAATCCTAGATCCTTAAGAAAAATAATACAAAGAAAGAGTGTGTGTGTGTGTGTGTCGATGGGTGTGTGAGTGTGTAACGTGTGAGTGGTGTAATTAGGGAATTATTTAGAAGTTAATAAATGCTTCGTTAAATAGTTAGTTATAAAATATTACTAATCTAATAACTTAATCCCACTCAAAGATTTAATAAAAATAGTTAAGTACCAAATTTTTAAGATTAAAAACTCCAAATAATCAAATTAGTATTTGAAAAGTTTAAAATCTTAAAATCACCTCATAAATAAAAACTATGTTTTAAAATGCATAAATTTCATAAATCATTTAAAATACTAATTTTCTTGACTTGAAATAAAATACCACAATATTCATAAATCGCCTAAATTGTCACCAGTCTCTTTTCCCGATCCTGTATCGAATATTCGCCTGAAACATAAAACTCAAGAAAAAGTTTTAACGTGCATCAAATAAACATGTAATAATTTAAAATAATGAAAATAAAAAATCATACAGCGTTAAAATCATTTTAAAAAAAGTTAGATAAATAATTTAACAATTTAATAAATGCATGGGTTTACGTGTACTAATTTTGGGCTCTACAATTCTTTCACCACTTAAATAAATTTCGTTCTCGAAATTAAATCTTACCAAACAACTCAGGGTAGCGGCTTTTCATATCTGCTTCGGCCTCCCAAGTGGCCTTCTCTACTGATTGATTCAGCCACTGGACTTTGACCAATTTGGTCACTTTGTTCCGAAATCTCCGCTCCTGTCTGTCTAGAATTCGGACAGGTCTTTCTTCATATGACAGATCTAGAGCAAGCTGAAACGGCTCAAAACTCAAAACATGCGAAGGATATGCCATATACTTCATCAGCATCGAAACGTGGAATTGTGTACTCCAGCCAGATTCGGCGGTAGAGCTACACAATAAGCATGTGTCCCAATTTTATCAAGAATTTCGAATGGCCCAATGAATCTCGGACTTAGCTTGCCTCTCTTCCCAAACCTTATAACACCCTTCATAGGTGCTATCCTCACGAATACGTGATCTCCCACGGCAAATTCGAGATCCATTATTCTCTTGTCAACATAACTCTTTTGGATACCTTGGGCGGTCTTCATCCTGTCTCGGATCTTGTCCACCATATCTGCGGTTTGCTGAACAATCTCTGGGGCAAGTTCTGATCTCTCACCGACTTCATCCCAATGAATCGGTGATTTGCACTTCCATCCATACAGTGCTTTGTAGAGAGCCATACCTATAGACGATTGAAAACTGTTGTTGTAGGAAAACTCCACTAGGGTTAGTTTCGATTGACAATTCCCATGGAAATCGATCACACAAGCTCGCAAAAAATCTTCTAATATCTGAATCACTCGCTCAAACTAGCCATTTTTTTTCTGAAGGCAGAATGTCGTACTGAATCGCAACTTTTTCCCCATTGCTGCATGTAAACTCTTCCAAAAGTACGATGTGAATCTCGGGTCCTTGTCAGACACAATAGAAACTGGGATCCCGTGCAATCAGACTATCTCCCGGATATAGAGCTCTGCATGCTGAGTCATGGAGAAAGTTGTCTTCACCGGTAAGAAGTGTGTCGATTTAGTAAGTCGATCCACTATAACCCAAATGGTGTTAGATCCTCTGACTGATCTCGGCAATCCAAGAACGAAATCCATGGTGATATTCTCCAATTTCAACTCGAGAATAGGGCTTAAGCATCCATGCTGGCCTCTGATGCTCTGCTTTTACTTGATGACAAGTGAGGCATTCAAATATAAATCGAGGAGTGTCCAGCTTCATCCCTGGCCACCAATACAACATCTGTAAATCCTTGTACATCTTGGTACCTCCTGGATGAATGGAATACGGAGATGTATGTGCCTCTGTCAAAATATCCTCTCTGATTGAAACAACACTAGGCACCCACATCCTTCTTCTATACCTCACAATACCATCGGATACCGCGTAGAGTATATGTAATGCCCAAGATTTTATTCTGTTAATTCGAGATTATTAATTGATGAATTAATGTGATTATAGAAGAACCACTCCGAGACCAGATTTGGTAAAGCATGTGATATTGTGATGTGCGAGGACAGAAGGTCTCGCGCATATGCAAAACACAAGCCGCGCATATGCCTGAGCATGGCAGAAGACCTCGCGCATATGCGCGAGAAGAGGGCGCGCCTATGCGCGAGCATGTGGAATGAAGAAGTGCCAAGACAGTAGGTCTCGCGCATATGCGCGAGGATAGGGCGCGCATATGCGCGAGCTAATGAATTCAGAAATGCCGAGACAGAGAGTCTCGCGCATATGCGCCGATGATGGTCGCGCATATGCGCGAGACGTGCTGCATAAAAAATAAGCCACTTGTTCTGGCAATGCAATAAAATGGTAAATCCTTCATTTATCCTTAAGAATTGACAGAAAAGAATCGAAGGAATTTCAAGAAATCCTCAAAGCTTTTTCAGAGATTAAGGTACTAATTGTACAAGATCCAACCGTCAGAATTTCAATCCGAATTTAATACTGTGTTTTTATCGACAAGATCTTCAAAAGGACGTAAGTTTTTTTTATGTTTCGTTATGATTTGAAAATATGATATTTAAGGAATCATGATATGATTGATATTATCTATTCCTGAGATTGTTATAATTGTATAATCGAAATCAGATTGAAAAACGGATACCGTATGAAATTTTTATCATTTTCATATTTGATTTGATTGAGAATATACAGATTTGATATCAGATTGTGTTATCGATTGATTATGAGTTGTTGAGATTGGTATCTATTGATATTGTATTGCTGGGTATATCGAGATTGAGCTGTTATGCCGTCGAAACAGAATTAGATTGAGTTTTGATTATATCCAGTATTGGTTGGGTTGTATATTGATATTGTACTCCTCAATAATGTCATTGCCAGATTGAATATTTACAGCTTCGAATTCAAGACTTCGACTTCGTTAGATCGACAAAAGAAAGGTATAAATCAATGTTAAACTTGGAAGATACGACTCGAGTTAGAGATAACTTGAGTTTCCCAAAACCACATACTTTATTGTATTTGCATTGATATTTGCAATTCATGAGATTGATATGCTTAGTCTATTGATTTATAGCAAAGCATGTATTGAGTCTATGGCAGAGGTGACATGTCTTTGGCAGAGGTGCCAAGTCACTGGACATTTGGTTTATATCGATATTGCTTAGGAGTAGATCGACTCCTATTGTAGAGATTCGATATAGAAGGCCAAAGTCTGGGAATAAGAACGTACAACCATCTAGCTTGGAAGAGTAGGCGGGGGACTGTTATGTTCTTATTCGAATCGGGATCCCTAGATAAGAGTTGAGTCTGAGATTAAGAGTCAAAAAGTTTGATTTACAGTTTTATATCGATTCATGTTTTCAGATTATGATACATGCTATTGATAACTGTTCTATGCTTTTATATCTGTTTATATGATTGCATGTATACATTTTTTATACTGGGAATATATTTCTCACCGGAGTTATCCGGCTGTTGTTGTGTTTGTATGTGTGCATGACAACAGGTGGGACAGGATCAGGGTCGAGAAGAGGATGAGAGATTGAGTTTAGAGTGGAGATTCAGACCCAGAAGCAGAGTTGACTTTCATCAGTTGATATGTAGTGAATGAACAATAGTTTGTTTTGATTTACTTTTGTACAAGACATGTACTTTTTGCTAGAGTAGGTGCCCGTCGAGCCAAGTGTTGGCCGAGTGTTCACAATGAAACTCTATGTATGAACAGTCTTTATTTTAATAATATTTGAAATTATTATTTTGGCACATCTTTATCTGTATACCCATGCTAGTTGCATAGATAAAGCCCTTGAATATACAAATAGTAGAAAGAATATGAGATGCTCATATGATGAGTATCATGAAACTCATATTTGGAATACTGTATATTCTAAACAGTTCCTAGTCGATTCAGCCGCCGCTATGAAGGATATAGGCCGCTCGAGTTCGAGACTAGTATCTGCGATGTGAGTACCATGTTTCATTGGTAGGGGACATTGTGATGTCCGAGCATGCAGATAGGTGCTCCTAGTAGATTGCACTGAACAACCCTCTATAAAGGACTTTCCAAGTGGTTCTCACTTATCGAGTGGAAACGTCCTAGTTTATGGTTGTACACCATTAGTCCTTATGACTCGGGACAACATTGAGACCCTATGTGCTAGAATTACACTTTGACTTGTTTACCGACTCTCATGGGGTCATCAAGTGGCAAGGTTGGGTGTTCTTTTGAAACATATAGGAGTCAATGCATTGTAGTCGGGGATTCACCGCTTACCTTCGAGTATGGATATCCTATGTGTATGTAGTATGAAATCTCTGATCAGTGTATGATGGTAATTATGAAAGGGGTTTCATAGATTATCCCATCGATGCAACTACAACATGACACATAGTATCGATTCATTGACAGCTCTCGATATACCAATGGTTGTCGAATCGGTCGGTATATATGAGTTGAAGGGACCGTACTGTACGCTAACCATAATTGAATGGTTCTTACAGTCACTATCATTTGATACCTAGGGAATCATGTAAGCGATGCTGCTAGGCGTTTAACATGATTGGTTGGGTACTATCAGACTTGAGTTCTGACGTTCTTGTTATCAAGGAGTTGATAAGTAAGAATGGAGCAATTTGGGTATGCTTATATAAGGACATGTTTAGTCCGAATCACATGGAGATGTGAACTCACGGCTAGTTGTATAAATGAACCATTGAGGGCCACACAAGTACTAGCTTTCTAGATCCCGTTGAGAAGTAAAATAGTTCAATGTGTTGAACGGCTTATAAATGAGTTTATAAGCGTAAGGAAAAATATAAGTATGACTTCTATGAGAGAAATGTGACTTTTAATTTATGAATGTGTTCCTAAATTAAAAGTTGGCCAAATAAATAATGTATTTGAAAATTGTGATTTTCATAAACATTATTATGGACTAAATTAAATAAATTCAAGTGTTGAATTAATTAAACACTAGTGGGCCTAGTAGAGTCCAAATAATTAAATTAATTCAAGTATTGAATTAATTAAATCATATTGGGTCTTGTAGAGCCCAATAGTAAAATAATTATTCAACTAGTGACTTGAGTAAATTCAAGTAATGTTTAATTAGTCTCAATTATGTTTGAGATAATTAAAATAAGTCCATGGATTTTTAAATGTTAAAAATCAAATAACAATGCATGCATGGGAGGTGAAGAGTTGGGAGACAACTTTTTGTACAACCAAGGCATGGCATGCACATGTTTAACACAACCCTTTTCCAAAAACCAAGAAAAATCTCCCTTCTCTCCCTTGGACCATGTTGGACGAAATTTTTGCCAATATTCTCTCAAGTTTTGCTTCTTCAATTGTTGAGGAAACAATACACTTCTCAAAGAAAAATGCTCTAATTTTTCTAGTGCAAAATTAGAGTGGTTCTAGCTAGTTGGTGGTGGGCTTAATATTTGAGCAAGGTGGGCTCAAAGGGAAGCTTGAAGATTGTCTTGCCATTCAAGAGCTAAGGTGTTTACACCTTAGTTGGAGCCATCATCAATCTTTTAAGATTGATATGTATATTTCTATAAACACCCTATGTATGACATTTTTGGTGTTTTGAATTTGCTACACATTATAGGCTTAGGGTGCTTGGTTTTCTCATGAAAATTATTTTTAACTTCCGTTGCGCATTCGGGCACCTTAATCTATCCCCTTTCAAGTGGTTTCAAGAGCTATGGATACTATTTTGTGTAGCATTTACATGATATTATATTGAGGTCAATTTCTAACCGCATGAGATGATTTGTTGCAACGATACAAGGACGGATTTGGGGTGGCTTTTGGGCAGCAAGTTGCTGCCCGTTTCGGGCAGCTCAGCCCAAGGGGCTGTCTGAACAGCCCTTGATTTTAAATAAAAAAAAATTTTTTTTTTGGTAAGTTTGCCGGAATCCGGCGACGGTGATGACGACTAGGCTTTTCAAAAGGTGTTTTGAAATATCAAAGTGTCATGGGCCTTGAGTTGCTGGGCCATTTGATGGCTAACATATTTGTGAATTTTAAATGGGCCAAAATGTTTTTGGTGAAAAATGATTTTTTGGGCCCTTAAGTTTAAATTTACAAAAGTTGCAAATATTTTCTCATAAAATAAATAATTGAAGTTGGACTTTAGTTATTTATAGTAAATGATGATTTACAAGAAATTCGCTTATAAATAAATTAATTAGAAAGTAGACAAAGGTGTTTGTATACTTTGTTAATTTAGTTTATAATCGTGGCGGTTATTGATTGGATCAAGATATATAATATTGGATCAATTAATTACTGTGATAATTAATTGATGGTGTATGATATGTGATATTATGCATGAAGGATGATCAAAAGCCCAAGCCCAATTTGCTAGGTGTATGCTAGGATATTTTGTGTTGAATGATTGTAATAATTATCAAATTTCAAGTGGGCTTGGTTTATGGCCCGTTCCCACCCCATGAGATGTATCCCTATTTGCCATGGATATTTATTTGTAAATATTAGTATAGTGGATGATCAAGATTGGAAGATGGTGGCCTTGATGATTATGAAGATCGAAGACATGTAAATATTGGAAGCTTATGTAATAGTTGCATTTGCATCCCATGCATTTCCCTAGGATTGGACCTAGGCCCGTGTTTAGCTCACACGGGCCATTAGTGTTGGGGCGATTGATCATCCTTGTTTGTTTACTATTTATAATATATGCATGATATGTTATAAATAATGAGTATGTGCGTTATTATTATGATAATAACAAAGTTGCATGAATCCGGCAAACATACGATCAAACATGGCGAGCTTTTAAATAAAATTAATGATGAGACCTTTCAAAATTAAAAAACCCTCATTTTGAATAAGATTCAAAATTAATATCAAGCCCGAAAAGGAGAATTATAAATTTGTTTATAATTTCCATGTCTTCCATCGACAATGGGT
Source organism: Primulina tabacum (assembly GCF_025594145.1). NCBI lineage: Eukaryota > Viridiplantae > Streptophyta > Magnoliopsida > Lamiales > Gesneriaceae > Primulina > Primulina tabacum. Next base: position 14,079,461 of record NC_134561.1, read on the forward strand.
GCATGATGAACGCTACCCGTACTCGGGGCTCGGCTCATATTATTGGGGGGGCCCTGAGTGCCGGAAAGCTGTTATATCCATTGACATGGTGATGTGAACTACGTGGAACTCCCATGATTTCGGCTCATATTATTGAGGGAACTCATGGCGACCGTCCATTAAGGTTCAACATCGGTGGGTAAGGCTTGACACGTAAAGATGAACGACGTCATATTATTGGGTCCTAATCAAACGTGAGACAAAAGTTTACGTAGAGGGTTGCATAGAGATGCAATTGGAAACTACCTTTTAGGAATTTTGATTGGCTGATATTATTCGTGATCATAATTCGCTAATTGGACCTTGCGTACCTACTGAGGAAAGGAGTTTCCCGTTTTCACTAGAAGGTAGTGAAAGATGTCAAAACAGTGGGAGTAAACATTTATAAATTAAAAGTCCATACTTTATATCTTACTAAATATTTTAAAATAGTCATTAACATTTATCTGTTTTACTTTTCAATACTTTTTGACAATGTCTTCGATTCGCAATTCGCTATATGTAATACTCGACAAACACGTATAAACCAGACCTAATTACCTCAATTGGCTAAGAAATCTGAAAATCGTCTTGAATTCGGAAAGGATAACATATACATTTACTAAGTCGTCCCCTATTGAGGCTCCGACTTACTGCACTCCTGAGGAATTGCAGACTTACAAGGAATGGTGTGACCATGACTTGAAAGCCAAGTGTTATATGCATGCTTCTATGAAAGATGAGAAGTCGGTTCTTTATGTGGGTTCTTCATCTGGTACGAAGATTGATCCACATGGGAAGGGAAAGAAGCGTTTTTTCCAACGTCCCAAGAAGAACGTGCCCATGTTGAGGCAATCTCCGAATCCCGTCGTGGCAGCCACACCAGTTAAGGCTGACAAGACTAGTGATGTTTGTCATCACTGCAAGATTCCTGGACATTAGAGGCGTAATTGCAAAGAATATCTTGCTCAGAAAAGTTCTGAAAATGGTATGTTCTACATTGAAGTAAACATTTCAATTTACTCTACTTCTTGGGTATTGGATACCGGTTGTGGCTCACATCTCTGTAATGAGTTACAGGTGATGGGAAGAAGTAGGAAGCTTAGGGAAGGTGTGACCTTCTTGAGGATGGGCAATGGAGCAAGAGTTGCTGCCAAGGCTGTTGAAGATGTTTACTTATTGTACAACAATAGTTTTAAGTTAATTTTATGAGATGTTTTGTTGGTACCTTAATTGGTGAAAAACATTGTTTCCATTTCTATGCTAGATAAAGATGGATATTCTTGTTTGTTTAGCAAAGGTGTTTGCAACATTTACAAGAATGAATGTTTAATTGGTACTGGAGAACTTGAAAATGATCTCCATAACTTAAAATTGAAAGATATTCCACTAAATGTCCATTCAAAGGCAGACACCATATGAGATATGGATGGGTAAGCCTCCCAAATATTCTAATCTTAGAATATGGGGGTGCCCTGCTTATGTGAAGCAGACAGTGGGAGATAAATTGGATAGTCAATCCATTTTATGCTACATTGTGGGATATCCAAGGAATTCAGTTTGATATAATTTCTATCATCCCCAAGAAACAAAGGTGTTTGTTTCTAGGAATGCAACCTTTTTGGAAAAGGAATTTTTATTGGATAGAAAAGGGGAGATGATAGAACTCGAAGAGGTTCGAGAGACACCCAAAATTATAGAACCCACACCCGAAGAGCCAAGAGAGGAGATACAAGCTCCTAGAAGATCCGAGAGAGTCTCGAGACCACCTATGAGGTATGGTCTGCTTCTTGAAGAGGGCCATGATGAGCCTAACCATGGATGTGATCCAAGGACCTTCAAGAAAGCCTTATTTGATGCCGATTTATCCAAGTGGCTTGAAGCGATGGAATCTGAGATGAATTCCTTGCATTCGAACCAAGTGTGGAATCTCGTGGATCCACCTGAGGGAATTGTTCCTATAGGGTGTAAATGGATTTACAAGAGAAAACTTGGGGCGGATGAGAAGGTATTGACCTTCAAGGCGCGATTGGTGGCAAAAGGATATACTCAAAGACAAGGAGTTGACTTTGAGGAAACCTTTTCTCCAGTTGCAATGTTCAAGTCCAAAAGGATATTGCTAGCCATAGCTGCATGGTATGACTATGAGATATGGCAGATGGATGTCGAGACAGCCTTTCTTAATGGGGATATTAAGTAAGAAATTTACATGTCTCAACCTGAAGGTTTTACATCTATCGGAAGTGAGCATATGATATTCAAACTTCAAAGATCTATTTATGGTCTAAAGCAGGCATCTAGGAGTTGGAACCTTAGATTCGATAGTACAATCAAAGAGTTTGGTTTTACTAAGAATCCTAAGGAACCCTGTGTGTATAAGAAGGTCAGTGGGAGTGTTGTGACATTCCTGGTGCTTTATGTTGATGACATTCTACTCATTGGGAATGATGTAGGAATGTTGCAATCAACTAAAATATGGTTAGCGAGTAAGTTCTCGATGCAGGACTTGGGTGAAGCATCTTTTGTATTGGGAATACAGATCTATAGAGATAGATCAAGAAGATTGCTTGGTCTCACCCGGTCCACATACATTGATACCATCGTGAAGCGGTTCTCGATGGATGAGTCCAAGAGAGGACATCTACCAATGTGTCATGGCGTGTCCCTATCTAAGTCTGTCTCCCAAGACTGATGCAGAGATAGCGGAGATGACAAGCATTCCTTATGCATCTACGATTGGTAGCATCATGTATGGGATGATATCTACACGTCCTGACGTGGCTTTTTCACTAAGTGTAGTGAGTAGATATCAATCGAACCCTGGTCTTCCACAATGAAAGCTGTGAAAGACATCCTCAAGTAGTTGAGAAGGAATAATAAATTGTTCTTGGTCTATGGGGGTGGAGAACTGAAATTGGAAGGCTATACCGACTCTAGCTTCCAAAGCGATATCGATGACTTGAAGTCAACCTCTGGTTTTGTATTCATGCTCAATGGTGCTGCTGCCTCTTGGAAGGGTTCCAAGCAAGACAATACTGCGGATTCCAGCACAGAGGCCGAATACATTGCTGCATCAGATGCAGCAAAAGAGGCTGTTTGGATAAGGAATTTCGTCCAAGAGTTGGACGTCATTCCTAATGGAGTTGCTCCTGTCCCGGTGTTGTGTGACAACACGGGAGCTATAGCTCAAGCAAAGGAGCCAAGGTCTCATCAGAAATCCAAACACGTATTGAGAAAGTACCACATCCTCTGAGAGATTGTGGAAAGAGGAGATGTCTCGATTGACAAAGTCGGCTCCGCAGATAATGTTGCTGATCCACTAGCTAAGCCTTTACCTGGAGCATTATTCGAGATGCATCGCGAATCAATGGGTTTGAAGCATATGGGTAGTTGGCTCTAGTGCAAGTGGGAGATTGTTAGAGTAGGTGCCCGTCGAGCCAAGTGTTGGCCGAGTGTTCACAATGAAACTCTATGTATGAACAGTCTTTATTTTAATAATATTTGAAATTATTATTTTGACACATCTTTATCTGTATACCCATGCTAGTTGCATAGATAAAACCCTTGAATATACAAATAGTAGAAAGAATATGAGATGCTCATATGATGAGTATCATGAAACTCATATTTGGAATACTGTATATTATAAACAGTTCCTAGTCGATTCAGCCGCCGCTAAGAAGGATATAGGCCACTCGAGTTCGAGACTAGTATCTGCGATGTGAGTACCATGTTTCATTGGTAGGGTACATTGTGATGTCCGAGCATGCAGATAGGTGCTCCTGGTAGAGTGCACTGAACAACCCTCCATAAAGGACTTTCCAAGTGGTTCTCACTTATCGAGTGGAAACGTCCTAGTTTATGGTTGTACACCATTAGTCCTTATGACCCGGGACAACATTGAGACTCTATGTGCTAGAATTACACTTTGACTTGTTTACTGACTCTCATGGGGTCATCAGGTGGCAAGGTTGGGTGTTCTGTCGAAATATATAGGAGTCAATGCATTGTAGTCGGGGATTCACCGCTTACCTTCGGGTATGGATATCCTATGTGTATGTAGTATGAAATCTCTGATCAGAGTATGGTGGTAATTATGAAAGGGGTTTCATAGATTACCCCATCGATGCAACTACCACATGACACATAGTATCGATTCATTGACAGCTCTCGATATACCAATTGTTGTCGAATCGATCGGGATATATGAGTTGAAGGGACCGTACTGTACGCTAACCATAATTGAATGGTTCTTGCAGGCACTATCATTTGATACCTAGGGAATCATGTAAGCGATGCTGCTAGGCGTTTAACATGATTGGTTGGGTACTATCAGACTTGAGTTCTGACGTTCTTGTTATCAAGGAGTTGATAAGTAAGAATGGAGCAATTGGTGTATGCTCATATAAGGACATGTTTGGTCCGAATCACATGGAGATGTGAACCCACGGCTAGTTGTATCAATGAACCATTGAGGGCCACACAAGTACTAGATTTCTAGATCCCGTTGAGAAGTAAAATAGTTCAATGTGTTGAACGGCTTATAAATGAGTTTATAAGCGTAAAGAAAAATAGAAGTATGACTTCTATGAGAGAAATGTGACTTTTAATTTATGAATGTGTTCCTAAATTAAAAGTTGGCCAAATAAATAATGTATTTTAAAATTGTGATTTTCATAAACATTATTATGGACTAAATTTAATTAATTCAAGTGTTGAATTAATTAAACACTAGTGGGCCTAGTAGAGTCCAAATAATTAAATTAATTCAAGTGTTGAATTAATTAAATCATATTGGGTCTTGTAGAGCCCAATAGTAAAATAATTATTCAACTAGTGACTTGAGTAAATTCAAGTAATGTTTAATTAGTCTCAAATATGTTTGAGATAATTAAAATAAGTCCATGGATTTTTAAATGTTAAAAATCAAATAACAATGCATGCATGGGAGGTGAAGAGTTGGGAGACAACTTTTTGTACAACCAAGGCATGGCATGCACATGCTTAACACAACCCTTTTCCAAAAACCAAGAAAAGTCTCCCTTCTATCCCTTGGACCATGTTGGACGAAATTTTTGCCAATATTCTCTCCATTTTTGCTTCTTCAATTGTTGAGGAAACAATACACTTCTCAAAGAAAAATGCCCTAATTTTTCTAGTGCAAAATTAGAGTGGTTCTAGCTAGTTGGTGGTGGGCTTAATATTTGAGCAAGGTGGGCTCAAAGGGAAGCTTGAAGATTGTCTTGCCATTCAAGAGCTAAGGTGTTTACACCTTAGTTGGAGCCATCATCAATCTTTTAAGATTGATAGGTACATTTCTATAAACACCCTATGTATGACATTTTTGGTGTTTTATATTTGCTACACATTATAGGCTTAGGGTGCTCGGTTTTCTCATGAAAATTATTTTAAACTTCTGTTGCGCATTCGGGCACCTTAATCGATCCCCTTTCACTTTTGGATCATGTTGTAGATATTAACTTGATCTTGTGATTTGAATAAGATGGGTCCTATTTTGTTATAGAAAATTGTACAATTGTTTATAAGGTGTTCAATATTTAAAAAAAAAATTTATGACCCAATTTAATTAATTGATCCATTTACTCTTAATGACGATTAAGAAGATGAGTTAGCGTCAGGCTCCCCACAGTACACTTCCCTTGGCTTCATCCTTTAGTATCCATTTCTGTAACTTCTCATCTGAAGGCTGACCTCTACGAATTCGTTCTAGCAAAGAAGACTGGACTGTAAGATTAGACAACTTGGGATCTCTGCCCTTAAGATAAACTTCTAGGACAAGCCTCTGAATCTCTGATTGAAAAGTTCTCTGCGCTGACAGATGTGCTACAACTGGTACTTTTATGCCAAAAAAATCTGCCACGACATGAGCTTTCCCTGGATGGTAGCTAATTTCACAATCGTAGTCTTTTACTAACTCCAACCACCGTCTATGTCTCATGCTCAGCTTTTTCTGCGTGAAGAAGTACTTGAGACTCTTGTGATCAATGAATATCTGGCATTTCTCGCCGTACAAATAATGTCTCCATATCTTCAACGTAAAGACAACGGCATCTAACTCGAGATCATGAGTCTGGTAGTTCTTCTCATTCAATTTCAACTGTCTAGAGGCATAAGCTATAACCCGACTATGCTTCTTCAATATTGCGGCTAAACCAAGCTTAGAAGCATCGTTGTATAACACAAAATTGCATTGCCCTGATGGCATGGCTAAAACTAGCGCTGCGATAAGTGCTTGATTCAGAGTATCGAAGCTCTTTTGAAATTCCTTATTCCACAAAATTTAGCATTTTTCTTCTTCAATGGAGTGAGTGGCACTGCAATCGAGGAAAACCACTGAATAAATTTCCTGTAGTAGCATGTCAAGCCTAGGAAACTACGGATCTATGATGCATTATTCGGCTTAACCCATTTTTTTACTGCTGCCACTTTAGCTGGATCCACCTCAATGACATTGCTAGATATGATATGTCCCAAAAATGCTACTTTCTCCAACCAGAATTCATACTTACTGAATTTTTCAAGCAACTTGTGGCTCTGCATGACTTGCAAAACTGTACTCAAATGCTGACTGTGTTCCTCATGGCTCTTCGAGTATATAAGAATGTCGTCAATGAATACTATGACGAACTAATCTAGGTAGGGCTGAAATACTCGATTCATTAGGTCCATAAAAATTGCTAGAGCTTTCGTCAGTCCAAATGGCATCATTAAGAACAGGTAGTTCCCATATCAGTTTTGAAGGCTGTCTTATGAAAATCTACATCATTTACCTTCAGTTGATGATACCCAGAACGTAGATCTATCTTGGAGAACATTGTAGATCCCTGAAACTGATTGAATAAGTCATCGATCCTTGGTAATGGGTATTTGTTCTTGATCGTTACCTTGTTCAATTCCGGGCAATCGATACACAATCTCATGCTTCCATCTTTCTTCTTTACGAAGATCACTAGTGCGCCCCATGCAGAGAAGGATAAATTTTTTGTCTAAGAGCTCCTGAATTTGCTGTCTGAGCTCTAACATCTCTCCTGGAGCCAAACGGTATGGTGCCTTCGAAATTGGCATAGTGCCTGGTGCAAGGTCAATGGAGAACTCCACCTCTCTCTATGGTGGAAGGCTTGTGACGTCGTCTGGGAAAAAGTCAGGAAAATTTCTGACAACTGGTTTGTCAGATATCGATGGGGTAGGTTCGTCAGGTGTTGAAATAATACTGGCCAGGAATGCCTGACACCCGTTGTGTATAAGTCTTCGTGCCTCCATGCAAGAGATGATGCAAGGGAAACTTCTCAACCTGTCCGGCTCAAAGAGAAATTGCTCCATGCCCAACGGTCTTACCAACACTGTTCTTCTTTGAAATTCAAGTAGAACTCTGTTCTTCATCAGCCAGCCCATCCCCAAGATAATGTCAAACTCTGGCATTGGCAATAAAATCAAATCGGCGTAAACTAGGTAGCCCTGTAGTTCAAGATCGATATCTATGACCACGCTAGTAGCTGATAACTCCTTCCATGATGGGACCGTCCCGGTGTGGCTCATGTCGAGTCTAATGGACTTGACACCCGAATAATTAGCGAACGTCTCTGAGATAAAAACTATTTTAAATTTGCGAAAAAATTTTTTTTCCTTAAATAAGTAATAATCTCTCAAAATGAAATTCAAATAAGATGTTTGTCTAAATATTTGAAATGTAAAGATCTTGCAACATGTACTTGTTTAAACAACGTGAAGCAATTTCAATAAAATCAAAGTAAATTATTTGAACGTGCATAAAAATTATTTAAAACTTAAGCGGTCCTCGGGTTTGGCCCCCGCACAGTCCGAGCCAACTCTTTCGTCCCCACCTCTCGTCTCATTGTACATGTTCACACCTGCATCGATCAAGTCTAGTGAGTCTAAAGACTCCACATGTATAAACTGAGAATAGCAAGTAATACATAATAAAACCACATGCATTTTAAAATAGCACATACTTAATTAAACTCTAAATGTTCTTACTTAAACATAGACGTGACATCATTTCATAAAATTTTTCATAAACGTGATGCGTTGTACATACTTAAACATGCATAATCAGCATCATTTTCCAAAGAGATACGTTTCAAAGCAAGTGACCCATAATATAAGGCACCTGATAACACAAAACCACAGTACTGTGCTGGCAGAGATCATCACAGTCTTTCGACCAAACGTCTACTCCCACATACATAAGATACCTGGTCATGCTTTACCGGGTGGATTAGTCCATGGTCATGCTTTATCGCTTCCCAATCCTAATCATAACCCGTTCATGATTTACCGGGGTGGAGATGTACACGTTCTCCGGCTTCCGAACCCATTCATAATTGGTCACAAGAAAATTCGCTTACCTCAAAGACATAAACATTTTCTTTTTGCACGTCGAACATATTTACATAATGTTGAGGGCTTCATTTGATCTCTCCTGGGCTACTGCTGCACATACTAACACATTATTCATGCAACTTCAGTTTCATAACTTAACCAAAACAATCGTACTTACTATCGAAGTAATTAAATAATTTATGACTTCTAGACCACTCGGGATTTGACCATGTTTAATCATCAAACTAAATAGGGACATCGAACCCCGAAACAATCCTGATATGGAGTATAAACATTTCCCAAGCAATGGAAGACACGAAGCCTGCTTAAACCATAATTCAAAGATTCCTATTTAAACTTCGTATCAGCTAACCTAACCCTCCCCAAAGCTTGGACATAACAACGTATTAGTATTCAAACGAAGCAATAGCACTTAAACCTAAAGCTACTAAAAATCCCGGACCAGCGCCTAGGCGCCTGCACTGTACCGCTGAAGCGCTTGTTTAAGCGCCTAGGCGCTACCACCATCGCCGCGACACTACCAAGTGTGAAACATAGAGCGCATGCATGTGAAATGTTTAAATGTTATTTCGAAAACGCGAGCTTTTATTAAAAAAAATAAAAAAATTTCCACACTTTTAAAATAGTAGACGTTACACTAACCTGCACCAAGGTTGACCATAACGACATATTAATACCCAAACGAGGCAATAACACTTAAAATTAAAGCTCTTCAATCTCTGAACCAGCACCTAGGCGCCAGTAGCGCAGCGTTGGTTAACCGCCTAGGCGCTGTATCCCAGCACCACAACGCTACCAGGAGCTACAGCGCTCCAAATACAGAGATGCGGCACTAACCCTGCTCGAACCAAACCTTAAGAAGTCATCTTCTACCCATTTGCTTCCCTACGACTTCTATTGTAACCAAACCATTAACGACCCGAACAAAACAGCAATTAGCGTGTGATCACAAAACACGAAATGCCTAAACGCAAAAATGATCATCTGGCGGTTCCGAACAAAGCCTGCAACCAATAAACCTCAAGAAAACATGAAGAACACATTTGATAATAACACAGTTTGAGCAGTCACACGAGAATTATCATAACTCACTAGTCTCTTATCCGAAAATTACGAATTTACTGTCAACTCGAAGGTATCAAAAATTAATACATTTGATATGTTGAACGTTTTTCCAGCAACCGGACCAAAAATTCGTAGGATTTGAAATGACAGAAGATACAGTTTTTTGAGATCTAAAACTGTTCAAAAATCGTTTCAAACATCATTGCTCAAACTTTGCATAACATAAAAAGATTTTTAAACACAATATTCATCAAAATATTTACTATGAAAATATTGATGCAGAAAAATGAAAGATTAAACATGCCTTGATGATTTACACTCACGAAACGACGAATATCGAAGCGTGGAGGTGCGAAAACCGATCCGGGACGACTTGCGGCATGATTCTTGTTGCTAAATAAATGTGAGTTCGCTGAAAGAAATTGACGGGGAAAAGGAGGCTGATGGAGAAATCTAAGAATCCTAGTTCTATCAAAAAGGGAGAAATGCCAAGTGTGTGTGAGTGTGTGTGCCGAAGGGTGTATGAGTGCGTAACGTCTGAGTGTGTGTGTGTGATTAGGAAGTTAATTAAGGGGTTAATAAGATTAATAAAAAAAACTTGTAACCAATTACATGCTAAATAAAATACTAATCCCCCACTAACTTACTGGAACCCCTAATTTAAAATAAAATGCACAAGTATCAAATTTCAAGATTTAAAATCCCCAACTAATCAAATTAGTATTTTTGAAAAGCTTAAAATCTTAAAATCACTTAATAAATTAAATTTGACTTTAAAATGCTTCAAATTTCATAAATCATTTAAAATACAAATTTCTTGACTTGAAATAAAATACCACAATATTCATAAATCGCCTAAATCGTCACCGGTCTCTTTTCCCGATATCGTATCGAATATTCGTCTGAAACATAAAACTCAAGAAAACATTTTAACCTGCATCACATAAACATGTAATAATTTAAAATAATACAAATAATAAATCATGCATCGTCAAAATCATTTTAAAATTAAATAAATAATTTCACAATGTAATAAATGCATGGGTTTACGTGCACTGATTTTGGGCTCTACATTGATCACGAATTATTCATTCCTTAACAATTCTTTAATCAACTCTTAATTACTACTTTATTCAAAATAAGGATTTAGGTTATTACATCGTCCGCTCCTTACAATGATTTCGTCATCGAAATTATAACTGACGTATAATACATCTGAATAAAATACAACTCAATATTACAAAGTTACAATTCAAAACAGACGTGGATACTCTGAGCGCATACAAATCTCTAACTCCCAAGTCTCCTATGCAATACCTCGGCATTGCCATTGCACTAGAACAAGTGGAACGTTCTTGTTTCTGAGCTTCTTCTCTTTCCTGCCTGGGATTCAGAGCGGTTGCTCGGGTCTTCGTCAAATTGAACATATGTCAGATCAAGAACGTGCGATTAATCTGTTACATACCGTCATAGCAACGATACATGAAAGACATTGTGAATGCTGGACTGATATGATGGTAAAGCCAATAGATACGTAAAATTTCCAAGACATTCCAAGATATCAAAATTTCATATGAATTTTGGGGCTAATTTTCACTTAAGTCCAAATATCATCACTCCACGGAAAGGTGAACCATTAAGGAAAATTTGTTCCACTAACTTAAACTGTAGGGGTCTATGCTTGGTATTCGCGTAACTCGATTGGCGATATTGTGCGGTTTTAATTCTCTTCTTGATCAGTTCCACTTGGTCAATTGATTGTTGCACTGATTCGGGTCCTTTCACATGTCGTTCTCCTACTTCGTCCCAAAATAATGGAGTATGGAAACGTCTACCATACAATGCTTTGAATGGATCCAAACCAATGCTGTTGTGGTAGCTATTATGATATGAAAACTCCACAAGTGACAGATGATCATGCCATGATGGCCTAAAATCCATAGCACAAGCACATAACATGTCCTAGATTGTCTGAATAGTCCTCTCAGACTGACCACCGGTCTTCAGATGATAGGCAGTACTCAGACTTAATGTCGTTCCCAACACTTTTTGACAACTTCCCCAGAACCTTGAGGTAAAGTGCGGGTCTCTATCAATGATTATACTTAATGGCGCACCATGATATTCAATAATTTCTTGGATGTATAGTCTTGCCTTGCGATCGAAATTAAATTCCCGACTATATGAAATGTAATGTTCTGACTTGTCAGTTGGTCTACAACTACCCAAATGTGATCACAATTATTAAAAGACAATCGAAAGTGGGTGAAAAAATCCATCGTCACATGCTTCCACTTATATTTAGGGATATGAAGATTCTAAAATAATCCTCTTGGTCGTCGATGTTCATATTTCACTTGATGACAAACCAAACACTTGGCTACAAACTTGTGAACACTTTTCTTCATATCATTCCATCAGAACCTGGTCTTCAAATCCTTATACATTTTCATACTTCTACGGTGGATACCCAACTTACTCTTATGGGTTTGAGATAAAATCTCGTCTCTTAAATTAGAATATTCTGGAATTAAAATTCTCCCCGACAGACACAAGGTTCCGTCTGTTTGAAACGCAAAGCCAGATGTGTTGTCTCTGTTAGCTGACCTTGTTAAAATTTTCACCTTTGGGTCAGAAAACTGAGCTTATCTGATTTTAGCATAAATGTCGGTTTAGATAAAATTCTTGTTACTTGAATGTTTTCCATTCCTTTCTTATGACACAATTGAAATCTCGAAGAACAACAATCTTGGATTACACTTGAGATGAAACTTGTCTGAAATGCAGATAATCTCACCTCGCCACTAAGAGCATCACCTGTAAGATTCGCTGATCCTGAATGATAATTGATTTCGCAATCATTATACTTTAACAAATCCATCCATCCTCTTTGGCGCATATTTAACATTTCTTGAGTGAGGTTACAATTCAAGCTCTTGTGATTTGTAAAAATCTCAAATATCTCTCTATAGAGATAATGTCGTCAAATCTTCAAAGCAAACACAATCACTGCCAATTCCAGATCGTGAACTGGATAATTCTTTTCATCCTCATTCAACTATCTGGATGCATCTGCAATCACATTACTATTCCTGGTTAAAACACACCTAAGTCCATAAAGTGATGCATCCGTGTACACAATGTATCCTACTAATCCAGATGGCAAAGCTAAAACTTGTGCATTTGTCAAAGGTTGACGCAGTTCATTGAAACTATTTTCACAATCATGTGTCTATTCAAAACACACATTCTTACATGTCAGCTGTGTCAATGGTTAGGAAATTTGAGAAAATCATGAGATTAATCTCTGGTAATAACATGCCAAACCTAGAAAACTTTTTATCTCTTGAGCTGATTCTTTTCATGTACAATTCAACAATGCCTTGATCATGCTAGGATCCACTGATATCCCATCTTTGGATATATCATGTCCCAAGAAGAAAACTCTATCGAGCCAAAACTCGCAATTCTTGAACTTAGCATAAATTTGGTGATTCCGTAACGTTACCAATGCAATCCTTAAATGTTGTGCATGCTCTTTAAGGCTACCACAGTATACTAATATGTCATCAATAAAGACAATGACGAACTTGTAAACATACTCCTGGAATATTTGGTTCATCAAATCCATAAATACTCCTGAAGCATTCGTTAAACCAAACGGAATCACTAGAAACTCGTAATTCTCATACCTTGTCTGAAATGCAGTCTTAAGGATATCATGTTGATGAACTGAAGTTGATGATATACAGACTATAAATAGATCTTCGAGTACACTAAAGTCCCTTGCAGTTGATCAAACAAATCATCGATCCGTGGTAATGGAAGTTTATTCTTCACTTTTACTTGGTTCAACTTTTGATAATCTATGCAAATCCGCATAGACCAATTATTATTTTTTATGAACAACACTGATGATCACCAAAGAAACACACTAGGTCTAATGTACACCTTGTCAAGAAGATTTTGTAATTGTTGTTTCAACTCTTTTATCTCCGTTGGTGCAAATCTATAAGGTTCTCTGGAGATAGGTGTGGTTCCAGGTACCAATTTTATCTCCACTTCCACTTCCTTCTCTAGAGGAAATCAAGGAATTTTATTGGGGAAAGCATCAGGGAATTTATCGACAACTGGAATGTTCTTCACGTATATTACATCCTTCGATACGTCCACAGCATAAATGAGGTATCTTCTCCTCTTTTCACTATTGCAACATTTTCGCCATAACGACAATGTCCCATACTTCTGTGATTGCTTCCATCTCCTAAAATAAAATGAAACCAAAATAACCTCTAAAACCTCGAAACTGAATTACTAATATCCCAAAAATCATTTCATGATTTGATACCACTAAATGTAGCGTCTTTATCCTAGCCACTATTAAACAGACTAATAAGAATGAAAAATTTAAACTTGATAACAACAATTAAACACCGAAAATCGAATAACTTTGTAAAGACCCGAAATCTTGTAACGGGAAGACTTGTACATGTCATAGGAAATTTCAGGTCATTTTGGCACAACGTTTTCGAGTTCCGTACAATAATAATCTTGGAAATTTGAATATTTATTTTTCCCCTCATTATTGATCATTTATCACCATTTTAATGAATAATTTTTTCCGCAATAAATCAACCATTAAAATATCTATATTAAGAGAAAAATAATGATAATTAAGAGGAGGTTAATGACCATGAATAGGTGTTTTAAATATGAGGTTAATGGTCATGAATAGACTTCATTAAGACGATGTTAATGACCATGAATAAAGACTTTTAATGTGAGATAAATGACATTGAATGGAATGACCCTTCACCTTACCTTTGGGGGCCAATAAATAGAGGCTTTGGTTTAGTGTAAAACCATACAAAAAAAACTCCCAAATCACTCATAAGTCTGGACCACTTCAAGCAAAGATAAGATGGTGCATTCGCCACTGTATTGCTGTCAAAGTGATGCCCAAATCATGACCGAGGTGCTGCCCGTGTTCGACCCAAGTTTTACCCAAGTATCGGTTTAGTTCGAATTGTACATTTGAAACAAGTGTAAGTGGGTTTGTGTTTTAAAGATTATGAATGTTTTAAAAATATGATCGTCTACTGCATGTATTGTGTAAGTATGGTGTTTGAAATCCTAAGTTGCTTCAAAATTATTTCGTTCTGTCCGTTGTTCGTTCATTCCCTCCGCTTCGTTCAATGTTGGTGTCATTCTATCCGAATCTATCTGTCTACGGATGACAAGTTATAAGTTTGAATATGATAATGATGTATCGGGAAATCCTGAGAGGGAAAAGGCCCCAGAGGGATCCTTTCTATGGAAGGGAGCCCTGATGCGTGAAAAGGCCCTAGAGGGAGCCCATTTACAGGAGTAGGCCCCAGAGGGCGACCAAGATAAAGGATAGCCCATGATCATTATAATCTGTTTTTTTATTAAATTCTGATAATTTTTGTTCTTAAATTTTCTGATTCGATGTTCTGATTGGTTCTAAGTCTGATTCTGTTCATCCAAGTCTAAAGCTCTGATTTGTTCAATTTTTTACTGCTGTTCATTCAACTCTGATATATTATGCTATGTAAAATGAAGAAGGTTTTCAAAGTATAATTTATCAAATGTTTTCTGGTATTCGATCGGCCCTGCTTGCTTAGTGTTTCCCAAAATGCTCACCCCCTTTACGTCCATCTCCAGATGAGAATCAAGATCAGGTAGAAGAAAATGAGCAAGTGTAGTTCTGGGGCTGGTAAAGAATGAGAAGTAAGGAATTCAAGTTCTAGATGTTCAAGCCTATTAGTGTTCCTTTGTCTTTCTTCGGAAATGTTTTTACTATTCGCTTCCGCAAACTTTGTATTTTTCCTTTCATGTAAAGACAATGAAATTTTATGAAATAGACTAGTATTTGGATAATTTCTACAAGGATTATTGTTATTTGATTAACAATGCCGGATGTCAACGACGCCTCGGTCTCGGGGCGTGACATTTAAGTGGTATCATAGCCACCAGGTTCATAATCCGGCTGGGAGTTTGATAGACAAAATTTGGAGAAGTCAAATTTGGCAAATGATCATGCCTTTCTATTCACATCATTCTGATGCATCAAACTCATCTTCATTTTTTTAAGTCCTCAAATTCAAACTGCATAGTTGGATGACTTATTCTTCCGCATAGAATTTCGAAACTCAATCTTTTCACTGCTTCCAATCTTTGCGAAACTACCACATCTTTCCACTTGTGAAAAATCCAACAAAAGACTATGTTCGATCAAATTATTTTACTTGTTTGTTGTTATACTTTTAATTTTATTCATCTCCTTGATTCTAAACCTTTTTCATTCGACTTCTCTAGGAAATGTGTAAGTTCCAGGAAATTCGAACTACGCAACCTGAATGTATGCAATATAGGGTTTTGTTTAAAATATGTGTTTGAAAACTTGCATGCATTTTATTTCATAATTTGTGCATGAATAGATATAATTACATTGTTATTTTAAAAGTTTCATGCAATAAGGTTTTAAGTTGCATTTCTCTCTCGAACGAGGAACGGAGACCGGGGATTATCATGAAAATTATTTTTAGTTAATAATTAATTTTAATTATTTAATAAGAGATGTATTAAAAGGAATTTTCTAAAAATGGGCCTTGGTGGATATTTTTACTCGCTGGAGCGTATTTTAAACTGATACGCAAATTTTATCGACCAGGAGGAATTTTTTAGGGTTCGTACAATATTTTCAAAAATGTATCTAAAAAATATATTTTTCGGGAGTGTTATTGGGCTTGATGGGTTGTTTTAATGCTTAATGGGCTCAAAACCTTTTAAAACCATTTAATTTTAACTATAGGCCCATTAGTGCATTGTATTTTAATTTAAATACATCATTAGCCAACCCTAATAATATTATAACCTAGCAGCCGCCCACTGCACCTTTCAACAGCCTCTCCCTCGTGATTTTCAGCAGAAAACTCCAACAAAGACATGGCCCCCTTTAGTCTTCAAAGAAATGTCTCTCATGTCTCTCCGTTTCACGTCCCACACGAATATTTTCAAGCTTTTGATCATATAATGCTAAGGCACGCGTGTGTCTTCTTTTCCTTTTCATCCACACCAATATTATGCTGATGTATATGTATTTGCATGAGAAGTCTTTTAATCTATCTTTTGGTATCATTGTTGCAAAGGTTTGACATGAAAATTTCATTTTTGTTGACTCATGTTCACGTTTAATTTGTGCCTAATGCAAGGGCTTCCGGTTCTAAGTTTCTAAGGGGTTTGTATGCTGCAAACTAAGATACATAGTGCTTGAGTCGAGGGTGGGCACGGTTTAGGTTAAGGCCGAAGGGATGCTCCTAGGCGGCTAGGGTTTCAAATTGTTTTGGTGAAGGGTAGGGTAGGCTCGGGTGAGGTAGGATTGAACCAAGCCAAGGTGGGACCCAGGATGGTCCAACCAAGGTCTTGGGGAGGTCCATACTCAGCTGGTTTCGTGGCGCACAGTGGTCCGTTGCCTAGGAGCCTATCTTGCTTCGAAGGAGGGTTGGGCGTTCGTTTTCTTGGGGTTTGAGTGGTGCGGTGTGCATGGGGCTGTGAGCTTGAGTTAGGTTGGTCCAAGAGAGTCCTAAGGTGGGATAGGAATGGTTTTTCCAAGGCTAGAACGAGCTGATAGGGCCTAGGGTCGAAGGGTTTCACATTTGGTGGACTAGGGTTAAAGTTCTAGAGACGCTGGAAAATTCCAGCAAATTTCAGACATGTTTCGAGATTCATAACTAGGTTGGAATAAGTGGTGTTTAGGCTGTACATGTAGGTTTAAGTCATATTTCAAGTTGGGAAAAGTTTCGTTGAAATTCAGGTTGATTCAGGTTAAAACCTGGACTCCAGTCCAAGTTTTAAAACGAATCGATTAAGTTTTGATACAAGCTCGAGTTTACGTATAAAAAATATTTTTAAATATGTTTTGAGGTGTTTTAAGGAGTTTGGTAAGCTTGGGGTGGAAAATTTAGAGATCCATGGGTAAAAGTGTCATTTAGGTTTCCATTGGCAAAATTTTAATTTTGCACCCGGGTCGAGTTTTTAGACCTGGCAGCACCCTAAGCATGATTTTACATGTTTTTAAATGTTTTTGTACCACGTTATATGAATTTTTATTAAATTATGAAAAATATGTTGCATGCTTGATTTTAAGATAAATTACGTATATGCATGATTTTGAGAATTGATGAAAATGATGATGTTTTTGAAGGATGAAAATTGGTTGTTACTGACGATATATGTATATGATGATTTGTACGACCAAGGCTCAGTGGATGGGTAATACTGTCACTGATGTCCCCACCACCGGGTACCACGTTTATATGTAGATGCATCCATCTAATAGAGCTGATATGATAGAGCTGATACGATTAGAGCTGATACGAAAGTCACAACTAATGAATTGAATTCGATTAAAGTAAATGCATGAGTATATGATGATATTATGAGATGTTTTTACACGTAAACATGATTGGAAATTATATGCTAAGTTCGGAAAGTTCAAGTTTTTGCTTGAGATAGTGGAGTTCTTAGGCCATGTTATTTCTAGAGATGGAGTTGAGGTTGATCCGAGTAAAGACAAGGCAGTGAAAGTATGGCCCGTACCTAAGAGCGTAACCGAGATCCTTAGTTTCATGGGACTAGCTGCCTATTACCGAAATTTCATACAAGGATTCTCTTCCATTGCGGTACCCTTGATCGCGTTGACAAAAAGAATGCAAAGTTTATATGGTGATCCGAATGCCAAGAAAGTTTTGACAAATTGAAATTAGCTTTGATTTCAGCGCCAGTATTATCGATGTCATCGGGGCAAGGAGAGTATGTTCTGTATACGGACGCTTTGAAACTTGGGTTAGGTGCAGTTCTGATGCAAGACAACAGAGTGATAGCATATGCATCTAGACAATTGAAAGTACATGAGAAAAATTACCCCACACATGATCTTGAGCTCCCAGCAGTGGTATTCACATTAATGATTTTGAGTTATTATTTTTATGGGAAGAAGTGCAATATTTACATGGACCGTAAGAGTTTTAAATACTTCTTCACCAGAAATAATTTAACATGAGGCAGCGTAGATGGCTAGAGTTGGTTAAGGATTATGACTGCGATATTAGCTACCACCCGAGTAATGCTAATGTAGCCACAGACACACTTAGTAGGAAGACAACAATTATTACTAAATTATAACTTCAAAGATAAATACAGTCCGAGATACAGCGATTTGAGCTTGCTGTATATGCTAAGGGCGAGGCCCCTAATCTTGCCACTATGACAGTACAGTCGAGTTTGAGGGTTAGAATCCATGAGGGACAGTCTACTGATGAGCAATTGCAAAAATGGAGATTGAGAGATGTAGCTAAGGGCCGGAAGCTGTATTCTGAGGTGGATGGTATAGTTCGTTACCGAGATAGACTATGGGTTCCTAGTGGTGATTCAGTGAGAGAGATAGTTATGAAGGAAGCACATAATAGTCCATACTCCATTCATCCTTGAAGTACGAAGTTGTACAAGAATCTTCAGTTATTGTATTGGTGACTGGGCATTAAGCGAGAGATTTTGCGATTTGTATCCGAATGTTTGACATGTCAACAAGTTAAAGCAGAGCAACAGGAGCATGCAGGGAAGCTTAAGCCACTTCCTATTCTCGAGTGGAAATGGGGAAATATTATCATGGATTTTGTTATGGGATTGCCGTGGACTATCAAGGGTTTAATGCTATATGGGTGATAGTTGATCGTTTTACGAAATCAGCACATTTTCTACCTATTAAGACGACCTTCACCATGACACAGTTGCCAAGCTGTATATTCGAGAGATAGTTTGACTGCATGAGATTCCAGTATCTATCGTTTCGGACAGAGATCCGAGGTTCACATCATCTTTCTGGAAGAGTCTACATGTATTGATGGGAACAAAGTTTTTCTTCAGTACATCATTCCATCTTCAAACCAATGTTCAGTCAGAAAGGGTAATTCAAATTTTGGATGATCTACTTCGGTCTTGTGTGATAGATTTTCAAGGAAGTTGGGAACCTAAGTTGCCTCTAGTGGAGTTTACCTATAATAATAGCTATCAATTGTCAATATAGATGGCTCCTTATGGGGCACTAAACATGAGGAAGTGTAGATCACCAATACATTGGGACGAGGTTGGCGAAAGAGGAGAGTTTAGGTCGGACTTGATCAAGCACACCGCTGAGTCAGTAGTCAAGATACGAGATGGGATGAAGACTGCACAAATCCGTCAGAAAAGCTATGCCGATAAACATTGAAGAGAATTGGAGTTTGCAGTAGGTGACCACATATTTGTGAAAGTATCACCCCTGAAGGGTATTATGAGATTTGGTAAGAAAGGAAAGCTCAGTCTGAGCTTCATAAGGCCGTTTGAGATTTTAGAGAGGATTGAAACATTAGCTTATAGGGTGGCGTTGCCACCGATGCTAGCCGGAGTGCCTAATATGTTCCATATGTCGTTGCTGCGAAAGTACATGTCGAACCCTTCACATGTACTAAATTATAAGCCTCTGCAGTTGACTCCGAATATTTCATACGAGGAAAGACCTACACAAATCCTAGGTAGACAAGAAAGAAGGTTCTGAAACAAAGTTATTCAAATGGTCAAAATCAAATTGCTAAATCACTCGAATGAGGAAGCTACTTGGAAACCGAGAGGGATATGATGAGAAGCCGCTACCTGGAGTTATTCGGTAAGTTTTAATTTTGAGGACGAAATTTCATTTAAGCGAGGGAGGAATTGTAATGTCCAAAACGCGATAACGTAATCTAACTGAATGCAAAACTAGGAAAAATGGGAAATAACTAATTAAATTATTTTAATTGCATAAATTAATTATGTTATACATGTTTAGATGTTTAGGAGGTAGTTTTCTACTTGAATGCATTAAAAATATGTTGTAAAGTCAATCGACATGTGATCGAGAAACGGAGACCGAGGTACACATGAGGGAAAATATTTTTATTAAATAATTAATTTTAATTATTGAATATATGATATATGGTACTGTGTATTTTTGAAAATGACAACTTTTGAAGTGTTTTTATAAGCCGAGACGTATTTTAAACCGACAATCAAATTTTGACATAAATATGGACGTTTTGAGAAACTCGGATAATATTTTCATAATTTGTCCTAAACAATAGATTTTAAATATTTACTAATATGCTATTATACTAGGTTAATGGGCCTAAACTTGCACATTGTATTACATAAAAAATATTACATAACAAATAAACTTGCACGCCCCACCCCTCACAAAAACACTAGGACTCTCCCAATCTGAAACACAGCCACACACACCACTTTGAGAAGAAAAAACATAAGAAGCTTTGGGAAAAATCAGCAAAGTGCATCCCTCATCTCTCCACCAACGTCCCTCGCATCGCAAGTCGTATTTTGATAGTTTTAAATGCAAAGGTACGCCTTAATCTCTTTTTTCTCATCTATCAAACCATATTATATGTTTGATGCATGTTTGCATGAAAAAAATGTAAGCCCTTGAATTATTTTCGTTTTTAAGACATGATATGCCAAAAACTTATGATTTCATTATCCAAAACTCGTGTTAATGGTGCATGAAGGAGATGCCATCATAGGGCTATGGTAATTGACGATGAGGGTTTAAGGGCCTAGACAAGCTGACAATAGGTCTTGACATGGAGGAGGGCCGCACATGTCTTGGAGGTTCGTTGCTGTGAGTATGCGGCTTCTAAGCATGGAGGGCTCGGTCCAGCAGGTTCCTTAGGGGTTTGTCATGGTCCTAGGAGGGTCAAATAATGTCTGGAAATTGTGGCTAAGGGACTAGAGTCGAGGCAAGCCAAGCATTGAACCAAATAGAGCTAGGGTTTTGTGCAAAAATTTTCATTATGTATCCTAAGCTGGTCTATGGGTTATAATGGGCTTAGTTTGGGTTGGAAAAGTTTTATTTAGGTGTTATTAGGCTTTGGTCCAAGTTTGTTAAGTTTCGAATCAATACGAGTCAAAACCGGGATGTACGTCTAAGTTTAAAAAAGAATCGAGGAAATTATCGAAAAGCTAAATTTTAAGCCTAAGGAATATTTAAGAGAGTGTTTTAAGGTAATAGTTTAAATTTGGAATGATTTGGGACGTCGTTTCGAGGTATAGGGATAATTATGAAAAAATTATGCGTTTAGGGGTAAAATAGTCATTTTACACCTAAAAATTGTTAGACGTCCTTGCAGTTCCATGAATGCTATAATACAAGTTAAAACATTTATTTTATATGTTTATGAAATTTTATGATGAAACATTAACGCTAAAAGATGTTTGCATACTTGGTTTAAAAAAAAACGATTTATATATGCTTGAATGTGAGAATACAAAAGGTTGAAGGAGGTGAATTGATTGTGACTAACACGATGACACGATGATATGATGATATATAATGCCAAAGCTCAGTTGACGGGTGAGAGTTTTCCTGATGTCCTCGTCGCCTGGTACCACTGTTATACGTAGATGGATCCATCGACTAACAGCTGATATGAAAGTCACAATTAAGGATCTGAATTCAGCGAAAGGGACACGTATACGTATATAATACAAAAGTCACAATTAAGTTTATGCACATTCATGAAAGTTATTTTATTAAAATTATTTTTTACTGTTGCATGTGATTGTATATATATTACTTGTTATCATGGTTAAGGATTGCTGAATCAATAGTCTCACTATGTGTGATCGATGCAGGTGAGCTTGATAATAATGGATGTCTTGATGGTTGATCTTGCTGCACTGAAGATGCACACAACCCGAGGACCCTCTCTAGTTTTCCGCAAACAAAATAATGTTTATGATAACTTAAAGATTTTTATGACTTATGATGCTTTGAGAGGTTTTTGAGGGGATGTTAGATTTAAGTTTATTTTTGAAATAATTTTAGTTTAGATTGGTTGACGTTTTACGACTTTATATTTTGAATTACATTCTTTTCAATTTTCAAATAATTGTTGGTGGTTTACTATTAAAATGGTGCAAAATATTTATATACATATATAAACATGTGTTCGACCGAGAGATGGGAAAAAATTATTTTTAAATATTTTAAAGAAAATCGTGTAGTGGACATTTCAATGATTCTTGGGGGCGTTGCCTAGCCTTTCGTATTATCTGGGACGCAAAATGACCATTTTACCCCTAGACTCCAAAGTTCACGATTTCGACTTTCTCTTACCTTTATTGACTCGAGCCTATCCCATAGTATCATATAAGCTTAAATTTGACTTCTAATATTTTTCTTAGACGTAAACCCGAGCCTTTAGATTTAATAACTTAATGACTAAACCATAAATCGTTTTTAACCCGAATAAATTCCAAACTTAATATTTTCTTCTCAAATTTTAAACCTAAACTTTTATCCTTAAAATACCACCGTGAGCCACGAATCACACCCTGTGAGCCCTAGTTTGAGCCACTTCCCTTTATTCCTAGCAATTTCGAACCCTAGGCCCTAATTCAAATTTTTATCCCAAAACCTTCGAAGCATCCTCTAGCCACCTAGGACCAAACCACGTCTAGCCCATCCTAAACCACCTTGAACCATCATGGACCAACGAACCTAGCCCCTGGCCATCCATCACAAAATCCGAGCCCTAAATACCCTAGAACCATTCGCCTGCCTAAAACCTCGAGCCACCAAAAACCACCTTGGACCTAACCTTGACCAGATTCTCCTGGACTCTACCTGAACCCCTCCTGACTAGCACCGATCCAACCCAAGTGCTATGCCAAGCCGCGTGGTCTTCCTTCTTCTCCCTACCATGCGAGACACCGGCCATGCCAAGGCCTGCATCAGCCCATTGGTCCACCCCGTAGGACCACTAAGAACCCTCTATTTCAAGCCTACCCCATGTTCCCTTCTCCCTGCCTCGGACGCCAGTTGTGCACGCCTCCAAGCACTCAAGCTTGCGGTTTGGCTTCCTATCGGCAAGCAGTAGTGTCCCGCCGCCCTAGGACTCTTCCTGGCCCCCCAAAACCGCCCACACCGAGCCCTTAACAAGCCATGGCCAAACCCTAGTGCACTGCCCCTCCTAGCCGAGCCCATGAAGTCCTCAACTCCATGGCTAACCCTAGAAAACCCTAGATTCATCCTCCCTTAACCATGCACGTTCTAGCCTATGTTCCACCCCTAGAAGAATCGTTTTCCATCCCTTAAACATCTTATATTGGTGCGTACCCATTGGAAATCATAACACGTTCATATACGTATATGTTCATCAAAACTTTGGAAATTATCGTCAAAACGATAAGCAATTTGAACTCAAATCTTTTTCATGCTAAAATACATAAAAACATGCATGTTATGATTTGAATGGAGCATCAAAAGAGTTTAGAAGTGTTCCTTTGCATTAAAAACGCTCGAATATTCGATCGTTAGCGTGAGTTGCGAAGATAGACGAACGAGCAATGAAAAATCCTTGAATTTTAAGCTCTTCATATTACGAATTTAGTGTGTGATGTGTGTGAGGGTCTGTTATGGAGTCTCAAAATCCTTAGGTTTCCTTTTTATTATTTTCGAAAAACCTATGTTTAAAGGTTAGGGTTTTGGTGTAGAGGCCCGTATTTCGTATTTGCAAATTTGCGGAACTATTAAAAATTTTTCTTTTTAAATAAATAACATGCCTCATTCATAAAATAAACTGATAAAAAGATTTAATGTTTAATGTAACAGCGGAAGCAAATATTGTTTTCAAACCACAACTTAAAAATAATTCGTCAAAGTAAAAACTGAGTTTGAGCATAAATAGTAAATGACAAAAATGAGGTCCTCGGGTTCCTACTACTGCCGACCCAAGCTAGCTCACTGGTCCCCGACCTCATCAGTACCTACAACAATAAAGTCTAGTGAGTCTAAAGACTCAGCATGCATATATCGTGGATAACAAGTAAATATATCATAAAATTTCGCGTAACATAAAAATATCGTATCGTAAAGCGTAAGGTGAAAATAGTCTCATGGATAATTATAAATACGTGCATATCTTAAAATCATACGTAAAAGCTTCGCTCGATAGAGCTCTGTCATAACATATCATATCGTAATTTTTGGTAGAGATAATGTTTCTACGCAAGTGGCCCATAACATAACATAACATGCACGTCTGATCAGACTAAACCACAGTATACTGGGCAGTAGAGATCATCACAGCCCTTGGACTGGATATCCGTACCCATACATAATCGTAAACCGGTCGTAAGTCACCGGATGAAGCAATCCCATAAGCGTAAGGTGGCCACAAGACATATCGCATATATATCAAAAATAAACATTTTATATTTTATGCACGTAATATAATTATAACCCTGTTTTACCGAATGAGTTGTATCGTTCTTAGGTTCGCTGCGACCTAATTCTAACATGAGAAACATGCAAATAAACTTAACTTGACCAACACTTCATAATCGAACTAGAAACGAGACAATTACGCCCAACAAACTTAGTATTCAACTATGGCTTCGTACCAACCCGAACCAACATTGAACCATCGTTTAACCTTTATTTAAATACTCCTAAAATACTGGAAAACATAACCATAGGGCTGTAATACACGAAATTAGTGAATGGAGGCCAAAATCGTGAAACGCTCTTTCGAGAGTCACATTGGCATATTACACCGTAAATTCTCGTACGATCTCTAAACTTAACCAAATCACAAATGGCCAAAAACATGACCTTCCTAACTCATTGAAGTACTGCCCAGTCAAAGGCCATAGGCTAAAAGCCAACTAAGTACTCGCACCAGCCTCCTGAACCGAACCCAAGCTGCTGTCCAAATACAGTAGCAGTACTTTTGCTTGCATCGCTTTGTTTACGAGGATATTGGCCATTGGGGCTTGAACCACCGACTGGAGCCTCTTGCCAACATCCTAAGGTATGGCTTGAACCATGGCTAAGGGCCCTAGGCTAACCACAATCCAAGCAAACACCTAAGACAACGCGACACTCGCACCCGAGAACCTTGCTGCACGCGTGGGGTGTAAAGCTTTACTTGCTGTCATTTTCATTCCAGTGGTCATATGATTGACCATGGCTTGATCTAGACATCGTGAGGTATTGTGTGAACCATGGCTAAGGGCTAAAAGCCAAACAAAATCCACACAACACCCTAAAAATCGAAAACTCACTCACCCAAAAAAGAAAATTAATGAAACCGAGGGACATGTGTTGTGTTGTTGAAAAATATCGATGGAACCGTGAGCCAAGCCATTGAAAGGTCACTTGGTCACATCCTAGGCATGCTAAGGGAGGGTTCAAACCATGGTTACAGGCCTTAGACCAACCATGATCCGAACCTTCAACTTAGACAACCCAAAACGAAAAATCATGGCTCAACTTGCAACTAAGCGGAAAGTTGCTGTCAAGCATTCATCCAGCGTGTAGGGGCTTGAAATAATGGAGCAACATGATCTTGACACACCCTAGTACATGCCTAGATGCAGCCTTGAGCACCTGGAACCGAGCCAATCCCTGAAATCACAAAAACATAACAACAGTGAAGCACAAGGAAGGGACGAAAAATTCTGTGCAGTTTTGTTTGAAAGTTGCTGTCATGATTTTGTTTTTTTTTTTTTGCTTCATGATTTATGGACATAACATGGTTTAAAAATATGTATATGACTTGATTGAAGAGAAAAGAATAACATATACATGCCTGGGATTTTGATGAATAAGAAAACAAACACTACGACGACACGGCGCGGAGGAGACGAAGTTGCTTTACTTTCTTGATTCTTGTGTTGAAGGTCACGATTTTCAGCAGCTATTCTCTTCTGAATTTATGAATGAGAGGAGGGGGTGAAGGAGTGTTAAGGAATGAAGGGGGCTACTAGGAAAATAAAGGAGTCAAAAATGCTTTGGAGAGAAGTTTCCAATGAGGAGATGGAATGATGCAAAGAATTGATTCTCCTCCCCTTTCTAAGATGCTCGAACATAAGGGAATAGATTGGCTATCTTATTGGTTTAATTAAGTGCATGAAATTGCTTAATTATTAATTATTGAGGATTTAAAATGAGGGAATTAACTATGCCATGAAAGGATTAAGGAAAGATATCAATAGAGAGTTGCCAAAACAAGCATGATTTGTTTGATTAAAGGAAGGGCCGAAATTATGCTTATTAAATGAGGTGAAATATTGCATAATTATTGAATTTTAACTCTTTAAAGTTTTAAACACTTATTATGTATTTTAGTGAATTAATAAATTGATTTGGGATAGTAATTTTTCTTGCATGCATGGCTAATTCTTAAATTAAACTTAATAACATGTTAGGGTAATATTTTCTTGAATAAAATAGGCTTAAATTAATTTATCCCAATTGGCTACACATTTTAATTTAGGCTTTTAATTAATTATTGGACATAAAGGAAATTGTTTACTAACTTAACTTCAATTAATTAAATAAATCCTTAAACATTCTTTTACATTAAAATAAATTATTCCTTGGCTTAAATTAAATTTTTGGAATATTTTCTTATTATTAATCTTATCTTAATTCTCCAACTCCAGTCCGGCCTCGCGTACTTATCCGAAAAGATAAAAACTAAACTACTGCGTTTTAAAATAAATGATCATGACTAGCAAAGTTTAAATGAATTAAACCCTCATGCATGAATAAAAATCATTTTAATTTTAAATAATAGTAATTATGCATGGCTTATACGTAATCTGATTTATCGGGTTCTACAACTCTCTCCCCCTTAAAAGAAATTTCGTCCTCGAAATTAAAACTTACCGAATAACTCGGGGTACGGACTCTTCATCTTTGGCTCAGATTCCCACGTAGTTTCCTCCTCCGAATGATTAAGCCATTTGACTTTCACTAGCTTCACTAGTTTGTTCCAAAGTTTCTTCTCCTGTCTGTCTAAGATTTGCACTGGTCTCTCTTCATATGACATGTTCGGAGTGAGCTGCAACGGTTCAAAGTTCAAGACATGCGAAGGATTCGCCATATACTTCCTCAGCATAGAGACGTGGAACACGTTGTGTACTTCGGCCAGATTCGGCGGAAGAGCAACACGATAAGCTAGCGTCCCAACCCTGTCGAGGATCTCAAATGGTCCGATGAATCTCGAAATTAGCTTTCCTTTCTTCCCAAACCGCATGACGCCTTTCATAGGTGCTATCTTGACGAAAACATGGTCGCCAACGACAAACTCTAGATCTCTCCTCCTCTGATCCGCATAACTCTTCTGTCGACTCTGAGCAGTCCTCATCCTATCACGGATCTTGATTACTATATCGACAGTCTGCTGAACAATCTCCAGACCCAATTATGATCTCTCACCTACTTCATCCCAATGAATAGGCGATCTGCACTTACGACCGTACAATGCTTCATATGGAGCCATACCTATAGACGACTGAAAATTGTTGTTATAGGTGAACAATACCAATGGCAACTTCGACTCCCAACTCCCTGAGAAATCGATGACACATGCAAGGATAAGATCTTCTAAAATCTGGATAACTCTCTCTGACTGACCATCTGTCTGGGGGTGAAAATCTGTGTTAAAAAACAACTTCGTACCCATAGCCGAATGGAAACTCTTCCAAAATGAGGAAGTGAATCTAGGTCTCGGTCAGAAACTATAGAAACGGGAATACCATGAATTCTGACTATCTCTCGGATGTACAACTCTGCATACTGAATCATGGTGTAAGTCGTCTTAATAGGCAAGAAATGCGCTGATTTGGTAAGACGGTCAACAATCACCGAGATAGCATTCGATCCTCTGACTGACTTCGGCAAACCGACAACGAAGTCCATGGTAACATTCTCCCACTTCCACTCGGGAATAGGAAAGAGGCTTGAGCATGCCTGCTGGTCTCTGATGTTCCGCTTTCACTAGCTGGCACGTAAGACACTATGATACATAACGTCTGATATCCTTCTTCATTTCGGGCCACCAATACAACAATTGCAGATCTTTGTACATCTTCGTACTCCCATGATGAATAGAGTACGGTGACATGTGGGCCTCTGATAAAATATCTGCTCGAATAGAATCACTGCTAGGAACCCATATTCTGCCTCGATATCTCACAATACCGTCGCTAACTGTATACTAGACACTGCCCTTGGCCTCATCTCTCTGTTCCACTTTGCCAACTACTCATCTGCTGACTGTCCCCTACCAATACGGTCTAGAAGAGAAGACTTAATCGTTAAAGTCATTAGATGGGGAACTCTACCTCGAGGATATGTCTCTAGATCAAACCTCTGTATCTCAAACTGAAGGGGTCTCGGAATCGCCATATGAGTCATCACTGCGACTTTCCTACTCAGTGCATCCGCAACTACATTAGCTTTGCCCGGGTGGTTGCTAATGTCACAGTCATAGTCCTTCACTAGCTCCAACCAACGCCTCTGACGCATATTAAGCTCTTTCTGCGTAACGAAGTACTTGAGGCTCTTATGGTCGGTAAAGATCTGGCACTTCTCTCCGTACAAATAATGCCTCCAAATGTTCAAGGCGGCTGCCAACTCTAGATCATGGGTAGGGTAATTCTTCTCATGGATTTTCAACTGACGAGAAGCATGTGCTATTAACTTCCCATGCTGCATCAACACTGCGCCTAAACCGAGCTTCAAAGCATCGGTGTACAAAACAAAGTCCCCGGGCCCCGACGGCATGGCCAATACTGGTGCTGAGATAAGAGCTTGCTTCAAAGTATCAAAGCTCTTCTGACACTCCTCGCTCCACACAAATTTCGCATTCTTCTTTGTCAACGACGTGAGTGGAACTGCGATAGAGGAGAATCCCTGAATAAACTTCCGATAATATCCTGCTAGCCCAAGGAAACTACGGATCTCTGATGCATTCTGCGGCACAACCCAATCTCTGACTGCTGCAACTTTGGCTGGGTATACCTCAATACCGCTGCTAGAAACGATGTGGCCTAAGAACGCCACCTTCTCTAACCAGAACTCACAGTTACTAAACTTTGCGAATAACTTGTGCTTCTGTAAGGTCTGCAAAACTGCGGTCAGATGTCTGTTGTGCTCCTCATGATTCTTTGAGTAGACGAGGATTTCGTCTACGAATACAATCACGAATTGATCAAGATACGGATGAAATACGCGATTCATGAGATCCATGAAGATCGCAGGCGCATTCGTCAAACCGAACGGCATCACAAGGAACTCGAAGTGGCCATAACGAGTCATAAAAGGAGTCTTGAGAACATCAGCATTTTTCACCCTCAATAGGTGATAACCAGAACGCAAATCAATATTTGAGAATACTGAGGCTCCCTTCAACTGGTCAAATAAATCTTCAATCCCTGGAAGTGGGTATTTGTTCTTTACTGTAACCTGTTCAACTCCCGGTAATAAATACAGAGCCTCATCGAACCATCCTTCTTCTTCACGAATAAGACTGGCGCGCCCCATGGTGAAAAACTCAGGCGAATGAACTCCTTGTCAAGAAGTTCCTGAATATGCTTCTTGAGTTCTGCCATCTCAGTCAGTGCTAATCGGTACGACGCTTTTGATATAGGTGCGGTACCTGGCATAAGCTCAATAGAAAACTCCACCTCTCGCACAGGTGGCATACTAGAGACGTCATCAGGAAAAACGTCTAGAAAGTCCCTGACAACTGGGACATCGGAGGCTGACCGACTGGGTGTCTCGGGAACAGATACAAAAGTCGCCAAAAACGCACGATACCCTCTACGCATGAGCTTCCTAGCCTGGACACAACGTATTATACGCGGTAAAGGAAAGTACCTGTCTTGCTCGAATAAGAACTGCTTTCTCCAAAGAGGTCGGACTAAAACAGATCTCCGCTGGAAGTCAATAAAAACTCTGTTCCTTAATAGCCAGTCCATACCCAGAATGATGTCAAACTCTGGCATCGGCAGTACGATAAGATCGGCATAAATAAGATTACCATGAAGCTCGAGGTCTATGTCTCGGATCACATTAGTAGCTGCCAGCTCCTCTCAAGAAGGCAACACTACTGAATATGCTACATCTAGCCTAATGGTCTTGATCTGGAGAAAATTCGCAAAGGTCACCGAAATGAATGAATGTGTAGCCCCTGAATCTATCAAGGCATTCGTAGCTGAACCAGCTATAAAAAATATCCCTGAAAGGTTGGAACATCAAGCTGAACCCAATAGTTACGAGAACTAACTTATAGACATGCGAAGGTCAAAGTTCTTCTAACCTAAATTCCCGAAATTAACACTGATTAGAACATGCAATCCTATAATAATTTCTATGTTCAGAATCTTAACCCAAACCATCGAAACAATAACTTTCAAATATAAACTTAAAGCTTTAAGATACCTGTCAACAGCATAGTCTCCGGGTTCCTCTCCGCTGCATGAAGGGCAAAAACTCTGCCTTGGGTAGGCAGACTCCCCTAAGGGAAATTCTTCAGTAGGTGGTCAGGACTACCACACTTGTAGCACTTCCCTGAGCCATACATACAAGCTCCAGCGTGACGGCGTGTGCACTTAGCACAAACTGGATAATCCGTGGCCCTCGAGATTACACGTCCCTACTGCTGCTGTCCTCATGGGCTGTGGAAAGGCCTCTTACTCTGATGCTACTGATGGGGAGGGCGGTGCGGTGCTTGGACTGGTCGCTTGCCCTGGCGGTCTCTCTCAATATCATTCAGATCCTACTCTGCAGCTAGGGCTCTGGAGACAGCGACATCATAAGTAGTAGGGCCAGCGACCTTAACATCACGGCGCAAGATCGGCCACATACCATCCATAAACTGCCTCAACTTGGCTCCAGCATCATTTGCAATCAGGGGTACAAAATGGCAACCCCTCTCAAACTTACGGATGAACTCCGTAACAGTCATGTCACCCTGCCTCAGGGTCATGAACTCCCTGGTGAACCTGGAACGCACCTTGTTAGTAAAATATTTGGAGTAGAATACCTGTGTAAAGCGCGTCCAGCTCAGAGTAGTCAAATTCAAGGCTACGGATGCTCCTTCCCACCACAAGCAGGCGTTTCCTCCAAACAGATAGGTTGCACAATGGACCCTATCCTCGTCTCCAAGCTCCATAAACTCGAAACTAACCTCGAGGGACTTAATCCAGCCCTCGGCAATCATAGGATCTGTCGTCCCTGAGAACTCCTTCGGTCTCATCTTCATGAACCGCTCATAGGTAGCCTCAGCCCCCGTCTGCCTGGCTACCCCAGCATTGTTCCCCGCAAACTGCGTCATTCCGGGTAGCATCTGGGCATTCATATCCGGTGGAGGGGGCGGAGGTAAATCTCTCTCTTGTCTAAGATCCTCACCGTCCTCATGACGATGCTCATAATCTCTCATGTGCTCAGGAATGCGTCTACGAGGCATACTGTCCCATACATATAACCCATACGTAACCAACGTGCATAATTCCATTATTTCTTTAAATTTAAATAAATACTGCATAATCATAATCTTGACATAAATCATTTCATGGAAACATGCTGTTAAAGTATTTCATGCTTTAAACAAAATGCGTAAACATAAAAATTACAGACAGAAGACATGACTTCGTGAGCTTCTCGAGATCAGTAGTAGTACAACCCTTTACAAGAACATAGGCTCTGATACCAACTGTAGAGGCCCGTATTTCGTATTTGCAAATTTGCGGAACTATTAAAAATTTTTCTTTTAAAATAAATAACATGCCTCATTCATAAAATAAACTGATAAAAAGATTTAATGTTTAATGTAACAGCGGAAGCAAATATTGTTTTCAAACCACAACTTAAAAATAATTCGTCAAAGTAAAAACTTAATTTGAGCAAAAATAGTAAATGATGAAAATTAGGTCCTCGAGTTCCTACTACTGCCAACCCAAGATAGCTCACTGGTCCCCGCCCTCGGTCCCGACCTCATCAGTACCTACAACAATCAAGTCTAGTGAGTTTAAAGACTTAGTATGCATATATCGTGGATAACAAGTAAATATATCATAAAATTATGCGTAACATAAAAATATCATATCGTAAAGCGTAAGGTGAAAATCGTCTCATGGATAATTATAAATACGTGCATATCTGAAAATTATACGTAAAAGCTTTGCTCGATAGAGTTCTATCATAACATATCATATCATAATTTTTTGTAGAGATAATGTTTCTACGCAAGTGGCCCATAACATAACATAACATGCACGTCTGATCAGACTAAACAACAGTATACTGGATATCCGTACCCATACATAATCGTAAACCGGTCGTAAGTCACCGGGTGAAGCAATCCCATAAGCGTAAGGTGGCCACAAGACATATCGCATATATCTCAAAAATAAACATTTTATATTTTATGCACGTAATATAACTATAACCCTATTTTACCGAATGATTTGATTCGTTCCCAGGCTCGCTGCAGCATAATTCTAACTTGAGAAACTTGCAAATAAACTTAACTTGACCAACACTTCATAATCGAACTAGAAACGAAACAATTACGCCCAACAAACTTAGTATTCTACCATGGCTTTGTACCAACCCGAACCAACATTGAACCATTGTTTAACCATGATTAAAATACTCCTAAAATACTGGAAAACATAACCATAGGGCTGTAATACACGAAAATAGTGAATGGAGGCCAAAATCGTGAAACGCTCTTTCGAGAGTCACTTTGGTACATTGCACCGCAAATTCTCGTATGACCTCTAAACTTAACCAAATCACGAACGGCCAAAAACATGACCTTCCTAACTCATTGAGGTACTGTCCAGTCTAAGGCCATAGGCTAATATCCAACCAAGAACTCGCACTAGCCTCCTGAATCGAACCCAAGCTTCTGTCCAAATACAGTAGCAACACTTGTGCTTGCATCGCTTCGTTTACAAGGCTATTGGCCATTGGGGCTTGAACCACGGACCAGAGCCTCTTCCCAACATCCTATGGTGTGGCTTGAACCATGGCAAAGGGACCTAGGCCAACCACAATCCAAGCAAACACCTAAGACCACGCGACACTCCAACCCGAGAACCTTGCTGCACGCGTGGGGTGTAAAGCTTTACTTGCTGTCATTTTCATTCGAGTGGCCATATGATCAACCATGGCTTGATCTAGACATCGCGAGGTATTGTGTGAACCATGGCTAAGGGCTAAAAGCCAACCAAGATCCACACAACACCCTAAAAATCGAAAACTCACTCACCCAAAAAAGAAAAAAATGAAACCAAGGGACATGTGTTGTGTTGTTGAAAAATATCGATGGAACCATGAGCCAAGCCATTGAAAGGTCACTTGGTCACATCCTAGGCATGCTAAGGGAGGGTTCAAACCATGGTTACAGGCCTTAGACCAACCATGATCCGAACCTTCAACTTTGACAACCCAAAACCAAAAACCGTGGCTCAACTTGCAACTGAGGGGAAAGTTGTTGTCAAGCCTTCATCCAGCGTGTAGGGGCTTGAACTAATGGACCAACATGATCTTGACACACGCTAGTACGTGCCTATATGCAGCCTTGAGCACCTTGAACGGAGCCAATCCCTGAAATCACAAAAACATACCAACCGTGAATCAGAAGGAAGGGCCGAAAAATTCTGTGCAGTTTTGTTTGAAAGTTGCTGTCATGATTTCGTTTCTTTTTTTTTGCTTCATGATTTATGGACATAACATGGTTTAAAAATATGTATATGACTTGATTGAAGAGAAAAGAATAACATATACATGCCTTGGATTTTGATGAATAAGAAAACAAACACTACGACGAGACGGCGCGGAGGAGACGGAGTTGCTTTGCTTTCTTGATTCTTGTGTTGAAGGTCACGATTTTCAGCAGCTATTCACTTCTGAATTTTCGAATGAGAGGGGGTGATGGAGTGTTAAGGAATGAAGGGGGCTACTAGGAAATATAGGAGTCAAAAATGCTTTGGAGGGAAGTTTCCAATGAGGAGATGGAATGATACAAAGAATCGATTCTCCTCCTCTTTCTAAGATGCTCGAACATAAGGGTATAGATTGGCAAACTTATTGGTTTAATTAAGTGCATGAAATTGCTTAATTATTGAGGATTTAAAATGAGGAAATTAACTATGCCATGAAAGGATTAAGTAAAGGAAAGATATCAATAGAGAGTTGCCAAAACAAGCATGATTTGTTTGATTAAAGGAAGGGCCGAAATTATGCTTATTAAATGAGGTGAAATATTGCTTAATTATTGAAATTTTTACTCTTTAAAGTTTTAAACACTTATTATGTATTTTAGTGAATTAATAAATTGATTTGGGATAGTAATTTTTCTTGCATGCATGGCTAATTCTTAAATTAAACTTACTAACATGTTAGGGTAATATTTTCTTGAATAAAATAGGCTTAGATTAATTTATTCCAATTGGCTACACATTTTAATTTCAGCTTTTAATTAATTATTGGACATAAAGGAACTTGTTTACTAACTTAACTTCAATTAATTAAATAAATCCATAAACATTCTTTTAAATTAAAATAAATTATTCATTGGCTTAAATTAAATTTTTGTAATATTTTCTTATTATTAATCTTATCTTAATTATCCAACTCCAGTCCGGCCTCGCGTACTTATCTGAAAAGATAAAAACTAAACTACTGCGTTTTAAATAAATGATCATGACTAGCAAAGTTTAAATGATTTAAACCCTCATGCATGAATAAAAATCATTTTAATTTTAAATAATAGTAATTATGCATGGCTTATACGTAATCAGATTTATCGGGTTCTACATTTGGGCTTTTTAGTTTTGGAGTAATTAGGCCCATTAATCTTAGGTAAATTAGGCTCATTAAGACCTATTTAATTGTAAAATAAAAGTTAATAAAGATTTGGTTTCAAAATTAATACCGTTGGGCCTTTAAAAGGCTTTCGTTTGTCTAAAATCGGCTTCCCGAATAAAGTGGAGCTCATCTCGTAAAATAATTTGGACTCCAGTATTTTTTATAAAATTTTAATCATATTTAATTGTATTATCAAGCCTCGAAAATATTTAACGAAATTTTTATATCTCGATCGTCCCCGGTCTCCTTTCCCCATCCTAGTATTGAATGTTCGGACAAAATCCTTCAATTTCATGAAATCATGTAAGCATTGAAGTATGTAAAATATATATTTTAAACATTTAAATCAATTAAATAAAATAAATAAGCAATTCAAATAATTTGCATGCATGCGGTTTACGTGAACTGATTTTTCGGGCGTTAGAGATTGAACAAATGACTATTCAGTTTGGTAGTTAAGAGTAGATAAACTAAATGATAAATGAACACATGAATGTTTATTGATCGGAGACTTCAATACTTCTATGTCACACCTTCTTCCTCAAGGAATATTTGTACTAAAGGACTTGCGATTACAAGTGATTTGAAATTACCCACTTGAGTAGGACTCAACATTGCCTAACTAAAATTCTTAGTGAAACTGAAACTGAAAAACTTAGAACAATAGAGTTCATTGTCCACAACTTATGTGAACTAAACTGAAGAATTTTGGTGCACGAATGTGATCCTTGATATGATCAGATAAATAACAAATCAGCATGTGCTTCTTCTTTAATATTACTTCTTGCAATAATTTTGCAAACAGATTTGGCTTTGTTTTCAGTTGAGGATTTTGGTTGATGGCTGGTTTGTAACGACCCATTACAGGCCCAGTGGACCGCCCATACGGCCCACTGCCCCGATCGACCCAAGCCTATCCCGATCTTGGGCTCCCTCAAAGGGGCCTTTTCCCTCACGGGCTTTCCATAGGCGCCGTACGGGTTACTCATAGGATCTCAAGATCGGGATAGCCTTGGGTCGATCGGGGCAGTGGGCCGTATGGGCGGTCCACTGGGCCTGTAATGGGTCGTTACATGGTTCAACTTATCATATATTGTAATGCCCGGTTACTCGTACAAATGATAATAATGCGTTTATGTCGTTTATTATGTAGTTATTTAGCTCATTAGATTTCACGTGATGATTGAGGTATCAATATTGAGATTGAACAAGATTTTTATATTGTTCAAGGTGTATTGAGAATGAATATATGTCAAAATAGTGATGGTAAGATGTGTAGGTAGAAGTAGTGTAATGAAGTTGGTAGGAAATGAGATGAAAATATGGTAGTTCTTACGAGTTTTAGCATAATCATTTGAATATTGATCCAAATTGTGTGAGGCCATAACTATTGGAAAGCCAAGATATAATGCTATAACTTTCATGTTTTGGGATTTGTCCAAATCATTGTGAAAGACAAGCCAAAAGTGCCCCGAAGTGTGTCGTGTGTATCGTCATTCCCTCATTGACACATGTTAGATGAATAAGTATAACTTTTTACTCATACCACCAAATGACATGAAACCAGTTGGAGATTCAAGCCAAGACCTAGAGCTACAACTTTCATGTTTACCAAGTTTTCAAATTATGAAGGGAAGAGCTGTTTCTGGAGCGATCTTTGATGAAGCAGTGCGTAGAGACAGAATAGGTGGCGCCCGAGCGGTAGAAAATTACCGCCCGAGCGCCGGTACACTACAATTATACAAATTTTACAGAACATTCCGCGCCCAGGCGGTAGAAAATGGCCACCTGAGCGCCGCTTTGTATAAGAAAGATAAGATTCGACTTTCTGAGTTATTTCTTCAGTACCTTCCCTTCCTTAGCAGCAAGAACTCGAGGGAAACACAAGAAATTTTCCTCCAAGTGCTTTCTTCTTCATTCCCTTCATCATTTTGAAGTAAGAACTTAGTTCTCCATCACAAGAACTTCATAAGGGTGTAAGTTTTCATCTCTTTTGGTTATTATAAATGTAGAGAAGTAAACTTCACCTAGAATAGACATAGTAATTGAATTATTGATATGTTTGACAGCATAGGAACAAGGAACATCGTCTCAAACCAGTGTTCTTACGCTTGGAGTGTATTTTGGCATGTTCTTGAAGTAATACATGAGTAGTATTATGATTTCAAATACTTCCCATTTATTGTTGCTATATGCACATTGTTAGTATGTTTATTAATGAAAACATAGCACCATATTCCATTGTTATGTATTAAATATGTAAGGAACTCATGAATATTGAAGAGGGTGCTATGTCATGTACACGAACATGAACATGAAAAGAAAATGACTGATTTTACATGATATAGAGCTTGTTGACATCATGGGTGGTTTTAAGTCCACCAAAGCTATAGGCCAATATATGTTCATGGGGCGTGGGGTTGCGAAAGGTTGTTCCCTGATGTCCAACACAGTAGTAGCTATATAATAAAGCAAGTACAGTAGTACAGGTCAACAAACGAGGCTCAAGTACAAAAATGAACATGAATATATTCTATGATATGACATGGTTTAAAGATTGATTGTAGTCACGACTTGATATGTATGTTCTATCGACACATATTGATACGTACAAGTGCCAACTTATTGAGTTTTATAAACTCACGTAGCTCATGTATTACAGGATCAGGTAGTGAAGATGCATAAGATGCTGGTTTGCCAATGGATGCTTGTGACGTGCCTCACCTCGACAAGAACCGGGACTTCTTATTGTATAGCTTCCGCATATGTATTATAATGAATTTGATGTCAGGGTTTGAAACAAGTTTTACGATGTTTATGTCTATGTATATAATGATACAAAATATATTTTGTATGTCAAAATATGATTATAGATACGTGTTATTGTTGTTGATTAAGTTTTTGGTATAGACAAAATATAGGGACATCATGGCAAAATTTTTATAAACCGTCAAATTGATGCCCCTTATTTGAAATGCTTCATAATATAGGTATATCATACAAACCCTATTTTGATTATGGTAATTATGTCAAGTATAGAGTAAGGGTGTGGAATTTTAGAGTGGTATTAAAGCCCACGGTTCTTCGAGAGGGAAGACACTGCACTTATCCATACACGGGGAACTCGGCAGTAAGTATCTTTGTATTCCATATTTTATGCTAAGTTATGTGTCTATGTATCCTACATGTTTGTTAAGATAAACATCGATCCCACCTAAACGTAAGGTACATGAAGGAGAGTCATCTAAGGGCAAGGCCCAACAACCGATGAAGGCAGTACGCCACGACCGGTAGATAATTTTGCTCAACTGCTCCAACAACAAGCGAAAGTTCATGGGGAGCAGATACAACAATTAATTGAGATGCAACGAACTACACATGAGATAGCACAAGCACAAACCATTCTACCCAGACAAGGGCCTATTCAAACTTATGTGTTATGATCGTTTTCGACGTCTGAATCCTCCGGAATTCATGGAAAGCACCGATCCAGCAGTAGCAGAAGAATGGATTAAATAATTGGAGTCCATCTTCTCCTACCTTGATATGGAAGTTGCTGACAAAGTAACGTGTGCCATCTTTTTGTTAACGAAACATGCAAGAATATGGTGGGAGAGTGCAAGTGTGGCATTACATGCGAGACCATTGACATGGGATACATTTAAGTCAACGTTTTGCAACAAATATTTCAGTAAAGATGTACGAGCCAAGAAAGCCAGTGATTTCCTCAATTTGAAGCAAGGAACCATGTCAATGACTTAATACATACAACAATTCGAGGCTGAAGTCCAATATGTACCATATATTGCACAAGATGACACCAGTAAGGGCGAACACTTCATGCAGGGACTTCGCTCTAAAATTAAATGAGACGTACGAATGTCGAAAGTTGCAACATATTGGGAGATAGTTGAAAGAGCAATTATGGCAGAACAGGATGAACAAGATATTGACCGAGACAGGCAACAGCAAAGGCAACAGTACTTTCATAAGAGCCAAAGAACAGGACAAGGCAAAAAGACCGATAACAGAGGTACTAGACCCGAGGAATTCCGTGGCAAGGGTCCCCCTCCACGTAAAGAACAGGACAGACCACCTTGTCCTAAATGTGGCAAAATTCACGGCGGGAAATGTATGCAAGGTTCCAATGTTTGTTATCGTTGCAAATAACCAGGGCATCTCGCTAGAAATTTTCCAGGAAGTTCTGATAAAGTACTGTGACGCCTTTTCTCCATGACTAAAGAAGAAGTGGATGCGGATACATCTATGATCACTGGTATTTTCTTGATTTCTGGTATTACTGCTATTATTTTACTAGACTCAGGAGCCACACATTCCTTTATTTCGGAATCGTTTGTAAGGAGAATGGGCATTACAGCAAGTACAACAGAGACACAACTCGCCATATCCTTACCTTCTGGGCAAGAATTATAGACAGATCAGATTGTACGAGGGTGTCCAATATATGTCCAAGGCCATCAGATGTATGCTGAATTGATAGTTTTGAAAATGACCGATTTTGATGTGATATTGGGAATGGATTGGCTCTCGAAGTATAGAGTTACTATTGATTGTGGCATAAAGATGACCAAGTTTGCACCAGTAGGAGCTGAACCATTCACGATAGCAAGTGCGGGTATATCCTTACCTGTGGGGACCCGAACCGAATTCGTCTTCTTAATTATCATTAGGATCAATTAATTAATTTGGGTCTAATTTTTTTAAAAAAAATATATAAGTGCGGAACATTTGATAATCAGTCTGATATAAACATCAAAAGTAAAGTACAAGTCTTGTACAAAATACATTTATCCCAAACTAAGGTTCAACAACTACATCAAGTGCTGAAATCAAATCAACTTCTAAGTCCGGATCTCCACGCTAATCTTGAATCTCTCATCCTTTTCGTGACCCTGATCTTGTCCCACCTGTTGTCATGCACACATACAAACACAACAACAGCCGGATAACTCCGGTGAGAATATAATTCCCAGTATAAACAACATATACATGCAATCATATAAACAGATATAAAAGCATGAAACATATATAAATAACATGTATCATAATCAAAAATCATGAATCGATATTGTAACGCCCCGAAAATTTAAAGGTCCACGCGAACCGCATGCATTTGAATTATTAAATGCTCCTGTATTTTAATTAAATGTTTTAATTGCATTAATTAATTACGTTGTGCATATTGACATGTTTAAATATACTTTTCTACATGGTTGCATTAACATGTATTTTTAAAAGGTTATTCGAGTTGCGATCGAGGAACGGAGACCGAGGGCTGAAAATGGAAAATGA
Source organism: Primulina tabacum (assembly GCF_025594145.1). Classification (NCBI taxonomy): domain Eukaryota; kingdom Viridiplantae; phylum Streptophyta; class Magnoliopsida; order Lamiales; family Gesneriaceae; genus Primulina; species Primulina tabacum. The sequence goes on from NC_134561.1 coordinate 14,120,025, forward strand.
TTTTATTAAATAATTTTTTTTAATTATTTAAAATATAAGTGATGTTTTTTATTAATTTTGAAAATAAGGGGTTTTGAAGTGAATTTATATGCCGGGACGTAATTTTTATCGATGTTAGATTTTCATTAAAAATGCAAACGTTTTGGCAAACCGACTAATAAATTCACAAACTTATTCAAGCAAAATTATTTTTGATATCTTAATTAAATACTTTTGGGCAAGTAGGCTAAATTAAGCTTATTAGATGGCTTAAGCCTAATTAATAAATAATTAACTATTTAATACTCAAAAACCCACCCCAAACCCTACTCAACTCACGCCTCACACACACTCAAACTCCTAGCAACCCTAAAGCACACACCACACGAGGAATTGGAAGAAAAATTGTGAGCTTTTTAAGAAAAATTCAACCTAGTCTCCTACGTCAAAGTTCTTCGCATCGCCATCGAATATTCGTGCGTTTAAAACGCAAAGGCACGCCTTAATCTTTTTTTTCTCATCTTTCACACCATATTATGTGTTTGATACATGATTGCATGAAAAACATGATACAACTTTTATATTTTCGTCTTTATGGCTATACATGCACAAAACAAGAGTTTTTCTTTTTTAAAACTCCTCCTATTGATGCACAAACGGGCTGCCATGGTAGGAAAACTTGAAAGGATGTTTTTCCACATGTTTGAGGGTCCACAGATGAAGGTTTAAGGGCTGGAAATTAGGGTGAAGTATGATGAACGAAAATTGGAGATGCATTGGCTTAGGGTTTCGATTTTTCTTACTAGGGGAACACGGCTCTTGCGTCATCGATTTCTCAGGGAGTTGGGAGACGAACTTGCCACTGGTTGAGTTCACCTATAACAACAGTTTTGCAGTCGTCTATAGGTATGGCTCCGTATGAAGCACTGTATGGCCATAAGTGCAGATCTCCTGTTCATTGGGATGAAGTAGGAGAGAGAGCAGAGTTGGGCCCGGAGATTGTTCAGCAGGCAGCAGATGTAGTAGTCGAGATCCATGATAGGATGAGGACTGCTCAGTGCCGACAGAAGAGTGATGCCGATCAGCGGAGGAGAGAGTTAGAGTTTGCAGTGGGCGATCATGTCTTCGTGAAAGTGGCACCTATGAAGGGTGTCATGAGGTTTGGCAAGAAAGGGAAGCTCAGTCCGAGATTCATTGGACCATTTGAGATCCTCGACAGAGTTGGGACGCTAGCTTATCGTGTGGCTCTTCCGCCGAATCTGGCCGGAGTACACAATGTCTTTCACGTCTCCATGCTGAGGAAGTATATGGCAAATCCTTCGCATGTGCTGAATTTCGAGCCGTTGCAGCTTACTCCGAACTTATCTTATGAGGAGAGACCCGTGCAGATCCTAGACAGACAGGAGAAGAAGCTTCGGAACAAGCTGGTTAAGCGAGTCAAAGTCAAATGGCTCAACCATTCTGAGGAGGAAGCTACGTGGGAGTCTGAGCCGGAGATGAGAGATCGATACCCCGAGTTATTCGGTGAGTTCTAGTTTCGAGGACGAAATTTATTTTAAGGGGGGAAGGATTGTAGAACCCGTAAATCAGTCTACGTATAAGCCATGCATAATTCTAGATTTTTAAATTTAATTGACTACATTGCATGATTATTTTAAATGCATTTCTTTGAAGTTAATTATTTTATTATTTCAGTTCAGTAGTTTGATTTTTAGCATTTCAGTTATTTCAGTGAGGCCGGACTGGAGTTGGAGTTTTGAGATAGAATTTAAGATCCAGAAAATATTTCCAGAAGTTAATTTAGCTAGCAAGTAAGTTCATTTAAGTTAGAAAGGGAGGTTTGAGGATTTAATTTAATTATTTGAGGTGATTAAGAAATGAACTCATTTAAGTTATTTAATTAAGGGGTTAGCTCACTAAATTAATTAAAGGATTAGTAAAGTTTTTAAGGGTTATTAATTCACTAGATAATTATTTTTCCCTTCCTTTTATTTAGTGAATTTCGGCCACCCCCTTAGACTATTAAACAATTCATTTGCCTTGCCACCTTTGACCCTTTCTTGTATTTAATTAGGAAGATAATTCTTTGATCTTTCTAGCACCATTTAATGATCTAATTAGCATTATCCTATCCTAGTCTAGCATGTAAAAATCGGCCACTACCTCTAGAAACATCCACCAACTCATTTGATATCAAACTAGAATTCAAAATTTAAAATGAGAAGACTTGGTCTTGGATCTTCCTTATATCTTGCACCCACTTCCCTCACCCTCCTAACCATCTTTTCCCCCCTCTTCTTTTCGAAAATTCAGAGTGAATTCAGACTCATTTTCAGAGGTAAAAATCGTGAGGTACGTAGCCAAAAAGAAGAGAGAAAAATTGAGAGCAAGGTAAGGTAGAAAAGGAAGCCACTCCGTCTCCTCCGCGCCGTCTCGTCTCTTCTTTTCGTTTTCATTTCAAACGATAACCAGGCATGTCTAGATTCTTTCAAAACCTCAATCAAGTCATATTATCATTTATTTTCAGTACATGATCAAGATTTATCATTTCAAAAAAACCGAAATTTTCAGTAGACTAGAAACGAAAATTCTGCACAGATTTTTTATCGACTTCCATGCTTCACGATTGGTATGTTTAGTTTCTATTTCAGGGATGGATCGTTCCAGGGGCTCGAGGATGCATACGGACATGTACTAGGACATGTTAGGGCCATGTTAGAACGTTTATTTCAGTCCCATGCTTGCTGGAAAAACCGAAATGACAGCAAGCCCCATAGGTGCATAAAATGGTGTTCGAAAATTTCAGTTTCCTATCATGAGGGTTTGATCTGATCTTGGCTGCCCTAAGGGCTCTTAGCCATGGTTAGATCACTCCCCTAGCATTTCTAAGATGTGACGAAGTCGCCCTTTTGGTGGCTTGGTCCATGGTGCATCGGTTTTAATCAAATCAACAAAAACAGCCCCTTTCCCCATTCGGCTTCTTCATTGGTTCAGCATATGGTTTCGGTTTTTGGTTGCTTGGTATGCATCTTGGTTGGCCTATGGCCCATATCCACGGTTCATACCATGCCCCTTTATGTCTAGATTGTGCCATGGTCAATTAAATGGCCTCTGGAACGACGCAAGACATCGATCTAGGCAAAACACCACACACGCATGCACGTTGGTTCTCGGTTGGAGTTTCGGTTGTGTTTTGGTGTGACGCGGATTGTGGCTGGCCTAGGGCCCTTAGCCATGGTTCAAATCACTCCTTGGGATGTTGGTAAGAGTCTCTGGTCGGTGGTTCACGCCCCAATGGCCGGTAGTCTCGAAAATAACACAAGTTACACGATTGTACAGTTGCTGGAAAATTACAGCAAGTTGCTGTGTCGGTTCGGTGGCTCGTTCGAGTTCTTGGTTGGCTTTTAGCCCATGGCCTTGGACTGGACAGTGCCTCATTGAGTTAGGAAGGTCATGTTTTTGACTGTTTGTCATTTGGATCATTTTTGAGGTCGTACGAGAATTTACGGTGCGATGTGCCAAATTGACTCTCGAAAGAGCGTTCCGTGTTTTGGCCTCCATTTCACCTAGATTTCGACCCTATCATTTTAGGAGCATTATTTTACGATTTTTCAGCGTATTTTAATCATGACTATACGTCGGTTCGGTGTCGGTTCAGGTTGGATCGGAGTCATGATTAAATGCGAAGTCATTAGGCGTCATAATCGCATCTTTTGAACTAAATTGCATAGTTGGTCAAGTTTAAGCTATTGCATATTTTTCATGGCACAGTTAGGTTGCAGCGAGCCTCGGAACGATCCAATCCAATCCAGTTGGTAAATTTACGGGACATTTTCATTATGCCAGTTAATTATTTTACGTGCATTAAATAGAAAATGATTATTTTTGAGATTTATGCGATATGGCTTGTGGTTCATTCACTATGTGGGAGTGTTATTTTATACGGTCGCCAGTGACCGATCAGTTCAGGATGGTACCACCCGGTCGCCAGTGACCGGCCAGCTCAGTTCAGTTTCAGCCTCCCCGGTAGCCAGTTACCGATCAGTTCAGCTTAGTGCAGTGGCCACAGGCGTAAAACATAATCTCAACAGAAAATTTTATCAGTTATTTCAGTACAGGCTCCAAGGAGCAAACATTTTTTTTACTGTGATTATCAGTTCAGTTATGCACGTATTATAATTGCTCAGTACAGATTATTTTCAGCATGCCTCAGGACAGGATATGTTAACTCATGCATATTTAAATTCAGATTTTTACTTGTTACCTGTGATATATGAATGCTGAGTCTTTAGGCTCACTAGACTTGATTGTTGTAGGTACTGATGAGGCCAGGGCCGAGGGCGGGGACCAGTGAGCCAGCTTGGGTCGGCAGTAGTGGCACCCGAGGACCTCAGAGCAGCAGTTGTTATTTTATTCCGCAAATATTTTATCAGTCGTTGAATATTTTTAAATTGTGATTTTTGGCAAACTTTATTTTCTTCCGCTGCAATATTTTGAAATATTGAACTTGATTCACCATTGATTTTATGAATGAGGCCATTTAAGTTCTTTTAAAAATAAAATTTTTAATTTTCCGCAAATTTTCAAGCTAGAAGTTACAGGGCATCTGCATAGGTTGACCACAAAAGGGCTGGAACGAATGCTGTGGACGAGTTGCTCCATGGGAGCCGCACATGGCTTGTTCGGGTATGGGTGAAGGGACGGCTGCTGTCGGGGTGTTAGCATCTGTCCAACAGATTACCTAGGGTTTGCTGAGGGTCCTAAGAGGGTGGCCAAGGGTCTGGTCATGCGGCTAATGGGCTGGGGTCGAAGCTAGGCGAGGTTTGAATCACACTAGAACTAGGACTCTTTGTGCAGAAATTTCAGTAGCTGATATGGGTGTGTTCGAGGGTTCTGATTAGAATATTTTTTGTTGAAAAAGGTTTAGTTATGTGTGAGGAAGCTTTGGTTCAAGTTTGGTTAAGTTTCGAGTCCATACGAGTCAAAATCGAGAAAAACGTTTAAGTTTAAAAAACGAATTGGGAAACGCCTAGTTTTAAGCTTTATAAAATTATGAAAAATTATATTTAAGCTCAAATAATTATTAAAAGTCTAAATTTTTGATTTGGGAATTTTATATTAAGGTTTGGTTTAATTTGAGATTAAAACGCAGTAATACATATTTAAAGATTAAATTAAAAGTCCTCGATTTAGGCTAAATAAAAATATGAGAAAATTCGTGTAGGATTAAATAATTATTTGGGACTTGTTAGAGTCAATGAAATTAAGAAAATTTCAAAAACGAGAAATTATATATACATGGGTAAAACGGTATTTTTACATCGGAAAATTAGTAAACGTCATGGCAGTGCCCTATTTGCTGTTTTATATTTAAAAAACGAATTGGGAAACGCCTAGTTTTAAGCTTTATAAAATTATGAAAAATTATATTTAAGCTCAAATAATTATTAAAAGTCTAAATTTTTGATTTGGGAATTTTATATTAAGGTTTGGTTTAATTTGAGATTAAAACGCAGTAATACATATTTAAAGATTAAATTAAAAGTCCTCGATTTAGGCTAAATAAAAATATGAGAAAATTCGTGTAGGATTAAATAATTATTTGGGACTTGTTAGAGTCAATGAAATTAAGAAAATTTCAAAAACGAGAAATTATATATACATGGGTAAAACGGTATTTTTACATCGGAAAATTAGTAAACGTCATGGCAGTGCCCTATTTGCTGTTTTATATGCTAATATGATTATGTAACATGTTTATGAATTTTTACATGTTGAAATATGAATTTTTAAATGTCATGGATTATTAAGGGTTAAAGTGGACATTTAAAAGATATGTTGAATGCTTGGTTTCCAAATAAAAATGATATTATGCATGTTTTTATAAAGTGATGATAACATGTTGAAGGACGTGAAGGGATTTTGACTACTACATGTTGGAAATATCGTGAGGGTTATGGTCCCAGTGGGAGCCCGACGACCGTGTTTTCCTTGGATACGGATATGAATACGAATACGAATATGTTAATACGTTGGCCAGGGCCCAGTTGATCGGGAAGAGTGTTGCCGGTGTCCCCCGCTACCCAGTACTGTAGTTTTCTCTAGATGAATCCATCGCCCAATACGATAAAGAATACGAGTCACAATCACGATCTGAATTCAACAAACACGAACATGAACATGAAGATGAATATGGATATGAATATAAATATGTTTATGTGATATGTTTATGTTTTTGAAAATGTTTAAGTTTAAAGTTTATGCATCATTATGAAAATGTTTCTATTTAAAATTCAAGCATCATAAAAGGTTTACGAAAATGTTCATGTTTAAAGTTTATGCATTATCACGAAAACGATATTTTAAGTACAATTATTTTTCACTGTTATATATTGACTGTATTGCGTATTACTTGTTATTAAAGATATGACGTGTTGAGTCTTTAGACTCACTAGGTGTGATGGATGCAGGTGATTATGATGATTTTGTTTATGGAGGTCTTGATTGTTGATCTGACTTGACTGAAGGTGCACATAACCCGAGGACCGACGCTAGTTTTCCGCACTAGTTATGATTTATGATTTCAAGTTATGTTAAAAATATTTTACTACTTTTTATTTATGTTTTGAGAGGTTTTTGAGAGATTATAGTATGTGCTGTATATCTCAATTATAAAGTTGGTTGTTTTATTTTAAAATGATGTCTAAAATATTTTATGTAATTTTTGGTGGTTCGGCCGATGCTAGGGAGGTTTTAAAAAAAAATCTAGTACTTTTTAAACAATAAAAAGGGCAGATGTTTCAGTTGGTATCAGAGCAAAGGTTCCTGTAAAGGGTTGTGCCACCATCAGTGCCGGGAAGCTCAGTCGTCATGCCTCAGTCCGTAAGTTTACATGCTTAATTATATGAATTATATGTTTACGTCACATGTTTAATAGCTCTATGAGGATATATGATTTACATGCTTTAGAATTTTTATACACGATACAATGTGAAATAAGAAATTATTTGATTTCAACGCATGTTGGCTACGTGGTGGAATTGGACTATGTTGATTTTTGGGTTTTAGTATTGATGTTCTACTTTTTGGGCTATAAGTTAATCGTGAATATTATAAATGCTTTTGGGACACGTAGATTTTTTAAGAAAATATATATGATTCGTGGTTAATAGTTGAATTATTTTTTTGCAATTACTCATAAGTAATAATTATTCGAGGATTGCAATGACTTTGGGAGTAAGAAAATGTATAAATTAGGATTTTAAGTTTTATAAAAGGTAAAATTGGTTATATGAATTTTTTTTTTTTTGTGTGAATAAGTTTAAATTATCAAAATTTATGATATGGGAAACTGTAGAAGGAAATTAAGAATGCCAAAAATTTATGGGTTAATTGTAAGATTTTTTGAAATTAAGGACCAATTAAGATAATTTTTGAGTAAATTAAGAATTGATTTTTGCAATAATTAAGGAATTTGGGAACTAATTTAGCAATAAGTGGTAATTTGATGGTTTAATTGATAAGAATTTTTGATGATTTGAGCTAGAAAGAATATTTAGAACCTTGGGATATCTTAGTTAAAATGTTATAAGGAATGTTGATCATGGATTTTAAGGATGAATCGATATTAAGCTTGAAAAATCTAAGAATTTGAAGGTGTGTTTGGGATTTTAAGATTTAAATTGATAGACTGATGAACATTTTGGGTATAAAATAAGAAAATAATATTTGATAAGTATGGTCATCTATCTTTTAATAATGGGAATTGTAAGAAAAGTTGAAATTCGAGGTTATAATAGTAAAAGCACTAAGTCATTATGGGTCTTTCTAAGTTGCGAATTGCAAATAAGGATTTAGAAGAAAAAATTTAATTGGGATCAAGGAGACGTAAGGACCTTCTAGAATTTAAGTTTTATCAGAGTAGCGCAGCGGAAGCGTGGATTTTTGAGATACTAGAACTAAGTCTAAACTTTTGATTATCGAGGATAAGCGAATTTCGAGGACGAAATTCAATTTAAGGGTGGAAGATTGTAACGCCCCGAAAATTTAAAGGTCCACGCGAACCACATGCATTTGAATTATTAAATGCTCCTGTATTTTAATTAAATATTTTAATTGCATTAATTAATTATGTTGTGCATATTGACATGTTTAAATATACTTTTCTACATGGTTGCATTAACATGTATTTTTAAAAGGTTATTCGAGTTGCGATCGAGGAACGGAGACCGAGGGTTGAAAATGGAAAATGATTTTATTAAATAATGGTTTTTAAGTATTTAAAATATGGGTGATGTTTTTATTATTTTTGAAAATAAGAGGTTTTGAGGTAAATTTATACGCCGGGACGTAATTTTTATCGGTGTTAGATTTTCAACAAAAATGCAAACTTTTTGACAACCCGGCTAATAAATTCAAAAACTTATTCAAGCAAAATTATTTTTGGTATCTTAATTAAATACTATTGGGCTAGTAGGCTTAATTAACTTTATTAGTTGGATTAACCCTAATTAGTAAATAATTAACAATTTAATACTCAAAAACCCACCCCAAACCCTACTCAACTCACGCCTCACAGACACTCCACACACTCAAACTCCTAGCAACCCTAAAGCACACACGACACGAGGAATTGGAAGAAAAATTGTGTGCTTTTGAAGAAAAATTCAACCTAGTCTCCTACGTCAAAGTTCTTCGCATCGCCATCGAATATACGTGGGTTTAAAACGCAAAGGCACGTCTTAATATTTTTTTCTCATCTTTCACACCATATTATGTGTTTGATACATGATTGCATGAAAAACATGTTACAACTTTTATATTTTCGTCTTTATGGCTATACATGCACAAAACAAGAGGTTTTTTTTAAAAAAACTCCTCCTATTGATGCACAAAGGGGCTGCCATGGTAGGAAAACTTGAAAGGATGTTTTTCCACATGTTTGAGGGTCCAAAGATGAAGGTTTAAGGGATGGAAATTAGGGTGAAGTATGATGAACGAAAATTGGAGATGCGTGGGCTTAGGGTTTCGATTTTTCTTACTAGGGGAACACGGCCCTTGTCTACTGTTGGGGGGCATTCAAGGGACCTAAGAGAGGCTATCCATGTTCCTAGGTTGAACACAAGAGGGTTGGAACGAATGTTGTGCACGAGTTGCTCCATGGGAGCCGCACATGGCTTGTTCGAGTATGGGTGAAGGGACGTCTGTTGTCGGGGTGTTAGCGTCTATCCAAGAGATTACCTAGGGTTCGCTGAGGGTCATAAGAGGGTGGCCAAGGGTCTGGTCGTGCGGCTAAGTGTGTGGGGTCGAAGCTAGGCTAGGTTTGAATCACACTAGAACTAGGACTCTTTGTGCAGAAATTTCAGTAGCTGATAGGGGTGTGTTTGAGGGTTCTATATAGATTATTTTGGGTTGAAAGAGGTTTAGTTATGTGTGAGGAAGCTTTGGTTCAAGTTTGGTAAAGTTTGGTTAAGTTTCGAGTCCATACGAGTCAAAATCGGGAAAAACGTCTAAGTTTAAAAAACGAATTGGGAAACGCCTAGTTTTAAATTTTATAAAACTATGAAAAATTATATTTAAGCTCAAATAATTATTAAAAGTCTTATTTTTTTATTTGGGAATTTTATATTAAGGTTTGGTTTAATTCGAGATTAAAACGCAGTAATACGTTATATTTAAAGACTAAATTAAAAGTCCTCGATTTAGGCTAAATAAAAATATGAGAAAATTCAAGTAGGCTTAAATAATTATTTGGGACTTGTTAGAGTCAATGAAATTAAGAAAATGTCAAAAACGAGAAATTATACGTCCAGGGGTAAAACAGTCTTTTTACACCGGAAAATTATTAAACGTCATGACAGTGCCCTATTTGCTGTTTTATATGCTAATATGATTATGTAACATGTTTATGAATTTTTACATGTTGAAATATGATTTTTTAAATGTCATGGATTATTAAGGGTTAAAGTGGACATTTAAAATATATGTTGAATGCTTGGTTTCCAAATAAAAATGATATTATGCATGTTTTTATAAAGTGATGATAACATGTTGAAGGACGTGAAGGGATTGTGACTACTACATGTTGGAAATATCATGAGGGTTATGGTCTCAGTGGGAGCCCGACGACCGTGTTTCCTTTGATACGGATATGAATACGAATACGAATACGAATATGTTAATACGATGGCCAGGACCCAGTTGACCGGGGAGAGTGTTGCTGGTGTCCCCCGTCGCCCAGGACACAATCACGATCTGAATTCAACAAACACGAACATGAACATGAATATGAATATGAATATGAATATAGACACGAATATGGATATGAATATGAATATGTTTATGTGATATGTTTATGTTTTTGAAAATGTTTAAGTTTAAAGTTTATGCATCATTATGAAAATGTTAAGTTTAAAGTTTATGCATAGTTTAAAGTTCATGCATCATAAAAGGTTTACGAAAATGTTCATGTTTAAAGTTTATGCATTATCACGAAAACGATATCTTAAGTACAAGTATTTTTCACTGTTATATGTTGACTGTATTACGTATTCTTGTCAAAGATATGACGTGTTGAGTCTTTAGACTCACTAGGTGTGATGGATGCAGGTGATTATGATGATTTATGTCTATGGGGAGGTCTTGATCTTTGATCTGACTGGACTGAAGGTGCACATAACTCGAGGACCGACGCTAGTTTTCCGTACTAGTTATGATTTATGATTTCAAGTTATGTTAAAAATATTTTACGACTTTTTATTTATGTTTTGAGAGGTTTTTGAGAGATTATAGTATGTGTTGTATTTCTCAATTATAAATTTAATTGTTTTATTTTAAAATGATTTCCAAAATATTTTATGTAATTTTTGTTGGTTCGGCCGATGCTAGGGAGGTTTAAAAAAAATTCTAGTACTTTTTAAGCAATAAAAAGGACAGACGTTTCAGATATAAAACTGTAAATCAACTCATTGCTCATCATCTCAGACTCGACTCATATCTAAACTAGGGATCCCGGTTCTTGGACATTGGCACAATATATCGAATCTCCAAAATTGAATCCGATCTGCTCCTACGCAACATCAATATAAACCAACATCCAGTGTCTTGGCACATCCGCCAAAGACTTGGCACCTCCGCCAATGACTAGGCACATCCGCCTATGACTCAACACATGATTTGCTATAAATCAACAGACTAAGCATATCAATCTCATGAATTGCAAATATCAATGCAATAAAGTAAAGTATGTGGTTTTGGGAAACTCAAGTCAAATCAAGTTCGAGTCGTATCTTTCTGGTTCAACATTGGTTTATACCTTTCTCTTGTCAATCTGACGAAGTCAAAGTCTCGAATTCAAATCTGTCAATACTCAATCTGGCAATGACAATATTGACGAGTATAATATTAATATACAACTCAAATCAATACTGGATACAATCAAAACTCAATCTAATTCTGTTTCAACGGCATAACGACAGAATCTCAATATACCTAGCAATACAAATCAACAGATACCAATCTCAACAACTCATAATCGATAACAAATTCAATCTGATATCAAATCTGTATAATCTTAATCAAATTCAATTTTGAAAATGATAACAAATTCTTACTGTATCCGTTCTTCGATCTGATTTCAATTATACGATGACAACAACCTCAGGAACATATAATAATAGTCATATCACGATTCTTCTCATATCAGATTTTCAAATCATATCAAAACATAATAAAAATTATGTCCAGTTGAAGTCTATGTCGATAGAAACACGGTACTGAACTCGGATTGAAAATCAGACGGTTGGATCTTCCGTAAATCAAATTCTGAGATCTGAGGAAGTTTAATAGATTTCGTTCAATTATTTCTTTCTCCTTTTGCCAATGAACTGGAGGAAGAGTTAACAAATATATATATCCCTTTCATGGTAAAGAAACGTGGCTCTTTCCTTAGTCTGCACGTCTCGCGCATATGCGCGACCTTCTTCGGCGCATATGTGCGATACACTTTGTCTCGGCATATTCTCCTTTCCTCAGCTCGCGCATATGCGCGTCCTCTTCCGACAAATATGCGCGAGGTTCTCTACCATACTCGCGCATATGCGTGGGTCCTGTCACGCATATGCGCGAGGAGCTCAGTCCTCGCACATAATAATTTCTTCTCCGATCTTCTCTGGTCTGATCCTTTCCGTCTATAATCACATCAATAATCAATAAATCATTTCAGATTACAATAATCAAAATCTCGGGCATTACATTTCCCTCCCTCTAAGATCTGATTTCGTCTCTGTAATCAAAGGCAATCAAATCAGATAGAAAATCAGATACGATAAGAAATGAAGAACAGAGGCCAAACAAAGAGACTCGCGTCATTGAAATAACTCTGGGAATTTTTGTTTCATGTCTGATTCTGTCTCCCAGGTAGCTACTTCAATGCCATGACGACTCCATTGAACTTTCACAAGCAGAATAGTCTTCGTTCTGAGTTGCTTTTCTTTGCGATCGAGAATCTGGATCAGCTTCTCAAAATAACTCAGCGTCTCATCAAATTCGGCCTCGTCTGGCTGAAGAATATGAGATGCATCAGGAAGATACTTCCGCAATAAAGATACATGAAAGACATCATGTATTCCAGATAGAGAAGGCGATAAGGCGAGTCGATAAGCACGATCTCTTATTTTCTCGAGAATCTCATAAGGCCCAATATAACGTGGAGACAACTTTCCTTTCTTGCAAAATCTGACAACGCCTCTGAAAAGAGAAATCTTCAGAAATACTCGGTGTCCTGCCTCAAATACCAACGGTCGTCGATAAACATTGGCATATTTGGCCTGTCTGTCTTGAGCTGTTCTCATTCTCTTCTGAATCAGCTTCAATTTCTCAGTCATATCTCTAATCATATCAAGCCCAATCTCAGGTACCTCATAGATATCATCCCAATAAAGAGGGGATCGGCACTTCTTGCCCTACAACGATTCAAATGGAGCCATCTCTATACTCGTCTGATAGCTGTTGTTGTATGAAAACTCACAAAGTGGCAAAGAATCTTGCCAACCAGTACCAAAATCCAGCACTACAACTCTCAACATATCTTTCAATGTCTGCATAGTCCGCTCTGACTGTCCGTTAGTCTGTGGATGATATGCGGTACTCAGATGTAACTTAGTACCTAGAGCTTGCTGCAAACTGTGCCAAAAGTGCGAAGTAAATCGAGGATCACGGTCTGATACAATCGACTTCGGCACTCCATGCAATCTGACCACTTCTCTGACATAGATCTCTGCTATCTGGTCATGTCTGTACGTCATCTTGTACGGGATAAAACATGCTGATTTGGTCAATCTGTCAATCACGACCCAAATCGCATTACAACCTCGGGAGGAACGTGGTAGCTTCGTCACAAAATCCATAGAAATGTGATCCCATTTCCATTCAGGAATAGACAAGCTGTGTAACGAACCTCCTGGTTTCTTTCTTTCTGCTTTCACCTGTTGGCAATTCAGACATTTTGATACAGACTCTGCAATATCCGCTTTCATCTATTTCCACCAAAACTATCTTTTCAAATCATTATACATCTTTCTCCCACCAGGATGAATGCTGAATCGACTACTGTGCACTTCTGGCAAAATCTGTTGTTTCGAATCGGAAACATCTGGCACAACTAGACGATTATTCACATACAGTACATGATCACGTACCTGATATTCTGATCGATGCCCTGCTCTGACCATCGATATCGAGTTCTGAACATTCTGATCAACTTTCTAAGCTTCTTTAATTCTCAAAATCAGCTCTAGTTCGACTTGAATAATATAAAGTCTCAACGGTCTACAATCTGTTTCAAATGCTAATCTAGACAAACAGCAATCTTCAATCAAATTTGAAACACCAATCGTCGATAAGGACAAAGAACATACCTTTCGACTCAGTGCATCAGCGGCTACATTAGACTTCCCTGGATAGTATTTAATTTCACAATCAAAATCTTTCAGTAAATCAAGCCATCTTCCTTGCCTCATATTCAATTTTGACTGTTAAAATAGAAATTTCAGACTCTTGTGATCAGAATAGATTTCAAACTTTTCACCATATAGATAGTGTCGCCATATCTTTAGTGCGAATACAATGGCTGCCAATTCAAGATCATGAATTGGGTAGCGAGATTCATGTGGCTTCAATTGTCTCGAGGCATCGGCAATCAAATGTCCTCGCTGCATCAAAACACAACTCAATACTCTGTGAGAAGCATCACAATAAACAACAAAATCACTAGTACCTGATGGAATAGTCAATACTGGAGCACTGGTCAATCTTTTCTTCAATTCTAAAAAACTGGATTCACATTCTTCAGACCAAACAAATGGTGCATTCTTCTGAGTCAACTGAGTAATAGGCTTAGCAATACTCAAGAAATCTTTAATGAATCGACGGTAATATCCTGCTAAACCCATAAAACTACGTATCTCTGGCACAGATGTCGGTCTAGGCCAGTTAAACACTGCCTCAACCTTGCTAGGATCAACAGAAATACCATCTCCAAATATAATATGACGCAGAAATATCACTTGCTTCAGCCAAAATTCACATTTAGACAGCTTAGCATACAATTTATCATTTCTCAGAATTCTCAATACGGTTCTCAAATGCTCAGCATGATCAATCATATTCTTGGAATAAATCAGAATATCATCAATGAAAATAATCACGAAATCATCAAGATACTTCAGAAATACACGGTTCATCAAAGCCATAAATACAGCTGGAGCATTGGTTAAACCAAACGGCATGACAATACACTCATAATGGCCATACCTGTTTCTGAAAGCTGTCTTCGAAATATCAGAATCTCTGACTATAAGCTGATGATATCTAGATCTCAGATCGATCTTGGAATAGATAGAAGAACCCTGCAACTGATCAAATAAATCATCGATACGAGGCAAAGGGTATTTATTCTTTATCTTAGCATTGTCTAGTTGCCGATAGTCAATGCAAAGTCTCATTGAACCGTCTTTCTTTCTAACAAACAATACTGGAGCACCCCAAGGCGAAATACTCGGTCTGATGTAACCATTGGCCAATAAATCTTCTAATTTCTCTTTCAGTTCTTTTAGTTCAATCGGTGCCATTATGTACGGAGCTCTAGAAATCGGAACTGTACCTAGTACCAATTCAATGCTGAAGTCTACTCGAATCGGAGGCAAACCCGAAATTTCATCTGGGAAGACATCAGCAAACTCCCATACCACTAGCAAATCAGCCAATGATGGGCTCGATTTCAGTACGTCAACTGAATACACAAGGAATCCCTCTACTCCTATCTGTAATAATCGAGTCATGGATAATGCAGATATAAAAGGAATTCTAGATCTAGAACACTTACCGTAAAATTTCCATTCATCAGCCATCTCATGTCTGAATCTCACGATCTTCTGGAAACAATCTACGGTAGCTCTGTACTTGGTCAGCATATCGATACCAATAATGCAATCAAAATCAGACAACCCAAGTACAATATAATCTAACTCAATCTCATGCCGGTCATACTGTAGCATACAATGTCTAACAGACGTCACTGATACAAGACCTCTTCCCAAAGGCGAAGAGACATATACTACAGCAGATAATGATTCAACAGGCAAATGAATCAATGCAAATCGCTCAGAAATAAATGTATGGGATGCACCCTTATCAATCAACACATAAGCAGGATAACCACACAAAGAACAGTTACCTGAAACAACATCATCTGGTGCTTCCTGTGCCTGTTCTTCAGTCAAAGCGAATACTCTGGCCTGCTGTCTCGGAGGCTGGCTTCTTCCTGGCCTCTGCTGTGAATGAGGAGTAGTCGGTGGCGGCTGGATGGAGTGAACAACTGATGATCGTCTATCAGTCTGAGCCATTGATCCAGATGATTCTGCTCCCTAGGATCTCTGGAAACCTCTCTGTGGACATACTCTAGCAAAATGTCCCTGCTGTCTGCATATGTGGCAACTACCAAATACTCCTTGGCATTGCTCTGTGGGATGTTTCCCTCCGCAAGTTCTGCATAGACCCCTGTACTACTCTGGCTCTGTCTAGAACCACTGGAGCTAGATGAACTGCTTCTTGACTTCTTGAACTGTTTTTCTCGGGCTTTCAAGAAATCTTTCTTCCCACCACTGCTACTGCCACTCTCAAATCTGGGAGGGGGTTGCTGGGATGGAATAGAAGTTTGTTGCTGTCTCGGTACTGGAGGAACATACGAAGCTCCTTTCTGCCTAATCAGGCCAGCTTCAGCTCCTTTTGCTCTGTTCAGGGCATCAACAAAATTATTCGGTCTCCCAGTATTTATCAATGTAAAAATCTCAGGATTCAACCCATTGATAAACTGATCAGCAACAGCTCCATCGTTCTCAGCAACATGTGGAACAAATCGTAGCAAGGTAGAGAACTTGGCTACATATTCTTCTATATTCAACTGATCCTGTCTCAGATTAGCAAACTCTGCTCCAGTGTCTTTCTTGTATCATAGTGGGAAAAATCTTTGGTAAAATTCAGTCTTAAAGATTTTCCAAGTGATAACCGTACCTCGATGCTCCAAAGCCCTCTTCGTCGTGATCCACCAATTCTTTGCAACGTCATTCAACTGGTGCCCAATCAATATGACTCTACGCTCATCTGTATAATCTAAGGAATCAAATAGCATCTCAATGTCATCGAGCCAACTCTCACGCTTAACAGAATTCTCGGTACCCTTCAAAGTCGGCGGTTTAAACGACAGAAATCTCTTCAATAGTGTTTCCATCGGAGTTGCTCTGACATCCATCGGATTAGTCGAAGTACTACCCTGTTCTGGAATTCTTCGAGGAGGCATATCTGATTATCAAAATGGTTAGTAACCAAATACACCAAATCTGTTTCAGTCTTCCTCTGATCATCTTACTGCTGATCAAGAATCGGTTCTGATTCATTCTCTACAACACATGTTTCCAATCAAATCAGATATTTAGGTAAACATTCATTTCAAACCAGTAAAACATGCTGTCTGCTAGCACATAAAAGCAGGAAAGAAAACTCAATCTACCCCGCTCACTAGCCTCTATCTCAGTCTAAGGAACCTACTGCTCTAAAATTCGTCTTCTTAATCATTATTAGGATCAATTAATTAATCTGGGTCCAAATTTTTTTTTAATACATAAGTGCGGAACATATGACAATCAGTCTGATTTAAACATCAAAAGTAAAGTACAAGTCTTGTACAAAATACATTTGTCTCAAACTAAGGTTCAACAACTACATCAAGTGCTGAAATCAAATTTACTTCTAAGTCCGGATCTCCACGCTAATCTTGAATCTCTCATCCTCTTCGTGAACCTGATCATGTCTCACCTGTTGTCATGCACACATACAAACACAACAACAGCCGGATAACTCAGGTGATAATATAATTCCCATTATAAACAACATATACATGCAATCATATAAACATATATCAATAACATGTATCATAATCGGAAAACATGAATCGATATAAAACTGTAAATCAACTCATGACTCATCATCTCAGATTCGACTCATCATTAATCTAGGGATCTCGGTTCCTGAACATTGGAACAATATATCGAATCTCTGCAATAGAAGCCGATTTGCTCCTACGCAACATCAATATAAACCAACATCCAGTGTCTTGAAAAATCCGCCAAATACTTGGCACCTACGCCAATGACTAGGCACATCCGCCTATAACTCAACACATGCTTTGCTATAAATCAATAGACTAAGCATATCAATCTCATGAATTGCAAATATCAATGCAATAAATTAAAGTACGTTGTTTTGGGAAACTCAAGTCAAATCAAACTCGAGTCGTATCTTCCCGGTTCAAGATTGATTTATACCTTTCTCTTGTCAATCTGACGAAGTCGAAGTCTCGAATTCAAATCTGTCAATACTCAATCTGGCAATGACAATATTGAGGAGTACAATATCAATATACAACTCAAATCAATACTGGATACAATCAGAACTCAATCTAATTCTGTTTCAACGGCATAACGGCAGAATCTCAATATACCCAGCAATACAAATCAACATATACCAATCTCAACAACTCATAATCGATAACAAACTCCATCTGGTATCAAATCTGTATAATCTCAATCAAATTCAATCTGAAAATGATAACAAATTCATACGGTATCCGTTCTTCGATCTGATTTCAATTATACGATGACAACAATCTTAGGAACATATAATAATAGTCATATCATGATTCTTCTCATATCAGATTTTCAAATAATATCAAAACATAATAAAACTTATCTCCAGTTGAAGTCTATGTCGATAGAAACACGATACTGAACTCGGATTGAAAATCAGACGGTTCGATCTTCCGTAAATCAAATTCTGAGATCTGAGGAATCTTTGAAGATTTCGTTCGATTCATGCTTTCTCCTTTTGCCAATGAACTGGAGGAAGAGTTAACAAATATATATATCTCTTGCATGGTAAAGAAACGTGGCTCATTCCTTAGTCTGCACGTCTCGCGCATATGCGCCGAAGCGCGACCTCCTTCGGCGCATATGCGCGAGACACTCTGTCTCGGCATATTCTCCTTTCCTCAGCTCGCGCATATGTGCCTCCTCTTCCGGCTCATATGCACGAGGTTCTCTGCCATACTCACGCATATGCGCGGGTATGGCAGAGAAGCGCGGGTCCAGTCGCGCATATGCGCGAGGTTCTCTGCCTACCTCGCGCATATGCGCCCTGCTGGGTCCCGCATATGCGCGAGGGGCTCAGTCCTTGCACATAAAAATTTCTTCTCCAGTCATCTCCGGTCTGATCCTTTCCGTCTATAATCACATCAATTATCAATAAATTATTTCAGATTACAATAATCAAAATCTCAGGCAATACATTACCTTTACAGATAATCTCTTTTATGAAGGCTTGTAAATTAATACAGAAGGGGTGTCTAGGATATTTAGCATTTGTGTTAACTATTGACTCACATGTTCGTGAATTAAAAGTTACAGATGTTGTTTGTGAATTTCCATAGGTATTTCCTGATGATGTAACAGGCTTACCCCAAGATAGAGAGATCGAATTTGTGATTGATGTTGTGACGGGAACTCATCCGATCTCAAAAGCCCCTTATCTATTAGCCCCTACAGAAATGAAAGAATTAAAAGAACAGTTACAGAAGTTACTTGATAAAGGGTTTATTAGAACGAGTTTTTCACCGTGGTGTGCACCTATTTTATTTGTGAAGAAGAAATACGGTACCCTTCGTCTATGTATTGATTATCGGGAGTTTAACAAGGTGACAATCAAAAATAAATATCCACTCCCCAGAATTGATTATTTGTTTGATCAATTACAAGGAGCTGACATCTTTTCGAAGATTGATTTACGATCAGGCTATCATCAACTAAAAGTGAAATCTTTGAAAGAATAGGAGATAGAGCCTACCGAGTTTCTTTACCACCGAACTTGTCGAACATTCATAACGTTTTTCATATTTCCTTGCTACGAAAGTATTTGGCCAATCCTTCTCACGTTCTTCATTATGAACCATTGGAGCTTGCATCGAATCTCTCATACGACAAGTACAAATCTTCGACCGAAAATCAAAATTTTATGAGGCAAGGAATTACCCTTGGTGAAACTATTATGGCGCAACCATGCAATTGAACAAGCAACTTGGGAGCCAGAAAACGAAATTCAACAGAGATATCCTGAACTATATGGAATGTCAAATTTCAAGGACAAAATTCTTTGAAAGAGGGGAGAATTGTAATGCCCGGTTACTCGTACAAATGATAATAATGCGTTTATGTTGTTTATTATGTTGTTATTTAGCTCATTATATTTCACGTGATGATTGAGGTATCAATATTGAGATTGAACATGCTTTTTATATTGTTCATGGTGTATTGAGAATGAATATATGTCTATATAGTAATGGTAAGATGTGTAGGTAGAAGTAGTGTAATGAAGTTGGTTGGAAATGAGATGAAAATATGGTAGTTCTTACGAGTTTTAGCATAATCATTTGAATATTGATCCAAATTGTGTGAGGCCATAACCATTGGAAAGCTAAAATATAATGCTACAACTTTCATGTTTTGGGTTTTGTCCAAATCATTGTGGAAGACAAGCCAAAAGTGCCTCGAAGTGTGTCGTGTGTATCGTCATTCCCTCACTGACACTTGTTAGGAGAATAAGCATAACGTTTTACTGATACCACCAAATGACATGAAACCAGTTGGAGATTCAAGCCAAGACATAGGGCTACAACTTTCATGTTTACCACTTTTTCAAATTATGAAGAAAGAGCTGTTTCTGGAGCGATCTTTGATGAAGCGGTGCGCAGAGGTAGAACAGGTGGCGCCCGAGCGGTAGAAAATTACCGCCCGAGCGCCGTTACACTACAATTCTACCAATTTTACAAAACATTCCAAGCCCGGACGGTAAAAAATGACCGCCCGAGCGCCGCTGTGTACAATAAAAGATAAGTTTCGACTTTCTGAGTCATTTCTTCAGTACCTTCCTTTCCTTAGCAATAAGAACTCGAGGGAAACACAAGAAATATTCCTCCGAGTGCTTTCTTCTTCATTCCCTTCATCATTTTGAAGTAAGAACTTGGTTCTCCATCACTAGAACTTCATAAGGGTGTAATTTTTAATCTCTTTTGGTTATTATAAATGTAGGGGAGCAAACTTCACCAAGAATAGACATTGTAATTGAAATATTGATATATTTGACAGCATAGGAACAAGGAACATCATCTCAAACCAGTGTTCTTACGCTTGGACTGTAAGTTAGCATATTCTTGAAGTAATACATGAGTAGTATTATGATTTCAAATACTTCCCATTGATTGTTGCTATATGTACATTGTTAGTATGTTTATTAATGAAAACAAAGCACCATATTCCATTGTTATGTATTAAACATGTAAGGAACTCATGAATATTGAAGAGGGGTGCTATGTCATGAACACGAACATGAACATGAAAAGAAAAAGACTTATTTTACATGATATAGAGCTTGTTGACATCATGGGTGGTTTTAAGTCCACCAAAGCTATTGGCCAATATATGTTCATGGGGCGTGGGGTTGCCAAAGTTTGCTCCCTGACGTCCAACACAGTAGTAGCTATATAATAAAGCAAGCACAGTAGTACAGGTCAACTAATGAGGCTCAAGTACAAAAATGAAAATTAATATATGTTATGATATGACATGGTTTAAAGATTTATTGTTGTCACGACTTGATATGTATGTTTCTTCGACGCATATTGATACGTACAAGTGCCAACTTATTGAGTTTTATAAACTCACGTAGCTCATCTATTACAAGATCAGGTAGTGAAGATGTATAGGATGCCGGTTCGCCAATGGATGGTTGTGACGTGCCTCACCTCGACAAGAACCGAGACTTCTTATTGTATAGCTTCCGCATATGTATTATAATGAATTTTATGTGAGGGTTTGAAACAAGTTTTACGATGTTTATGTCTATGTATATAATGATACAAAATATATTTTGTATGTCAAAATACGATTATATGTATGAGTTATTGTTGTTGATTGAGTTTTTGGTATAGACAAAATATAGGGACATCATGCCAAAATTTTTATAAACCGTCAAATTGATGCCCCTTATTTGAATTTCTTCATAATATAGGTATATCATACAAACCCTATTTTGATTATGGTAATTATGTCAAGTATAGAGTAAGGGTGTGACATATATAATGTCTCAATCTTCAACTGTAACTTGTACAAAAAATATTCATTCATGACTACAAATGAACTTGTTGACGATTCGTCGCCTTTTCTGGAATCAGTTGACTTCTGACAGAGACTGTCACTCTGATCCTTAACACTAATTGGTAGGAACAAAAATTTGTATTATTTAGGTTCTGATCCTTAACACTGATCGGTAGGTCCTTGTAATGATTTCTTTTAAAGTGATATCATGTAGGTTTGAATTAAATCAGAAGTCCCTTTATCAGTGTTTGGTAGGTTGATTTTTACGCTGGATATTAGTTTGAGATTGCGATCAACTAGGTTACTGATTTTTGTTTCTTGCTCGAATTCAGTTGGGATCTTTTTACCAAACACCAAAACTAAATGTTCCAACAAGTTCTCCTTTTTTGGTGGTTCACAAAATTATGTCAGAAACAAATAGACGAATTATTTAATTCTATTCGCATGAACTTCAAAACTAACTGCCAAACTTGTTTGAATAATAAACTGACTGAAATAAATAAGAACAAATCATCTTCTAAAGTGACTATATCATATTTTAAATTGATTGGAACTAGAGGATTTCTTATTTTTCTCTTCTCCCTTTTTTTCAACAACTGAAGACATGAGATGAGTAAGAACAAAGGTCAGTTGAAAGCTAACAACATCAAGCTTAGAGTTGAAATTTGCCTAAACTTTCTCTATCATGTTGCAAAGCTGAAAGTTTTTTTTTTTTTTCCCACCAAGATGAGTAGTAGTTGCTGCATGTGCCTTTTTTTATCTGATCTAGCTGGGTAAATATATCAATTAAGCTTCTCGAGAGATTCGACACATCTTTAAGAATATTATCTTTGAAGGACTCCAGAGCTTCTTCAGTGTTGAGATTGTAGCGTTTCTGAGCTGCAATAGAAGAGGAAATAGCAGTCAAGCTGGAGCTAATGCGATACTTCAATCACGAAAATCAAATGCACACGAAAACGGAGTCACACCCTTGATTCTATTAAACAAAGAAAAGGTTGTGTTGTCCCTATCTTTTTGAAACAAGTAATTGTGGTGATAATCATCTCTAAGCTACAAAATGCTAGCAACAAATATTCACGAGGATAAAAACCGATCTCAAGTGAACCTTCAAAGAACTCGTCTTTAACAATCCGAGTAAAGAACAATAGGCAAACGCCACAAAGTGTTAAACTTCGATAATTTTGATTTCAGAAACACACAAAGGTGTATATAAAACCAATCTCTGAAATCGAGAGAAAAACTCAATCAATATATTAAAACTCAATGTTCATTCAAAACTTTTTTACAATGATCAATTTTCTTGTATATATTGTTTACAAATAAAAAAGATGCTCAAAATAAGTTACCAAATAATTTAAAACTCTAAATTAGGTCAAAGTCTAAATTTTCCGAAAGGCGGCGCGCTCGGGCGGTAAGATGTGACCGCTCGGACACAGAGAATTCTGGAAATCATTTCTTGGATAGTAAGTGTGGCGCTCAGGCGGTAGGATTTTACCGCTTGGGCGCCAGGCACATGCTCGGGCGCAAGGTTTTCTCGTCCTAGAACCGAGCTTTCGGGTCCGGGGTCTTGATTCGGCATCCTATTCATAAATTAGCACTTGAATAACATTGAAATATCTTCCAACTTCATTGCTATGCATGCTGAATTCTTTAAAGCTTCAAATCTTGCTCGTACGATGTTGACAACGCAGCTGTCTGGATATCTTATCAAGATTAAGCATGTGATGCCTGGCAAGATTTATATCAGGAGCTGCTGTAGAGCCCAAATTCAGTACACGGAAAACTCATGCATTTATTTAATTGTAAAATTGTTTATTTAAGTTTAAAATGATTTTTAGCGATGCGTGATTTATTAAATTTCATTATTTTAATTATTTATGTTTATGTGATACACGTTAAAATGTTTCTTGAGTTCCATGTTTCAGGCAATTATTCGATGCAGGATCGAGGAAAAGAGACCGGCGACGATTTTGACAATTTTTAAAATTTGGTATTTTATTTTATGTTGGGTTTGGGGCATTTTAAAAGGTTTAATTAATTTTTATCATTTTAAAAGCCTATTTTAATTTATTAGGTGATTTTAAGATTTTAAACTTTTAAAGTCTAGCATATGTGTATTTTATTTTAAATTAGGGGACTTTGATTAGTAGTGAGAATTAACATTTTTATTAATATTTTAATTAGCACTTTAATGAGCATTGTTAATTGAGTAATTAGCAAATCGTTTCCCTAATTTATTTCCTAACACACGCACACACACTTTAACACACACACACTCACACCACATCACACACGTACACATTTTTATTCCATCAATGCAGATTTTTTCAGAGCAAAAAACCTAGGGTTCGTGGAGTTCTAGCAACCACCCCTATCCTCTGAATTTTTCCAGCAATTCTCGTTGAGTTTTATACAAGAAAATCGTGCCAAGTTCGTCCAGGATCAACCCTCGCATCTTTCCCACTTCGGTGTCGTCGTTTCGGTAACTTTAAATATAAAAAGGCATGTATAATCTTGTGTTTCTGCATCGATCTTATTATATTATATGTTTTTATGTTTATTATGCGTAAAAATCCATGTATGTTGTAAAACGTTTGAGCAAAAATTTGTTGGATCAGTTTTGGAACGATTTTAGATCTGAAAACTCAAAATTTGCTGTCATTTTAAATACTGTGACTTTTTGGTCGATTTTCTGGAAACATTTTCATCATATAAAATGTAAAACCTTTTGATACCTTTGATTTAACATTAAATTCGAAATATTTTGATAAAAAATGAGTGAGTTATGATCGTTTTTGTGGGACTGCTCAAACTACGATTTTCTGAAAATGCGTTCTTGATGTGTTCTTGAAGTTTCATTATTGCAGGCTTCGTTGGGGATCGACGGGTGATTGCTGATGCGTTTAAGTATGTTGAGTATGATTTTGGGATGGTTTTTGGTTTGTCGGATCGTATCGATAGGCACTTGGTTGCAATAGAAGTCGTAGGATGTGTTTTGGTGTCAAATGTCGAGTTCACGGATTGGGTTGCGTTGTTTATAATGCGTAGTTGTTTTGGGGCGTTTGTTTGAGTTTGAATATGTGTCATAGCATCCTAAGATGAGTCTCGAGGTGTTAGTTCATGGTCCCTAGGCTTGGATTGGAAGAATGAATCAATAAGTTAGTGATTTTCGCGAGTTTGCAAGTTCAGAGGCTATCCAGATCCATTCCCGGACCACGACACGGAATCCATATCCATTTTTTCTTCAAAAAGCGAATTTCCAGCATCTACACGTGTAGAACCCGTAAATCAGTAGACGTATAAGCCATGCATAATTCTAGATTTTTAAATTTAATTGACTTCATTGCATGATTATTTTAAATGCATTTGTTTGAAGTTAATTATTTATTATTTCAGTTCAGCAGTTTGATTTTTAGCATTTCAGTTATTTCAGTGAGGCCGGACTGGAGTTGGAGTTTTGAGATAGAATTTAAGATTTGAGAAATATTTCCAGAAGTTAATTTAGCTAGCAAGTAAGTTCATTTAAGTTAAAAAGAAGTTTAAGGAATTATTTAAGTTAGTTGAGGATTTCAATTTAATTATTTGAGGTGATTAAGAAATGAACTCATTTAAGTTATTAAATTAATGGGTTAGCTCACTAAATTAATTAAAGGATTAGTAAGGCTTTCAAGGATTATTAGTTGACTAGATAACAATATTTCCCCTTCATTTTATTGCAATTTTCGGCCCCCATAGTTGCTAGACAATTTAATT
This sequence comes from Primulina tabacum, assembly GCF_025594145.1. NCBI lineage: Eukaryota > Viridiplantae > Streptophyta > Magnoliopsida > Lamiales > Gesneriaceae > Primulina > Primulina tabacum. The sequence continues at coordinate 14,145,515 of NC_134561.1, forward strand.
GCCAACTCATCAACCTTTTGACCATTTCTTTGCATGTAAGTTGTAGGATAATTCTAGGATTTTTGGGAGCACAATTTAATTAATTAATGGACATATCCTAGACTAGAAAATAAGCAAAATTTCGGCCACCACCTCCTAGAAGCATCCACCAACTCATTTGATATCAATTCAAAATTCAAATTCAAAAGGGGAGTGGACTTGGTCTTGATATGATCCTATTTTTGTGCACCCTTCTCCTCACCTTCATAACCACTCAATCCCTCTCCCTCTCCACCGAAATACCTCACCATTCAGATCCATTTTCAGTGTAAAAATCGTGAGTCTTAGCTAGAGGGAAGGCAAGAAAAAAATCGAGAACTAGAAAGAGCAAGAGAAGCGCTCCACCTCCTCCGTGCCGCGTCGTCGTTGTTTCGTTCGTTTTCTTTCAAAACGAAACCAGGCATGTCTAGATTTCTTTCAAACCTCAATCAAGTCATATTATCATTTATTTTTCAGTACATGATCATGTTTATTCAAGTAAAAATCGAGATCCATGTCAAAACATTTTGAAACCTCACATGCAGAATTTTCGAATTTATTGGCAAGCTTCACGTTTTTCTGAGTTTTGATGGTTTCAGGTATTGGATCGACTCCAGGCTCCCAAGGCGGCTTGTATACATGTAGTAGGATGCATTAGGACCATGTTGGTCCATTCAAACCAGCCCCATGCTTGCTGGAAATTCAGAATGACAGCAAGTTCCCCATAAGTGCAGAAATGTGATTCGAAATTTCAGTTTTGTGTCAAGGGTTGTGGATCTGATCTTGGCTGCCCCAAGGGCCTTTAGCCATGGTTGGATCACTTCCCTAGCATGTCTAAGACGTGACTAAGTTGCCCTTTTGGTGGCTTGGTCCATGGCTCATCGGTTTTTAAATAATCAACAAGAACAGCCCCTTTCCCCATTCGGCCCTTCCATTTTTCAGCATATGGTTCGTTTCTTTTGTGGCTTGGTGTGGATCTTGGTTGGCCTATGGCCCTTAGCCACGGTTCATATCATGCTCCTAGATGTCTAGATCGTGCCATGGTCAATCAAATGGCCACTGGAACGACGCAAGACATCGATCATAGCATAAACACTACACACGCATGCACGTTGCTCTCGGTTGGACCCTTCGGTTAAGATTTGGTGTGATGCGGATTGTGGCTGGCCTAGGGCCCTTAGCCATGGTTCAAATCATTCCTTGGGATGTTGGTAAGAGTCTCTGGTCGGTGGTTCACGCCCCAATGGCCGGTAGCCTCGAAAACGACACAAGGAAAAACAAGTGCGCAGCTGCTGTATTTTTGACAGCAAGTATGCTGCTGTTCAGAAGCGTCGTTTGAGTTCTTGGTTGGCTTTTAGCCCATGGCCTTGGACTGGACAGTGCCTCATTGAGTTGGGAAGGTCATGTTTTTGACCGTTCGTCATTTGGATCATTTTTGAGGTCGTACGAGAATTTACGGTGCAATGTGCCAAATTGACTCTCGAAAGAGCGTTTCGTGTTTTGGCCTCCATTTCACCTAGATTTCGACCCTATCATTTTAGGAGCATTATTTTATGATTTTTCAGCGTATTTTAATCATGACTATACGTCGGTTCAGTGTCGGTTCAGGTTGGCTCGGAGTCATGATTAAATGCGAAGTCATTAGGCGTCATAGTCGCATCTTTTGAACGTAAATTGCATAGTTGGTCAAGTTTAAGCTATTGCATATTTTTCATGGCACAGTTAGGTTGCAGCGAGCCTGGGAACGATCCAATCCAATCCAGTTGGTAAAATTACAGGAATTTTCATTACGCCAGTTAATTATTTTACGTGCATTAAATAGAAAATGATTATTTTTGAGATTTATGCGATATGGCTTGTGGTTCATTCACTATGTGGGAGTGTTATTTTTATACGGTCGCCAGTGACCGATCAGTTCAGTATGGTACCACCCGGTCGCCAGTGACCGGCCAGCTCAGATCAGTTTCAGCCTCCCCGGTAGCCAGTTACCGATCAGTTCAGCTTAGTGCAGTGGCCACAGGCGTAAAACATAATCTCAACAGAAAATTTTATCAGATATTTCAGTACAGGCTCCAAGGAGCAAATATTTTTACAGTGACTTCCAGTTCAGTTATGCACGTATTATAATTGCTCAGTACAGATTATTTTCAGTATGCCTCAGGACAGGATATTTTATCTCATGCATATTTTAAATTCAGATTTTTACTCGTTACCTGCGATTTATGCATGCTGAGTCTTTAGGCTCACTAGACTTGATTGTTGTAGGTACTGATGAGGCCAGGGCCGAGGGCGGGGACCAGTGAGCCAGCTTGGGTCGGCAGTAGTGGCACCCGAGGACCTCAGAGCAGCAGTTGTTATTTTCTTCGCAAACAATTTTTATCAGTTGTTGGATATTTTTAAATCGTTGTTGTTGGCAAAACTTTGATTTTCTTCCGCTGCAATATTTTGAAATATTGAACTTGATTCACCAGTGATTTTACGAATGAGGCCATTTAAGTTCTTTTAAAAAGAAAATTTTAAATTTTTCCGCAAATTTTCAAGCAAGTAGTTCGAGGGCCTTCACAGTTGGTATCAGAGCGGTGGTTCTGCATAGGGTTTCACTACTACTGACCGCGAGAAGCTCACGAAGCCACGCCTTTGGTCTGTAAGTTTTTCAGTTCAGCATTTTGTTCAGCATTTCAGTTATAGCATGAATTATTTTGTCAGCATGCTTCCAGATTTTCAGTATTTCAGAGTTCATTTAAAATAAATTATGGAATTATGCATGTTAGTTACGTATGGGTTATGTTGGAACAGTATGCCCCCTAGACGCATCTTAGAGCGCAACAGAGAGGTGGAGCCTCGCCGAGAGGACAGAGAGGAGCATAGACCGGAGGGGGACCTACCACCTCCTCCACCGCCCCCACCGGACTTGAGTGCCCAGATGTTAGCTGGGATGACACAGTTCTTCGCACAGTTTGCGGGGGGCAATGCCGCAGCCAGGCCGACAGGGCCCGAGGCAGTGTATGAGCGATTCATGAAGATGCGCCCGAAGGAATTCTCTGGGGCATCTGACCCCATGGTTGCCGAGGGATGGATCAAATCCCTCGAGGTTATCTTTGATTTTATGGAGCTGGGGGACACAGACCGAGTCCGATGTGCCACCTACTTGTTCACTGGAGACGCCCGCTTATGGTGGGAAGGAGCTTCGGTAGCCCTTACATTGGCTACACTTTCTTGGACCCGTTTTACGGAGGTTTTCTACTCCAAGTATTTTGCTGAGGAGGTTCGCACCAGGCTGACCACCGAGTTCATGAGCCTGAGACAGGGGGATATGTCGGTTACGGAGTTTATCCGTAAGTTCGAGAGGGGCTGTCACTTTGTGCCCCTGATAGCGAATGATGCCAAAGCCAAGCTGATGCACTTCCTGGTGGGTTTATGGCCGATCTTGCGCCGGGATGTTAGGGTATCTGACCCTGCTACTTATGAGGTTGCCGTCTCCAAGGCCTTAGCCGCAGAGCAGGATCTGCGGGACATCGAGAGGGATTGCCAGGGCAAGCGCCCAGCCCAGGCACCGCACCGCCCTCCTCCTCTTCAGCATCAGCAGCAGAATAAGAGGCGTTTTCACGGACCGCCCAGGAACAGAGGCCAGCAGCAGCAGCAGCAGCAGCAGCGGGGACGCCTAGCCCCGAGGACTCAGGAGCACCCAGTCTGTCCCAGGTGCTCACGTCGCCATCCTGGAGCATGTATGGCTGGCTCAGGAAAGTGTTTTAAGTGTGGCAGTCCAGACCACATGTTGCTGCAGTGCCCTCAGAGGAATCTGCCTACCCAAGGCAGAGTTTTTGCTCTCCATGCCGCGGAAGCCAACCCGGAGACTATGTTGTTGACAGGTACCTTTAAACTTTAAGTTATTATTTGAAGTTCCGCATGTTGGGATTCGGGATTTAGATTTTGAACTTAGAACTGTTATAGGATTGCATGCTCTACTCAGATTTATTTCGGGGAAATTAAGCTAGAGGAACCTAGACCTTTGCATCTCTATAAGTTTAGATCTTGTAGTGGGATTCAACTTAGAGCTCCGCTCTTTCAGGGAGAATTTTTATATCTGGTTCCGCTACCAAGGCCTTGATAGATTCAGGGGCCACTCACTCATTTATTTCGGAGGTCTTTGCAAACTTTCTCAAGATCCAGACCATTGGGCTAGATACAGCCTTTTCAGTAGTGTTGCCGTCAGGAGAGGAGATGGCAGCTACCAATGTTATCCGAGATATAGACCTTGAGTTGCACGGTAATCTTGTTTATGCGGATCTGATTGTGCTACCGATGCCGGAATTTGACATCATCCTAGGGATGGACTGGCTATTGAGGAACAGAGTGTTGATAGACTTCCAGCGGAGATCCGTTCTTGTCCGACCGCCTGGAATGGAGCAGTTCTTATTTGAGCCGGACAGGTACTTTTCCTTACCGCGCATTATTCCTTATGTTCAGGCTAGGAAGCTCATGCATAGAGGGTGTCGGGCATTTCTAGCAACCTTTTTATCTGTCCCCGATGAACCCAGCCAGTCAGCCTCAGATGTTCCGATTGTTAGAGATTTCTTAGACGTTTTTCCCGAAGACGTCTCTGGTATGCCACCAGAGAGAGAGGTGGAGTTTTCCGTTGAGCTTATGCCAGGAACGGCTCCGATATCCAAAGCACCGTACCGTCTAGCACCGACAGAGATGGCAGAGCTTAAGAAGCAGATTCAGGAACTTCTTGACAAGGAGTTCATTCGCCCGAGCTTTTCTCCATGGGGCGCGCCGGTCTTATTCGTGAAAAAGAAGGATGGCTCGATGAGGCTTTGCATTGACTACCGGGAGTTGAACAGGGTTACAGTGAAGAATAAATACCCACTGCCGAGGATTGAGGATCTGTTTGACCAGTTGCAGGGAGCTTCGATTTTCTCCAAGATAGATCTGCGTTCCGGTTATCACCAGTTGAGGGTGAGAGATGCTGATGTCTCGAAGACAGCTTTCAGGACTCGTTATGGCCACTACGAGTTCCTAGTGATGCCGTTCGGTCTGACGAATGCGCCAGCAATCTTCATGGATCTAATGAATCGCGTATTTCAGCCGTACCTCGACCAGTTTGTGATAGTGTTCATAGATGACATTCTCGTCTACTCCAAGAATCGGGAGGAGCACAGCAGGCATCTGACCGTAGTGTTGCAGACATTGCAGAAACATAAACTATTCGCAAAGTTCAGTAAGTGCGAATTCTGGTTAGAGAAGGTGGCGTTCTTGGGCCACATTGTTTCTAGCAGTGGCATTGAGGTAGACCCGGCGAAAGTTGCAGCAGTCAGAGATTGGGTTGTGCCTCAGAATGCATCAGAGATCCGCAGTTTCCTTGGGCTAGCAGGATATTACAGGAAATTCATCCAGGGATTCTCCTCCATTGCCGTTCCACTCACAGCACTGACCAAGAAAAATGTGAAGTTTGTGTGGAGCGAGGAGTGTCAGAAGAGCTTCGATACCTTGAAGCAAGCTCTTATCTCAGCACCCGTTTTGGCTGTACCGTCAGGATCCGGCGAGTTTGTCCTTTATACCGATGCTTCGAAGCTTGGTTTAGGTGCAGTTTTGATGCAGCATGGGAGAGTGATAGCGTATGCTTCTCGACAGCTGAAAATCCACGAGAAGAACTACCCCACCCATGATCTGGAGTTAGCGGCCGTAGTTTTTGCTTTGAAGATTTGGAGGCACTATCTGTATGGGGAGAAGTGCCAGATCTTTACCGACCATAAGAGCCTCAAGTATTTCTTTACGCAGAAGGAGCTGAACATGCGTCAGAGACGTTGGTTGGAGCTTGTGAAAGACTACGATTGTGACATTAGCTACCACCCGGGTAAAGCTAATGTAGTTGCGGATGCTTTGAGCAGGAAAGTCGCAGTGATGGCTCATTTGACGATGCAGAAACCTCTTCAGATCGAGATGCAGAGGTTTGATCTTGAGACTTACCCTCGAGGTAGAGTTCCTCGTTTATCTACCTTGACTATCCAGTCCTCTCTTATTGACCGTATTCGCAGCGGTCAGGCAGCAGATGAGCAGTTGGCACAGTGGAAGAAGAGAGATGAAGCTAAGGGCAGTGTTTTGTATTCAGTCAGCGACGGTATTGTGAGATACCGAGATAGGATATGGGTTCCTAGCAGTGATTCCATCCGAGCAGACATCTTATCAGAGGCCCATACGTCCCCGTACTCCATTCACCCTGGGAGTACGAAGATGTACAAAGATCTGCAGCTATTGTATTGGTGGCCAGGAATGAAGAAGGACATCAGGCGTTTTGTATCCGAGTGCCTGACTTGCCAGTTAGTGAAGGCCGAGCATCAGAGACCAGCAGGTTTGCTCAAGCCTCTTCCTATTCCCGAGTGGAAGTGGGAGAACATTACCATGGACTTTGTGACCGGATTGCCGAGGTCAGCCAGAGGATCGAATGCTATCTGGGTGATTGTAGATCGTCTTACCAAATCAGCGCACTTCTTGCCTATTAAGACGACTTTCACCATGGTTCAGTATGCAGAGCTGTATATCCGAGAGATAGTCCGACTCCACGGTATTCCAGTTTCTATCGTATCCGACAGAGATCCCAGATTCACTTCCTCGTTTTGGAAGAGTTTGCATTCGACTTTGGGTACGAAGTTGCTGTTTAGCACAGCTTTCCATCCGCAGACGGATGGGCAGTCGGAGCGAGTTATTCAGATCTTAGAGGATCTTCTCCGTGCTTGCGTCATTGATTTCTCTGGGAGTTGGGAGTCGAACTTACCATTGGTAGAGTTCACCTATAACAACAGTTTCCAGTCGTCTATAGGTATGGCTCCGTATGAAGCGCTGTATGGTCGCAAGTGTAGATCTCCTGTTCATTGGGATGAAGTAGGAGAGAGAGCAGAGTTGGGTCCAGAGATTGTTCAGCAGGCAGCAGATGTAGTAGTCAAGATCCGTGATAGGATGAGGACTGCTCAGAGCCGACAGAAGAGTTATGCCGATCAGCGGAGGAGAGAGTTAGAGTTTGCAGTGGGCGATCATGTCTTCGTGAAAGTGGCACCTATGAAGGGTGTCATGAGATTTGGCAAGAAAGGGAAGCTCAGTCCGAGATTCATTGGACCGTTTGAGATCCTCGACAGAGTTGGGACGCTAGCGTATCGTGTGGCTCTTCCGCCAAATCTGGCCGGAGTACACAATGTCTTTCACGTCTCCATGCTGAGGAAGTATATGGCAAATCCTTCGCATGTGCTGAATTTCGAGCCGTTGCAGCTTACTCCGAACTTATCTTATGAGGAGAGACCCGTGCAGATCCTAGACAGACAGGAGAAGAAACTTCGGAACAAGTTGGTTAAGCGAGTCAAAGTCAAATGGCTCAACCATTCAGAGGAGGAAGCTACGTGGGATTCTGAGCCGGAGATGAGAAGTCGATACCCTGAGTTATTCGGTGAGTTCTAATTTCGAGGACGAAATTTATTTAAGGGGGGAAGGATTGTAGAACCCGTAAATCAGTAGACGTATAAGCCATGCATAATTCTAGATTTTTAAATTTAATTGACTTCATTGCATGATTATTTTAAATGCATTTGTTTGAAGTTAATTATTTATTATTTCAGTTCAGCAGTTTGATTTTTAGCATTTCAGTTATTTCAGTGAGGCCGGACTGGAGTTGGAGTTTTGAGATAGAATTTAAGATTTGAGAAATATTTCCAGAAGTTAATTTAGCTAGCAAGTAAGTTCATTTAAGTTAAAAAGAAGTTTAAGGAATTATTTAAGTTAGTTGAGGATTTCAATTTAATTATTTGAGGTGATTAAGAAATGAACTCATTTAAGTTATTAAATTAATGGGTTAGCTCACTAAATTAATTAAAGGATTAGTAAGGCTTTCAAGGATTATTAGTTGACTAGATAACAATATTTCCCCTTCATTTTATTGCAATTTTCGGCCCCCATAGTTGCTAGACAATTTAATTGCCAACTCATCAACCTTTTGACCATTTCTTTGCATGTAAGTTGTAGGATAATTCTAGGATTTTTGGGAGCACAATTTAATTAATTAATGGACATATCCTAGACTAGAAAATAAGCAAAATTTCGGCCACCACCTCCTAGAAGCATCCACCAACTCATTTGATATCAATTCAAAATTCAAATTCAAAAGGGGAGTGGACTTGGTCTTGATATGATCCTATTTTTGTGCACCCTTCTCCTCACCTTCATAACCACTCAATCCCTCTCCCTCTCCACCGAAATACCTCACCATTCAGATCCATTTTCAGTGTAAAAATCGTGAGTCTTAGCTAGAGGGAAGGCAAGAAAAAAATCGAGAACTAGAAAGAGCAAGAGAAGCGCTCCACCTCCTCCGTGCCGCGTCGTCGTTGTTTCGTTCGTTTTCTTTCAAAACGAAACCAGGCATGTCTAGATTTCTTTCAAACCTCAATCAAGTCATATTATCATTTATTTTTCAGTACATGATCATGTTTATTCAAGTAAAAATCGAGATCCATGTCAAAACATTTTGAAACCTCACATGCAGAATTTTCGAATTTATTGGCAAGCTTCACGTTTTTCTGAGTTTTGATGGTTTCAGGTATTGGATCGACTCCAGGCTCCCAAGGCGGCTTGTATACATGTAGTAGGATGCATTAGGACCATGTTGGTCCATTCAAACCAGCCCCATGCTTGCTGGAAATTCAGAATGACAGCAAGTTCCCCATAAGTGCAGAAATGTGATTCGAAATTTCAGTTTTGTGTCAAGGGTTGTGGATCTGATCTTGGCTGCCCCAAGGGCCTTTAGCCATGGTTGGATCACTTCCCTAGCATGTCTAAGACGTGACTAAGTTGCCCTTTTGGTGGCTTGGTCCATGGCTCATCGGTTTTTAAATAATCAACAAGAACAGCCCCTTTCCCCATTCGGCCCTTCCATTTTTCAGCATATGGTTCGTTTCTTTTGTGGCTTGGTGTGGATCTTGGTTGGCCTATGGCCCTTAGCCACGGTTCATATCATGCTCCTAGATGTCTAGATCGTGCCATGGTCAATCAAATGGCCACTGGAACGACGCAAGACATCGATCATAGCATAAACACTACACACGCATGCACGTTGCTCTCGGTTGGACCCTTCGGTTAAGATTTGGTGTGATGCGGATTGTGGCTGGCCTAGGGCCCTTAGCCATGGTTCAAATCATTCCTTGGGATGTTGGTAAGAGTCTCTGGTCGGTGGTTCACGCCCCAATGGCCGGTAGCCTCGAAAACGACACAAGGAAAAACAAGTGCGCAGCTGCTGTATTTTTGACAGCAAGTATGCTGCTGTTCAGAAGCGTCGTTTGAGTTCTTGGTTGGCTTTTAGCCCATGGCCTTGGACTGGACAGTGCCTCATTGAGTTGGGAAGGTCATGTTTTTGACCGTTCGTCATTTGGATCATTTTTGAGGTCGTACGAGAATTTACGGTGCAATGTGCCAAATTGACTCTCGAAAGAGCGTTTCGTGTTTTGGCCTCCATTTCACCTAGATTTCGACCCTATCATTTTAGGAGCATTATTTTATGATTTTTCAGCGTATTTTAATCATGACTATACGTCGGTTCAGTGTCGGTTCAGGTTGGCTCGGAGTCATGATTAAATGCGAAGTCATTAGGCGTCATAGTCGCATCTTTTGAACGTAAATTGCATAGTTGGTCAAGTTTAAGCTATTGCATATTTTTCATGGCACAGTTAGGTTGCAGCGAGCCTGGGAACGATCCAATCCAATCCAGTTGGTAAAATTACAGGAATTTTCATTACGCCAGTTAATTATTTTACGTGCATTAAATAGAAAATGATTATTTTTGAGATTTATGCGATATGGCTTGTGGTTCATTCACTATGTGGGAGTGTTATTTTTATACGGTCGCCAGTGACCGATCAGTTCAGTATGGTACCACCCGGTCGCCAGTGACCGGCCAGCTCAGATCAGTTTCAGCCTCCCCGGTAGCCAGTTACCGATCAGTTCAGCTTAGTGCAGTGGCCACAGGCGTAAAACATAATCTCAACAGAAAATTTTATCAGATATTTCAGTACAGGCTCCAAGGAGCAAATATTTTTACAGTGACTTCCAGTTCAGTTATGCACGTATTATAATTGCTCAGTACAGATTATTTTCAGTATGCCTCAGGACAGGATATTTTATCTCATGCATATTTTAAATTCAGATTTTTACTCGTTACCTGCGATTTATGCATGCTGAGTCTTTAGGCTCACTAGACTTGATTGTTGTAGGTACTGATGAGGCCAGGGCCGAGGGCGGGGACCAGTGAGCCAGCTTGGGTCGGCAGTAGTGGCACCCGAGGACCTCAGAGCAGCAGTTGTTATTTTCTTCGCAAACAATTTTTATCAGTTGTTGGATATTTTTAAATCGTTGTTGTTGGCAAAACTTTGATTTTCTTCCGCTGCAATATTTTGAAATATTGAACTTGATTCACCAGTGATTTTACGAATGAGGCCATTTAAGTTCTTTTAAAAAGAAAATTTTAAATTTTTCCGCAAATTTTCAAGCAAGTAGTTCGAGGGCCTTCACAACACGGACCTCGACACAGACCCTTACACGGGGTCCATGTCCTTTAAAAAAATTTATATTTTTTTACGGATCGTTTTGGGGTTTTGATGTCATGATTTAGTATGATGATTAAATGAGGTCGAGTCCCGAGTGATTTAAAATGTCATAAGGAAATTTGTCATTTTTGGGTGTGAGCATGACTATATGTTTAAGTTATGCAAGGTAGGTATTCGAACTCATGTTAGTATGTGCAGCAGTCGCCTCAAGCGAGATCCAACGAATCCCTCAACGCCATGTAAATATGTTCGACGTGCAAAATAAAATATTTTATGTTTTTGAGGTATGATAAATGTCTTGTGACCAAATTATGAACGGGTTTGGGAGTCGGTGAACGTGGACGAGGACCTCTCCAGCCCGGTAAAGCATGACCGGGTTTAGATCAGGATTGGAAAGCGGTAAAGCATGACCAGGGACCAATCTACACGGTAAAGCATGACCGGAGATCTCATGAATGTAGCAGTGGATTTTCCCTGTCATCCCAGTATTGTGGTTTAGTTTGATCAGGCGCATTTATGTATGGGTCACTTGCTTTTAAACATTTCTCTATGCAAAATGATGAAGTTTATGTATGTTCAAGTATGTATGAAGTAATCATGTTTATGAAAAGTTTATGATGATGGCACGTCTATGTTTATGCTACTACGTTCAAGTTTCAAGTATGTTTATGCTATTACGTTCAAGTTTCAAGCATGCACGCTCTATTTTAAAGATGCACGTTGTTTTATTACGTATTACTTTTTATATCCAGTTTATACGTGTTGAGTCTTTAGATTCACTAGACTTGATCGATGCAGGTGATGATGGCTTTGAGGAGACGAGGGGTGGGGACCAATGAGCCGACTTGGATTGAGCAGGAGGCTAAACCCGAGGACCGCCCATGTTTTTTAGAAATTATGCAATGTTTCAAATACTCTGATTTCACGTTAATGTATACGATATTTAAACAAGTGTTTTTAGCAAACTTTATTTGTGATCTTTTCGTTGAAAACTGTGGGGACCCGAACTTAATTCAATTCTTAATCACTTTCTGAGAATAATTAATCAATTAAAATAAACAGGGTCAAATTTTTTTTTTTAAATACGAGAGTACGCAGCATATGAAATAAGACTTATCTCATTTACAAGATCACTATTCAGATCTAAGTAAAAGTCCCGTACAACCATAAGTCATAATAACTACTGTTTCTTCACTACATCTCAGGTGATATAACAGATATACTCCTAAGTCCGGATTTTCACGCTAACTGTCTTCTCTCATCCTCTTCTTGACCCTGATCCAGCCCCATCTGTTGTCATGCACACATACAAAACAAGACAACAGCCGGATAACTCCGGTGAGAATAAATCCCTGTATAAACAATGTAAACATGCAATTAGATAAAAACATATAAAAACGCATAAATAAGATATCATTAAAATGTAGCAACTCAACAAACATGAATGATATAAGCACTGTAAATCAACATGCCTTATCAGACTCAACTCAACCGACGCGTCGTTTCAGACACGACTCAACTGACGCGTCGTCTCAGACTCGACTCAATTCTAATCTAGGGATCCCGGTGTCTGAATAATGATAAATATACCGAATCTCAGTCGATAGGAATGAATCAATCCCTAAACGGCATCGATATAATTCACATATCCAGTGTCTGGGCGAATCGGCCGCAGAATTGACGAATCAGTCGAAGATAGGCGAATAAGCCAATGACTAGACAAATCAGCCAGTAATTAGACGAATCAGCCAGTAACTAGGCAAATCAGCCAATGACTAGGCGAATCAGCCAATGACTCAATACATATCATGTCTATGAATCAATAGACCATACAAATCAATCTCATCAATTACAAGTATCAATGCAATAAACTAACGTATGTGATTTAGGGAGACTCGAGTCAAACCTCACTCGAGTTGTGCAATCCCAACTCAACATTAATTTATACCTTTCTTTCTGATACTCTTACTCTGTCGAAGTCTCGAACTCAAAGCCTGTCAATACTCAATCTGACAATAACAATATTGAGGGTACGACATCAATACACCACTCAATAAATACTGGATATAAGCAGAATTCAATCAAATTCTGTTTCAACAATATGATGTCATAATTTCAATATATCCAGCACTACCATATCAGTCAGATATCAATTCCAACACCTCATAATCGATAACAATTCAATTCTGATATCAAATCGACTCCAAAACTACTCCGAAAATCATAACAATTTCATATGGTATCTGTTCTCCAGTCTGGTTTTGATTATACGATGTCTAACATGACAAGAACATCATATATGAATCATATCAGATTTTGACAATACCATAATTTCAAATCATATCAAAACGTAGCAAAACTTACGTCCAGTTGTAGCCTACGTCGATAGGAACTCAATACCGAAGTCGGATTCAAAATCGGACGGGCGGATGTCTCATAAAAGGCGTAGGGATTTTCCTTCCCTTCCTTCGTTTCTCCTTTCGTTTTTCTTGTTCTGAAGAATTGCAAGGTAAATATATATATACATCCACGCACATGCAAACGGACGAGTGGCTCAATGTGCATACTGCACGTCTCGCGCATATGCGCGACTAAAATCGGCGCATATGCGCGAGACCTACGGATCTCGTGAATAAACTTCTCGTCAGCTCGCGCATATGCGCGACTCATCTCCGCGCATATGCGCGAGGTCCTCTGGACTTCGCTTGTACAGGCTCGCGTATATGCGTGACTCACTTCGCGCATATGCGCGAGGTCCTCTGCCCACGTCGCGCATATGCGCGAGGGCTACTGTTCCTCGCACATTTTCATGCATTATCTCGTCTTTCCCGATCCGATCCTTTCTGTCTATAATCATATCAGTTATCCCCAAATCATTTCTGATTAATAGGTTAAAATTCTCGGGCCTTACATTTCTCCGCCCCTAAGATATGATTTCGTCCTCGAAATCACATGCAATTAGTCATATCATAAGAAGGTATATAGAAGAAGCTAAGTAAACAATTCACCTTAGTGAAATAAAACTAGGAACCTCTGTCTTATACTAGACACAATCTCCCAAGTAGCTTTTTCAATGCCATATTAACTCCACCGAACTTTCACAAGTGGAATAGTCTTCGTTCTGAGCTACTTTTCCTTCAGATCAAGAATCTAAATCGGTTTTTCGAAATAACTCAATGTCTCATCCAACTCGGCCTCATTTGGTTGGATGACATGTGAAGCATCAGACAGGTATTTTCGCAAGAACAAACATGAAAAACGTCCTGTATCCCATATAATGAAGGCAATTAAAGCTAGTCGATAGGCACGATCTCCTAACTTCTCAAAACCTCGTACGGCCCAATATATCATGGAGATAATTTCCCTTTCTTGCCAAATCTGACAACTCCTCTGAAAGGTAAACAACTCCTCTGAAAGGTGAAATTTTCAAAAATACTCGGTCACCAGCCTCAAATACCAACGGTCGTCGTCGAACATTGGCATAATTGGCTTGTCTGTTTTGGGTTGCCTTCATTCTCTTTTGAATTAGCTTCACTTTTTCAATCATATCTCTAGTCATATCAGGTCCAGTCTCAGGAACCTCAGAGATATCATTCTAATAAAAAGGGGATCGACATCTCTTTCCGTACAACGCTTCGAAAGGAGCCATCTCAATACTCGTTTGATAGCTATTGTTGTACGAAACTCACCAAGTGGCAATGTATCTTGCCAGCTAGTGCTAAAATCAAGCACTGCTGCTCTCAGCATATCTTCCAATGTTTGAATCATCTGCTCATACTATCCATTGGTCTGTGGATGATATGCAGTACTAAATATAACTTCGTATCTAAAATCTGCTGTGAATTCTGCCAGAAGTGCGATGTAAACCGAGGATCATGGTTTGCTACAATCAAATTCGGCACTCTATGCAGTCTACCTACCTCTATGACATAAATCTCAGCCATCTAGTCATGTCTGTACGTCATCTTGTACAGAATAAAGCATGCGGATTTTGTCAATCTGTCAATCACAACCCAAATCGCATTGCAACCTCTGGAGGAACATGGTAACTGCGTCACAAAATCCATGGAAATGTGATCCCATTTCCATTCAGGAATGGACAAACTCTGTAATAATCCTCCGGGTTTCTTTCTCTCAGCCTTTACCTGTTGGTAATTCAGACATTTGGCTACAAATTTAGCAATATCAGCTTCCATTTGTTTCCACCAAAACTGTCTTTTCAAATCATTATATATATTTTCTTGCCACTAGGATGAATACTGAATCGAATGTTGTGCTCTTCTGATAGTATCTATCGTTTTCAACTCCGAAACATTTGGCACAACAATACAATTATTTACATACAGAACATTGTCACGAACCTGGTACTCGGATCGATGTCTTGCTCTAACCCTCGCTATCTAGTTCTGTACATTCTGATCAACTTTCTGAGCTGCTTATATTTCAAAATCAGCTCTGTGTCGGACTGTACAATATAAATTCCCCCACTGTCTACTATCTGATTCGAACACGGATTCAGAATAACAGCAATATTCAATCAAATTCAAAACATCACTCATCGGTACTGATCTACTAACTCATAAAACCGCAAATATCTAACACTGATATCCATTTCGGCCAACTAATTACGGTTTAATTCTGCTAAAATCAATAGATACATCATCTTCAGATATAACATACTCTGAATGCAATCTGTCTCAATCAGGATTCACCATTTCACAATTTCTGATATCAAGTTAAGGTTAAAATCAATTTCTCTAACTGAAATCAAATCTAAAGTCTTATCTGGGGAAACATCAATAACTTTCATATCATTGGTAAATCAGCCAAGGATAGACTCAACTTCAGTAAATAAACTGGATACATAAGGAGTCTCTCTGCTCCTTTCTGTAATAATCAAATCATAGATAGTACGGATTATCAAAGGAATTCTCAATCTAGAATCCTTATCGTACAATATTCATCCTTTGGCCATCTCAAGTCCGATTCTCACCATCTTCTGGAACTAATCTAGGGTAGCTCTGTACTTGGTCAGCATATCAATATCAGTAATGCAGTCCCAAAATCAGACAACACTAGTACAATTCCCGTTACCAGACGATCTAACTCAATCTCATTCTCATCCTATTGTAGTATACAATATTTTACTGAATTCACTGCTATAAAAACTCTGCCCAACCAGTAAAGAGATACACTACAGTAGAATAAAAACTTAACTGGCAATGCATGACTCAATGCAAATTGTTCAAAAATAAATGTATGGGAAACATCCGTATTCATTAATACAAAAGCAGGATAACTACATCAAGAACAGTTACCTGCAACATCATCATCTGATGCTTCCTGAGCCGGCTCCTCAGTCAAAGCAAATACTCTGGCCTGCTATCTAGGAGGCTGGCCAACTGTCTGACTTCCTCTTGGCCTCTGCTGTGACTGAGATGGTGCTGGCTGAAATGAATGAACAGCAGCTGATCGTCTACTCCACTGTGCCGCTGATCCAGATGATTCGGCTCCCTGGGATCTTTGAGAACCCTTCTGTGGACACACTCTGGCAAAATGTCCATGTTTTTTGCAGAAGTGGCAACTACCAAGTACTCCTTGGCATTGCTCAGTGGAATGTCTCCCTCCACAATTTCCGCAGTAAGCTCCGGTATAACTCTGTTTGGAACCACTGGAGCTAGAAGAACTGCCGTCAGACTTCTTAAACTGCTTTCCTCTAGCCTTAAGAAAATCTTTCTTTCCACCACTGCTACTATTACTCTCAAATCGGGGAGGTGGTTGCTGTGGTCTCGGTGCGGGAGGAACATCTGCAGCTCCTCTCTGCCTTATCAGGCCCGCTTCAGCGCCTTTTGCTCTATTCATGGCATCAGCAAAGTTATTCGGTCGCCTTGTGTTCACCAATGTAAATATATCGGGATTCAAGCCATTGATGAATTGATCAGCAACGGCTTCGTCATTTCCAGCCACATGTGGAGAAAACTTCAACAAGGTAGAGAACTTGGTCACATATTCTTCAATGTTCAGCTGACCCTGTCTCAAATTGGCAAACTCCGCCCCCTTGTCTTTCATGTACGACACTGGGAAAAACCTTTGATAAAACTCAGTTTTAAATACATCCCAAGTGATAGTCGTACCTCGATGCTCCAAGGCCCTCTTCATCGTAACCCACCAGTTCTTTGCAACATCCAGCAACTGGTGCCCAATCAATTTAATTCGGCGCTCATCACTGTAATCCAGTGAATCAAACAGCATCTCAATGTTATCTAACCAACTCTCACATTCAATTGATGTCTCAGTACCCTTCAGAGTCGGTGGTTTGAATGACTGAAACCTTTTCAATAACGTTTCCATCGGAGTTGCTGTCACATCCATTGGAGGATTCGATGTGCTACCCTGTTCTGGTATTCTTCGAGGAGGCATATCTGATAATCAAATGGATTAGTACCCCAATCCAATAAATCTGTTTCACTTCAGTTTCCTCCTCCGATCATCTTACTGCTGATCGAGAATCGGTTCAAATTGGTTCCCAATAATACATATTACACAATCAAATCAGATAAGTCAAGTAACATGTATTATATAAAGCAGTAAAGCATGCTAGCAATCACATGCAAAGAAGGAAAACTCAATCCACCCCGCTCACTAGCTTCTATCTCAGTCTAAAGGATCTATCGCTCTGATACCACCTGTTGTGGGGACCCGAACTTAATTCAATTCTTAATCACTTTCTGGAAATAATTAATCAATTAAAATAAACAGGGTCTAAATTTTTTTTTTAAAATACGAGAGTACGCAACATATGAAATAAGTCTTATCTCATTTACAAGATCACTATTCAGATCTAAGTACAAGTCTTGTACAACCATAAGTCATAATAACTATTATTTCTTCACTACATCTCAGGTGATATAACAGATATACTCCTAAGTCCGGATCTCCACGCTAACTGTCTTCTCTCATCCTCTTCTTGACCCTGATCCAGCCCCACCTGTTGTCATGCACACATACAAAACAAGACAACAGCCGGATAACTCCAGTGAGAATAAATCCCTGTATAAACAATGTAAACATGCAATTATATAAAAACATATAAAAACGCATAAATAAGATATCATTAACATGTAGCAACTCAACAAACATGAATGATATAAGCACTGTAAATCAACATGTCGTATCAGACTCAACTCAACCGACGCGTCGTCTCAGACTCGACTCAACTGACGCGTCATCTCAGACTCGACTCAATTCTAATCTAGGGATCCCTGTGTCTGAATAATGATAAATATACCAAATCTCAGTCGATAGGAATGAATCAATCCCTAAATGGCATCGATATAATTCACATATCCAGTGTCTGGGCGAATCGGCCGCAGAATTGACGAATCAATCGAAGATAGGCGAATCAGCCAATGACTAGACGAATCAGCCAGTAATTAGGCGAATCAGCCAGTAACTAGGCGAATCAGCCAGTGACTCAATACATACCATGTCTATGAATCAATAGACCATACAAATCAATCTCATCAATTACAAGTATCAATGCAATAAACTAACGTATGTGATTTAGGGAGACTCGAGTCAAACCTCACTGTAGTTGTGCAATCCCAACTCAACATTAATTTATACCTTTTTTCTGATACTCTGACTCTGTCGAAGTCTCGAACTCGAAGCCTATCAATACTCAATCTGACAATAACAATATTGAGGGTACGGAATCAATACACCACTCAATCAATACTGGATATAATCATAATTCAATCAAATTTTTTTTCAACAATATGATGTCATAATTTCAATATATCCAACACTACCATATCAGTCAGATATCAATTCCAACACCTCATAATCGATAACAATTCAATTCTGATATCAAATCGACTCCAAAACTACTCCGAAAATCATAACAATTTCATATGGTATCTGTTCTCCAGTCCGGTTTCGATTATACGATGTCTAACATTAAAAGAACATCATATATGAATCATATCAGATTTTGACAATACCATAATTTCAAATCATATCAAAACGTAGCAAAACTTACGTCCAGTTGTAGCCTACGTCGATAGAAACTCAATACCGAAGTCGGATTCAAAATCGGACGGGCGGATTTCTCATAAAAGGCGTAGGGATTTTCCTTCCCTTTCTTCGTTTCTCCCTTCGTTTTTCTTGTTCTGAAGGATTGCAAGGTAAATATATATATATATATATATATACATCCACGCACATGCAAACGGACGAGTGGCTCAATGTGCATACTGCACGTCTCGCGCATATGCGCGACTAATATCGACGCATATGCGCGAGACCTACGGGTCTCGTAGATAAACTTCTCGGCAGCTCGCGCATATGCGCGACTCATCTCTGCGCATATGCGCGAGGTCCTCTGGACTTCTCTTGTACAGGCTCGCGCATATGCACGACTCACTTCGCGCATATGCGCGAGGTCCTCTGCCTACGTCGCGCATATGCGCGAGGGCTACTGTTCCTCGCACATTTTCATGCATTATCTCGTCTTTCCCGGTCCGATCCTTTCCATCTATAATCATATCATTTATCCCCAAATCATTTCAGATTAATAGGATAAAATTCTCGGGCCTTACAAAAACATTTTGAATGATTAGTTTATTCTTATCGCAATTTGAAGGTTTCTATTTAATTAAGAAATTTTTTATTTTTCTGCAAATTTTAAAGTAGTTTAAAAGTACGGTACATTACAGCTGATGTGATCTAATATTGTTTCATCAGTAAGGTCTGGATCACGAGAGGATGGATTGATAGGAGGCAGGTCTTTTTATGACGGAAAAGCTCTTTCAAGAGCCTTGCTTGTAGAGGGTCCTATCTGATCAACCATGGCGACCGCCGGATCAGTTAATTCGGATTCGCTGTGCACAGTCATTTCTATCTCAACTATGTCTCAAATGATCTCTCTGATAAAAGCAATTTCAGGAGACACTAGCAGCAGAATATCCTTTGTTGATGTGATGTCCTCAACAGGATCAATTGTATCAGGCTACTTTGAGGTAGACAGAACATAAAAAAATTAAAATAAAAACAAGAATAAGACACATAATTATATATAGTTGATTACGTAGTATAAAAAATATATTATACAACATCTAGTCCTAGTTAAATCTAACATGTATTATTCTACATTAATAAAATAAATAATACAACATATAACATTTCATAAATCTAAAATTCAACAGTAAAATTACTGGCTAGTTATAAACATTTAATAATTAACACACATACATACACACATATATGACGATTTATGTGTTAGAGTAGATGACGTGTAAGTCAACTGTTGGCTAGGTAATTTATTGACTAAGTTGTAATAAACAATCTTTATATTAATATAATTCATTATTTCATGATTTGTTATTTCTTCATCTGTATGTCAATGTGATCAACATAGATAAAGACCTTGACTATACTTTAATACAAATGAATCGTAATTCGATGTTGAAACTCATTTGTAAATATTGTATAATCTAAATTCGTTCATAGTCGATTCAGTCGCCTAAAACATGGATAAAGGTCGCTTGAGCTCGAGACTAGCATATGTGATGTTGTGTACCGCATTTCTTGGTAAGGACATAGAGATGTCCAAACATGAAGATGTGTAGTCATATGATGATTATACCGAACTTCCTCCCTCGGACTTTCCAAGTGGTTATCATTCATCGAGAGGATAAATCTATGGTTATGATTGTACACCATTAGTCCTTACGACCCGGGACAACAGTGAGGCTATATATTATAGGGCTGTACTTTGACTCCTTTACCGACTCCAAGAGGGTCAACAGGTGGCGAGATTGGGTACAGTTGTGACACATGTAGGAGCTAGTGCATTGTAGTCGGGAATTCACCATTCACCTATGGGTGTGGATATCCTATGTGATCTGATGAAATAATAGTGCATGAAATCTCTAGCCAGAGTATGAGATGTACGTTACACAAAAAGTTCTCCAATTGTACATGCGATGCCACTATTTATTCACAAAGATGTGTCACATAGTTATCGAATTATCATGCAACCCTTGATGAACCAATGGTTGCAGATTCGATCAGGATATATGAGATGAAGGGACCGTACTGTACGTTAATCATAATCGACTGGTTCTTATAGGCACTATCAGTGATACCAAGGGAATCATGGGGCGATGCTACTAGACGTTCTTACCATGATTCGATGGGTTTAATCACAAAATGGTTTCTGACATTCTCATGATCAAATGTTGGAGCATGTAATGTGGGCAAATTAGGGTAAGCTCAAATAAAGAAAATTTTCCTGAATCATAAGGAGTTGTTAACCCACGGCTAGCTTTATCCCTAAACCATTGAGGGTCACACAAGCACTGATTTACTTTTTCCCGTTGAGCTAATAAATTCAATGAGTTGAATTTATAAGAAATAAGTTTGATATGATCAATCGATGAGCTTATAAATAAAGTTTATGGAAGCTTATAGAAATTTTGAGAGCATGACTGCTTAAGAGAGTCAAAGGATTACACATGCCTTATTTAGACATTGGTGATCTCGAAATTAAAGTGTAGATCATAATAACAAACAAGTTGAAATTGTCACATCGATGATATTGGATCGTCGATCGGGATTATGATGAGATTAGTGTAATGAGAGCATGGATCATGGGCTTGTAAGATTATAAAGCCCAACATGGAAATTTATTAAAATTCAAATGGAATTTATTAATTAATTATATTTTAATTGAGTTAAAATATGGCCCATTAAGTTTTTATAACATATGATATTGATTTATGTAATATGAAAATATTCATGATACGATAATTTAAAACTTGCACACGTAGCATAATAAATTAATGAATGATAATTTTTTTAAATATATATATGTGTGTTATAATCGAGATTGGCATTCATATGGCATATATTTAGAACCTTTAATTAACTTAATTAATTAGATTAATTAAGTAAATTAAGGGTTAGAAATATTATAATGATTTTGATTCTTTAATTGTAAAAATCCATCTGAATGTTTATTATGCAAGAAACTTTCGGCTCTTTCATATAGGTTTTCGGTTGTTGCTCTCACAATTTTTTTTTCTTGTGCAAGAAAAATTCGGCTCGTGCTAATAAATAGTATTGAGTCGATTTCATCTTGGCATTCTATCTCTAGGCAAATATCTTCTATACTTTCTAGTGCAATTTAGAAGATGAATAAATACTTCAGTCGTGGACCGGATTAGAAGTTAGAAGAAAGTTTGTATGGATATACAACAAAAGCTACGTCCGCTTATACCGGAGTAGTTGGAGCCAAGTGAAAGTCGTTCACTAAAGGTAAAAGTTTTAAACTTCCTATGAATGTTTAATTTAAACTATACGAGTGTCCAAAGAAAATTTTGAATGTCAAAATAAAATTATTTAAAATCCGGCTACGTTTGGGCACGGGAAAACTGAGATCCAACTGTGGTATCAGAACCAGGTTCTCTATATCGTATGGTTTAATTTCTTGTTGAATATTTTATTTCTAACCACACAAGAAATTTTTTTAGAAAATTGATGCACCATAAAATAAAAAATTATTTTTCCAAAAATAAAAAAATTAAAAATAAAAATCGAATATGCCCGTAACAGTTCTGGGCTGACCGTGCGCGCAAGGTTGCGCACGGCTGCGCATAGCGCGCACAGTGTGCGCACGCAGGAGCTGCGCGGAGCCTCCGCACAGCGTCCGATCGGGGCGCGCGGCCTGCGGGCAACGTGCGATTGGCCAGCGCGCCGCTGGCATATTGCTGTTCTCACAGCGTGCCTGCGACTGCCTGAAACGTTAAGAAAGTGCGCGGGCAGCACGAGCGGCTGCCCGAGAACGTATCGAGCACTGTGTTGATTATTGGGCTTGAATTGTTTGGGCCTAGGGTGCAATTTTCTGATTTTTCAAAACTTTGGATTAAATTGATATTTTATGAAAATTAGTTCAATTTATCTTGTGAAAAATTTATAATTTTCTTGTTAAATGAATAATTAGAATATGATTTTAATTATTTTTGCTAAAAATGAGTTTTACAATAAATCAATTATTATTGAATTAAATGGAAATTAAATAAGATGTTTATTTAATTTATTAAATTCTTTAATAATTGTGGTGATTAGTAATAAAGTTATTAGATACATGATTTATCAATTAATTAAAATTGTTTAATAAAATTGATGTTAATATTCGATATTAAATACATGAATGATTATCGAGAGCCTTGACCAATTTGTTAAGTGTATGTTATGATATTTTACTGTTTTATTCATTTTGTTAATATTTAATATTATTAAAATGGGCCTGGTTTATGGCCTGTTCTCACCCCAAGAGATGTATCCCTTATGTGTCATGACTATTTAAATGTAATTATTAGAAATAGTGAGAGATCAAGCCTTGAAGATGGTGGGCTCGATGCAAAAGATGAAGACTTGTAATATATTGGAAGCTTTTGTAATAAGTTGCATTTGCATCCCAGCATTCACCTAGTTTTTGGGCCTGGATCCATGTCTGGCTCACATGGATCTAATAGTGTTGGCGATCGATCATCCTTATTTATTTATTGTTGAATGTCATATTATGATATATGTGATATATAGTAGTATGCATGTATGTATATTATTTAATAATATAGTTGCATGAATCCGGAAACATACAAACATGGCACGCGATTTTAAATTAAAATAATGAGACAATTTTAAAATTAAAATCCCTCATTTTGAATAATATTCAAAATTTATATCAAACCGAAAAAAGTACAAATTAAAAGAGTTTAATTTATTCTTGTCTTCCATCAACCGTGCTTGCATGTTGAACTCTACCCGTAGAGAGTGTCTGACTCATATTATTGGGGAGGCCTGGAGGCCGGAAAGCTGTGACCTCCACCGGACATATGATGTGAATTATGTGGAACTCCCATGACTTCGGCTCATATTATTGAGGAAAATCATGGTGACCTTCCACTACAATTTAATATTGATGGGTCGGTTTGACACGTGAAAATAAACGGCGTCATATTATTGGGTCCTTATTAAACGTGAGGCGAAACACGCGGAGGTTGCATTGGGATGAAATTGGATTCTACTTTTTAGAAATTATAATTGGCTGATAATATTCGGGATTATAATTGTCTAATTGGGTTCTACGTGCCCATTAAGGAAATACGATTTCCTTTTTTCATCAGAGGATAGTGGAAATGTCAAAATAGTGGAAGGGAAATTTATAAAATAAAAATCCATATTTTATATCTTAGAATTATTTTAAAATTATCAGTAACCATCATCGGTTTTCATTTTCAGTATATTTACGATGACTGGTCGTACCCCGCTTTCAATCATTCTCGATCAAAACAAGTTAACTCGCCCTATCTATAATGACTGGTTTCGAAATTTGAAGATTGTTCTGAACTTAGAAAAAATTGTGTATGTGCTTGATAAGAAGCCACCGAAGAAGGCATCTTCGGACGTCAGTGAGACTTAACTAGCTAAGCTTGAGAAATGGTGGGACCATGATCTCCAAGCTAAAAGCTAATGTCGAATGAACTGCAGAGGCAGTTCGAGGAGGCTGCGAATGCTGCTGACATTCACCTTCATCTGAAACAGTTTTATGGACTACATACTCGCTCAGAGAGACATGCTACTGTGAAAGAACTCATGACTACACGTCTGCAAGATGGCACTTCTTTCCATGAGCATGGTGTTAGGATAATTGGGCTCATTGAGTAATTGGTGGGGCTCGACGTGGTTATTACTGGTGAGCTAGCGACTGATATTCTCCTGTTGTCACTGCCCCCCTCGTTCGATGGATTTGTTGTTAATTTTAATATGAATAAGCTTGAGGCCACCCTTGAAGAGTTTGTCCATATGCTTACTACTTATGAGGCCACAATCAAGAAAGAAAAGCATGTTCTTCTAGTGGGCTCATCCTCCGATACGAAAAAAGGAGCCCAAAATAAAGGAAAGCAGCGTTCTACCCCACCAAAGTAGAACAATCCCGACAAAAAACCATACAAGAAACCCACTCTGGGGCCCTCAAAGCCCGACAAGTCAAAACATGTCTGTTTCCACTGCAACAAGCCTGGAAATTGGAAGCGTAACTGCACTGAGTATCTTGCCCAGAAGCGTTCTGGCAATGGTATGTTTTATATAGAAGTATGTGTCTCAATTAATTCCTCTTCTTGGGTATTGGATACTGGATTTGGTTCTCATCTATGCAATGATTTGTAGGTGATGAAAAGAAACAGGAGACATAGAGATGGCGAGACATTTCTATGATTGGGAATGGAGCAAGGGTTGCTGCAACTGCTATTGGAGACATTACTTTGATTTTAAACAATAATTTTAAGTTACTTTTGAGAGATGTTTTATATGTTCCTGAATTAGTTAAAACATTATTTCTATTTCTATGCTTGATAGAGATGATTATTCTTGTGTTTTTGCTAAAGGTGTTTGCAATATTTACAAGAATGAATGTTTGATAGGAACCGACAAATTAATGAACCATCTATATAACTTAAAATTGAAAGATATTTCGTTGAACAATATCCAAGCACAAAAGGAAACAACAACAAACAAAAGAAAGTTATATGATCCAAACCCTGCACAAATATTGTACGCTGGACTAGGTCACATTTCCCAAAGAAGGATGCACATACTAGTGGGAGAAGGCATGTTTGACTTGTCAGACATAAATTCTCTACCTACTTGTGAGTCATGTATAAAAGGAAAATGACAAAGGCTCCCTTTAAGGAAACGTGTAACGTGCACATGGTCTACTGGATTTGATCCACACAGACGTTTGTGGCGCGCTAAGCCTTAGCACAAAATATTGTCAATCCTACTTCATTACCTTTACTGATGACCATTCGAGGTATGGGTTTCTCTATTTAATGAGACACAAATCTGAAGCATTTGAAAAGTTCAAAGAATTCATATCTAAAGTAGAAAAACAGCTAGAAAAAAGTATTAAGACACTTTTATCTGATCGAGGTGGAGAATACTTGAGTATTGAATTTTTGGATAATCTAAAAGAGAATGGGATTCTCTCACAGTGGACTCCATCAACAACACCATAATTGAATGGTGTTTCTGAACGTCGTAATCAAACCTTGATGGACATGGTTCGATCCATGATGGGATTCACTGAATTGCCCACATCGTTTTGGGGCTTTGCCCTTGAAACTGCGGCAATGTTGTTGAATAACGCACATACTAAAGCTGTGGATAAAATATCATATGAGATATGGATGAAAAAACCTCCCAAATATTCTTACTTGAGAATAAGGGGATGTTCTGCTTACGTGAAGCAGACAGTGGGAGACAAATTGGATAATAGATCCACTTTGTGCTACTTTGTAGGATATCCAAAGAATTCTGTTGGATATTATTTCTATCATCCCAATGAAGCAGAAGTGTTTGTTTTAAGAAATGCCACCTTTTTGGAAAAGGAATTTTTGTTAGATAGAAAAGGCAAGATGTTAGAACTTGAAGAAATTCAAGATACTCCCACAACTATAGAAGTTGAACCTAATCCTCAAAAACCAGTAATTGAAGTACAATATCCTAGAAGGTCTGATATGGTTATTAGAACACCTGCAAGATATACACTTCTTCATTAACAAGGCCATGACGAGAATTGTGTTGGATGTGATCCAATGAATTTCAAAGAAGCAATATCTGATATTGATTCAACAAAATAGCTTGAAGCCAAGCAATCTGAAATAGACTCTATGTATTCAAACCAAGTCTGGAAATTGGTGGATCCACCTGAGGGAATCATTCCCATAGGATGCAAATGGATCTACAAAAGAAAGCTTGGGGCGGATGGGAATGTATTGACCTTCAAAGCAAGACTTGTTGCAAAAGGTTATACTCAAAGGCAAGGAATTGACCACGAGGAAACATTTTCATCAGTTGCTATGTTTAAGTTCATTAGAATACTACTAGCCATAGCAGCATTGTATTATGAGATATGGCAAATGGATGTAAATACTGCATTCCTCAATGGAGACATCAAAGAGGATATTTATATGCCTCAACCTGAGGGATACACATCAGTAGGAAGTGAGCTTAATGCAAACTTCAGAGATCAATATATGGTCTCAAGCAGGTGTCAAGGAGTTGGAACCTTAGATTTAATAGCACTATCAAGGAATTTAGTTTTGCTAAAAATCCTAAAGAACCATGCGTGTACAAGAAATTTAGTGGGAGTGCGGTGACATTCTTAGTACTTTATGTTGATGACATCCTACTCATTGGGAATGATGTAGGATTACTGCAATCAACTAAAGTATGGTTGGCAAGTAAATTCTCCATGAAAGATATGGGTGAAACATCATATGTATTGGGAATACAAATCTATAGAGATAGATCAAAGAGGATGCTTGGGCTCACACAAGCGACTTATATCGATACCATCCTGAAAAGATTATCTATGGAAGAGTCCAAGAGAGGATACTTACCAATGTGTCATGGTGTTACTCTATCTAAGGCAATGTGCCCCAAGACTGATGAAGAGATAGATATAATGACACGTATTCCATATGCGTCAGCCATTGGTAGTATCATGTTTGGTATGATATCAACGCGCCCTGGTGTTGCTTACGTTTTGAGTGTTACAAGCAGATATCAGGCGAACCCTGGTCCAATGCATTTGAAGGCCGTGAAAGATATTCTTAAGTACTTAAGAAGGACTAAGAACTTGTTCATGGTATATAAAGGTGGAGAATTGGAATTGGAAGGCTATACTATTCTAGCTTCCAATGTGACGTAGATGATTCGAAATCGAAAATGGTGCGGCTGTCTCTTAGAAATGTTCCAAGAAAGACACCTTTGCGGATTCCACCACTGAAGCTGAATTCATTGCTGCATCAGCTGTAGCCAAAGAGGCAGTTCAGATGAGGAATTTTATCCAAGAGTTGGGCGTCATTCCTAATGGAGTTGATCCAGTCCCGGTGTACTGCGACAACAATGGTGCCATTGCGCAAGCAAAGGAACCATGGTCTCATCAGCAATCCAAACATGTACTGAGGAAATTCTACATCATCTTGGAGATTGTGGGAAGAGGATATATATCAGTCGAAAGAGTCCCCTCTGCTGATAATGTTGCTGATCCTCTTACAAAGCCCTTGCTAGGACCGTTGTTTGAGAAGCATCGCGAAGCAATGGGATTAAAGTTTATGGGTAGTTGGCTCTAGGGCAAGTGGAAGATTGTTAAAGTAGATGCCCTGTAAGCCAACTGTTGGCTAGGGAAATTATTGACTCAGTTGTAATAAACAATCTTTATTTTAATATAATTCATTATTTCATGGTTTGTTATTTCTTTATCTGTATACCCATGTGAACAACATAGATAAAGACCTTGATTATAATTTAATACAAATGAATCGTAATTCGATGTTGAAACTCATTTGTAAACATTGTATAATATTAATTAGTTCCTAGTCGATTCAGCTGCCTAAAATGTGGATAAAGTTCGCTTGAGCTCGAGACTAGCATCTGTGATGTTGTGTACTATATTTCTTGATAACGACATAGAGATGTCCAAACATACAGATGGTTAGTCATATGATGATTATACCGAATTACCCTCCCTCGGACTTTCCAAGTGGTTATCATTCATAGAGAGGATAAGTCTGTGGTTTTTACTATACACCATTAGTCCTTACGATCCGGGACAACACTGAGTCTATATATGCTAGGGCTGTGCTTTGACTCGTTTACTGACTCCGTGAGGGTCATCAGGTAGGAGCCAGTGCATTGTATTCGGGAATTCACCGCTCACCTACAGGTGTGGATATCATATGTGATCTGATGAAATAATAGTGCATGAAATCTCTGGCCAGTATATGAGATGTACGTTAGAGAAGGAGTTCTCCAATTGTACATGCGATACCACTATTTATTCCCAAAGATGTGTCACATAGTTATCGAATTATTATGCAACCCTCGATGAACCAATGGTTGCAGATTCGATCAGGATATATGAGATGAGGGTCACACAAGCACTGGTTTACTTGTTCCCGTTAAAATAATAAATTCAATGAGTTGAATTTGTAAGAAATAAGTTTGATATGATCAATTGATGAGCTTATAAATAAATTTTGTGGAAGCTTATAGAAATTTTTAGAGTATGACCACTAAAGTCAAAGGATTACACCTGTCTTATTTAGACATTAGTGATCTCGAAATTAAAGTGTGCATCAGAATAACAAACAAGTATGAATTGGATATTGGATCATCGATCGGGATTATGATGAGATTAATGTAATAGAAGCATGGATCATGGGCTTGTAAGAGTATAAGCCCATCATACAAATTTATTAAAGTTCAAATGGGATTTAATAATAATTATATTTAAATTCAGTTAAAGTATGGCCGATTAAGTTTTTATAACATATGTTATTGATTTATGTAATATGAAAATATTCATGATACCATAATTTAAAACTTGCAAAAAAAGCATAATAAATTAATGCATGATAATTTTTAAAAATATATATATATGTGTGTTAAAATCTAGATTGGCATTGATATGGAATATATTTAGAACTTTTAATTAAATTAATTAATTAGATTAATTAAGTAAATTAAGGGTTAGAGATATTATAATGATTTTGATTCCTTAATTGAAAAAAACAATCCGAATGTTTATTATGCGAGAAACTTTCGGATCTTTCATATTGGTTTTCAGTTGTTGCTCTAAAAAAAAAATTCTTTCGCAAGAAAAATTCTGCTTGTGCTAATAAATGGTATTGAGTCGATTTTATCTTGGCGTTCACTCTCTACGCAAATATCTTCTATACTTTCTAATGCAAGTTAGAAAATGAATAAATATTCCAATCGTGTACCGGATTAGAAGATCGAAGAAATTTCGTAGGGATATACAACAAGAGTTACGTCCGCTTATAGTGGAGTAGTTGAAGCCAAGTGAAAATCGTTCACTAAAGGTAAAAGTTTTAAATAGCCTATGAATGTTTAATTTAAACCATACGAGTGTCCAAAGAAAATATAGAATATCAAAATTAAAATTTTTAAACTTCCGCTGCGTTTGGGCACGAGAAAACCGAGATCCAACAATATGAAGAACCGTCACGACGGATTATGAAAACCCGTTTGTTAGGATCGGTTGATAGGTTGAGATGTGTTTAGAAGGGGGCGTTGAATAAACACTCACGATTTTTGAATCTTTTCGAATGAAGTGTCAATTCTGTGCCAAATTGAAACTAGGAATCTTGTCAGTCAATGACAATCAGTTTAACTAATAACAATTGCGGAAATAAACTGACTGAAAGATAGAATAAATAACTGAAGTAGTAACACAAAGATTTATGGATGTACGGAGATTGAAATAACTCCTATGTCACCCCTCTATCACAAGGATAAGATATGCACTAAAAGAATTTGATCGATACAAAGATTGTACAGACCCACTTAAGTTTGGAATTAACACTGCCAAAACTGAAACTCTTGGTTTACTAAATATCTCACAGTTCTTCGACTGAACTTAGCACAACTGATCTAGTTAAGATCAAATAAACAATAAAACGATTTGTGCTTCTAAACTCGAAAGGTAGCCTCAAATGCTACAGATTAATCAGATAAGTGTGAGCTTTTTGATTCTTGAGTAAGAGCTAAGAATTCAGCAGAGTAACAGCAAGCTTGAGAATAGATAGATACATTGGGTTGCTTGCTCAACTGCTCTTCTCAACTATTTATAGGCTTCTCTTCAATGGTAACTTTAAATATAATTTGAATCAATATATCCGTTGATTGCCACGTCGATATTCTTCTGACATTCGTACACTCCAAGCTCTGAAATGCGACGTTACACTACAAGTTGCAGTCTTCTTTGTATTGTTGTCGGTTGAATGTCCTTTTCAACTGATGACGTGTACAGCTGAATGATCACCTGATAAGCTCACAACTGAATATGTCAACTGATCAGTTTCCAACTGATCAGTCAGTTGTCTTCGTAAGTCCAATTCAGCTGGTTTCAATTGCCTTCTATAAACTGCGAATTAATCTTCAGTTAGGCAACTGTCAGTTAGTTTGAGTAGTTCAGTTAGTACAAGTTACTTGATAAGTTAGTCCAATAAATTAATCACTTAGTTTTTCAAACAACCGAAATTAAGTTTCCAACAATTTTTCCCTTTTTGGTGTATTAAAAAACTTGTAAAATATAAACTGATCAACTGAACTTAAAAAAAATATTCTTCGAACTCATTGTAGATAAAATAATTCTTCTAATGTACAGATTCTTACACAGAATAAAAGAATAAAGAATTCCTGCTAAAGTCTTCAACTGATATTTATTTCTTCTTTTTTCCTTTGTTTTCCTCTTTCTGATCTTTTATTTCTCCTATTTCCCCCTTTTTGTCAAACTCATCAACATTTTTTGATAAATTCTGCACATCTGAAAAGAGATTAGAAACTGCATTCAGTAGTATATCTTGCAGTAAATCTATTCGTTTTGAAACAGTGCTTTCCAGATAGTCTAGACGTCTTGTCACTAATGCTTCCATCTAGAAATGTGATTCAGTTGAAACTCTGTCTTTGCGGAGCTCTTTCATCTGAAAGAATAAAGAAGAAACATCTTTCTGGATTTGCTGCAGTTTACCCGTGGTATTATCCTTAATAGAATCAATCATAATAGTGTGTAAGAATTGTGTTGATCTGATTTCAGAAATGGAAGTCATTATACCAACGAGGTTGGTCTGAATAGCTGCAATTTCTTCGAACAAAGACTCAGTTTCTATTTTTATGCCTGGAGACATGGCTCCAGAAGTTTCTGGTTGCTCTTTGTTCTCTTTATTGAAAATGACCAGTGCCTCGTCAGTTGGTTCAGTTGTAGTATTTACCAATTCTGATGTCTCTTCTAGTAAGACTTCTTGTTGAGGTTGAGGAGGAGAATTCGGATCAGTAGCAGGGTCTGATGATGCTTCAAGTGGATGATCAGTTGAGACAGCAGTTATTTCTGGTATAGAATGCTCAACTGATGTTTCGGTTGGCTGAATGATAGAAGGCTGATCAGCTCGCACTTCTTTAGTTGCAACTAAGTGCAGCTGAGCCTCTTAAGTTGGTTCAAAAACTGTCTGTTCAGTCATGATAACTGACTGAACTGGCTCTTCAGTTCTCAGTAATTCTTGTTCAGTGGTGGAGGACAATTTAACTGGTTCTTCAAGAGGTTGAACTGGGGCTTGAAAAACTGGTTCTTCAGTTGAAAACAACTCTTCAACTGCTTCAGTAGTGGATATTTGAACGTCAGAGGCAACTGATTTGATTACTTCATCAATGTTTGCCAATGATAATTCATCGTCTGTGTAGAGTGTAGCTTCAGCAGTTGAAGACTGAGGAACATCAGTTGGCTGTGAAGCATCTTTAGAAAAATAAACAGTTGTCTGTTTAGCAGAGCCTGCACTTGGATCCTTGGATGGCTGATCTGTTTGAGCTGATTGATCAGCTAGCTCATCTTTTTGGGAATTATCTGGAATAATAAGTTCTTGATCCATTTCCCAATGCTTGATTTCCATTTGCAGAGCTAACAAGTCCAAGTTCAGTTGGTCATGAACTGCTTTATCATTAATAGTAGTTGGGCTTATGGGATTGTAATTCTGACGCAGCTGACCGATCAACTGACTCAGTTTCTTGGCCCGTATCTGATCAAAGAAATATTTCTTCCTCTCAAGTGCTTGAACCACCGTGGCAGCTTTGACCAATTTCAGAACAAGTGTTTCCAAGGCAATGAATTTCCTTAGAACTGATTTCTTCTGCAATTTCCTGGCAAACACAACAGTTCTAAACTTTACCCATTGTTCATATGTTCTGAGTTTACCTTCAGAAAATTCATTGACTTCCTTCCAAATGAGGTCAATGTGCGTCTGAATGGTAGTTGGTCTGGGCTCTTCAACCATTTTCTCTTTACCCTTAGATTCAGTTAGAACATGATAAATGCTCAGTCCTGATATTGTCGCGTCCACCTGTTCTCGAATCACTACTCCTTTTGGTCTTGCCATCGGCAGAGGAGTTGGTCTAGTGACAGTTATAAATGGAGCTTTAACTCCAGCAAGCTACTTCTTTTTACCAAATTCGGGGATAGAATTTTTGAGAACTGCGGACAGTGGTAACTGATCATCAGTTGATGGCTCAACTGGCACAGTTTTGAGTGGAGTAGCCTTGATCGGCTGATTAGCTGCAGATTGGATGGTCTTATCAGTTGGGATAATGCTCACATCCATCACTGATTTCTTACTTTTGGTCCTGGGTTTCTTGGAAATTTTGGGAGACGGAGTCTTCTCAGAATCACTTTCACTGATAATCAGTTTACGTTTAATTATCTTTTTGTGAGTCTCCTTCCTAGCTTTCTTAACTGATTTGGGAGCTCCTTCCATCCCAATCTCCTTCTTCACTTGAATAAACTTCTCATGAGTCATTTCCAGTTTCTGCTTGGGTGGCTGCATATTTTTGGCGTTGAAAATTTTCAGTTTAGACGATCTTTCAGAATCATCAGTTACCATCCCCTTGACTTTCAGAAAATAGCTGAGCTGCACCGGAAAACCCTTATATTGCTTGGAAGATTGAAACATGTTCCTCAAGATGTTGAAAATAATATTCTTCCACTTCATCTTTCTTTCAGCCATGATTGCAGTCATAGCTTGAAATTTCTCCAGAGTAAGTGCAGCAAAGGCTCCTGCCTTTGCCAAGAGCATGCCAGCAGTTGTACTTCGAGCTTCAATTCCTTCTTTGGATCGGAAACATTGATTTTTCGACCATCAGCAAAGAGAAGAATTTGCATCTCTTCAACATCAGAAGCTTTTACCTCAGAGAGGTTAACTAGCCCATTAGTAGGAAGTTGAAAAAGGTTGCAGAATAAGTCCTCTTCAATGATCAACAACTGACCATTTACAGTAGTTGCGATACTGCCTTCTTTAGTGACATAGCCGTTGGCATAGAGATCTTGGATCTCCTTATGATAAATTTCTTCAGAGGATAATCCCAGAAATTATTTCAGTCCAACTGCTTGCAGTTTCAGAAAAAAGTTCTTGACTTCTTCTTCTTTTACAGTCAAGACTGAATCAAAATCGATCGCCACAGCTTTCATAACATGAGCTGTGATTTGGTGTGCCATTTGATTGAGTGAAATCTGCGAAAAAGAGTAAGCTTGAGTAGAAGTTTGCTATGAATGCTGAATTTGCGCGTAAGAAGAAAAACTGAATTGGAGCGGGTATAGTACTGATGTAAGTGACTGTTCAAATTATTGGACACGTGTCAATCCAGGAAAATTTGAATTTAAAACGTGTGTATGTGTGATAAAAACGTGTATAGAATATAAATGGATTATGTGGGTCCACGTTTCAAAATACTATTAAATAAAAAACAGCAATTAATGCTTCGACAAACAGTCACATAATTTAATATAGAATATTATTCGATTTATTAGTTAACATATCGGAGAAGATCAGTTAGATCAGCAACTGAATGACCAGTTGATAACTTAGTCAATTCAGTTGAAGACCAACTGACTATTGTCTTCTCAGTTAACTTTTTGTTCGATATTTCCCCTGAATAAATGCATATAATTAAAAGTAAGGGTAAGAAAAACTCAGTCTGGATCAGTTAAGGTCAGATGACTCTTTGTCTTCCTCCTGTCTCTTCAAGTATTCTCTATAAACTAAGATCATTGTTTTTTGGTAATGACATCTGAACTCCAATGGATTGTGAAAGCAGCACACACGTCCCTCATCCTTCATGGACGCCTCAACGTATTCAGAGATTCAAAAGAGATGATGAAGAATATGTCTTCACAGAGGTTATGTCCGTTTGTACTACTGCTCAATACATTCAATCAATCAATGATGGAGAATTTTCTGCTTCTCCTAAACAGAGATCACTAGCTAGGAAGCTTAAAAGGCTTGCTAAAGTCGATCATATATCTGAGCTAGTCAAGTATGATGTGCTAATCAACATGATGTAGTTGAAGAAATGGCACTTGCTTCAGAGAATTGAAAATGCCGAATCCTTCAAGAATATTAGGAGTCATGACTTGAATAATTTGTTGATGTTATAACAAGATGTCATAGGAAGTGGACTAAGTGATGTAGTATGGTATCTATTTTATTCGTAATAAAATCTTGATTTGTATCATTGCTGTTGTCTCTTTGTATTTCTGCAAAACATAACTTTCATCAGTTGGTAAATAGTTAACAAACTGAATACAAGAATTGATAAATGACTAACTGACATCAGTTGACTAAAAATTAACAAACTGGATATAACTGATAAATGACTAACTGACATCAGTTGACAAGCATTTAAATGACAAACTGAATGAACAGTTATTGACAAAGAAGCAATAAAACGGATATAATTAAGATAAATCAATTAAACCAAGTGTATTGCGAAAGTGAGAAAACTTAGTGTCTGACAATGGTTTGGTGAAGATGTCGGCAGCTTATTGACACATTTTCCAGTCTGATAGTTTCCTTCAGAGCATGATCTTTGATGAAGTGATGCCTGACATCAATGTGCTTGTTCCTTGAGTGAAGAACATGATTGTAAGTTATTACAATCGAGCTTATATTATCACAAAATATGGGAGATTCTTTAGCATCAACTCAATAATCTTTCAGTTGTCGCTGAATCCAGATCAGTTGGGCATAGAAGCTTCTAGCAGCAAGGTATTCTGCTTCAGTTGTGGAAGTAGCTATGGATGTTTGCTTCTTGCTGAACCGTGAGATCAGTCTGTCTCCTTGAAACTGACAAGATCCACTTGTGCTTTTACGATCAAACTTACATCCTGCATAATCTGAATCTGAATATCCAACTAAATTGAAAGAAAAGTCGTTAGCATACAATAATCCCACATTTTGAGTGCATTTTAGATATTATAAAATTCTTTTGGAAACTATAAAATGCGATTGCTTAGGATTTGCTTGAAATCTAGCACACATGCAAACAGCAAATGCTATATCAGGACGACTAGCAATTAGGTACAATAATGAACCTATTAAACGTCTGTAGAGTCTCGTCTCAACTGTTATTCCCCCTTGATCATTGTCCAGTTTGACTAATGAACTCATGGGAGTGCTTTCAGCTGAACATGTTTCCATACCAAATTTCTTGAGCAATTCCTTCGTGTATTTTGTCTGACTGATAAAAATACCAGTTTCCAGTTGCTTAACTTGTAGTCCAAGAAAGAATGTCAGTTCATAATCATACTCATCTAAAATTTTTCCTGCATTAACTTGGCAAATTTCTCACATAATTTGGGGTTAGTTGGACCAAATATAATATATTCAACATATATTTGCACAAGTAAAATGTGATCATTCTTAGAAAATTTGAACAAAGTCTTGTCAACTGATATAACAGTAAAATCATGATCAGTAATGAATTTTGAAAGTGTCTCATACCAAGCTCTAGGAGCTTGTTTAAGACCATGTAAAGCTTTGTTCAAATGATAGACATGATCAGAAAAATAGTGATTGATAAAACCTGGAGTTTGTTCAACTTAAATTTCTTCTTGCAACTGACCATTAAGAAATGCAGTTTTTACATCCATTTGATAGACTTTGAAGTTCTTGAATGATGCATAGGCAAGGAACATTCTGATTGCTTCCAGTCTTGCAACTGGGGCATACGTTTCATCATAATCAATTCCTTCTTCCTGCCTATATCCTTGTGCGACAAGTCTTGCTTTGTTGCGTGCAACTGAACCATCTTCATTCAGTTTATTTCTGAATATCAATTTTGTACCTATAATAGTTTTGCAAACTGGTCTTGGAACTAAGTTCCAGACATTTTTATGGGTAAACTGATTTAGCTCCTCTTACATTGCATTTATCCAGTTAAGATCAGCAAGAGCTTCATCAGTTTTCTTTGGTTCTAGTTGTGAGACAAAAGCAGAATGAATGAACAAATTAAGCATTTGATTTCTTGTTCTTACCGGGTCAAATGGATTACCTATCACCAATTCTGGTGGATGTGATTTCTTCCATATGAGTTTAGTATTTGTTGCTTCCATATCAGCAACTGCTTCTGTTGGCAACTGAATGTTTTTTCAGTTTCAGTTGGAGCCGTATCAGTTGGTAGCTGAATATCATCTGTTTGCTCCACCAACTGATTATCAGGAGCAGGTTCATGTTCAACTGATTAATCTAGTATTTCTGGTTCAGGTGTTTGAAGGGTATTTCTATTGATATGATTTTCTTCTTCATTTTCATCCTCCAAACTGATCTAGGTAAATCGATCAACCAGCTCAACGGGATCAGTTGGCTTATAAGTTAGTACAGTTTCATCAAAAACAACATGAATGGATTCTTCAACATTTAAAGAATTTTTATTAAAAACTCTATATGCTTTGCTAACTAAAGAATATCCAAGAAATATTCCCTCTACAGATTTAGCATCAAAGGATTTTAAATGATTTTTACCATTATCAAGAATAAAACATCTACAGCCAAATATCTTGAAATAAGAAACCACACTTTTTCTTCCATGCCAGATCTCATAAGGTTTTTTCACATGATTCTTATTAACCATTGATTTTTTCTGAGTATAACATGCAGTGTTTAATGCTTCAGCCCAAAACGTTTGAGAAATACCAAAATCAGCAAGCATTATTCTAGCAGCTTCTTTAAGGTACGATTTCTTCTCTCAACTACACCATTTTGCTGAGTTATTCTAGCTGCTGAGAGCTCATGCTTGATTCCAGCGTTTTCTAGAAAAGTTGAAAGATTTTGAATGATGAATTCAGTCCCTCTGTCAGACCTTATTCGATCAATACCAACTGATTTTTCATTTAAAAGTCTTTTGAAGAGCTTAATCAGTTGTGCAGCAGTTTGGTTTTTGGATTTGAGACAAAATTACCCAAGTAAATCTTGAAAAGTCATACACAACAACTAAGGTGTATTTCATTCTCCCTAACCTCATGACTGGTATTGGACCAAAAAGATCCATATGTAACAGTTCTAAGCATCGGGAAGATGATTTAGAACCTCTGTTTTTGAATGAAGATCTTAAAAGTTTACCAAACTTACATGCTGAATAAACTTTATCTTTTGAAAAATCTATTTTGGCCAAACCAGTTATAAGAACATGGTTACTTAGATAGACAATAGATTTAAAGTTTAAGTAGTTCAACCTCTTATGCCACAACCAGTTTTTAGAAGATTTGGAAGCAATGAAACAAACTATTGCATGAGGTTGTTCAGTCCAACTGACTTTGTAAGTATTTCCACAACGATTCCCAGTTAGAATGACCTCATCAGTTGAGTGTCTAACTTAACAAGTGTGTGTCAAACTGAACTGAGAAACTATTGTCGCATAACTGACTGATGCTTATCAAGTTATACTTCAAATTCTCAACTAGCAAAACATCTGTAATTGTAAAGTTATCATGGATAAGCCTACCCTTACCCACAGTTTTACCTTTGGATTCGTCTCCAAAACTAAAGTTTGGTCCAGTGTATTTGATTAGTTGAGATAGCAAATTTGCATCTCTTGTCATATGTCGCAAACAGCCACTGTCTAGATACCAAGTTGATTCTTTGATTGTACCTGTTACCTGCAATCACACAAAATATATAATTTTGGTACCCATATTCACTTGGGTCCTACACTGATTTGTCCTTTAGGAACCCAGACTTGGATCAGTCTAACTAACTTCCCTGTTGTTGTGTTCCAAATGGTTTTTCTCAAATTCTTGACAATATGTGTGTGATGTGAGGATGAAACAGTATTCATTGTATCTTTTTTTTAATTGAATATTCTTTTTATATCGTTTCTGAACTAGCTTACAGTTGTAGTAATTGTAAAAGTCATTCCTTGAGTACTACTTTTGTAACTGAAACGTTTAGATGACCAGTTTCTTGTATCAGTTGAACTCTCAAAGCTATACCCAATTTCATACCGTTTGCCTTTGTTCTTACTTTCAGTCAATTGAACAGCTGCTTTACTAGGATCTGAAAATTCATTTACCACGGTTGATTTTACAAAGGTAATGTACTTTCCTTTGTTTTCATTCAACCTTTGTTGTATATCACTTGCAGAATTTATAACATGATTGTTAAAGCATAAACAAGTTTTATCATCAACTGATTTTTGTGAATTCTGCACTCCAGTCAGTGCAATTGAAGACAAGTTCCAAGCTTGAATCAGTTCAGTATGTTTTGAAATTTGTGTTTTTAACTGATATATCAAGGCTTGATTTTTAATCATTTCAGCTTTTTTCTGAGCAATCTCCCTTTTTAGACTCAAAAGTTCAACTGACTTATCAGTTTCTGTTTTGTTGTCATTGAGATCAGTTTGCTCAGTTCTAACCTTCTAAAATGATTGAGCAAGTTTGTGATACTCATCTTCCATGTCATGCATTGTGGTAATAAGTTCCTCACGAGTGAAATCAGAAGAGATGAAGTCAAATACTTGTTCACTTGCTGACTCTAGTTCAGCATCATCTGCCATTAATCACTTGACTTCCTCTTCATCCTCACTTGAACTGATTTAGATTTCTAGTTCTGACTCATCACTGTCAGTTTCAGCCCACTTAAATTTGCTCTCTTCAGCCAAAAGCACTTCATGTTTCTTTTTAAAAGATTTCTTGTCATCCTTGGTCTTCTCCTGTGCTCATAGGGCTTTTTCCCTTTTCAGTTCATACTCGACTGTCCTTTTTTGGCTTAGGACAGTCTACTATGAAATGACCAGATTTGCCACAGTTGTAGCAAGCATAGTATTCTTTTTTGGACTGATTTTTCTGATACTGCTTTTTGAATTTTCCTTGATTCATCCTCATAAAAATTACAAATTTCTTCACAAACAATGATTGCTCAGTTGATCAGCAGATTTTTCAACTGAACCAGTTGGATCCAGTCTGACAGCAGTTAAAGCAGTTGTGGCAGCAGGTGTAGAAAGTTCTCCTTCTCTGGTTTGTAGTTCAAACTCGTATGCCTTTAGATCAGCAAACAAGTCATTAAATTTGACCTTGTTAAGGTCCTTAGATTCTCTCATTGCCATGGTCTTGACATCCCATTCTTTGGGAAGACCTCTGACCACCTTCAGTGCCACTTCTTTGTTTGAATACACTTTTCCAATTGCATTCAGCTCATTGATAATACCACTGATCCTCTCATCATATTCATGCAAGGATTCTCCAGCTTTCATCTTGATGTTATCAAATTTCTGAACAACAACTGATAGCTTGTTCTCTTTTGTTTGCTCCTTTCCTTCACACAGCTGGATCAATTTCTCCCATATTTCTTTGCCAGTTTTGCACATCTTGATTTTGCTGAAAGTGACTTTATCCAGCGTTTTATATAAGATATCCTTGGCCACATTGTCTAGGTCGGCTTTCCTTTTATCCTCAGTTTTCCATTCCTCTCTGGCATTTCTATGCGATAAGGTGCCCCACCAGTAATGACAACTGTTGTATTTGCTTTTAGGATCTTCATGGGACCATCAATAATGACATACCACATGTCGTCATCTTTTGCAGCTAAATGAGCCTGCATTCTGATTTTTTAATCGTCAAAATCTTCTCTGGAAAACATTGGTATTTTATTGAATGAAGACATGTTGATCAGTTTTGTGAATTAGAGTATTCTGAGACAAGATTCAACCGCTCTGATACCACTTGTTAGGATCGGTTGATAGGTTGAGATGTGTTTAGAAGAGGGGGTTTGAATAAACACTCACGATTTTTGATATTTTTCGAATGAAGTGTCAGTTCTGTGACAAACTGAAACTAGGAATCTTTTCAGTCAATGACAATCAGTTTAACTGATAACAGTTGCGGAAATAAACTGAATGAAAGATAGACTAAATAACTGAAGTAATAACACGAAGATTTATGGATGTTCGGATATTGAAATAACTCATAAGTCACACCTTCTATCACAAGGATAGGATATGCACTAAACGACTTTGATCGATACAAAGATTGTACAGACCCACTTCTGTTTGGACTTAACACTGCCAAAACTGAAACTCTTAGTTTATTAATTATCTCATAGTTCTTCGACTGAACTTAGCACAACTGATCTAGCTAAGATCAAATAAAAAATAAAACAATTTGTGCTTGTAAGCTCGAAAGGTAGCCTCAAATGCTACAGATAAATCAGACAAGTGTGAGCTTTTCGATTCTTGAGTAAGAGCTATGAATTCAGCAGAGTAACAGCCAGCTTGAGAATAGATAGATATATTGGGTTGCTTGCTCAACTGCTCTTCTCACCTATTTATAGGCTTCTCTTCAACGGTAAATTTAAATATAATTTGAATCAATATATCCATTGATTGTCTCGTCGATATTCTTCTGACATTCGTACACTGTAAGCTCTGAAATATGGCGTTCCACTACGAGTTGCAGTTTGCTTTGTACTGTTATCGGTTGAATGTCCTTTTCAACTGATGAAGTGTAAAGCTAAATTATCAGCTGATAAGCTCACAAATGAATATGTCAACTAATCAGTTTCCAACTGATCAGTCACTTGTCTTCGTAATTCAAGTTCAGCTTGTATAATTTGTCTTCGATAAATTGCGCACTAATCTTCAGTTAGGCAACTGTCAGTTGGTTTGAGTAGTTCAGTTACTACAAGTTACTTGATCAGTTATTCCAATAAATTAACCACTTAGTTTGTCAAACAACCGAAATTAATTTTTTAACACCGTTGCTACTACCGACATTTTTATGAAACCATCTTTAGAAACAACTATGTACTATCGTCGCTAAAATAGGATTTTAAGCAGGCCACCGCTATTTTATCACAGTTTCTGAAAACTTTTCCCACAATATTATTAAATTCGTGAGCAAATTTCGCTACTTCCGTCTCTAAGAGCTTCGTTTTTTGTAGAAGAATTTATTTTCACCATTTTTCCGTGGTTCTCTGAGTTGTTTTTTATTATTGCCTATTACTTATTGGTATATAATACTTCGTAGATTGTAATTGTTGGATCTTGAGTAAGAGCTAAGAATTCAGCAGAGTAACAGCAAGCTTGAGAATAGATA
The DNA here is from genome assembly GCF_025594145.1 of Primulina tabacum. Lineage (NCBI taxonomy): Eukaryota > Viridiplantae > Streptophyta > Magnoliopsida > Lamiales > Gesneriaceae > Primulina > Primulina tabacum. The sequence continues at coordinate 14,187,113 of NC_134561.1, forward strand.
GATACATTGAGTTGCTTGCTCAACTGCTCTTCTCAACTATTTATAGGCTTGTCTTCAATGGTAACTTTAAATATAATTTGAATCAATATACCCGTCGATTGCCACGTCGATATTCTTCTGACATTCGTACACTCTAAGCTCTGAAATGCGACGTTACACTACAAGTTGCAGTCTGCTTTGTATTGTTGTCGGTTGAATGTTCTTTTCAACTGATGACGTGTACAGCTGAATGATCACCTGATAAGCTCACAACTGAATATGTCAACTGATCAGTTTCCAACTGATCAGTCAGTTGTCTTCGTAAGTCCAATTCAGCTGGTTTCAGTTGCCTTCTATAAACTGCGAATTAATCTTCAGTTAGACAACTGTCAGTTAGTTTGAGTAGTTCAGTTACTACAAGTTACTTGATAAATTAGTCCAATAAATTAATCACTTAGTTTTTCAAACAACCGAAATTAAGTTTCCAACAATTTTTCCCTTTTTGGTGTATTAAAAAACTTGTAAAATATGAACTGATCAACTGAACTTAAAAAAATATTCTTCGAACTCATTGTAGATAAAATAATTCTTCTAATGTACAGATTCTTACACAGAATAAAAGAATAAACAATTCCTGCTAAAGTCTTCAACTGATATTTATTTCTTCTTTTTTCCTTTGTTTTCCCCTTTCTGATCTTTTATTTCTCCTATTTCCCCCTTTTTGTCAAACTCATCAACATTTTTTGATAAATTCCGCACATCTGAAGAGAGATTAGAAACTGCATTCAGTAGGATATCTTGCAGTAAATCTATTCGTTTTGAAACAGTACTTTCCAGATAGTGTAGACGTCTTGTCACTAATGCTTGCATCTAGAAATGTGATTCAGTTGAAACTCTGTCTTTGTGGAGCTCTTTCATCTGAAAGAATAAAGAAGAAACATCTTTCTGGATTTGCTGTAGTTTACCCGTGGTATTATCCTTAATAGAATCAATCATAATAGTGTGTAAGAATTGTGTTGATCTGATTTCAGAAATGGAAGTCATTATACCAACGAGGTTGGTCTGAATAGCTGCAATTTCTTCGAACAGAGACTCAGTTTCTATTGTTATGCCTGGAGACATGGCTCCAGAAGTTTCTGGTTGCTCTCTGTTCTCATTATTGAAAATGACCAGTGCCCCGTCAGTTGGTTCAGTTGTAGTATTTACCAATTCTGATGTCTCTTCTGATAAGACTTCTTGTTGAGGTTGTGGAGGAGAATTCAGATCAGTAGAAGGGTCTGATGATGCTTCAAGTGGATGATCAATTGAGACAGCAGTTATTTCTAGTATAGAATGCTTAACTGATGTTTCGGTTGGATGAATGATAGAAGGCTGATCAGCTGGCACTTCTTCAGTTGCAACTGAGTGCAGCTGAGCCTTTTCAGTTGGTTAAAAAACTGTCTGTTCAGTCATGATAACTGACTGAACTGGCTCTTCGGTTCTCAGTAATTCTTGTTCAGTGGTGGAGGACAATTTAACTGGTTCTTCAAGAGGTTGAACTGGGGCTTGAAAACATGCTTCTTCAGTTGAAAACAACTCTTCAACTGCTTCAGTAGTGGATATTTGAACGTCAGAGGCAACTGATTTGATTACTTCATCAATGTTTGCCAATGATAATTCATCGTCTGTGTAGAGTGTAGCTTCAGCAGTTGAAGACTGAGGAACATCAGTTGGCTGTGAAGCATCTTTAGAAAAATAAACAGTTGTCTGTTTATTAGAGCCTGCACTTGGATCCTTGGATGGCTGATCTTTTTGAGCTGATTGATCAGCTAGCTCATCGTCTTGGGAATTATCTGGAATAATAAGTTCTTGATCCATTTCCCAATGTTTGATTTCCATTTGCAGAGCTAACAAGTCCAAGTTCAGTTGGACATGAACTGCTTTATCATTAATAGTAGTTGGGCTTATGGGATCGTAATTCTGACGCAGCTGACCGATCAACTGACTCAGTTTCTTTGCCCGTATCTGATCAAAGAAATATTTCTTCCTCTCAAGTGCTTGAACCACCGTGGCAGCTTTGACCAATTTCAGAACAAGTGTTTCCAAGGCAATGAATTTCTTTAGAACTGATTTCTTCTGCAATTTTCTGGCAAACACAACAGTTCTAAACTTTACCCATTGGTCATATGTTCTGAGTTTACCTTCAGAAAATTCATTGACTTCCTTCCAAATGAGGTCAATGTACGTCTGAATGGTATTTGGTCTGGGCTCTTCAACCATTTTCTCTTTACCCTTAGATTCAGTTAAAACATGATATATGCTCAGTCCTGATATTGTCGCGTCCACCTGTTCTCGAATCACTACTACTTTTGGTCTTGCCATCGGCAGAGGAGTTGGTCTAGTGACAGTTATAAGTGGAGCTTTAACTCCAGCAAGCTTCTTATTTTCACAAAATTCGGGGATAGACTTTTTGAGAACTGCAGACAGTGGGAACTGATCATCAGTTGATGGCTCAACTGGCACAGTTCTGAGTGGAGTAGCCTTGATCGTCTGATTAGCTGCAGATTGGATGGTCTTATCAGTTGGGATAATGCTCACATCCATCACTGATTTAGTACTTTTGGTCCTGGGTTTCTTGGAAATTTTGGGAGACGGATTCTTCTCAGAATCACTTTCACTGATAATCAGTTTACGTTTAAGCATCTTTTTGTGAGTCTCCTTCCTAGCTTTCTTAACTGATTTGGGAGCTCCTTCCATCCCAATCTCCTTCTTCACTTGAATATACTTCTCATGAGTCATTTCCAGTTTCTGCTTGGATGGCTGCACATTTTTGGCGTTGAAAATTTTCAATTTAGACGATCTTTCAGAATCATCAGTTACCATCCCCTTGACTTTCAGAAAATAGCCGAGCTGCACCGCAAAACCCTTATATTGCTAGGAAGATTGAAACATGTTCCTCAAGATGTTGAAAATAATATTCTTCCACTTCATCTTTCTTTCAGCCATGATTGCAGTCATAGCTTGAAATTTCTCCAAAGTAAGTGCAGCATAGGATCCTGCCTTTGCCAAGAGCCCCTTCGCTACAATATCTTCCAGCTGTTGTACTTCGAGCTTCAATTCCTTCTTGGGATCCGAAACATTGATTTTTCGACCATCAGCAAAGAGAAGAATTTGCATCTCTTCAACATCAGAAGCTTTTACCTCAGAGAGGTTAACTAGCCCATCAGTAGGAAGTTGAAAAAGGTTGAAGAAGAAGTCCTCTTCAATGATCAACAACTGACCATTTACAGTAGTTGCGATACTGCCTTCTTTAGTGACATAGCCGTTGGCATAGAGATCCTGGATCTTCTTATAATAAATTTCTTGAGAAGATAATCCCAGAAATTATTTCAGGAAAATTTGAATTTAAAACGTGTGTATGTGTGATAAAAACGTGTATAGAATATAAATGGATTATGTGGATCCACGTTTCAAAATACTATTAAATAAAAAACAGCAATTAATGCTTCGACAAACAGTCACATAATTTAATATAGAATATTATTCGATTTATTAGTTAACATATCGGAGAAGATCAGTTAGATCAGCAACTGAATGACCAGTTGATAACTTAGTCAATTCAGTTGAAGACCAACTGACTATTGTCTTCTCAGTTAACTTTTTGTTCGATATTTCCCCTGAATAAATGCATATAATTAATAGTAAGGGTAAGAAAAACTCAGTCTGGATCAGTTAAGGTCAGATGACTCTTTGTCTTCCTCCTGTCTCTTCAAGTATTGTCTATAAATTAAGATCATTGTTTTTTGGTAATGACATCTGAACTCCAATGGATTGTGAAAGCAGCACACACGTCCCTCATCCTTCATGGACGCCTCAACGTATTCAGAGATTCAAAAGAGATGATGAAGAATACGTCTTCACAGAGGTTATGTCCGTTTGTACTACTGCTTAATACATTCAATCAATCAATGATGGAGAATTTTCTGCTTCTGCTAAGCAGAGATCACTAGCAAGGAAGCTTAAAAGGCTTGCTAAAGTCGATCATATATCTGAGCTAGTCAAGTATGATGTGCTGATCAACATGATGTAGTTGAAGGAATGGCACTTGCTTCAGAGAATTGAAAATGCCGAATCCTTCAAGAATATTAGGAGTCATGACTTGAATAATAGGTTGATGTTATGGCAAGATGTCATAGGAAGTGGACTAAGTGATGTAGTATGGTATCTATTTTATTCGTAATAAAATCTTGATTTGTATCATTGATGTTGTCTCTTTGTATTTCTGCAAAACATAACTTTCATCAGTTGGTAAATAGTTAACAAACTGAATACAAGAATTGATAAATGACTAACTGACATCAGTTGACAAACAATTAACAAACTGGATATAACTGATAAATGACTAACTGACATCAGTTGACAAGCATTTAAATGACAAACTGAATGAACAGTTATTGACAAAGCAGCAATAAAACGGATATAACTAAGATAAATCAATTAAACCAAGTGTATTGCGAAAGTGAGAAAACTTAGTGTCTGACAATGGTTTGGTGAAGATGTCGGCAGCTTATTGACACATTTTCCAGTCTGATAGCTTTCTTCAGAACATGATCTCAGATGAAGTGATTCCTGACATCAATGTGCTTGTTCCTTGAGTGAAGAACATGATTGTAAGTTATTACAATCGAGCTTATATTATCACAAAATATGGGAGATTCTTTAGCATCAACTCTATAATCTTTCAGTTGTTGCTGAATCCAGATCAGTTGGGCATAGTAGCTTCTAGCAGCAAGGTATTCTGCTTCAGTTGTGGAAGTAGCTATGGATGTTTGCTTCTTGCTGAACCGTGAGATCAGTCTGTCTTCTTTAAACTGACAAGATCCACTGGTGTTTTTACGATCTAGCTTACATCCTGCATAATCTGAATCTGAATATCCAACTAAATTGAAAGAAAAATCGTTAGCATACCATAATCCCACATTTTGAGTGCATTTTAGATATTATAAAATTCTTTTGGAAACTATAAAATGCGATTGCTTAGGATTTGCTTGAAATCTAGCACACATGCAAACAGCCAATGCTATATCAGGACGACTAGCAATTAGGTACAATAATGAACCTATTAAACGTCTGTAGAGTCTCGTCTCAACTGTTATTCCCCCTTGATCATTGTCTAGTTTGACCAATGAACTCATGGGAGTGCTTTCAGCTGAACATGTTTCCATACCAAATTTCTTGAGCAATTCCTTCGTGTATTTTGTCTGACTGATAAAAATACCAGTTTCCAGTTGCTTAACTTGTAGTCCAAGAAAGAATGTCAGTTCACAATCATACTCATCTAAAATTTTTCCTGCATTAACTTGGCAAATTTCTCACATAATTTGGGGTTAGTTGACCCAAATATAATATCATCAACATATATTTGCACAAGTAAAATGTGATCATTCTTAGAAAATTTGAACAAAGTCTTGTCAACTGATCCAACAGTAAAATCATGATCGGTTATGAATTTTGAAAGTATATCATACCAAGCTCTAGGAGCTTGTTTAAGACCATGTAAAGCTTTGTTCAAATGATAGACATGATCAGAAAAATAGTGATTGATAAAACCTGGAGTTTGTTCAACTTAAATTTCTTCTTGCAACTGACCATTCAGAAATGCAGTTTTTACATCCATTTTATAGACTTTGAAGTTCTTGAATGATGCATAGGCAATGAACATTCTGATTGCTTCCAGTCTTGCAACTGGGGCACACGTTTCATCATAGTCAATTTCTTCTTCCTGCCTATATCCTTGTGCGACAAGTCTTGCTTTGTTGCGTGCAACTGAACCATCTTCGTTCAGTTTATTTCTGAATATCAATTTTGTACCTATAATAGTTTTGCAAACTGGTCTTGGAACTAAGTTCCAGACATTTTTATGGGTAAACTGATTTAGCTCCTCTTACATTGCATTTATCAAGTTAAGATCAGCAAGAGCTTCATCAGTTTTCTTTGGTTCTAGTTGTGAGACAAAAGCAGAATGAATGAACAAATTAAGCATTTGATTTCTTGTTCTTACCGGGTCAAATGGATTACCTATCACCAATTCTGGTGGATGTGATTTCTTCCATATGAGTTTAGTATTTGTTGCTTCCATATCAGCAACTGCTTCTGTTGGCAACTGAATGTTTTCAATTTAAGTTGGAGTTGTATCAGTTTGTAACTGAATTCATCTGTTTGCTCCACCAAGTGATTATCAGGAGCTGGTTCCTGTTCATCTGATTGATCTAATATTTCTAATTCAGGTGTTTGAAGGGTATTTCTATTGATATGATTTTCTTCTTCATTTTCATCCTCCAAACTGATCTAGGTAAATCGATCAACTAGCTCAACTGGATCAGTTGGCTTATCAGTTAGTACAGTTTCATCAAAAACAACATGAATGGATTCTTAAACATTTAAAGAATTTTTATTAAAAACTCTATATGCTTTGCTAACTAAAGAATATCCAAGAAATATTCCCTCTACAGATTTAGCATCAAATGCTTTTAAATGATTTTTACCATTATCAAGAATAAAACATCTACAGCCAAATATCTTGAAATAAGAAACCACACTTTTTCTTCCATGCCAGATCTCATAAGGTTTTTTCACATGATTCTTATTAACCATTGATTTGTTTTGAGTATAACATGCAGTGTTTAGTGCTTCAGCCCAAAACGTTTGAGAAATACCAAAATCAGCAAGCATTATTCTAGCAGCTTCTTTAAGGTACGATTTCTTCTCTCAACTACACCATTTTGCTGAGTTGTTCTAGCTGCTGAGAGCTCATGCTTGATTCCAGTTTTTTCTAGAAAAGTTGAAAGATTTTGAATGATGAATTCAATCCCTCTGTCAGACCTTATTCGATCAATACCAACTGATTTTTCATTTAAAAGTCTTTTGAAGAGCTTAATCAGTTGTGCAGCAGTTTGGTCTTTGGATTTGAGATAAAATTACCCAAGTAAATCTTGAAAAGTCATACACAACAACTAAGGTGTATTTCATTCTCCCTAAACTCATGACTGGTATTGGACCAAAAAGATCCATATGTAACAGTTCTAAGCATCGGGAAGATGATTTACAACCTCTGTTTTTGAATGAAGATCTTAAAAGTTTACCAAACTGACATGCTGAATAAACTTTATCTTTTGAAAAATCTATTTTGGCCAAACAAGTTATAAGAACATGATTACTTAGATAGACAATAGATTTAAAGTTTAAGTGGTTCAACCTCTTATGCCACAACCAGTTTTTAGAAGATTTGGAAGCAATGAAACAAACTATTGCATGAGGTTGTTCAGTCCAACTGACTTTGTAAGTATTTCCACAACGATTCCCAGTTAGAATGATCTCATAAGTTGATTGTCTAACCTAACAAGTGTGTGTCAAACTGAACTGAGAAACTATTGTCGCATAACTGACTGATGCTTATCAAGTTATACTTCAAATTCTCAACTAGCAAAACATCTGTAATTGTAAAGTTATCATGGATAAGCCTACCCTTACCCACAGTTTTACCTTTGGATTCGTCTCCAAAACTGATGTTTGGTCCAGTGTATTTGATTAGTAGAGATAGCAAATTTGCATCTCCTGTCATATGTCGCAAACAGCCACTATCTAGATACCAAGTTGATTCTTTGATTGTACCTGTTACCTGCAATCACACAAAATATATAATTTTGGTACCCATATTTACTTGGGTCCTAAACTGATTTGTCCTTTAGGAACCCAGACTTGGATCAGTCTAAATAACTTCCCTGTTGTTGTGTTCCAAATGGTTTTTCTCAAATTCTTGACAATATGTGTGTGATGTGAGGATGAAATAGTATTCATTGTATCTTTTTTTCAACTGAATATTCTTTTTATATCGTTTCTGAACTAGCTTACAGTTGTAGTAATTGTAAAAGTCATTCCTTGAGTACTATTTTTGTAACTGAAACGTTTAGATGACCAGTTTCTTGTATCAGTTGAACTCTCAAAGCTATACCCAATTTCATACCGTTTGCCTTTGTTCTTACTTTCAGTCAATTGAACAGCTGCTTTACTAGGATCTGAAAATTCATTTACCACGGTTGATTTTACAAAGGTAATGTACTTTCGTTTGTTTTCATTCAACCATTGTTGTATATCACTTGCAGAATTTTCAACATGATTGTTAAAGCATAAACAAGTTTTATCATCAACTGATTTTTGTGAATTCTGCACTTCAGTCAGTGCAACTGAAGACAAGTTCCAAGCTTGAATCAGTTCAGTATGTTTTGAAATTTGTGTTTTTAACTGTTATATCAAGGCTTGATTTTTAATCATTTTAGCTTTTTTCTGAGCAATCTCCCTTTTTAGACTCAAAAGTTCAACTGATTTATCAGTTTCTGTTTTGTTGTCATTGAGATCAGTTTGCTCAGTTCTAACCTTCTAAAATGATTGAGCAAGTTTGTGATACTCATCTTCCATGTCATGCAATGTGGTAATAAGTTCCTCACGAGTGAAATCAGAAGAGATGAAGTCAAATACTTGTTCACTTGCTGACTCTAGTTCAGCATCATCTGCCATTAATCACTTGACTTCCTCTTCATCCTCACTTGAACTGATTTAGATTTCTGGTTCTGACTCATCACTGTCAGTTTCAGCCCACTTAAATTTGCTCTCTTCAGCCAAAAGCACTTCATGTTTCTTTTTAAAAGATTTCTTGTCATCCTTGGTCTTCTCCTGTACTCATAGGGCTTTTTTACCTTTTCAGTTCATACTCGACTGTCCTTTTTTGGCTTAGGACAATCTACTATGAAATGACCAGATTTGCCACAGTTGTAGCAAGCATAGTATTCTTTTTTGGACTGATTTTTCTGATACTGCTTTTGGAAGTTTCCTTGATTCATCCTCATAAACATTACAAATTTCTTCACAAACAATGATTGCTCAGTTGATCAGCAGATTTTTCAACTGAACCAGTTGGATCCAGTTTGACAGAAGTTAAAGCAGTTGTAGTAGCAGGTGTAGAAAGTTCTCCTTCTCTGGTTTGTAGTTCAAACTCGTATGCCTTTAGATCAGCAAACAAGTCATTAAATTTGACCTTGTTAAGGTCCTTAGATTCTCTCATTGCCATGGTCTTGACATCCCATTCTTTGGGAAGACCTCTGACCACCTTCAGTGCCACTTCTTTGTTTGAATACACTTTTCCAATTGCATTCAACTCATTGATAATACCACAGATCATCTCATCATATTCATGCAAGGATTCTCCAGCTTTCATCTTGATGTTATCAAATTTCTGAACAACAACTGATAGCTTGTTCTCTTTTGTTTGCTCATTTCCTTCACACAGCTGGATCAATTTCTCCCATATTTCTTTGCCAGTTTTGCACATCTTGATTTTGCTTAAAGTGACTTTATCCAGCGTTTTATATAAGATATCCTTAGCCACATTGTCTAGGTTGGCTTTCCTTTTATCCCCAGTTGTCCATTCCTCTTTGGAATTTCTATGCGATAAGGTGCCCCACAAGTAATGACAACTGTTGTATTTGCTTTTAGGATCTTCATGGGACCATCAGTACTGACATACCACATGTCGTCATCTTTTGCAGCTAAATGAGCCTGCATTCTGATTTTTTAATCGTCAACATCTTCTCTGGAAAACATCGGTATTTTATTGAATGAAGACATGTTGATCAGTTTTGTGAATTAGAGTATTCTGAGACAAGATTCAACCGCTCTGATACCACTTGTTAGGATCGGTTGATAGGTTGAGATGTGTTTAGAAGAGGGGGTTTGAATAAACCCTCACGATTTTTGATTTTTTTTCGAATGAAGTGTCAGTTCCGTGAAAAACTGAAACTAGGAATCTTGTCAGTCAATGACAATCAGTTTAACTGATAACAGTTGCGGAAATAAACTGACTGAAAGATAGACTAAATAACTGAAGTAATAACACGAAGATTTATGGATGTTCGGATATTGAAATAACTCCTACGTCACACCTTCTATCACAAGGATAGGATATGCACTAAACGACTTTGATCGATACAAAGATTGTACAGACCCACTTCAGTTTGGACTTAACACTGCCAAAACTGAAACTCTTAGTTTATTAATTATCTCATAGTTCTTCGACTGAACTTAGCACAACTGATCTAGCTAAGATCAAATAAAAAATAAAACAATTTGTGCTTGTAAGCTCAAAAGGTAGCCTCAAATGCTACAGATAAATCAGACAAGTGTGAGCTTTTCGATTCTTGAGTAAGAGCTATGAATTCAGCAGAGTAACAGCAAGCTTGAGAATAGATAGATATATTGGGTTGCTTGCTCAACTGCTCTTCTCACCTATTTATAGGCTTCTCTTCAACGGTAAATTTAAATATAATTTGAATCAATATATCCATTGATTGTCTCGTCGATATTCTTCTGACATTCATACACTGTAAGCTCTGAAATATGGCGTTCCACTACGAGTTGCAGTTTGCTTTGTACTGTTGTCGGTTGAATGTCCTTTTCAACTGATGACAAGTACAACTGAATGATCAGCTGATAAGCTCACAAATGAATATGTCAACTAATCAGTTTCCAACTGATCAGTCACTTGTCTTCGTAATTCCAGTTCAGCTTGTTTAATTTGTCTTCGATAAATTGCGCACTAATCTTCAGTTAGGCAACTGTCAGTTGGTTTGAGTAGTTCAGTTACTACAAGTTACTTGATCAGTTATTCCAATAAATTAATCACTTAGTTTGTCAAACAACCGAAATTAATTTTTTAACACCGTTGCTACTACCGACATTTTTATGAAACCATCTTTAGAAACAACTATGTACTATCGTCGCTAAAATAGGATTTTAAGCAAGCCACCGCTATTTTATCACGGTTTCTGAAAACTTTTCCCACAATATTATTAAATTCGTGAGCAAATTTCGCTACTTCCGTCTCTAAGAGCTTCGTTTTTTTGTAGCAGAATTTATTTTCACCATTTTTCCGTGGTTCTCTGAGTTGTTTTTTATTATTGCCTATTACTTATTGGTATATAATACTTCGTAGATTGTAATTGTTGGATCTTGAGTAAGAGCTAAGAATTCAGCAGAGTAACAGCAAGCTTGAGAATAGATAGATACATTGGGTTGCTTGCTCAACTGCTCTTCTCAACTATTTATAGGCTTCTTTTCAATGGTAACTTTAAATATAATTTGAATCAATATACCCGTCAATTGCCACGTCGATATTCTTCTGACATTCGTACACTCTAAGCTCTGAAATGCGACGTTACACTACAAGTTGCAGTCTGCTTTGTATTGTTGTCGGTTGAATGTCCTTTTCAACTGATGACGTGTACAGCTGAATGATCACCTGATAAGCTCACAACTGAATATGTCAACTGATCAGTTTCCAACTGATCAGTCAGTTGTCTTCGTAAGTCCAATTCAGCTGGTTTCAGTTGCCTTCTATAAACTGCGAATTAATCTTCAGTTAGACAACTGTCAGTTAGTTTGAGTAGTTCAGTTACTACAAGTTACTTGATAAATTAGTCCAATAAATTAATCACTTAGTTTTTCAAACAACCGAAATTAAGTTTCCAACAATTTTTCCCTTTTTGGTGTATTAAAAAACTTGTAAAATATGAACTGATCAACTGAACTTAAAAAAATATTCTTCGAACTCATTGTAGATAAAATAATTCTTCTAATGTACAGATTCTTACACAGAATAAAAGAATAAACAATTCCTGCTAAAGTCTTCAACTGATATTTATTTCTTCTTTTTTCCTTTGTTTTCCCCTTTCTGATCTTTTATTTCTCCTATTTCCCCCTTTTTGTCAAACTCATCAACATTTTTTGATAAATTCCGCACATCTGAAGAGAGATTAGAAACTGCATTCAGTAGGATATCTTGCAGTAAATCTATTCGTTTTGAAACAGTACTTTCTAGATAGTCTAGACGTCTTGTCACTAATGCTTCCATCTAGAAATGTGATTCAGTTGAAACTCTGTCTTTGCGGAGCTCTTTCATCTAAAAGAATAAAGAAGAAACATCTTTCTGGATTTGCTGCAGTTTACCCGTGGTATTATCCTTAATAGAATCAATCATAATAGTGTGTAAGAATTGTGTTGATCTGATTTCAGAAATGGAAGTCATTATACCAACGAGGTTGGTCTGAATAGCTGCAATTTCTTCGAACAGAGACTCAGTTTCTATTTTTATGCCTGGAGACATGGCTCCAGAAGTTTCTGGTTGCTCTCTGTTCTCTTTATTGAAAATGACCAGTGCCCCGTCAGTTGGTTCAGTTGTAGTATTTACCAATTCTGATGTCTCTTCTGATAAGACTTCTTGTTGAGGTTGTGGAGAAGAATTCGGATCAGTAGAAGGGTCTGATGATGCTTCAAGTGGATGATCAGTTGAGACAGCAGTTATTTCTGGTATAGAATGCTCAACTGATGTTTCGGTTGGCTGAATGATAGAACGCTGATCAGCTGGCACTTCTTCAGTTGCAACGGAGTGCAGCTGAGCCTCTTCTGTTGGTTCAAAAACTGTCTGTTCAGTCATGATAACTGACTGAACTGGCTCTTCAGTTCTCAGTAATTCTTGTTCAGTGGTGGAGGACAATTTAACTGGTTCTTCAAGAGGTTGAACTGGGTCTTGAAAAACTGGTTCTTCAGTTGAAAACAACTCTTCAACTGCTTCAGTAGTGGATATTTGAACGTCAGAGGCAACTGATTTGATTACTTCATCAATGTTTGCCAATGATAATTCATCGTCTGTGTAGAGTGTAGCTTCAGCAGTTGAAGACTGAGGAACATCAGTTGGCTGTGAAGCATCTTTAGAAAAATAAACAGTTGTCTGTTTAGCAGAGCCTGCACTTGGATCCTTGGATGGCTGATCTGTTTGAGCTGATTGATTAGCTAGCTCATCTTTTTGGGAATTATCTGGAATAATAAGTTCTTGATCCATTTCCCAATGCTTGATTTCCATTTGCAGAGCTAACAAGTCCAAGTTCAGTTGGTCATGAACTGCTTTATCATTAATAGTAGTTGGGCTTGTGGGATCGTAATTCTGACGCAGCTGACCGATCAACTGACTCAGTTTCTTGGCCCGTATCTGATCAAAGAAATATTTCTTCCTCTCAAGTGCTTGAACCACCGTGGCAGCTTTGACCAATTTCAGAACAAGTGTTTCCAAGGCAATGAATTTCCTTAGAACTGATTTCTTCTGCAATTTCCTGGCAAACACAACAGTTCTAAACTTTACCCATTGTTCATATGTTCTGAGTTTACCTTCAGAAAATTCATTGAATTCCTTCCAAATGAGGTCAATGTGCGTCTGAATGGTAGTTGGTCTGGGCTCTTCAACCATTTTCTCTTTACCCTTAGATTCAGTTAGAACATGATAAATGCTCGGTCTTGATATTGTTGCGTCCACCTGTTCTCGAATCACAACTCCTTTGGTCTTGCCATCGGCAGAGGAGTTGGTCTAGTGACAGTTATAAGTGGAGCTTTAACTCCAGCAAGCTTCTTCTTTTCACCATATTCGGTGATAGACTTTTTGAGAACTGCAGACAGTGGTAACTAATCATCAGTTGATGGCTCAACTGGCACAGTTCTGAGTGGAGTAGCCTTGATCGGCTGATTAGCTGCAGATTGGATGGTCTTATCAGTTGGGATAATGCTCACATCCATCACTGATTTAGTACTTTTGGTCCTGGGTTTCTTGGAAATTTTGGGAGACGGAGTCTTCTCAGAATTACTTTCACTGATAATCAGTTTACGTTAAGCATCTTTTTGTGAGTCTCCTTCCTAGCTTTCTTAACTGATTTGGGAGCTCTTTCCATCCCAATCTGCTTCTTCACTTGAATAAACTTCTCATGAGTCATTTCCAGTTACTGCTTGGGTGGCTGCACATTTTTGGCGTTGAAAATTTTCAGTTTAGACGATCTTTCAGAATCATCAGTTACCATCCCCTTGACTTTTAGAAAATAGCTGAGCTGCACCGCAAAACCCTTATATTGCTTGGAAAATTGAAACATGTTCCTCAAGATGTTGAAAATAATATTCTTCCACTTCATCTTTCTTTCAGCCACGATTGCAGTCATAGCTTGAAATTTCTCCAGAGTAAGTTCAGCAAAGTATCCTGCCTTTGCCAAGAGCCCCTTCGCTACAATATCTGCCAGCAGTTGTACTTCGAGCTTCAATTCCTTCTTGGGATCGGAAACATTGATTTTTCGACCATCAGCAAAGAGAAGAATTTGCATCTCTTCAACATCAAAAGCTTTTACCTCAGAGAGGTTAACTAGCCCATCAGTAGGAAGTTGAAAAAGGTTGCAGAAGAAGTCCTCTTCAATGATCAACAACTGACCATTTACATTAGTTGCGATACTGCCTTCTTTAGTGACATAGTCGTTGGCATAGAGATCCTGGATCTCCTTATGATAAATTTCTTGAGAGGATAATTCCAGAAATTATTTCAGTCCAACTGCTTGTAGTTTCAGAAAAAAGTTCTTGACTTCTTCTTCTTTTACAGTCAAGACTGAATCAAAATCGATCGCCACAGCTTTCATAACATGAGCTGTGATTTGGTGTGCCATTTGATTGAGTGAAATATGCGAAAAAGAGTAATCTTGAGTAGAAGTTTGCTATGAATGCTGAATTTGCGCGTAAGAAGAAAAAACTGAAGTGGAGCAGGTATAGTACTGATGTAAGTGACTGTTCAAATTATTGGACACGTGTCAATCCAGGAAAATTTGAATTTAAAACGTGTGTATGTGTGAAAAAAACGTGTATAGAATATAAATAGATTATGTGGGTCCACATTTCAAAATACTATTAAATAAAAAACAGCAATTAATGCTTCGACAAACAGTCACATAATTTAATATAGAATATTATTCGATTTATTAGTTAACATATCGGAGAAGATCAGTTAGATCAGCAACTGAATGACCAGTTGATAACTTAGTCAATTCAGTTGAAGACCAACTGACTATTGTCTTCTCAGTTAACTTTTTGTTCGATATTTCCCCTGAATAAATGCATATAATTAAAAGTAAGGGTAAGAAAAACTCAGTCTGGATCAGCTAAGGTCAGATGACTCTTTGTCTTCCTCCTGTCTCTTCAAGTATTGTCTATAAATTAAGATCATTGTTTTTTTTGGTAATGACATCTGAACTCCAATGGATTGTGAAAGCAGCACACACGTCCCTCATCCATCATGGACGCCTCAACGTATTCAGAGATTCAAAAGAGATGATGAAGAATACGTCTTCACAGAGGTTATGTCCATTTGTACTACTGCTCAATACATTCAATCAATCAATGATGGAGAATTTTCGGCTTCTGCTAAGCAAAGATCACTAGCAAGGAAGCTTAAAAGGCTTGCTAAAGTCGATCATATATCTGAGCTAGTCAAGTATTATGTGCTGATCAACATGATGCAGTTGAAGGAATGGCACTTGGTTCAAAGAATTGAAAATGCCGAATCCTTCAAGAATATTAGGAGTCATGACTTGAATAATTGGTTGATGTTATGGCAAGATGTCATAGGAAGTGGACTAAGTGATGTAGTGTGGTATCTATTTTATTCGTAATAAAATCTTGATTTGTATCATTGCTGTTGTCTCTTTGTATTTCTGCAAAACATAACTTTCATCAGTTGGTAAATAGTTAACAAACTGAATACAAGAATTGATAAATGACTAACTGACATCAGTTGACAAACAATTAACAAACTGGATATAACTGATAAATGACTAACTGACATCAGTTGACAAGCATTTAAATGACAAACTGAATGAACAGTTATTGACAAAGCAGCAATAAAACGGATATAATTAAGATAAATCAATTAAACCAAGTGTATTGCGAAAGTGAGAAAACTTAGTGTCTGACAATAGTTTGGTGAAGATGTCGGCAGCTTATTGACACATTTTCCAGTCCGATAGTTTTTCTTCAGAGCATGATCTCTGATGAAGTGATGTCTGAAATCAATGTGCTTGTTCCTTGAGTGAAGAACATGATTGTAAGTTATTACAATCGTGCTTATATTATCACAAAATATGGAAGATTCTTTAGCATCAACTCCATAATCTTTCAGCTGTTGCTGAATCCAGATCAGTTGGGCATAGTAGCTTCTAGCAGCAAGGTATTCTGCTTCAGTTGTTGAAGTAGCTATGGATGTTTGCTTCTTGCTGAACCGTGAGATCAGTCTGTCTCCTTGAAACTGACAAGATCCACTGGTGCTTTTACAATCTAGCTTACATCCAGCATAATCTGAATATGAATATCCAACTAAATTGAAAGAAAAGTCGTTAGCATACCATAATCCCACATTTTGAGTGCATTTTAGATATTATAAAATTTTTTTGGAAACTATAAAATGCGATTGCTTAGGATTTGCTTGAAATCTAGCACACATGCAAACAACAAATGCTATATCAGGACGACTAGCAATTAGGTACAATAATGAACCTATTAAACGTCTGTAGAGTCTCGTCTCAACTGTTATTCCCCCTTGATCATTGTCCAGTTTGACTAATGAACTCATGGGAGTGCTTTCAGCTGAACATGTTTCCATACCAAATTTCTTGAGCAATTCCTTCGTGTATTTTGTCTGACTGATAAAAATACCAGTTTCCAGTTGCTTAACTTGTAGTCCAAGAAAGAATGTCAGTTCATAATCATACTCATCTAAAATTTTTCCTGCATTAACTTGGCAAATCTCTCACATAATTGGGGTTAGTTGACCCAAATATATATCATCGACATATATTTGCACAAGTAAAATGTGATCATTCTTAGAAAATTTGAACAAAGTCTTGTCAACTGATCCAACAGTAAAATCATGATCAGTTATGAATTTTGAAAGTGTCTCATACCAAGATCTAGGAGCTTGTTTAAGACCATGTAAAGCTTTGTTCAAATGATAGACATGATCAGAAAAATAGTGATTGATAAAACCTGGAGTTTGTTCAACTTAAATTTCTTCTTGCAACTGACCATTCAGAAATGCAGTTTTTACATCCATTTATAGACTCTGAAGTTCTTGAATGATGCATAGGCAAGGAACATTCTGATTTCTTCCAGTCTTGCAACTGGGGCATACGTTTCATCATAGTCCAATTCCTTCTTCCTGCCTATATCCTTGTGCGACAAGTCTTGTTGGGTTGCGTGCAACTGAACCATCTTCAGTTCAGTTTATTTCTGAATATCAATTTTGTACCTATAATAGTTTTTGCAAACTGGTCTCGGAACTAAGTTCCAGATTTTTATGGGTAAACTGATTTAGCTCCTCTTACAGTGCATTTATCCAGTTAAGATCAGCAAGAGCTTCATCAGTTTTCTTTGGTTCTAGTTGTGAGACAAAGCAGAATGAATGAAACAAATTAAGCATTTGATTTCTTGTTCTTACCGGGTCAAATGGATTACCTATCACCAATCTGGTGGATGTGATTTCTTCCATATGAGTTTAGTATGTTGCTTCCATATCAGCAACTGCTTCTGTTGGCAACTGAATGTTTTTCAATTTAAGTTGGAGTTGTATCAGTTTGTAACTGAATTTCATCCTGTTTGGCTCCACCAAGTGATTATCAGGAGCTGGTTCCTGTTCATCTGATTGATCTAATATTTCTAATTCAGGTGTTGAAGGGTATTTCTATTGATATGATTTTCTTCTTCATTTTCATCCTCCAAACTGATCTAGGTAAATCGATCAACTAGCTCAACTGGATCAGTTGGCTTATCAGTTAGTACAGTTTCATCAAAAACAACATGAATGGATTCTTAAACATTTAAAGAATTTTTTATTAAAAACTCTATATGCTTTGCTAACTAAAGAATATCCAAGAAATATTCCCTCTACAGATTTAGCATCAAAGGCTTTTAAAGATTTTTACCATTATCAAGAATAAAACATCTACAGCCAAATATCTTGAAATAAGAACCACCTTTTTCTTCCATGCCAGATCTCATAAGGTTTTTTCACATGATTCTTATTAACCATTGATTTGTTTTGAGTATAACATGCAGTGTTTAGTGCTTCAGCCCAAAACGTTGAGAAATACCAAAATCAGCAAAGCATTATTCTAGCAGCTTCTTTAAGGTACGATTTCTTCTCTCAACTACACCATTTTGCTGAGTTTTCTAGCTGCTGAGAGCTCATGCTTGATTCCAGTTTTTCTAGAAAAGTTGAAAGATTTTGAATGATGAATTCAATCCCTCTGTCAGACCTTATTCGATCAATACCAACTGATTTTCATTTAAAAGTCTTTTGAAGAGCTTAATCAGTTGTGCAGCAGTTTGGTCTTTGGATTTGAGATAAAATTACGCAAGTAAATCTCGAAAAGTCATACACAACAACTAAGGTGTATTTCATTCTCCCTAACTCATGACTGTTATTGGACCAAAAAGATCCATATGTAACAGTTCTAAGCATCGGGAAGATGATTTACAACCTCTGTTTTTGAATGAAGATCTTAAAAGTTTACCAAATGACATGCTGAATAAACTTTATCTTTTGAAAAATCTATTTTGGCCAAACAAGTTATAAGAACATGATTACTTAGATAGACAATAGATTTAAAGTTTAAGTGGTTCAACCTCTTATGCCACAACCAGTTTTTAGAAGATTTGGAAGCAATGAAACAAACTATTGCATGAGGTTGTTCAGTCCAACTGACTTTGTAAGTATTTCCACAACGATTCCCAGTTAGAATGACCTCATCAGTTGAGTGTCTAACCTAACAAGTGTGTGTCAAACTGAACTGAGAAACTATTGTCGCATAACTGACTGATGCTTATCAAGTTATACTTCAAATTCTCAACTAGCAAAACATCTGTAATTGTAAGTTATCATGGATAAGCCTACCCTTACCCACAGTTTTACCTTTGGATTCGTCTCCAAAACTAATGTTTGGTCCAGTGTATTTGATTAGTTGAGATAGCAAATTTGCATCTCCTGTCATATGTCGCAAACAGCCACTGTCTAGATACCAAGTTGATTCTTTGATTGTACCTGTTACCTGCAATCACACAAATATATAATTTTGGTACCCATATTCACTTGGGTCCTACACTGATTGTCCTTTAGGAACCCAGACTTGGATCAGTCTAACTAACTTCCCTGTTGTTGTGTTCCAAATGGTTTTTCTCAAATTCTTGACAATATGTGTGTGATGTGAGGATGAAACAGTATTCATTGTATCTTTTTTTTAATTGAATATTCTTTTTATATCGTTTCTGAACTAGCTTACAGTTGTAGTAATTGTAAAAGTCATTCCTTGAGTACTACTTTTTGTAACTGAAACGTTTAGATGACCAGTTTCTTGTATCAGTTGAACTCTCAAAGCTATACCCAATTCATACCGTTTGCCTTTGTTCTTACTTTCAGTCAATTGAACAGCTGCTTTACTAGGATCTGAAAATTCATTTACCACGGTGATTTTACAAAGGTAATGTACTTTCCTTTGTTTTCATTCAACCTTTGTTGTATATCACTTGCAGAATTTATAACATGATTGTTAAAGCATAAACAAGTTTTATCATCAACTGATTTTTGTGAATTCTGCACTCCAGTCAGTGCAATTGAAGACAAGTTCCAAGCTTGAATCAGTTCAGTATGTTTTGAAATTTGTGTTTTTAACTGATATATCAAGGCTTGATTTTTAATCATTTCAGCTTTTTTCTGAGCAATCTCCCTTTTTAGACTCAAAAGTTCAACTGACTTATCAGTTTCTGTTTTGTTGTCATTGAGATCAGTTTGCTCAGTTCTAACCTTCTAAAATGATTGAGCAAGTTTGTGATACTCATCTTCCATGTCATGCATTGTGGTAATAAGTTCCTCACGAGTGAAATCAGAAGAGATGAAGTCAAATACTTGTTCACTTGCTGACTCTAGTTCAGCATCATCTGCCATTAATCACTTGACTTCCTCTTCATCCTCACTTGAACTGATTTAGATTTCTAGTTCTGACTCATCACTGTCAGTTTCAGCCCACTTAAATTTGCTCTCTTCAGCCAAAAGCACTTCATGTTTCTTTTTAAAAGATTTCTTGTCATCCTTGGTCTTCTCCTGTGCTCATAGGGCTTTTTCCCTTTTCAGTTCATACTCGACTGTCCTTTTTTGGCTTAGGACAGTCTACTATGAAATGACCAGATTTGCCACAGTTGTAGCAAGCATAGTATTCTTTTTTGGACTGATTTTTCTGATACTGCTTTTTGAATTTTCCTTGATTCATCCTCATAAAAATTACAAATTTCTTCACAAACAATGATTGCTCAGTTGATCAGCAGATTTTTCAACTGAACCAGTTGGATCCAGTCTGACAGCAGTTAAAGCAGTTGTGGCAGCAGGTGTAGAAAGTTCTCCTTCTCTGGTTTGTAGTTCAAACTCGTATGCCTTTAGATCAGCAAACAAGTCATTAAATTTGACCTTGTTAAGGTCCTTAGATTCTCTCATTGCCATGGTCTTGACATCCCATCTTTGGGAAGACCTCTGACCACCTTCAGTGCCACTTCTTTGTTTGAATACACTTTTCCAATTGCATTCAGCTCATTGATAATACCACTGATCCTCTCATCATATTCATGCAAGGATTCTCCAGCTTTCATCTTGATGTTATCAAATTTCTGAACAACAACTGATAGCTTGTTCTCTTTTGTTTGCTCCTTTCCTTCACACAGCTGGATCAATTTCTCCCATATTTCTTTGCCAGTTTTGCACATCTTGATTTTGCTGAAAGTGACTTTATCCAGCGTTTTATATAAGATATCCTTGGCCACATTGTCTAGGTCGGCTTTCCTTTTATCCTCAGTTTTCCATTCCTCTCTGGCATTTCTATGCGATAAGGTGCCCCACCAGTAATGACAACTGTTGTATTTGCTTTTAGGATCTTCATGGGACCATCAATAATGACATACCACATGTCGTCATCTTTTGCAGCTAAATGAGCCTGCATTCTGATTTTTTAATCGTCAAAATCTTCTCTGGAAAACATTGGTATTTTATTGAATGAAGACATGTTGATCAGTTTTGTGAATTAGAGTATTCTGAGACAAGATTCAACCGCTCTGATACCACTTGTTAGGATCGGTTGATAGGTTGAGATGTGTTTAGAAGAGGGGGTTTGAATAAACACTCACGATTTTTGATATTTTTCGAATGAAGTGTCAGTTCTGTGACAAACTGAAACTAGGAATCTTTTCAGTCAATGACAATCAGTTTAACTGATAACAGTTGCGGAAATAAACTGAATGAAAGATAGACTAAATAACTGAAGTAATAACACGAAGATTTATGGATGTTCGGATATTGAAATAACTCATAAGTCACACCTTCTATCACAAGGATAGGATATGCACTAAACGACTTTGATCGATACAAAGATTGTACAGACCCACTTCTGTTTGGACTTAACACTGCCAAAACTGAAACTCTTAGTTTATTAATTATCTCATAGTTCTTCGACTGAACTTAGCACAACTGATCTAGCTAAGATCAATAAAAAATAAAACAATTTGTGCTTGTAAGCTCGAAAGGTAGCCTCAAATGCTACAGATAAATCAGACAAGTGTGAGCTTTTCGATTCTTGAGTAAGAGCTATGAATTCAGCAGAGTAACAGCCAGCTTGAGAATAGATAGATATATTGGGTTGCTTGCTCAACTGCTCTTCTCACCTATTTATAGGCTTCTCTTCAACGGTAAATTTAAATATAATTTGAATCAATATATCCATTGATTGTCTCGTCGATATTCTTCTGACATTCGTACACTGTAAGCTCTGAAATATGGCGTTCCACTACGAGTTGCAGTTTGCTTTGTACTGTTATCGGTTGAATGTCCTTTTCAACTGATGAAGTGTAAAGCTAAATTATCAGCTGATAAGCTCACAAATGAATATGTCAACTAATCAGTTTCCAACTGATCAGTCACTTGTCTTCGTAATTCAAGTTCAGCTTGTATAATTTGTCTTCGATAAATTGCGCACTAATCTTCAGTTAGGCAACTGTCAGTTGGTTTGAGTAGTTCAGTTACTACAAGTTACTTGATCAGTTATTCCAATAAATTAACCACTTAGTTTGTCAAACAACCGAAATTAATTTTTTAACACCGTTGCTACTACCGACATTTTTATGAAACCATCTTTAGAAACAACTATGTACTATCGTCGCTAAAATAGGATTTTAAGCAGGCCACCGCTATTTTATCACAGTTTCTGAAAACTTTTCCCACAATATTATTAAATTCGTGAGCAAATTTCGCTACTTCCGTCTCTAAGAGCTTCGTTTTTGTAGAAGAATTTATTTTCACCATTTTTCCGTGGTTCTCTGAGTTGTTTTTTATTATTGCCTATTACTTATTGGTATATAATACTTCGTAGATTGTAATTGTTGGATCTTGAGTAAGAGCTAAGAATTCAGCAGAGTAACAGCAAGCTTGAGAATAGATAGATACATTGAGTTGCTTGCTCAACTGCTCTTCTCAACTATTTATAGGCTTGTCTTCAATGGTAACTTTAAATATAATTTGAATCAATATACCCGTCGATTGCCACGTCGATATTCTTCTGACATTCGTACACTCTAAGCTCTGAAATGCGACGTTACACTACAAGTTGCAGTCTGCTTTGTATTGTTGTCGGTTGAATGTTCTTTTCAACTGATGACGTGTACAGCTGAATGATCACCTGATAAGCTCACAACTGAATATGTCAACTGATCAGTTTCCAACTGATCAGTCAGTTGTCTTCGTAAGTCCAATTCAGCTGGTTTCAGTTGCCTTCTATAAACTGCGAATTAATCTTCAGTTAGACAACTGTCAGTTAGTTTGAGTAGTTCAGTTACTACAAGTTACTTGATAAATTAGTCCAATAAATTAATCACTTAGTTTTTCAAACAACCGAAATTAAGTTTCCAACAATTTTTCCCTTTTTGGTGTATTAAAAAACTTGTAAAATATGAACTGATCAACTGAACTTAAAAAAATATTCTTCGAACTCATTGTAGATAAAATAATTCTTCTAATGTACAGATTCTTACACAGAATAAAAGAATAAACAATTCCTGCTAAAGTCTTCAACTGATATTTATTTCTTCTTTTTTCCTTTGTTTTCCCCTTTCTGATCTTTTATTTCTCCTATTTCCCCCTTTTTGTCAAACTCATCAACATTTTTTGATAAATTCCGCACATCTGAAGAGAGATTAGAAACTGCATTCAGTAGGATATCTTGCAGTAAATCTATTCGTTTTGAAACAGTACTTTCCAGATAGTGTAGACGTCTTGTCACTAATGCTTGCATCTAGAAATGTGATTCAGTTGAAACTCTGTCTTTGTGGAGCTCTTTCATCTGAAAGAATAAAGAAGAAACATCTTTCTGGATTTGCTGTAGTTTACCCGTGGTATTATCCTTAATAGAATCAATCATAATAGTGTGTAAGAATTGTGTTGATCTGATTTCAGAAATGGAAGTCATTATACCAACGAGGTTGGTCTGAATAGCTGCAATTTCTTCGAACAGAGACTCAGTTTCTATTGTTATGCCTGGAGACATGGCTCCAGAAGTTTCTGGTTGCTCTCTGTTCTCATTATTGAAAATGACCAGTGCCCCGTCAGTTGGTTCAGTTGTAGTATTTACCAATTCTGATGTCTCTTCTGATAAGACTTCTTGTTGAGGTTGTGGAGGAGAATTCAGATCAGTAGAAGGGTCTGATGATGCTTCAAGTGGATGATCAATTGAGACAGCAGTTATTTCTAGTATAGAATGCTTAACTGATGTTTCGGTTGGATGAATGATAGAAGGCTGATCAGCTGGCACTTCTTCAGTTGCAACTGAGTGCAGCTGAGCCTTTTCAGTTGGTTAAAAAACTGTCTGTTCAGTCATGATAACTGACTGAACTGGCTCTTCGGTTCTCAGTAATTCTTGTTCAGTGGTGGAGGACAATTTAACTGGTTCTTCAAGAGGTTGAACTGGGGCTTGAAAACATGCTTCTTCAGTTGAAAACAACTCTTCAACTGCTTCAGTAGTGGATATTTGAACGTCAGAGGCAACTGATTTGATTACTTCATCAATGTTTGCCAATGATAATTCATCGTCTGTGTAGAGTGTAGCTTCAGCAGTTGAAGACTGAGGAACATCAGTTGGCTGTGAAGCATCTTTAGAAAAATAAACAGTTGTCTGTTTATTAGAGCCTGCACTTGGATCCTTGGATGGCTGATCTTTTTGAGCTGATTGATCAGCTAGCTCATCGTCTTGGGAATTATCTGGAATAATAAGTTCTTGATCCATTTCCCAATGTTTGATTTCCATTTGCAGAGCTAACAAGTCCAAGTTCAGTTGGACATGAACTGCTTTATCATTAATAGTAGTTGGGCTTATGGGATCGTAATTCTGACGCAGCTGACCGATCAACTGACTCAGTTTCTTTGCCCGTATCTGATCAAAGAAATATTTCTTCCTCTCAAGTGCTTGAACCACCGTGGCAGCTTTGACCAATTTCAGAACAAGTGTTTCCAAGGCAATGAATTTCTTTAGAACTGATTTCTTCTGCAATTTTCTGGCAAACACAACAGTTCTAAACTTTACCCATTGGTCATATGTTCTGAGTTTACCTTCAGAAAATTCATTGACTTCCTTCCAAATGAGGTCAATGTACGTCTGAATGGTATTTGGTCTGGGCTCTTCAACCATTTTCTCTTTACCCTTAGATTCAGTTAAAACATGATATATGCTCAGTCCTGATATTGTCGCGTCCACCTGTTCTCGAATCACTACTACTTTTGGTCTTGCCATCGGCAGAGGAGTTGGTCTAGTGACAGTTATAAGTGGAGCTTTAACTCCAGCAAGCTTCTTATTTTCACAAAATTCGGGGATAGACTTTTTGAGAACTGCAGACAGTGGGAACTGATCATCAGTTGATGGCTCAACTGGCACAGTTCTGAGTGGAGTAGCCTTGATCGTCTGATTAGCTGCAGATTGGATGGTCTTATCAGTTGGGATAATGCTCACATCCATCACTGATTTAGTACTTTTGGTCCTGGGTTTCTTGGAAATTTTGGGAGACGGATTCTTCTCAGAATCACTTTCACTGATAATCAGTTTACGTTTAAGCATCTTTTTGTGAGTCTCCTTCCTAGCTTTCTTAACTGATTTGGGAGCTCCTTCCATCCCAATCTCCTTCTTCACTTGAATATACTTCTCATGAGTCATTTCCAGTTTCTGCTTGGATGGCTGCACATTTTTGGCGTTGAAAATTTTCAATTTAGACGATCTTTCAGAATCATCAGTTACCATCCCCTTGACTTTCAGAAAATAGCCGAGCTGCACCGCAAAACCCTTATATTGCTAGGAAGATTGAAACATGTTCCTCAAGATGTTGAAAATAATATTCTTCCACTTCATCTTTCTTTCAGCCATGATTGCAGTCATAGCTTGAAATTTCTCCAAAGTAAGTGCAGCATAGGATCCTGCCTTTGCCAAGAGCCCCTTCGCTACAATATCTTCCAGCTGTTGTACTTCGAGCTTCAATTCCTTCTTGGGATCCGAAACATTGATTTTTCGACCATCAGCAAAGAGAAGAATTTGCATCTCTTCAACATCAGAAGCTTTTACCTCAGAGAGGTTAACTAGCCCATCAGTAGGAAGTTGAAAAAGGTTGAAGAAGAAGTCCTCTTCAATGATCAACAACTGACCATTTACAGTAGTTGCGATACTGCCTTCTTTAGTGACATAGCCGTTGGCATAGAGATCCTGGATCTTCTTATAATAAATTTCTTGAGAAGATAATCCCAGAAATTATTTCAGGAAAATTTGAATTTAAAACGTGTGTATGTGTGATAAAAACGTGTATAGAATATAAATGGATTATGTGGATCCACGTTTCAAAATACTATTAAATAAAAAACAGCAATTAATGCTTCGACAAACAGTCACATAATTTAATATAGAATATTATTCGATTTATTAGTTAACATATCGGAGAAGATCAGTTAGATCAGCAACTGAATGACCAGTTGATAACTTAGTCAATTCAGTTGAAGACCAACTGACTATTGTCTTCTCAGTTAACTTTTTGTTCGATATTTCCCCTGAATAAATGCATATAATTAATAGTAAGGGTAAGAAAAACTCAGTCTGGATCAGTTAAGGTCAGATGACTCTTTGTCTTCCTCCTGTCTCTTCAAGTATTGTCTATAAATTAAGATCATTGTTTTTTGGTAATGACATCTGAACTCCAATGGATTGTGAAAGCAGCACACACGTCCCTCATCCTTCATGGACGCCTCAACGTATTCAGAGATTCAAAAGAGATGATGAAGAATACGTCTTCACAGAGGTTATGTCCGTTTGTACTACTGCTTAAT
Organism: Primulina tabacum; assembly: GCF_025594145.1. Classification (NCBI taxonomy): domain Eukaryota; kingdom Viridiplantae; phylum Streptophyta; class Magnoliopsida; order Lamiales; family Gesneriaceae; genus Primulina; species Primulina tabacum. The sequence goes on from NC_134561.1 coordinate 14,213,415, forward strand.
ACATTCAATCAATCAATGATGGAGAATTTTCTGCTTCTGCTAAGCAGAGATCACTAGCAAGGAAGCTTAAAAGGCTTGCTAAAGTCGATCATATATCTGAGCTAGTCAAGTATGATGTGCTGATCAACATGATGTAGTTGAAGGAATGGCACTTGCTTCAGAGAATTGAAAATGCCGAATCCTTCAAGAATATTAGGAGTCATGACTTGAATAATAGGTTGATGTTATGGCAAGATGTCATAGGAAGTGGACTAAGTGATGTAGTATGGTATCTATTTTATTCGTAATAAAATCTTGATTTGTATCATTGATGTTGTCTCTTTGTATTTCTGCAAAACATAACTTTCATCAGTTGGTAAATAGTTAACAAACTGAATACAAGAATTGATAAATGACTAACTGACATCAGTTGACAAACAATTAACAAACTGGATATAACTGATAAATGACTAACTGACATCAGTTGACAAGCATTTAAATGACAAACTGAATGAACAGTTATTGACAAAGCAGCAATAAAACGGATATAACTAAGATAAATCAATTAAACCAAGTGTATTGCGAAAGTGAGAAAACTTAGTGTCTGACAATGGTTTGGTGAAGATGTCGGCAGCTTATTGACACATTTTCCAGTCTGATAGCTTTCTTCAGAACATGATCTCAGATGAAGTGATTCCTGACATCAATGTGCTTGTTCCTTGAGTGAAGAACATGATTGTAAGTTATTACAATCGAGCTTATATTATCACAAAATATGGGAGATTCTTTAGCATCAACTCTATAATCTTTCAGTTGTTGCTGAATCCAGATCAGTTGGGCATAGTAGCTTCTAGCAGCAAGGTATTCTGCTTCAGTTGTGGAAGTAGCTATGGATGTTTGCTTCTTGCTGAACCGTGAGATCAGTCTGTCTTCTTTAAACTGACAAGATCCACTGGTGTTTTTACGATCTAGCTTACATCCTGCATAATCTGAATCTGAATATCCAACTAAATTGAAAGAAAAATCGTTAGCATACCATAATCCCACATTTTGAGTGCATTTTAGATATTATAAAATTCTTTTGGAAACTATAAAATGCGATTGCTTAGGATTTGCTTGAAATCTAGCACACATGCAAACAGCCAATGCTATATCAGGACGACTAGCAATTAGGTACAATAATGAACCTATTAAACGTCTGTAGAGTCTCGTCTCAACTGTTATTCCCCCTTGATCATTGTCTAGTTTGACCAATGAACTCATGGGAGTGCTTTCAGCTGAACATGTTTCCATACCAAATTTCTTGAGCAATTCCTTCGTGTATTTTGTCTGACTGATAAAAATACCAGTTTCCAGTTGCTTAACTTGTAGTCCAAGAAAGAATGTCAGTTCACAATCATACTCATCTAAAATTTTTCCTGCATTAACTTGGCAAATTTCTCACATAATTTGGGGTTAGTTGACCCAAATATAATATCATCAACATATATTTGCACAAGTAAAATGTGATCATTCTTAGAAAATTTGAACAAAGTCTTGTCAACTGATCCAACAGTAAAATCATGATCGGTTATGAATTTTGAAAGTATATCATACCAAGCTCTAGGAGCTTGTTTAAGACCATGTAAAGCTTTGTTCAAATGATAGACATGATCAGAAAAATAGTGATTGATAAAACCTGGAGTTTGTTCAACTTAAATTTCTTCTTGCAACTGACCATTCAGAAATGCAGTTTTTACATCCATTTTATAGACTTTGAAGTTCTTGAATGATGCATAGGCAATGAACATTCTGATTGCTTCCAGTCTTGCAACTGGGGCACACGTTTCATCATAGTCAATTTCTTCTTCCTGCCTATATCCTTGTGCGACAAGTCTTGCTTTGTTGCGTGCAACTGAACCATCTTCGTTCAGTTTATTTCTGAATATCAATTTTGTACCTATAATAGTTTTGCAAACTGGTCTTGGAACTAAGTTCCAGACATTTTTATGGGTAAACTGATTTAGCTCCTCTTACATTGCATTTATCAAGTTAAGATCAGCAAGAGCTTCATCAGTTTTCTTTGGTTCTAGTTGTGAGACAAAAGCAGAATGAATGAACAAATTAAGCATTTGATTTCTTGTTCTTACCGGGTCAAATGGATTACCTATCACCAATTCTGGTGGATGTGATTTCTTCCATATGAGTTTAGTATTTGTTGCTTCCATATCAGCAACTGCTTCTGTTGGCAACTGAATGTTTTCAATTTAAGTTGGAGTTGTATCAGTTTGTAACTGAATTCATCTGTTTGCTCCACCAAGTGATTATCAGGAGCTGGTTCCTGTTCATCTGATTGATCTAATATTTCTAATTCAGGTGTTTGAAGGGTATTTCTATTGATATGATTTTCTTCTTCATTTTCATCCTCCAAACTGATCTAGGTAAATCGATCAACTAGCTCAACTGGATCAGTTGGCTTATCAGTTAGTACAGTTTCATCAAAAACAACATGAATGGATTCTTAAACATTTAAAGAATTTTTATTAAAAACTCTATATGCTTTGCTAACTAAAGAATATCCAAGAAATATTCCCTCTACAGATTTAGCATCAAATGCTTTTAAATGATTTTTACCATTATCAAGAATAAAACATCTACAGCCAAATATCTTGAAATAAGAAACCACACTTTTTCTTCCATGCCAGATCTCATAAGGTTTTTTCACATGATTCTTATTAACCATTGATTTGTTTTGAGTATAACATGCAGTGTTTAGTGCTTCAGCCCAAAACGTTTGAGAAATACCAAAATCAGCAAGCATTATTCTAGCAGCTTCTTTAAGGTACGATTTCTTCTCTCAACTACACCATTTTGCTGAGTTGTTCTAGCTGCTGAGAGCTCATGCTTGATTCCAGTTTTTTCTAGAAAAGTTGAAAGATTTTGAATGATGAATTCAATCCCTCTGTCAGACCTTATTCGATCAATACCAACTGATTTTTCATTTAAAAGTCTTTTGAAGAGCTTAATCAGTTGTGCAGCAGTTTGGTCTTTGGATTTGAGATAAAATTACCCAAGTAAATCTTGAAAAGTCATACACAACAACTAAGGTGTATTTCATTCTCCCTAAACTCATGACTGGTATTGGACCAAAAAGATCCATATGTAACAGTTCTAAGCATCGGGAAGATGATTTACAACCTCTGTTTTTGAATGAAGATCTTAAAAGTTTACCAAACTGACATGCTGAATAAACTTTATCTTTTGAAAAATCTATTTTGGCCAAACAAGTTATAAGAACATGATTACTTAGATAGACAATAGATTTAAAGTTTAAGTGGTTCAACCTCTTATGCCACAACCAGTTTTTAGAAGATTTGGAAGCAATGAAACAAACTATTGCATGAGGTTGTTCAGTCCAACTGACTTTGTAAGTATTTCCACAACGATTCCCAGTTAGAATGATCTCATAAGTTGATTGTCTAACCTAACAAGTGTGTGTCAAACTGAACTGAGAAACTATTGTCGCATAACTGACTGATGCTTATCAAGTTATACTTCAAATTCTCAACTAGCAAAACATCTGTAATTGTAAAGTTATCATGGATAAGCCTACCCTTACCCACAGTTTTACCTTTGGATTCGTCTCCAAAACTGATGTTTGGTCCAGTGTATTTGATTAGTAGAGATAGCAAATTTGCATCTCCTGTCATATGTCGCAAACAGCCACTATCTAGATACCAAGTTGATTCTTTGATTGTACCTGTTACCTGCAATCACACAAAATATATAATTTTGGTACCCATATTTACTTGGGTCCTAAACTGATTTGTCCTTTAGGAACCCAGACTTGGATCAGTCTAAATAACTTCCCTGTTGTTGTGTTCCAAATGGTTTTTCTCAAATTCTTGACAATATGTGTGTGATGTGAGGATGAAATAGTATTCATTGTATCTTTTTTTCAACTGAATATTCTTTTTATATCGTTTCTGAACTAGCTTACAGTTGTAGTAATTGTAAAAGTCATTCCTTGAGTACTATTTTTGTAACTGAAACGTTTAGATGACCAGTTTCTTGTATCAGTTGAACTCTCAAAGCTATACCCAATTTCATACCGTTTGCCTTTGTTCTTACTTTCAGTCAATTGAACAGCTGCTTTACTAGGATCTGAAAATTCATTTACCACGGTTGATTTTACAAAGGTAATGTACTTTCGTTTGTTTTCATTCAACCATTGTTGTATATCACTTGCAGAATTTTCAACATGATTGTTAAAGCATAAACAAGTTTTATCATCAACTGATTTTTGTGAATTCTGCACTTCAGTCAGTGCAACTGAAGACAAGTTCCAAGCTTGAATCAGTTCAGTATGTTTTGAAATTTGTGTTTTTAACTGTTATATCAAGGCTTGATTTTTAATCATTTTAGCTTTTTTCTGAGCAATCTCCCTTTTTAGACTCAAAAGTTCAACTGATTTATCAGTTTCTGTTTTGTTGTCATTGAGATCAGTTTGCTCAGTTCTAACCTTCTAAAATGATTGAGCAAGTTTGTGATACTCATCTTCCATGTCATGCAATGTGGTAATAAGTTCCTCACGAGTGAAATCAGAAGAGATGAAGTCAAATACTTGTTCACTTGCTGACTCTAGTTCAGCATCATCTGCCATTAATCACTTGACTTCCTCTTCATCCTCACTTGAACTGATTTAGATTTCTGGTTCTGACTCATCACTGTCAGTTTCAGCCCACTTAAATTTGCTCTCTTCAGCCAAAAGCACTTCATGTTTCTTTTTAAAAGATTTCTTGTCATCCTTGGTCTTCTCCTGTACTCATAGGGCTTTTTTACCTTTTCAGTTCATACTCGACTGTCCTTTTTTGGCTTAGGACAATCTACTATGAAATGACCAGATTTGCCACAGTTGTAGCAAGCATAGTATTCTTTTTTGGACTGATTTTTCTGATACTGCTTTTGGAAGTTTCCTTGATTCATCCTCATAAACATTACAAATTTCTTCACAAACAATGATTGCTCAGTTGATCAGCAGATTTTTCAACTGAACCAGTTGGATCCAGTTTGACAGAAGTTAAAGCAGTTGTAGTAGCAGGTGTAGAAAGTTCTCCTTCTCTGGTTTGTAGTTCAAACTCGTATGCCTTTAGATCAGCAAACAAGTCATTAAATTTGACCTTGTTAAGGTCCTTAGATTCTCTCATTGCCATGGTCTTGACATCCCATTCTTTGGGAAGACCTCTGACCACCTTCAGTGCCACTTCTTTGTTTGAATACACTTTTCCAATTGCATTCAACTCATTGATAATACCACAGATCATCTCATCATATTCATGCAAGGATTCTCCAGCTTTCATCTTGATGTTATCAAATTTCTGAACAACAACTGATAGCTTGTTCTCTTTTGTTTGCTCATTTCCTTCACACAGCTGGATCAATTTCTCCCATATTTCTTTGCCAGTTTTGCACATCTTGATTTTGCTTAAAGTGACTTTATCCAGCGTTTTATATAAGATATCCTTAGCCACATTGTCTAGGTTGGCTTTCCTTTTATCCCCAGTTGTCCATTCCTCTTTGGAATTTCTATGCGATAAGGTGCCCCACAAGTAATGACAACTGTTGTATTTGCTTTTAGGATCTTCATGGGACCATCAGTACTGACATACCACATGTCGTCATCTTTTGCAGCTAAATGAGCCTGCATTCTGATTTTTTAATCGTCAACATCTTCTCTGGAAAACATCGGTATTTTATTGAATGAAGACATGTTGATCAGTTTTGTGAATTAGAGTATTCTGAGACAAGATTCAACCGCTCTGATACCACTTGTTAGGATCGGTTGATAGGTTGAGATGTGTTTAGAAGAGGGGGTTTGAATAAACCCTCACGATTTTTGATTTTTTTCGAATGAAGTGTCAGTTCCGTGAAAAACTGAAACTAGGAATCTTGTCAGTCAATGACAATCAGTTTAACTGATAACAGTTGCGGAAATAAACTGACTGAAAGATAGACTAAATAACTGAAGTAATAACACGAAGATTTATGGATGTTCGGATATTGAAATAACTCCTACGTCACACCTTCTATCACAAGGATAGGATATGCACTAAACGACTTTGATCGATACAAAGATTGTACAGACCCACTTCAGTTTGGACTTAACACTGCCAAAACTGAAACTCTTAGTTTATTAATTATCTCATAGTTCTTCGACTGAACTTAGCACAACTGATCTAGCTAAGATCAAATAAAAAATAAAACAATTTGTGCTTGTAAGCTCAAAAGGTAGCCTCAAATGCTACAGATAAATCAGACAAGTGTGAGCTTTTCGATTCTTGAGTAAGAGCTATGAATTCAGCAGAGTAACAGCAAGCTTGAGAATAGATAGATATATTGGGTTGCTTGCTCAACTGCTCTTCTCACCTATTTATAGGCTTCTCTTCAACGGTAAATTTAAATATAATTTGAATCAATATATCCATTGATTGTCTCGTCGATATTCTTCTGACATTCATACACTGTAAGCTCTGAAATATGGCGTTCCACTACGAGTTGCAGTTTGCTTTGTACTGTTGTCGGTTGAATGTCCTTTTCAACTGATGACAAGTACAACTGAATGATCAGCTGATAAGCTCACAAATGAATATGTCAACTAATCAGTTTCCAACTGATCAGTCACTTGTCTTCGTAATTCCAGTTCAGCTTGTTTAATTTGTCTTCGATAAATTGCGCACTAATCTTCAGTTAGGCAACTGTCAGTTGGTTTGAGTAGTTCAGTTACTACAAGTTACTTGATCAGTTATTCCAATAAATTAATCACTTAGTTTGTCAAACAACCGAAATTAATTTTTTAACACCGTTGCTACTACCGACATTTTTATGAAACCATCTTTAGAAACAACTATGTACTATCGTCGCTAAAATAGGATTTTAAGCAAGCCACCGCTATTTTATCACGGTTTCTGAAAACTTTTCCCACAATATTATTAAATTCGTGAGCAAATTTCGCTACTTCCGTCTCTAAGAGCTTCGTTTTTTTGTAGCAGAATTTATTTTCACCATTTTTCCGTGGTTCTCTGAGTTGTTTTTTATTATTGCCTATTACTTATTGGTATATAATACTTCGTAGATTGTAATTGTTGGATCTTGAGTAAGAGCTAAGAATTCAGCAGAGTAACAGCAAGCTTGAGAATAGATAGATACATTGGGTTGCTTGCTCAACTGCTCTTCTCAACTATTTATAGGCTTCTTTTCAATGGTAACTTTAAATATAATTTGAATCAATATACCCGTCAATTGCCACGTCGATATTCTTCTGACATTCGTACACTCTAAGCTCTGAAATGCGACGTTACACTACAAGTTGCAGTCTGCTTTGTATTGTTGTCGGTTGAATGTCCTTTTCAACTGATGACGTGTACAGCTGAATGATCACCTGATAAGCTCACAACTGAATATGTCAACTGATCAGTTTCCAACTGATCAGTCAGTTGTCTTCGTAAGTCCAATTCAGCTGGTTTCAGTTGCCTTCTATAAACTGCGAATTAATCTTCAGTTAGACAACTGTCAGTTAGTTTGAGTAGTTCAGTTACTACAAGTTACTTGATAAATTAGTCCAATAAATTAATCACTTAGTTTTTCAAACAACCGAAATTAAGTTTCCAACAATTTTTCCCTTTTTGGTGTATTAAAAAACTTGTAAAATATGAACTGATCAACTGAACTTAAAAAAATATTCTTCGAACTCATTGTAGATAAAATAATTCTTCTAATGTACAGATTCTTACACAGAATAAAAGAATAAACAATTCCTGCTAAAGTCTTCAACTGATATTTATTTCTTCTTTTTTCCTTTGTTTTCCCCTTTCTGATCTTTTATTTCTCCTATTTCCCCCTTTTTGTCAAACTCATCAACATTTTTTGATAAATTCCGCACATCTGAAGAGAGATTAGAAACTGCATTCAGTAGGATATCTTGCAGTAAATCTATTCGTTTTGAAACAGTACTTTCTAGATAGTCTAGACGTCTTGTCACTAATGCTTCCATCTAGAAATGTGATTCAGTTGAAACTCTGTCTTTGCGGAGCTCTTTCATCTAAAAGAATAAAGAAGAAACATCTTTCTGGATTTGCTGCAGTTTACCCGTGGTATTATCCTTAATAGAATCAATCATAATAGTGTGTAAGAATTGTGTTGATCTGATTTCAGAAATGGAAGTCATTATACCAACGAGGTTGGTCTGAATAGCTGCAATTTCTTCGAACAGAGACTCAGTTTCTATTTTTATGCCTGGAGACATGGCTCCAGAAGTTTCTGGTTGCTCTCTGTTCTCTTTATTGAAAATGACCAGTGCCCCGTCAGTTGGTTCAGTTGTAGTATTTACCAATTCTGATGTCTCTTCTGATAAGACTTCTTGTTGAGGTTGTGGAGAAGAATTCGGATCAGTAGAAGGGTCTGATGATGCTTCAAGTGGATGATCAGTTGAGACAGCAGTTATTTCTGGTATAGAATGCTCAACTGATGTTTCGGTTGGCTGAATGATAGAACGCTGATCAGCTGGCACTTCTTCAGTTGCAACGGAGTGCAGCTGAGCCTCTTCTGTTGGTTCAAAAACTGTCTGTTCAGTCATGATAACTGACTGAACTGGCTCTTCAGTTCTCAGTAATTCTTGTTCAGTGGTGGAGGACAATTTAACTGGTTCTTCAAGAGGTTGAACTGGGTCTTGAAAAACTGGTTCTTCAGTTGAAAACAACTCTTCAACTGCTTCAGTAGTGGATATTTGAACGTCAGAGGCAACTGATTTGATTACTTCATCAATGTTTGCCAATGATAATTCATCGTCTGTGTAGAGTGTAGCTTCAGCAGTTGAAGACTGAGGAACATCAGTTGGCTGTGAAGCATCTTTAGAAAAATAAACAGTTGTCTGTTTAGCAGAGCCTGCACTTGGATCCTTGGATGGCTGATCTGTTTGAGCTGATTGATTAGCTAGCTCATCTTTTTGGGAATTATCTGGAATAATAAGTTCTTGATCCATTTCCCAATGCTTGATTTCCATTTGCAGAGCTAACAAGTCCAAGTTCAGTTGGTCATGAACTGCTTTATCATTAATAGTAGTTGGGCTTGTGGGATCGTAATTCTGACGCAGCTGACCGATCAACTGACTCAGTTTCTTGGCCCGTATCTGATCAAAGAAATATTTCTTCCTCTCAAGTGCTTGAACCACCGTGGCAGCTTTGACCAATTTCAGAACAAGTGTTTCCAAGGCAATGAATTTCCTTAGAACTGATTTCTTCTGCAATTTCCTGGCAAACACAACAGTTCTAAACTTTACCCATTGTTCATATGTTCTGAGTTTACCTTCAGAAAATTCATTGAATTCCTTCCAAATGAGGTCAATGTGCGTCTGAATGGTAGTTGGTCTGGGCTCTTCAACCATTTTCTCTTTACCCTTAGATTCAGTTAGAACATGATAAATGCTCGGTCTTGATATTGTTGCGTCCACCTGTTCTCGAATCACAACTCCTTTTGGTCTTGCCATCGGCAGAGGAGTTGGTCTAGTGACAGTTATAAGTGGAGCTTTAACTCCAGCAAGCTTCTTCTTTTCACCATATTCGGTGATAGACTTTTTGAGAACTGCAGACAGTGGTAACTAATCATCAGTTGATGGCTCAACTGGCACAGTTCTGAGTGGAGTAGCCTTGATCGGCTGATTAGCTGCAGATTGGATGGTCTTATCAGTTGGGATAATGCTCACATCCATCACTGATTTAGTACTTTTGGTCCTGGGTTTCTTGGAAATTTTGGGAGACGGAGTCTTCTCAGAATTACTTTCACTGATAATCAGTTTACGTTAAGCATCTTTTTGTGAGTCTCCTTCCTAGCTTTCTTAACTGATTTGGGAGCTCTTTCCATCCCAATCTGCTTCTTCACTTGAATAAACTTCTCATGAGTCATTTCCAGTTACTGCTTGGGTGGCTGCACATTTTTGGCGTTGAAAATTTTCAGTTTAGACGATCTTTCAGAATCATCAGTTACCATCCCCTTGACTTTTAGAAAATAGCTGAGCTGCACCGCAAAACCCTTATATTGCTTGGAAAATTGAAACATGTTCCTCAAGATGTTGAAAATAATATTCTTCCACTTCATCTTTCTTTCAGCCACGATTGCAGTCATAGCTTGAAATTTCTCCAGAGTAAGTTCAGCAAAGTATCCTGCCTTTGCCAAGAGCCCCTTCGCTACAATATCTGCCAGCAGTTGTACTTCGAGCTTCAATTCCTTCTTGGGATCGGAAACATTGATTTTTCGACCATCAGCAAAGAGAAGAATTTGCATCTCTTCAACATCAAAAGCTTTTACCTCAGAGAGGTTAACTAGCCCATCAGTAGGAAGTTGAAAAAGGTTGCAGAAGAAGTCCTCTTCAATGATCAACAACTGACCATTTACATTAGTTGCGATACTGCCTTCTTTAGTGACATAGTCGTTGGCATAGAGATCCTGGATCTCCTTATGATAAATTTCTTGAGAGGATAATTCCAGAAATTATTTCAGTCCAACTGCTTGTAGTTTCAGAAAAAAGTTCTTGACTTCTTCTTCTTTTACAGTCAAGACTGAATCAAAATCGATCGCCACAGCTTTCATAACATGAGCTGTGATTTGGTGTGCCATTTGATTGAGTGAAATATGCGAAAAAGAGTAATCTTGAGTAGAAGTTTGCTATGAATGCTGAATTTGCGCGTAAGAAGAAAAACTGAAGTGGAGCAGGTATAGTACTGATGTAAGTGACTGTTCAAATTATTGGACACGTGTCAATCCAGGAAAATTTGAATTTAAAACGTGTGTATGTGTGAAAAAAACGTGTATAGAATATAAATAGATTATGTGGGTCCACATTTCAAAATACTATTAAATAAAAAACAGCAATTAATGCTTCGACAAACAGTCACATAATTTAATATAGAATATTATTCGATTTATTAGTTAACATATCGGAGAAGATCAGTTAGATCAGCAACTGAATGACCAGTTGATAACTTAGTCAATTCAGTTGAAGACCAACTGACTATTGTCTTCTCAGTTAACTTTTTGTTCGATATTTCCCCTGAATAAATGCATATAATTAAAAGTAAGGGTAAGAAAAACTCAGTCTGGATCAGCTAAGGTCAGATGACTCTTTGTCTTCCTCCTGTCTCTTCAAGTATTGTCTATAAATTAAGATCATTGTTTTTTTGGTAATGACATCTGAACTCCAATGGATTGTGAAAGCAGCACACACGTCCCTCATCCATCATGGACGCCTCAACGTATTCAGAGATTCAAAAGAGATGATGAAGAATACGTCTTCACAGAGGTTATGTCCATTTGTACTACTGCTCAATACATTCAATCAATCAATGATGGAGAATTTTCGGCTTCTGCTAAGCAAAGATCACTAGCAAGGAAGCTTAAAAGGCTTGCTAAAGTCGATCATATATCTGAGCTAGTCAAGTATTATGTGCTGATCAACATGATGCAGTTGAAGGAATGGCACTTGGTTCAAAGAATTGAAAATGCCGAATCCTTCAAGAATATTAGGAGTCATGACTTGAATAATTGGTTGATGTTATGGCAAGATGTCATAGGAAGTGGACTAAGTGATGTAGTGTGGTATCTATTTTATTCGTAATAAAATCTTGATTTGTATCATTGCTGTTGTCTCTTTGTATTTCTGCAAAACATAACTTTCATCAGTTGGTAAATAGTTAACAAACTGAATACAAGAATTGATAAATGACTAACTGACATCAGTTGACAAACAATTAACAAACTGGATATAACTGATAAATGACTAACTGACATCAGTTGACAAGCATTTAAATGACAAACTGAATGAACAGTTATTGACAAAGCAGCAATAAAACGGATATAATTAAGATAAATCAATTAAACCAAGTGTATTGCGAAAGTGAGAAAACTTAGTGTCTGACAATAGTTTGGTGAAGATGTCGGCAGCTTATTGACACATTTTCCAGTCCGATAGTTTTCTTCAGAGCATGATCTCTGATGAAGTGATGTCTGAAATCAATGTGCTTGTTCCTTGAGTGAAGAACATGATTGTAAGTTATTACAATCGTGCTTATATTATCACAAAATATGGAAGATTCTTTAGCATCAACTCCATAATCTTTCAGCTGTTGCTGAATCCAGATCAGTTGGGCATAGTAGCTTCTAGCAGCAAGGTATTCTGCTTCAGTTGTTGAAGTAGCTATGGATGTTTGCTTCTTGCTGAACCGTGAGATCAGTCTGTCTCCTTGAAACTGACAAGATCCACTGGTGCTTTTACAATCTAGCTTACATCCAGCATAATCTGAATATGAATATCCAACTAAATTGAAAGAAAAGTCGTTAGCATACCATAATCCCACATTTTGAGTGCATTTTAGATATTATAAAATTTTTTTGGAAACTATAAAATGCGATTGCTTAGGATTTGCTTGAAATCTAGCACACATGCAAACAACAAATGCTATATCAGGACGACTAGCAATTAGGTACAATAATGAACCTATTAAACGTCTGTAGAGTCTCGTCTCAACTGTTATTCCCCCTTGATCATTGTCCAGTTTGACTAATGAACTCATGGGAGTGCTTTCAGCTGAACATGTTTCCATACCAAATTTCTTGAGCAATTCCTTCGTGTATTTTGTCTGACTGATAAAAATACCAGTTTCCAGTTGCTTAACTTGTAGTCCAAGAAAGAATGTCAGTTCATAATCATACTCATCTAAAATTTTTCCTGCATTAACTTGGCAAATCTCTCACATAATTTGGGGTTAGTTGACCCAAATATAATATCATCGACATATATTTGCACAAGTAAAATGTGATCATTCTTAGAAAATTTGAACAAAGTCTTGTCAACTGATCCAACAGTAAAATCATGATCAGTTATGAATTTTGAAAGTGTCTCATACCAAGATCTAGGAGCTTGTTTAAGACCATGTAAAGCTTTGTTCAAATGATAGACATGATCAGAAAAATAGTGATTGATAAAACCTGGAGTTTGTTCAACTTAAATTTCTTCTTGCAACTGACCATTCAGAAATGCAGTTTTTACATCCATTTTATAGACTCTGAAGTTCTTGAATGATGCATAGGCAAGGAACATTCTGATTTCTTCCAGTCTTGCAACTGGGGCATACGTTTCATCATAGTCAATTCCTTCTTCCTGCCTATATCCTTGTGCGACAAGTCTTGTTTTGTTGCGTGCAACTGAACCATCTTCGTTCAGTTTATTTCTGAATATCAATTTTGTACCTATAATAGTTTTGCAAACTGGTCTCGGAACTAAGTTCCAGATATTTTTATGGGTAAACTGATTTAGCTCCTCTTACATTGCATTTATCCAGTTAAGATCAGCAAGAGCTTCATCAGTTTTCTTTGGTTCTAGTTGTGAGACAAAAGCAGAATGAATGAACAAATTAAGCATTTGATTTCTTGTTCTTACCGGGTCAAATGGATTACCTATCACCAATTCTGGTGGATGTGATTTCTTCCATATGAGTTTAGTATTTGTTGCTTCCATATCAGCAACTGCTTCTGTTGGCAACTGAATGTTTTCAATTTAAGTTGGAGTTGTATCAGTTTGTAACTGAATTCATCTGTTTGCTCCACCAAGTGATTATCAGGAGCTGGTTCCTGTTCATCTGATTGATCTAATATTTCTAATTCAGGTGTTTGAAGGGTATTTCTATTGATATGATTTTCTTCTTCATTTTCATCCTCCAAACTGATCTAGGTAAATCGATCAACTAGCTCAACTGGATCAGTTGGCTTATCAGTTAGTACAGTTTCATCAAAAACAACATGAATGGATTCTTAAACATTTAAAGAATTTTTATTAAAAACTCTATATGCTTTGCTAACTAAAGAATATCCAAGAAATATTCCCTCTACAGATTTAGCATCAAAGGCTTTTAAATGATTTTTACCATTATCAAGAATAAAACATCTACAGCCAAATATCTTGAAATAAGAAACCACACTTTTTCTTCCATGCCAGATCTCATAAGGTTTTTTCACATGATTCTTATTAACCATTGATTTGTTTTGAGTATAACATGCAGTGTTTAGTGCTTCAGCCCAAAACGTTTGAGAAATACCAAAATCAGCAAGCATTATTCTAGCAGCTTCTTTAAGGTACGATTTCTTCTCTCAACTACACCATTTTGCTGAGTTGTTCTAGCTGCTGAGAGCTCATGCTTGATTCCAGTTTTTTCTAGAAAAGTTGAAAGATTTTGAATGATGAATTCAATCCCTCTGTCAGACCTTATTCGATCAATACCAACTGATTTTTCATTTAAAAGTCTTTTGAAGAGCTTAATCAGTTGTGCAGCAGTTTGGTCTTTGGATTTGAGATAAAATTACGCAAGTAAATCTCGAAAAGTCATACACAACAACTAAGGTGTATTTCATTCTCCCTAAACTCATGACTGTTATTGGACCAAAAAGATCCATATGTAACAGTTCTAAGCATCGGGAAGATGATTTACAACCTCTGTTTTTGAATGAAGATCTTAAAAGTTTACCAAACTGACATGCTGAATAAACTTTATCTTTTGAAAAATCTATTTTGGCCAAACAAGTTATAAGAACATGATTACTTAGATAGACAATAGATTTAAAGTTTAAGTGGTTCAACCTCTTATGCCACAACCAGTTTTTAGAAGATTTGGAAGCAATGAAACAAACTATTGCATGAGGTTGTTCAGTCCAACTGACTTTGTAAGTATTTCCACAACGATTCCCAGTTAGAATGACCTCATCAGTTGAGTGTCTAACCTAACAAGTGTGTGTCAAACTGAACTGAGAAACTATTGTCGCATAACTGACTGATGCTTATCAAGTTATACTTCAAATTCTCAACTAGCAAAACATCTGTAATTGTAAAGTTATCATGGATAAGCCTACCCTTACCCACAGTTTTACCTTTGGATTCGTCTCCAAAACTGATGTTTGGTCCAGTGTATTTGATTAGTTGAGATAGCAAATTTGCATCTCCTGTCATATGTCGCAAACAGCCACTATCTAGATACCAAGTTGATTCTTTGATTGTACCTGTTACCTGCAATCACACAGTATATATAATTTTGGTACCCATATTCACTTGGGTCCTAAACTGATTTGTCCTTTAGGAACCCAGACTTGGATCAGTCTAACTGACTTCCGTGTTGTTGTGTTCCAAATGGTTTTTCTCAAATTCTTGACAATATGTGTGTGATGTGAGGATGAAACAGTATTAATTGTATCTTTTTTTCAACTGAATATTCTTTTTATATCGTTTCTGAACTAGCTTACAGTTGTAGTAATTGTAAAAGTCATTCCTTGAGTACTATTTTTTTAACTGAAGCGTTTAGATGACCAGTTTCTTGTATCAGTTGAACTCTCAAAGCTATATCCAATTTCATATCGTTTGCCTTTGTTCTTACTTTCATTCAATTGAACAGCTGCTTTACTAGGATCTGAAAATTCATTTACCATGGTTGATTTTACAAAGGTAATGTACTTTCCTTTGTTTTCATTCAACCTTTGTTGTATATCACTTGCAGAATTTTCAACATGATTGTTAAAGCATAAACAAGTTTTATCATCAACTGATTTTTGTGAATTCTGCACTTCAGTTAGTGCAACTGAAGACATGTTCCAAGCTTGAATCAGTTCAGTATGTTTTGAAATTTGTGTTTTTAACTGATATATCAAGGCTTGATTTTTAATCATTTCAGCTTTTTTTTGAGCAATCTCCCTTTTTAGACTCAACAGTTCAACTGACTTATCAGTTTCTGTTTTGTTGTCATTGAGATCAGTTTGCTCAGTTCTAATCTTCTAAAATTATTGAGCAAGTTTGTGATACTCATCTTCCATGTCATGCAATGTGGTAATAAGTTCCTCATGAGTGAAATCAGAAGAGATGAAGTCAAATACTTGTTCACTTGCTGACTCTAGTTCAGCATCATCTGCCATTAATCACTTGACTTCCTATTCATCCTCACTTGAACTGATTTAGATTTCTGGTTCTGACTCATCACTGTCAGTTTCAGCCCACTTAAATTTGCTCTCTTCAGCCAAAAGCACTTCATGTTTCTTTTTAAAAGATTTCTTGTCGTCCTTGTCTTCTCCTGTGCTCATAGGGCTTTTTTCCCTTTTCAGTTCATACTCGACTGTCCTTTTTTGGCTTAGGACAGTCTACTATGAAATGACCAGATTTGCCACAGTTGTAGCAAGCATAGTATTCTTTTTTGGACTGATTTTTCTGATACTGATTTTGGAAGTTTCCTTGATTCGTCCTCTTAAACATTACAAATTTCTTCACAAACAATGATTGCTCAGTTGATCAGCAGATTTTTCAACTGAACCAGTTGGATCTAGTCTGACATCAGTTAAAGCAGTTGTGGCAGCAGGTGTAGAAAGTTCTCCTTCTCTGGTTTGTAGTTCAAACTCGTATGCCTCAAGTCATTAAATTTGACCTTGTTAAGGTCCTTAGATTCTCTCATTGCCATAGTCTTGACATCCTATTCTTTGGGAAGACCTATGACCACCTTCAGTGCCACTTCTTTGTTTGAATACACTTTTCCAATTGCATTCAGCTCATTGATAATACCACTGATCCTCTCATCATATTCATGCAAGGATTCTCCAGCTTTCATCTTGATGTTATCAAATTTCTGAACAACAACTTATAGCTTGTTCTCTTTTGTTTGCTCCTTTCCTTCACACAGCTGGATCAATTTCTCCCATATTTCTTTGCCAGTTTTGCACATCTTAATTTTGCTTAAAGTGACTTTATCCAGCGTTTTATATAAGATATCCTTAGCCACATTGTCTAGGTTGGCTTTCCTTTTATCCTCAGTTGTCCATTCCTCTTTGGCATTTCTATGCGATAAGGTGCCCCACCAGTTATGACAACTGTTGTATTTGCTTTTAGGGTCTTCATGGGACCATCAGTAATGACATACCACATGTCGTCATCTTTTGCAGCTAAATGAGCCTGCATTCTGATTTTTTAATCGTCAAAGTCTTCTCTGGAAAACATCGGTATTTTATTGAATGAAGACATGTTGATCAGTTTTATGAATTAGAGTATTCTGAGACAAGATTCAACCGCTCTGATACCACTTGTTAGGATCGGTTGATAGGTTGAGATGTGTTTAGAAGAGGGGGTTTGAATAAACACTCATGATTTTTGATTTTTTTCGAATGAAGTGTCAGTTCCGTGACAAACTGAAACTAGGAATCTTGTCAGTCAATGACAATCAGTTTAACTGATAACAGTTGCGGAAATAAACTGACTGAAAGATAGACTAAATAACTGAAGTAATAACACGAAGATTTATGGATGTTCGGATATTGAAATAACTCCTACGTCACACCTTCTATCACAAGGATAGGATATGCACTAAACGACTTTGATCGATACAAAGATTGTACAGACCCACTTCAGTTTGGACTTAACACTGCCAAAACTGAAACTCTTAGTTTATTAATTATCTCATAGTTCTTCGACTGAACTTAGCACAACTGATCTAGCTAAGATCAAATAAAAAATAAAACAATTTGTGCTTGTAAGCTCGAAAGGTAGCCTCAAATGCTACAGATAAATCAGACAAGTGTGAGCTTTTCGATTCTTGAGTAAAAGCTATGAATTCAGCAGAGTAACAGCAAGCTTGAGAATAGATAGATATATTGGGTTGCTTGCTCAACTGCTCTTCTCACCTATTTATAGGTTTCTCTTCAACGGTAAATTTAAATATAATTTGAATCAATATATCCATTGATTGTCTCGTCGATATTCTTCTGACATTCGTACACTGTAAGCTCTGAAATATGGCGTTCCACTACGATTTGCAGTTTGCTTTGTACTGTTGTCGGTTGAATGTCCTTTTCAACTGATGACGTGTACAACTGAATGATCAGCAGATAAGCTCACAAATGAATATGTCAACTAATCAGTTTCCAACTGATCAGTCACTTGTCTTCGTAATTCCAGTTCAGCTTGTTTAATTTGTCTTCGATAAATTGCGCACTAATCTTCAGTTAGGCAACTGTCAGTTGGTTTGAGTAGTTCAGTTAGTACAAGTTACTTGATCAGTTATTCCAATAAATTAATCACTTAATTTGTCAAACAACCGAAATTAATTTTTTAACACCGTTGCTACTACCGACATTTTTATGAAACCATCTTTAGAAACAACTATGTACTATCGTCGCTAAAATAGGATTTTAAGCAAGCCACCGCTATTTTATCACGGTTTCTGAAAACTTTTCCCACAATATTATTAAATTCGTGAGCAAATTTCGCTACTTCCGTCTCTAAGAGCTTCGTTTTTTTGTAGCAGAATTTATTTTCACCATTTTTCCGTGGTTCTCTGAGTTGTTTTTTATTATTGCTTATTACTTATTGGTATATAATACTTCATAGATTGTAATTGTTGGATCTTGAGTAAGAGCTAAGAATTCAGCAGAGTAACAGCAAGCTTGAGAATAGATAGATACATTGGGTTGCTTGCTCAACTGCTCTTCTCAACTATTTATAGGCTTGTCTTCAATGGTAACTTTAAATATAATTTGAATCAATATATCCGTCGATTGCCACGTCGATACTCTTCTGACATTCGTACACTCTAAGCTCTGAAATGCGACGTTACACTACAAGTTGCAGTCTGCTTTGTATTGTTGTCGGTTGAATGTCCTTTTCAACTGATGACGTGTACAGCTAAATGATCACCTGATAAGCTCACAACTAAATATGTCAACTGATCAGTTTCCAACTGATCAGTCAGTTGTCTTTGTAAGTCCAATTCAGCTGGTTTCAGTTGCCTTCTATAAACTGCGAATTAATCTTCAGTTAGACAACTGTCAGTTAGTTTGAGTAGTTCAGTTACTACAAGTTACTTGATAAGTTAGTCCAATAAATTAATCACTTAGTTTTTCAAACAACCGAAATTAAGTTTCCAACAATTTTTCGCTTTTTAGTGTATTAAAAAACTTGTAAAATATGAACTGATCAACTGAACTTAAAAAAATATTCTTCGAACTCATTGTAGATAAAATAATTCTTCTAATGTACAGATTCTTACACAGAATAAAACAATAAAGAATTCCTGCTAAAGTCTTCAACTGATATTTATTTCTTCTTTTTTCCTTTGTTTTCCCCTTTCTGATCTTTTATTTCTCCTATTTCCCCCTTTTTGTCAAACTCATCAACATTTTTTGATAAATTCCGCACATCTGAAGAGAGATTAGAAACTGCATTCAGTAGGTTATCTTGCAGTAAATCTATTCGTTTTAAAACTGTACTTTCCAGATAGTCTAGACGTCTTGTCACTAATGCTTCCATCTAGAAATGTGATTCAGTTGAAACTCTGTCTTTGCGGAGCTCTTTCATCTGAAAGAATAAAGAAGAAACATCTTTCTGGATTTGCTGCAGTTTACCCGTGGTATTATCCTTAATAGAATCAATCATAATAGTGTGTAAGAATTGTGTTGATCTGATTTCAGAAATGGAAGTCATTATACCAACGAGGTTGGTCTGAATAGCTGCAATTTCTTCGAACAGAGACTCAGTTTCTATTTTTATGCCTGGAGACATGGTTCCAGAAGTTTCTGGTTGCTCTCTGTTCTCATTATTGAAAATGACCAGTGCCCCGTCAGTTGGTTCAGTTGTAGTATTTACCAATTCTGATGTCTCTCATGATAAGACTTCTTGTTGAGGTTGTGGAGGAGAATTCGGATCAGTAGAAGGGTCTGATGATGCTTCAAGTGGATGATCAATTGAGACAGCAGTTATTTCTGGTATAGAAAGCTCAACTGATGTTTCGGTTGGCTGAATGATAGAAGGCTGATCAGCTGGCACTTCTTCAGTTGCAACTGAGTGCAGCTGAGCCTCTTCTGTTGGTTCAAAAACTGTCTGTTCAGTCATGATAACTGACTGAACTGGCTCTTCAGTTCTCAGTAATTCTTGTTCAGTAATGGAGGACAATTTAACTGGTTCTTCAAGAGGTTGAACTGGGGCTTGAAAAACTGGTTCTTCAGTTGAAAACAACTCTTCAACTGCTTCAGTAGTGGATATTTGAACGTCAGAGGCAACTGATTTGATTACTTCATCAATGTTTGCCAATGATAATTCATCGTCTGTGTAGAGTGTAGCTTTAGCAGTTGAAGACTGAGGAACATCAGTTGGCTGTGAAGCATCTTTAGAAAAATAAACAGTCATTTCCCAATGCTTGATTTCCATTTGCAGAGCTAACAAGTCCAAGTTCAGTTGGTCATGAACTGCTTTATCATTAATAGTAGTTGGGCTTGTGGGATCGTATTTCTGACGCAGCTGACCCATCAACTGACTCAGTTTCTTTGTCCGTATCTGATCAAAGAAATATTTCTTCCTCTCAAGTGCTTGAACCACCGTGGCAGCTTTGACCAATTTCAGAACAAGTGTTTCCAAGGCAATGAATTTCTTTAGAACTGATTTCTTCTTCAATTTCTTGGCAAACACAACAGTTCTAAACTTTACCCATTGTTCATATGTTCTGAGTTTACCTTCAGAAAATTCATTGACTTCCTTCCAAATGAGGTCAATGTGTGTCTGAATGGTAGTTGGTCTGGGCTCTTCAACCATTTTCTCTTTACCCTTAGATTCAGTTAGAACATGATAAATGCTCAGTCTTGATATTGTCGCGTCCACCTGTTCTCGAATCACTACTCCTTTTGGTCTTGCCATCGGCAGAGGAGTTGGTCTAGTGACAGTTATAAGTGGAGCTTTAACTCCAGCAAGCTTCTTCTTTTCACCAAATTCGGGGATAGACTTTTTGAGAACTGCAGACAGTGGTAACTGATCATCAGTTGATGGCTCAACTGGCACAGTTCTGAGTGGAGTAGCCTTGATCGGCTGATTAGCTGCAGATTGGATGGTCTTATCAGTTGGGATAATGCTCACATCCATCACTGATTTAGTACTTTTGGTCCTGGGTTTCTTGGAAATTTTGGGAGACGGAGTCTTCTCAGAATCACTTTCACTGATAATCAGTTTACGTTTAAGCATCTTTTTGTGAGTCTCCTTCCTAGCTTTCTTAACTGATTTGGGAGCTCCTTCCATCCCAATCTCCTTCTTCACTTGAATAAACTTCTCATGAGTCATTTCCAGTTACTGCTTGGGTGGTTGCACATTTTTGGCGTTGAAAATTTTCAGTTTAGACAATCTTTCAGAATCATCAGTTACCATCCCCTGGACTTTCAGAAAATAGCTGAGCTGCACCGCAAAACCCTTATATTGCTTGGAAGATTGAAACATGTTCCTCAAGATGTTGAAAATAATATTCTTCCACTTCATCTTTCTTTCAGCCATGATTGCAGTCATAGCTTGAAATTTCTCCAGAGTAAGTTCAGCAAAGGATCCTGCCTTTGCCAAGAGCCCCTTCGCTACAATATCTGCCAGCAGTTGTACTTCGAGCTTCAATTCCTTCTTGGGATCGGAAACATTGATTTTTCGACCATCAGCAAAGAGAAGAATTTGCATCTCTTCAACATCAAAAGCTTTTACCTCAGAGAGGTTAACTAGCCCATCAGTAGGAAGTTGAAAAAGGTTGCAGAAGAAGTCCTATTCAATGATCAACAACTGACCATTTACAGTAGTTGCGATACTGCCTTCTTTAGTGACATAGTCGTTGCCATAGAGATCCTGGATCTCCTTATGATAAATTTCTTGAGAGGATAATCCCAGAAATTATTTCAGTCCAACTGCTTGCAGTTTCAGAAAAAAGTTCTTGACTTCTTCTTCTTTTACAGTCAAGACTGAATCAAAATCGATCGCCACAGCTTTCATAACATGAGCTGTGATTTGGTGTGCCATTTGATTGAGTGAAATCTGCGAAAAAGAGTAATCTTGAGTAGAAGTTTGCTATGAATGCTGAATTTGCGCGTAAGAAGAAAAACTTAATTGGAGCAGGTATAGTACTGATGTAAGTGACTGTTCAAATTATTGGACACGTGTCAATCCAGGAAAATTTGAATTTCAAACGTGTGTATGTGTGATAAAAACGTGTATAGAATATAAATGGATTATGTGGGTCCACGTTTCAAAATACTATTAAATAAAAAACAGCAATTAATGCTTCGACAAACAGTCACATAATTTAATATAGAATATTATTCGATTTATTAGTTAACATATCGGAGAAGATCAGTTAGATCAGCAACTGAATGACCAGCTGATAACTTAGTCAATTCAGTTGAAGACCAACTGACTATTGTCTTCTCAGTTAACTTTTTGTTCGATATTTCCCCTGAATAAATGCATATAATTAAAAGTAAGGATAAGAAAAACTCAGTCTGGATCAGTTAAGGTCAGATGACTCTTTGTCTTCCTCCTGTCTCTTCAAGTATTGTCTATAAATTAAGATCATTGTTTTTTGGTAATGACATCTGAACTCCAATGGATTGTGAAAGCAGCACACACGTCCCTCATTCATCATGGACGCCTCAACGTATTCAGAGATTTAAAAGAGATGATGAAGAATACGTCTTCACAGAGGTTATGTCCGTTTGTACTACTGCTCAATACATTCAATCAATCAATGATGGAGAATTTTCTGCTTCTGCTAAGCAGAGATCACTAGCAAGGAAGCTTAAAAGGCTTGCTAAAGTCGATCATATATCTGAGCTAGTCAAGTATGATGTGCTGATCAACATGATGGAGTTGAAGGAATGGCACTTGGTTCAAAGAATTGAAAATGCCGAATCCTTCAAGAATATTAGGAGTCATGACTTGAATAATTGGTTGATGTTATGGCAAGATGTCATAGGAAGTGGACTAAGTGATGTAGTATGGTATCTATTTTATTCGTAATAAAATCTTGATTTGTATCATTGCTGTTGTCTCTTTGTATTTCTGCAAAACATAACTTTCATCAATTGGTAAATAGTTAACAAACTGAATACAAGAATTGATAAATGACTAACTGACATCAGTTGACAAACAATTAACAAACTGGATATAACTGATAAATGACTAACTGACATTAGTTGACAAGCATTTAAATGACAAACTGAATGAACAGTTATTGACAAAGCAGCAATAAAACGTATATAATTAAGATAAATCAATTAAATCAAGTGTATTGCGAAAGTGAAAAAACTTAGTGTCTGACAATAGTTTGGTGTAGATGTCGGCAGCTTATTGACACATTTTCAGTCCGATAGTTTTCTTCAGAGCATGATCTCTGATGAAGTGATGCCTGACATCAATGTGCTTGTTCCTTGAGTGAAGAACATGATTGTAAGTTATTACAATCGTGCTTATATTATCACAAAATATGGAAGATTCTTTAGCATCAACTCCATAATCTTTCAGTTGTTGCTGAATCCAGATCAGTTGGGCATAGTAGCTTCTAGCAGCAAGGTATTCTGCTTCAGTTGTGGAAGTAGCTATGGATGTTTGCTTCTTGCTGAACCGTGAGATCAGTCTGTCTCCTTGAAACTGACAAGATCCACTGGTGCTTTTATGATCTAGCTTACATCCAGCATAATCTGAATCTGAATATCCAACTAAATTGAAAGAAAATTCGTTAGCATACCATAATCCCACATTTTGAGTGCATTTTAGATATTATAAAATTCTTTTGGAAACTATAAAATGCGATTGCTTAGGATTTGCTTGAAATCTAGCACACATGCAAACAACAAAGGCTATATCAGGACGACTAGTAATTAGGTACAATAATGAACCTATTAAACGTCTGTAGAGTCTCGTCTCAACTGTTATTCCCCCTTGATCATTGTCCAGTTTGACTAATGAACTCATGGGAGTGCTTTCAGCTGAACATGTTTCCATACCAAATTTCTTGAGCAATTCCTTCGTGTATTTTGTCTGACTGATAAAAATACCAGTTTCCAGTTGCTTAACTTGTAGTCCAAGAAATAATGTCAGTTCATAATCATACTCATCTAAAATTTTTCCTACATTAACTTGGCAAATTTCTCACATAATTTGGGGTTAGTTGACCCAAATATAATATCATCAACATATATTTGCACAAGTAAAATGTGATCATTCTTAGAAAATTTGAACAAAGTCTTGTCAACTGATCCAACAGTAAAATCATGATCAGTTATGAATTTTGAAAGTGTCTCATACCAAGATCTAGGAGCTTGTTTAAGACCATGTAAAGCTTTGTTCAAATGATAGACATGATCAGAAAAATAGTGATTGATAAAACCTGGAGTTTGTTCAACTTAAATTTCTTCTTGCAACTAACCATTCAGAAATGCAGTTTTTACATCCATTTTATAGACTCTAAAGTTCTTGAATGATGCATAGGCAAGGAACATTCTGATTGCTTCCAGTCTTGCAACTGGGGCATACGTTTCATCATAGTCAATTCCTTCTTCCTGTCTATATCCTTGTGCGACAAGTCTTGTTTTGTTGCGTGCAACTGAACCATCTTCGTTCAGTTTATTTCTGAATATCAATTTTGTACCTATAATAGTTTTGCAAACTCGTCTCGGAACTAAGTTCCAGACATTTTTATGGGTAAACTGATTTAGCTCCTCTTACATTGCATTTATCCAGTTAAGATCAGCAAGAGCTTCATCAGTTTTCTTTGGTTCTAGTTGTGAGACAAAAGCAGAATGAATGAACAAATTAAGCATTTGATTTCTTGTTCTTACCGGGTCAAATGGATTACCTATCACCAGTTCTGGTGGATGTGATTTCTTCCATATGAGTTTAGTATTTGTTGCTTCCATATCAGCAACTGCTTCTGTTGGCAACTGAATGTTTTCAATTTCAGTTGGAGTTGTATCAGTTTGTAACTGAATTCATCTGTTTGCTCCACCAAGTGATTATCAGGAACAGGTTCCTGTTCATCTGATTGATCTAATATTTCTGGTTCAGGTGTTTGAAGGATATTTCTATTGATATGATTTTCTTCTTCATTTTCATCCTCCAAACTGATCTAGGTAAATCGATCAACTAGCTCAACTGGATCAGTTGGCTTATCAGTTAGTACAGTTTCATCAAAAACAACATGAATGAATTCTTCAACATTTAAATAATTTTTATTAAAAACTCTATATGCTTTGCTAACTAAAGAATATCCAAGAAATATTCCCTCTACAGATTTAGCATCAAAGGCTTTTAAATGATTTTTACCATTATCAAGAATAAAACATCTACAGCCAAATATCTTGAAATAAGAAACCACACTTTTTCTTCCATGCCAGATCTCATAAGGTTTTTCACATGATTCTTATTAACCATTGATTTGTTCTGAGTATAACATGCAGTGTAGAACCCGTAAATCAGTAGACGTATAAGCCATGCATAATTCTTGATTTTTAAATTTAATTGACTTCATTGCATGATTATTTTAAATGCATTTGTTTGAAGTTAATTATTTCATTATTTCAGTTCAGTAGATTGATTTTTAGCATTTCAGTATTTTCAGTGAGGCCGGACCGGAGTTGGAGTTTTGAGATAGAATTTAAGATTCGAGAAATATTTCCAGAAGTTAATTTAGCTAGCAACCAAGTTCATTTAAGTTAGAAAGGGAGGTTTGAGGATTTAATTTAATTATTTGAGGTGATTAAGAAATGAACTCATTTAAGTTATTAAATTAAGGGGTTAGCTCACTAAATTATTTAAAGGATTAGTAAGGTTTTCAAGGATTATTAGTTGACTAGATAATCAACATTTCCCTTTATTTTATTATGCATTTTTCGGCCACCCTTAGTGCTAGAAGATTCATTTTCCAACTCATCAACTTTGACCAATTCTTTGCATGTAATTAGTAGGATAATTCTAGGATTTTTGGGAGCACAATTTAATTAATTAATGGACATATCCTAGACTAGAAAATAAGCAAAATTTCGGCCACTACCTCCTAGAAGCACCCACCAACTCATTTAAAATCAATTCAAAATTTAAAATTCAAATGCATGAAGACTTGGTCTTGATATGATCCTTATATCTTGCACCATTCTCCTCACCCCTCATAACCACTCCATCACACTCCCTCCCCACCGAAATCAGACCCATTTTCAGTAGAAAAAACGTGAATAACAGCTAGGGAGAAAGAGTGAAAAATCGAGAACTAGAAAGAACAAGAGAAGCGCTCCACCTCCTCCGTGCCGCGTCGTCGTTGTTTCGTTCGTTTTCTTTCAAAACGAAACCAGGCATGTCTAGATTTCTTTCAAACCTCAATCAAGTCATATTATCATTTATTTTTCAGTACATGATCATGTTTATTCAAGTAAAAATCGAGATCCATGTCAAAATATTTTGAAACAACACATGCAGAATTTTCGAATTCCTTGGCAAGCTTCACGATTTCTTTTGGTTTGTGAGTTTCAGGTATTGGATCGACTCCAGGCTCCCAAGGCGGCTTGTATACATGTAGTAGGATGCATTAGGACCATGTTGGTCCATTCAAACCAGCCCCATGCTTGCTGGAAATTCAGAATGACAGCAAGTCCCCATAGGTGCAGAAATGTTGTTCGAAAATTCAGTTTCTTGTCATGGAGGAGGGATCTGATCTTGGCTGCCCCAGGGGCCTATAGCCATGGTTGGATCACTTCCCTAGCAAGTCTAAGACGTGACTAAGTTGCCCTTTTGGTGGCTTGGTCCATGGTTCATCGGTTTTTAATAAAAACATCACAACAGCCCCTATACCCCTTCGGCTACTTCGGTTGGACAGCTTTTGGTTTCGGTTTGTGTTTGCTTGGTGTGGATCTTGGTTGGCCTATGGCCCTTAGCCACGGTTCATATCATGCTCCTAGATGTCTAGATCATGCCATGGTCAATCAAATGGCCATTGGAATGACGCAAGACATCGATCATAGCATAAACACTACACACGCATGCACGTTGCTTTCGGTTGGACCCTTCGGTTGAGTTATGGTGTGATGCGGATTGTGGCTGGCCTAGGGCCCTTAGCCATGGTTCAAATCATTCCTTGGGATGTTGGTAAGAGTCTCTGGTCGGTGGTTCACGCCCCTAATGGCCGATAGTCTTGAAACCAACGCAAGTCTTGTAGTTGCGCAGCTGCTGGAAATTACAGCAAGTTGCTGTGTCGGTTCAGAGGCTTGTTCGAGTTCTTGGTTGGCTTTTAGCCCATGGCCTTGGACTGGACAGTGCCTCATTGAGTTAGGAAGGTCATGGTTTTGACCGTTTGTCATTTGGATCATTTTTGAGGTCGTACGAGAATTTACGGTGCAATGTGCCAAATTGACTCTCGAAAGAGCGTTTCGTGTTTTGGCCTCCATTTCACCTAGATTTCGACCCTATCATTTTAGGAGCATTATTTTATGATTTTTCAGCGTATTTTAATCATGACTATACGTCGGTTCAGTGTCGGTTCAAGTTGGCTCGGAGTCATGATTAAATGCGAAGTCATTAGGCGTCATAGTCGCATCTTTTGAATGTAAATTGCATAGTTGGTCAAGTTTAAGCTATTACATATCTTTCATGGCACAGTTAGGTTGCAGCGAGCCTGGGAACGATCCAATCCAATCCAGTTGGTAAAATTACAGGAATTTTCATTACGCCAGTTAATTATTTTACGTGCATTAAATAGAAAATGATTATTTTTGAGATTTATGCGATATAGCTTGTGGTTCATTCACTATGTGGGAGTGTTATTTTATACGGTCGCCAGTGACCGATCAGTTCAGTATGGTACCACCCAGTCGCCAGCGACCGGCCAGCTCAGTTCAGTTTCAGCCTCCCCGGTAGCCAGTTACCGATCAGTTCAGCTTAGTGTAGTGGCCACAGGCGTAAAACATAATCTCAACAGAAAATTTTACCAGATATTTCAGTGCAGGCTCCAAGGAGCAAATATTTTTACAGTGATTTCCAGTTCAATTATGCACGTATTATAATTGCTCAGTACAGATTATTTTCAGTATGCCTCAGGACAGGATATGTTAACTTATGCATATTTTAATTCAGATTTTTACTCGTTACCTGTGATATATGCATGCTGAGTCTTTAGGCTCACTAGACTTGATTGTTGTAGGTACTGATGAGGCCAGGGCCGAGGGCGGGGACCAGTGAGCCAGCTTAGGTCGGCAGTAGTGGCACCCGAGGACCTCAGACCAGCAGTTGTTATTTTCCGCAAACAATTTTATCAGTCGTTGGATATTTTTAAATCATTGTTGTTGGCAAAACTTTAATTTTCTTCCGCTGCAATATTTTGAAATATGGAACTTGATTCACCAGTGATTTTTATGAATGAGGCCATTTAAGTTCTTTTAAAAAGAAAATTTTTAATTTTCCGCAACTTTTCAAAAAAGGAGTTTTAGGCCCCTCACATGCAGTGTTTACTGCTTCAGCCCAAAACGTTTGAGAAATACCAAAATCAGCAAGCATTATTCTAGCAGCTTCTTTAAGGTACGATTTCTTCTCTCAACTACACCATTTTGCTGAGTTGTTCTAGCTGCTGAGAGCTCATGCTTGATTCCAGTGTTTTCTAGAAAAGTTAAAAGATTTTGAATGATGAATTCATTCCCTCTGTCAGAGCTTATTCGATCAATTCCAACTGATTTTTCATTTAAAAGTCTTTTGAAGAGCTTAATCAGTTTTGCAGCAGTTTGGTATTTGGATTGAGATAAAATTACCCAAGTAAATCTTGAAAAGTCATACACAACAACTAAGGTGTATTTCATTCTCCCTAAACTCATGACTGGTATTGGACCAAAAAGATACATATGTAACAGTTCTAAGCATCGGGAAGATGATTTACAACCTCTATTTTTGAATGAAGATCTTAAAAGTTTACCAAACTGACATGCTGAATAAACTTTATCTTTTGAAAAATCTACTTTGGCCAAACCAGTTATAAGAACATGGTTACTTAGATAGACAATAGATTTAAAGTTTAAGTGGTTCAACCTCTTATGCCACAACCAGTTTTTAGAAGATTTGGAAGCAATGAAACAAACTATTGCATGAGGTTGTTCAGTCCAACTGACTTTGTAAGTATTTCCACAACGATTCCCAGTTAGAATGACCTCATCAGTTGAGTGTCTAACCTAACAAGTGTGTGTCAAACTGAACTGAGAAACTATTGTCGCATAACTGGCTGATGCTTATCAAGTTATACTTCAAATTCTCAACTAGCAAAACATCTGTAATTGTAAGTTATCATGGATAAGCCTACCCTTACCCACAGTTTTACCTTTGGATTCATCTCCAAAACTGATGTTTGGTCCAGTGTATTTGATTACTTGAGATAGCAAATTTGCATCTCCTGTCACATGTCGCAAACAGCCACTATCTAGATACCAAGTTGATTCTTTGATTGTACCTGTTACCTGCAATCACACAGTATATATAATTTTGGTACCCATATTCACTTGGGTCCTAAACTGATTTGTTCTTTAGGAACCCAGACTTGGATCAGTCTAACTGACTTCCGTGTTGTTGTGTTCCAAATGGTTTTTCTCAAATTCTTGACAATATGTGTGTGATGTGAGGATGAAACAGTATTAATTGTATCTTTTTTTCAACTGAATATTCTTTTTATATCGTTTCTGAACTAGCTTAGAGTTGTAGTAATTGTAAAAGTCATTCCTTGAGTACTATTTTTGTAACTGAAGCGTTTAGATGACCAGTTTCTTGTATCAGTTGAACTCTCAAAGCTATATCCAATTTCATATCGTTTGCCTTTGTTCTTACTTTCATTCAATTGAACAGCTGCTTTACTAGGATCTGAAAATTCATTTACCATGGTTGATTTTACAAAGGTAATGTACTTTCCTTTGTTTTAATTCAACCTTTGTTGTATATCACTTGCAGAATTTTAAACATGATTGTTAAAGCATAAACAAGTTTTATCATCAACTGATTTTTGTGAATTCTGCACTTCAGTCAGTGCAACTGAAAACAAGTTCCAAGCTTGAATCAGTTCAGTATGTTTTGAAATTTGTGTTTTTAACTGATATATCAAGGCTTGATTTTTAATCATTTCAGCTTTTTTCTGAGCAATCTCCCTTTTTAGACTCAACAGTTCAACTGACTTATCAGTTTCTGTTTTGTTGTCATTGAGATCAGTTTGCTCAGTTCTAACCTTCTAAAATGATTGAGCAAGTTTGTGATACTCATCTTCCATGTCATGCAATGTGGTAATAAGTTCCTCATGAGTGAAATCAGAAGAGATGAAGTCAAATACTTGTTCACTTGCTGACTCTAGTTCAGCATCATCTGCCATTAATCACTTGACTTCATATTCATCCTCACTTGAACTGATTTAGATTTCTGGTTCTGACTCATCACTGTCAGTTTCAGCCCACTTAAATTTGCTCTCTTCAGCCAAAAGCACTTCATGTTTCTTTTTAGAAGATTTCTTGTCATCCTTGGTCTTCTTATGTGCTCATAGGGCTTTTTTCCCTTTTCAGTTCATACTCGACTGTCATTTTTGGCGTAGGACAGTCTACTATGAAATGACCAGATTTGCCACAGTTGTAGCAAGCATAGGATTCTTTTTTGAACTGATTTTTCTGATACTGATTTTGGAAGTTTCCTTGATTCATCCTCTTAAACATTACAAATTTCTTCACAAACAATGATTGCTCAGTTGATCAGCAGATTTTTCAACTGAACCAGTGGGATCCAGTCTGACATCAGTTAAAGCAGTTGTGGCAGCAGGTGTAGAAAGTTCTCCTTCTCTGGTTTGTAGTTCAAACTCGTACGCCTTTAGATCAGCAAACAAGTCATTAAATTTGACCTTGTTAAGGTCCTTAGATTCTCTTATTGTCATGGTCTTGACATCCCATTCTTTGGGAAGACCTCTGACCACCTTCAGTGCCACTTCTTTGTTTGAATACACTTTTCAAATTGCATTCAGCTCATTGATAATACCACTGATCCTCTCATCATATTCATGCAAGGATTCTCCAGCTTTCATCTTGATGTTATCAAATTTCTGAACAACAACTGATAGCTTGTTCTCTTTTGTTTGCTCCTTTCCTTCACACAGCTGGATCAATTTCTCCAATATTTCTTTCCCAGTTTTGCACATCTTGATTTTGTTGAAAGTGACTTTATCAAGCGTTTTATATAAGATATCCTTAGCCACATTGTCTAGGTTGGCATTCCTTTTATCCTCAGTTGTCCATTCCACTCTGGCATTTCTATGCGATAAGGTGCCCCACCAGTAATGACAACTGTTGTATTTGCTTTTAGGATCTTCATGGGACCATCAGTAATAACATACCACATGTCGTCATCTTTTGCAGCTAAATGAGCCTGCTTTCTGATTTTTTAATCGTCAAAATCTTCTCTTGAAAACATCGGTATTTTATTGAATGAAGACATGTTGATCAGTTTTGTGAATTAGAGTATTCTGAGACAAGATTCAACCGCTCTGATACCACTTGTTAGGATCGGTTGATAGGTTGAGATGTGTTTAGAAGAGGAAGTTTGAATAAACACTCACGATTTTTGATATTTTTTGAATGAAGTGTCAGTTCTGTGACAAACTGAAAATAGGAATCTTTTCAGTCAATGACAATCAGTTTAACTGATAACAGTTGCGGAAATAAACTGACTGAAAGATAGACTAAATAACTGAAGTAATAACACGAAGATTTATGGATGTTCGGATTTTGAAATAACTCCTACGTCACACCTTCAATAACAAGGATAGGATATGCACTAAACGACATTGATCGATACAAAAATTGTACAGACCCACTTCAGTTTGGACTTAACACTGCCAAAACTGAAACTCTTAGTTTATTAATTATCTCATAGTTCTTCGACTGAACTTAGCACAACTGATCTAGTTAAGATCAAATAAAAAATAAAACAATTTGTGCTTGTAAGCTCGAAAGGTAGCCTCAAATGCTACAGATAAATCAGACAAGTGTGAGCTTTTCGATTCTTGAGTAAGAGCTATGAATTCAGCAGAGTAACAGCAAGCTTGAGAATAGATAGATATATTGGGTTGCTTGCTCAACTGCTCTTTCTCACCTATTTATAGGCTTCTCTTCAACGGTAAATTTAAATATAATTTGAATCAATATATCCATTGATTGTCTCGTCGATATTCTTCTGACATTCGTACACTGTAAGCTCTGAAATATGGCGTTCCACTACGAGTTGCAGTTTTCTTTGTACTGTTGTCGGTTGAATGTCCTTTTCAACTGATGACGTGTACAGCTGAATGATCAGCTGATAAGCTCACAACTAAATATGTCAACTAATCAGTTTCCAACTGATCAGTCAGTTGTCTTCGTAATTCCAGTTCAGCTTGTTTAATTTGTCTTCGATAAATTGCGCACTAATCTTCAGTTAGGCAACTGTCAGTTGGTTTGAGTAGTTCAGTTACTACAAGTTACTTGATCAGTTATTCCAATAAATTAATCACTTATTTTGTCAAACAACCGAAATTAATTTTTTAACACCGTTGCTACTACCGACATTTTTATGAAACCATCTTTAGAAACAACTATGTACTATCGTCGCTAAAATAGGATTTTAAGCAAGCCACCGCTATTTTATCACGGTTTCTGAAAACTTTTCCCACAATATTATTAAATTCGTGAGCAAATTTCGCTACTTCCGTCTCTAAGAGCTTCGTTTTTTTGTAGCCGAATTTATTTTCACCATTTTTCCGTGGTACCCTGAGTTATTCTTTATTATTGCTTATTACTTATTGGTATATAATACTTCGTAGATTGTAATTGTTGGATCTTGGTTTTTACACGCCCTAACGCAGCGGAAGTTTTAAAATTGTTTTTTTAGATCTTGACATTTAAGATGTGTTTTTCTTTGGACGCTGATATGATTTTAAGAAAAACATTCATAGGATGTTAGAAAATTATACCTTAGTGAATAATTCACTTGGCTCTAATTACACCGGTATTAGCGGACGTAGCACTTGTTGTAAATCCCTACGAACATTCTTCGATCTCCTAATCCAGTCCACGACTGAAATATTTGTTCCTCTTCTAAATTGCACTAGAAATTTAGAAGAACTTTTGCGTAGAGATGGAACACGAAAAAGAAATCGACTCAACACTATAAGCCGAATTTTTCCTTGTTTTTGAGAAGAGATTTTCGAGAGCATCATGGAAGAGCCGAAAGTTTCTTCCTTTTTGTTTTTAGATTTCCGAATGCATGCCTTATCTTAAGGATAAGAAAATCCTTATTTTAATACTAATGATTCATTTACTTAATTAATTGAATTAATTAAGTCAATGAAATATTCTTATTGCATACCAAATTTTTTTCTTTTCCAAATCACCGAAACATTTTCGAAAACTTGTGGTCTTTTGGAGGCTACGGTTTAGCTAATACACATAATTAACATTAATGGGCTTGATTAATTAATTGGGTTAGTCCAACTAGTTTAATTAATTAATCAAAGTCCATTAAGAACTTTATTTATTTAGTATGTTGGAGTTGTACTCCTACAAGCCCATTAAACATACTTCTCACTATATTTAATTTAATATTTAATAAACTCAACCTTTGAGTTTAATAAATTAAATACATTATAAATTCAACATTTGAATTTAATATTTAAATTATAAATTCAACTCCTTGAATTTTATCACCTCCAAAATTTAATATTTAATAAACCCAACTTTTGAGTTTAATTAATTAAATTATCAAATTTGATAAATTCAACTCCTTGAATTTATTCTCTCCAAATTTTATAAATTCATAAATTCAACTTCTTGAATTTACTATCTCATAAATTCAACTTCTTGAATTTATTTTCTCAAAATTTAATTATCATAAATTCAACTCCTTGAATTTACTATATCATAATATAAATTCAACTCTTTGAATTTATTCTCTGTACGGGAACAAACAATCCAGTGCTTGTGTGACCCTCAATGGTTCAGGGATACAGCTAGCCGTGGGTTCACAACTCTTTGTGATTCAGAATAATATTTATTCTTATTCGGGCTTATCCTAGTTAGCCCCATTCTTTTCATCAACACCTTGATTAAGAATGTCAGAACTCTTTTCTGATTGCACCCATCGGATCATGGTAAGAGCGTCTAGTAGCATCGCCCCATGATCCCCTAGGTATCACTGATAGTGCCTGCAAGAACCAGTCGATTATGATTAACGTACAGTACGGTCCCTTCATCTCATATATCCCGATCGAATCTGCAACCATTGGTTCATCGAGGGTTGCATATTAATTCGA
This sequence comes from Primulina tabacum, assembly GCF_025594145.1. NCBI lineage: Eukaryota > Viridiplantae > Streptophyta > Magnoliopsida > Lamiales > Gesneriaceae > Primulina > Primulina tabacum. The sequence goes on from NC_134561.1 coordinate 14,247,566, forward strand.
TAACTATGTGACACATATAATAGTGGCATCGCGTGTACTATTGGAGAACTCCTTCTCCAACATACATCTCATACTCTGGCCAGAGATTCCATGCACTATTATTTCATCAGATCACACAGGATATCCACACCCGTAGGTGAGCGGTGAATCCCCGACTACAATGCACTGGCTCCTATATGTGTCGCAACTGTACCCAACCTCACCGCCTGATGACTCTCCTGGAGCCAGTAAACGAGTCAAAGCACAGCCCTAGCATATAGAGCCTCAGTGTTGTCCCGGGTCGTAAGGACTAATGGTGTACAATAATAACCACGGACTTATCCTCTCGCTGGATGATAACCACCTGGAAAGTCCGAGGGAGGGTTGTTCGGTATAATCATCATATGACTACCCATCTGCATGTTTGGACATCCCTATGCCCTTACCAAGAAACGCAGTACACAACATCACAGATGCTAGTCTCGAGCTCAAGCGGCCTTTATCCCTATTTTAGGCGGCTGAATCGATTAGGAACGAATTTAGAATATGATGTGTTTACAAATGAGTTTCAACATCGATCTACGATTCATTTGTATTAAAGCATAATCAAGGACTTTATCTATGCTGTTTGCATGGGTATACAGATAAAGTATAACAAGACCATAAAAAGTAATATTATATTAAAATAAAGATTTTTTATTTCACTTGAGTCAATAAATTTTCTAACCAATCGTTGGCTTGCAGGGCATCTACTCCAACAGTATTGTACCACTCAGCTATATCTTCTGAATTGGAAATTAATTCTTGCAAGAACTACTCCTATACATAAAATAAGGTCATCAAAATCAATTTCCAAATAAATAAAATATAGAAAAATTAAATTGATAAAATTGATGCGTGTCTTGTTAAAGTTGGTGCTCAGCAAGTCAAATTGTGGCTCCGGTTTTACAGACTCTGATATAAAAAATCTATATTTAAATAATATTTTACTATTTTTTTCGATTATGGAATTATACTTTATCTGTATACCCATGAAAGTTGCATAGATAAAGTCCTTGAATATACAAAAGGTACTATGAGGGTAGTGTCGCAATGTAAGATCATGAAACTCATTAGGAAGTGTACCGTATATTCTAAACATGTTCCTAGTCTAATCAGCCGCATAAAACAAGGATAAAGGTCGCTCGAGTTCGAGACTAGCGTCTGTGACCTAAACGCCATGTTTCATTTGCAAGGGTATGGAGATTTCCATTCACTCAAATGGGTGATCATATTATTATGCACTAAACAAATTTCTCTCAGACTGTCCAAGTGGTTTTAACTTATCGAGTGGAATAGTCCGCAGTTATGGTTGTACTTCATTAGTCCTTTGACACGAGACAATGTAGGGGCTATACGTGCTAACATTCACTTTGATCCTTTATCGACTCCATCGAGGGTCATCATGTGGCGAGGTTAGGTGTAGTTTCGAAATACGTAGGAGCAAATGCATTGTAGTCAGGGATTCACCGTTCACATACAGGTGAAGATATCCTATGTGATCCGATGAGTTAATAGTGCAAGGAGTCTCTAGCCAGAGCAAGAAATGTGCTTTAGGGAAAGGTATTTTCCTAGTTTCGCATATCATGCCACTATTAGTACTCAAAGAAAAATCGCATCGTTATGAATTCATGTGCAACTCTCGATATACCAATGGCTGCAGATTCGATCAGGATATATATGTTGAAGAGAATGTACTGTACGCTAACCATGACTAAAGGTTCTTGCAAGAACTATCAGTGATACCTAGGGAATAATGGGACGATGCTACTAGGCGCTCTTATCTTGAGCCAATGGGTGCAATCAGAAATAATTTCTGACATTTTTGATCAAGGTATTTATGGAAAATAATGGGGCTAACGAGGGTAAGCCCGAATAAGAGTTAATGTTATTCTGAATCGCATGGTGATGTGAACCAACGGCTAGCTATATCCTTCAATCATTGAAGGTCACACAAGTATCGGATTTTGTGTTTTCGTTGAGATAGCCAAATTTCCAGGAGTTGGAATTTGGCGACTATAGTTTGATGGAAATCAAACAAGAAGCTTATAAAGGAGTTTATGAGCTAATTCCATATGATGGAAGAAATAGAAGTTAGCGTGGTTGATAAATAAAGAAGGAGAGTGGAACTGTCTGTTTTAGTAAAAGAGTTTACAAAACTGGCAGCTGTCAAATATGATAACCGCCATATATGGTAAGTTCCAAACTTTGTAAATGAAAATTTTGATTTTCGAAATTTTCTGTAGAGCCCAAAATCAATACACGTAAAACCCATGCATTTATTTAAATTATTAAAATATTTAATTAAGTTTAAAATGAGGTTAGAGATGCATGATTTATTTCAATGTATTATTTTAAATTATTTATGTTTATGTGATGCATTTTAAATGTTTTCTCGAGTGTCATTTTCAGACGATTATTCGATGCGAGATCGAGGAGAAGAGACCGGCGACAATGTTTGGCAAATTTAAAATGTGATATTTTATTTAAGATAGTTTTGGGACATTTTTAAAAGATTTATTTAATTTTAAACATTTTAAAGCCTAATTTAATTATTAGGTGATTTTATGACTTTAAACTTTTAAAGATTTGTCACTTGTACACATTATTTTAAATTAAGAGATTTTATTTAAAATTAGAGGATGGTTAGTATTTTAATTAATTGTTAATTGTTGATTAAGCACATAATTTCCCCTACTTACTACCTAAACTCACGCACACACCACTAACACACACACTTACACGCTTAAACACACAACACACACATACACATTTCATTTTAAGATTTTTATTGAAGAAATTAAGGTTCTTAGAACAAGAGTGCAGCCGTCCCCATCGTCTGAATATTTTTCCAGCGAGTTTTGTTACTTTTCTTCAAAGAAAATCGTTCCACATTCGTCCCGGATCAATCTTCGCACCGTTTCCGCCTCGGTATCGTCGTTTCAGTATTTCAATTATCAAAAGCATGTATATTTTTTTGTTTTTGCATCGATCTTCTCATAGTAATGATTTTTATGTTTATTGTATGAAAAACATGTGTATGTTATGAAGAAGTTTGACCAAATATGGTTGAATCACTTTTGAAACTGTTTTTGGATCTCAAAACACGAATTTGCTGTCATTTAAATTACTGTGATTTTTCAGTCGGTTTTCTGGAAAAACTTTCAACAAATAAAACGTAAATTCGAAATATTTGGATAAGAGATGAGTGAGTTATGATCGTTTTCGTGGGACTGCTTAAATTGCGTTTTTGAAAATGCGTTCTTGAAAATGCGTTCTTGATGTGTTCTTGAAGTTTTATTATTGTAGGCTTCGTTGGGCATCGCCAGGCTTTTGCTACTACATTTAGATATGTTATGGGATGTATTTAGGAGTTATTTGGTGGTTCGTTTGGGTCGGGAATGGCTTGGGTCGTAATAGAAGTCGTAGGAAGCTAAATGATGTCGAACTACGGGTTATTGTTGTATTGAAGTTGCTTGTGGATGCTTGGGGACGTTCGGGGTGTTTGTACAGTTTTGAATCAATGTAATAGCATTCTAGGATGAGTCTCGAGGTGTTAGTTCATGGTCCCTAGGCTTTGATTGGAAGAATGAATCAATAAGTTAGTGAATTTTCGCGAGTTTGCAAGTTCAGAGGTTACCCAGACCCTTTCCCGAACCCCGACACGGAGTCCGTGACCATTTTTCCTTCAAAATGCAAATTTGCAGCATCTACATGGACCCAGACACGGACCCTTACACAAGTACCATGTTTCTTTTAAAAAAAATTAATTTTTTTTATTTCTATATTTTTGGGATTGTTTTGGGGTTTGATGTTATGATTTAGTACAATGATTAAATGAGGTCAAGTCCCGAGAGAGGTGTGAGCATGACTATACGTCTAATTTATGCAAGGTAGGTATTCGAACTCATGTTAGTATGTACAGCAGTGGCCCCAAGAGAGATCCAACGAATCCCTCAACGCCGCGTAAGTATGTTCGACGTGCAAAAGAAAATATTTTAAGTTTTTGAGGTATGCTAAATGTCTTGTGGCTAAATTATGAACGAGTTTGGAATTCGGTGAACGTGGCCGAGTACCTCTCCACCCCGATAAAGCATGACTGGGTTTAGATCAGGATTTGAAAGTGGTAAAGTATGACCAGGGACCAATCCACCCGTTAAAGCATGAACGGGGAACTCATGTATGTGGTAGTGGATTTTCCCTACTAGCCCAGTACTGTGGTTTCGTCTGATTAGGCGCATTTATGTATGGGTCACTTGCTTTGAAACATATCTCTACGCAAAATGAAGTTATGTATGCTCAAGTATGTATGATGAAAGTACGTTTAAGAAAAGTCTTATGATGATGGCACATCTACGTTTATGCTTCTACGTTCAAGTTTCAAGTATGTTTATGCTATAACATTCAAGTTTCAAGTATGTAAGCCCTACTTTAAAGATGCATGTGGTTTTATTATGTAGTACTTGCTATCTCCATTTTATACATGTTGAGTTTTTAGACTCACTAGACTTGATCGATGCAAGTGAGGATGACTTTGAGGAGACGAGGGGTGGGGACCAGTGAGCCGGCTTGGACTGCGCAGGGGGCTAAACCCAAGGACCGCCCATGTTTTAAGATTTTATTCATGATGATTTTTAATACTCTGAATTCATAATGTGGTTTATGATGTTTAAACAACTATTACTTTTGGAAAACTTGGTTTTGGTTGTTTTTATTGTAAATGTTTTTAGACGAGCAGGTTATTGTTATGCAAATTTGAATGTTTATTTTGTATTTAAGGAGTTTTTTTTTCCGCAAATTTCAAGTAGTTCAAAATACGGTACGTTATATTTGGTATCAGAGCGGTGTTCTTGTTAAGGGTTATGCCTACTGCCAGTTGTGAGAAGCTCACGAAGTCACACCTCAAGTCTGAAAGTTTTAAGGTTTTAAATTATTTCATGTAGTAAGCATCAAGTCATGATTTCAGCATGTGCATATTTAAATTCAAAATTTCGTGCATCTTATGCTATTGATATTATATTCATGCACATTGGATTACGTGATGGGTGAATTGTTGGAACAATATGGACAAAGAGGCTCGAGAGGAGGGGAGAGACGCTCCTCCTCCTCCACCGCCAGATATGCAGGCATAGATGCTTGCAGGCATGACTCAGTTCTTCGCACAGTTTGTGGGGAACCAGGCTGCAGTGGACACAGGGGCGAGACCCAGACCAGAGGCAATGTATGAGAGGTTCAAGAGGATGAACCCAAAGGAGTTTTCAGGGACCACTGACCCGATGATAGCGGAGGGATGGATTAAATCCATCGAGGTGATTTTTGCATTTATGGAGCTGCAAGATGCAGATAGGGTCAGGTGTGCCACATTTCTTCTGGCAGGGGACGCCAGACTGTTGTGGGAAAGTGCATCAGTGTCAGTGAACTTGGAAACACTGATGTGGGATGGGTTTAAGGAGGTATTCTACTCAAAGTACTTCACTGACGAAGTACGATCCATACTGACTAGGGAATTTATGACGTTGCGACAGGGAGACAGCAGTGTTGCAGAGTTTGTCTGGAAGTTTGAAAGGGGGTGTCTTTTTACCCCTGATAGCTAATGATGCTCAGGGGAAGCTGAGGCATTTTATTGATGGGTTGCGGCCGATCTTGCGCCGCGATGTAAGGGTTGCTGGTTCGACTACTTATGCCGTTGCAGTATCTAGAGCCTTGGCAGCAGTACAGGACCAAAAGGACATCAAGAACGATAGGCGGGGCAAGAGGTCCTATCAGGCACCGCAGCAATAGCATCAGCAGCAACCTCGGTTTAAGAGGCCATTCCAGGGGCAACAAAAGAAGAGGCCATTTCAGGGACCGCCGAAAGGCAAGGGTCCTGTTACACAACAGAAGGCTCCTCAGGGCGGGATGAGTAACCGTTGTGCCCGAAGTGCAACCGCCAGCATCCAGGACAGTATTTATTTGGATTGGGAAAATGCTTCAAGTGCAGGGCCAGCGATCATATGTTGAAAGATTTCCCACAGTGGAGGCAACCAACCCAGGGAAGAGTGTTCGCTATGCATGCTCAGGAGACAAACCCAGACACGACATTATTGACCGGTAAACTCATTTAATTAAGCACAATATTATTTTGCCATGCATGTTTCAAATTTTAGTTGTGATTATTAGTGTGCTAGTAGTATTTTGATGACTTGTGTAGAGATTTTTCAACTGTGCTTGAGGTTAAGATTAAAATTTTTGGGATATAAGTTTTGCGTTGTGCTAACGTCTCTCAGGAAATAATTTCATAAAAAGAGTCGCCACGAAGGTCCTGATAAATTCAGGGGCCACCCACTTTTTTATCTCAGAGATTTTCGCTAAATATCTAGACGTCAAAGTCTATTGGACTCGACATGAGCTATTAAGTGACAGTCCCATCAGGGGAAGAACTATCAGCTACTAGTGTGGTCAGAGACATCGATCTCAAGCTGCAAGACCACGTAGTACATGCCGATCTGATCGTGTTGTCGATGCAAGAATTTGATATTATCTTGGGAATGGACTGGCTGACAAAGAACAGAGTTATTATTGATTTCAAGAAAGGTCAGTGTTGGTAAGACCTTTGGGCATGGAACAGTTTGTCTTTGAGCCTGCTAGATGGAAGAGTTTCCCTCGCATGATCTCTTGCATGCAGGCGCGAAGACTTATGCACAAGGGTTGTCAGGCTTTCTTGGCCAGTACTGGGTCTGCACCTGACGTACCCACTCCATCATTAACTTATGTACCAGCAGTCAGAGAATTTCTTGTCGTCTTTCCGGATGACGTCACAAGTCTTCCACCAAAGAGAGAGGTGGATTTTTCCATTGATTTTTTTCCAGGCACATTGCCAATCTTAAGACACCGTACCAGTTAGCTCCAGCTGAGATGTTAGAACTAAAACAGCAGATTCAGGAGCTTCTAGACAAAGAATTCATCGGCCCTAGTTTCTCACCGTGGGGCGCACCAATGCTCTTTGTGAAGAAGAAAGATGAGAGCATGAGGCTGTATATCGAGTACTGAGAGTTGAACAAGGTAACGATCAAATGTAAATACCCACTTCCAAGGATCGAGGACTTGTTCGATCAGTTGCAAGGAGCTACAGTGTTCTCTAAGATAGATCTTCGGTAAGGATATCATCAACTGAAGGTTAAAGATGCAGATGTTCATAAGACAGCCTTCAGAACCAGATATGGGCACTACGAGTTCTTAGTAATGCCATTTGGACTGACGAATGCTCCAGCGATTTTCATGGACCTCGTGAATCAAGTATTTCAGCCCTACCTAGACCAGTTTTTCATAGGGTTCATTGACAACATTCTCATTTACTCGAAGAGCCATGAGGAGCATGTTCAGGATTTGAGTACAGTGTTGCAGGTTTTGTAGAGACACAAGTTGTTTGCAAAATTCAGTAAGTGTGAATTTTGGTTAGGGAAAGTAGAGTTTTTGGGTCATGTAATTTCAAGCAGTGGCATTGAGATGGATCTAACTAAGGTAGCAGCGGTCAAGGAATGGGTTGAGCCGAAGAATGCGTCAGAGATCCGCAGTTTACTAGGCTTAGCAGGATACTACATAAAATTTATTCAAGGATTTTCTTCGATAGCTGTGCCGCTCACTTCATTGACCAAGAAGAATGCTAAATTCGTATGGAGTGATGAATGTCAGAAGAGCTTTGACACTTTGAAGCAAGCTCTTATTTCAGCGCCAGTTTTAGCCATGTCAGCAGGGCAAGGTAATTTCGTGTTGTACACCGATGCTTCTAAGCTCAGTTTACGCGCTTTTTTGATGCAGAATGGTCAAGTTATAGCTTATGCCTCCAGACAGTTGCATGTGCATGAGAAGAATTATCCGACTCATGATCTTGAGTTAGCTGCCGTCGTCTTTGCATTGAAAATATGGATAAACTATTTGTATGGCGAGAAATGCTAGATATTCATTGATCACAAGAGTCTCAAGTATTTTTTCACACAGAAAGAGCTGAATATAAGACAGAGACGGTGGTTAGAGTTAGTGAAAGACTACGATTGTGTGATTAGCTACCATCCAGGGAAAGCTAATGTCGTGGCAGATGCTTTGAACAAAAAAGTTACAGTCGTAGCACAGTTGTCGGTGCAGAGATCTCTTCAGTCAGAGGTCCATAGTTATGGGTTAGAGGTTTATCCTAAGGGCAGAGCTCCTAAACTGTCTAATATGACAGTTCAGTCTTCTTTGTTTGACCGAACCCGTAGAGGTCAGCCTTCAGATGAGCAATTACAAAAATGGAGGCTGAAGGATGAAGCCAAGGGCAGTGTACTCTACACAGTGTCTGATGGTATGGTAAAATACAGAGGGAAAATGTGGGTGCCTAGTGTTGATTCGATCAGAGGGGATATCTTGTCAGAGGCACATGCATCGCCGTATTTCATTCATCCAGGAGGCACCAAGATGTACAAGGAATTACAGGTGCTGTATTTGTGGCCAAGAATGAAGAGAGACATCCGCCGATTTGTGTCTGAATGCCTCACTTGCCAACAAGTGAAGGCAGAATATAAGAGGCCAGCAGGAATGCTTAAGCCACTCCCTATCCCCGAGTGGAAGTGGTAGAATATCACTATGGACTTCGTTGTGGGTTTGCCGAGGTCAGTCAGAGGATCCAATGCTATTTGGGTTATAGTGGATCGACTCACTAAGTCGGTACACTTCTTGCCAGTGAAGATGACTTTCTCCATGACGCAGTATGCGGAGCTCTATATCAGGGAGATAGTTCGATTACACGGAATCCCAGTTTCTATTGTGTCCGACAGAGACCCAAGGTTTACATCGTCCTTTTGGAAGAGCTTACACGCAGCCATGGGGACGAAGTTGCTATTCAGTACAGCATTCCACCCTCAGAAATATTGGCCAGTCTTAGCGAGTGATTCAGATTTTGGAGGATTTGTTGAGAGCTTGTGTGATTGATTTCCATTGGAATTGAGAATCGAAGATACCTCTTGTGGAGTTTACATACAACAATAGCTTCCAATCATCTATAGATATGTTTCCCTACGAGTCATTGTATGGAAGGAAGTGCAGATCAACGATTCATTGGGATGAAGTAGGTGAGAGATCAGAACTTGGTCCAGAGATTGTGAAGCAGACTGCAGATGTGGTGGTCAAGATCCGAGACAGGATGAAGACCGCACAGAGTCGTCAAAAGAGTTATGCAGACAAAAGGAGAAGGGATCTTGAGTTTGCCGTAGGTGATCACGTTTTCGTGAAGATAGCACCCATGAAGGGTGTTATGAGATTTGGGAAGAGAGGCAAGCTTATCGTGTAGCCCTACCGCCGAATCTGGCTGGTGTACACAATGTGTTCCATGTCTCGATGCTGAGGAAGTACCTAGCAAATCCTTCGCATGTTTTGAGCTTTGAGCCATTGCAGTTGGCTCCAGATCTGTCGTATGAGGAAAGACCTGTCCAAATCTTAGACATACAGGAACGGAAACTTCGGAACAATGTGACCAAGTTGGTCAAAGTCCGGTGGCTAAATCAATCAGTGAAGGGGGCCCTTTGGGAGACAGAAGCAGATATGAGAAACCGCTACCCGGAGTTGTTTGGTAAGATGTAATTTCGAGAACGAAATATATTTAAGTGCTGGAGTAAATTTAGAGCACAAAATCAGTACACGTAAAACACATGCATTTATTTAAATTGTTAAAATATTTAATTAAGTTTAAAACGAGTTTAGATATGCATTATTTATTTAAATTTATTATTTTAAATTATTTATGTTTATGTGATGCACGTTAAATGTTTTCTCAAGTGTCATGTTTCAGACGATTATTCGATGCGGGATCGAGGAGAAGAGACCGGCGACGATGTTTGGCGAATTTAAAATGTGGTATTTTATTTAAGATAGGTTTGGGGTATTTTTAAAATATTTATATAATTTTAAGCATTTTAAATCCTAATTTAATTATTAGGCGATTTTATGACTTTAAACTTTTAAAGATTTGTCACTTGTACTCTTTATTTTAAATTAAGAGATTTTATTTAAAATTAGAGGAAGGTTAGTATTTTAATTAATTTTTAATTGTTTATTAAGCACATAATTTCCCCTACTTACTACCTAAACTCACGCACACACCACTAACACGCTTAAACATGCAACACACACATACACATTTCATTTTCAGATTTTTATTGGAGAAATTAGGGTTCTTAAAACAAGAGTGCAGCCGCCCCCATCCTCTGAATATTTTTGCAGCGAGTTTTGTTACTTTTCTTCAAAAAAATCGTTCCATATTCATCCCGGATCAATCCTCGCACCGTTCGCGCTTCGGTATCGTCGTTTCGGTATTTCAATTATCAAAAAGCATGTATATTTTTCGTTCTTTCATCGATCTTATCATAGTAATGATTTTTATGTTAATTGTATGAAAAACATGTGTATGTTATGAAGAAGTTTGGCCAAATATGGTTGGATCACTTTTGAAACTGTTTTTGGATCTCAAAACACGAATTTGCTGTCATTTTAATTACTACGATTTTTCGGTCGGTTTTCTGGAAAACCTTTCAACATATAAAACGTAGAACTTTTTGATACCTTCAATTTGACGGTAAATTCGAAATATTTGGATAAGAAATGAGTGAGTTATGAATGTTTTTGTGGGACTGCTCAAACTGCGTTTTCTGAAAATGAATTCTTGAAGTTTTATTGTTGCAGACTTTGTTGGGCACAACCAGGCTTGTGCTACTGCATTTAGATATGTTATGGGCTGTATTTAGGTGTTATTTGGTGGTTCGTTTGGGTCGGGAATGGCTTAGGATGTAATAGAAGTCGTAGGTAGCTAAATGATGTCGAACTACGGGTTATTGTTGTATTGAAGTTGCTTGTCGATGTTTGGGGACCTTTGGGGTGTTTGTACGGGTTTGAATCAATGTAATAGAATCATAGGATGAGTCTCGAGATGTTAGTTCATGGTCCCAGGCTTGGATTGGAAGAATTAATCAATAAGTTACTGAATTTTCGCGAGTTTGCAAGTCAAGAGGGTACCCGGACCCCGACACAAAGTCCGTGTCCATATTTCCTTCAAAATGTGAATTTTCAGCATCTACACGGTCCAGGGGTCCGTGTTCTTTTAAAAAAAATAAAAAAATATGTAGAACCCGTAAATCAGTAGACGTATAAGCCATGCATAATTCTAGATTTTTAAATTTAATTGACTTTATTGCATGATTATTTTAAATTCATTTATTTGAAGTTAATTATTCATTATTTCAGTTCAGTAGTTTGATTTTTAGCATTTCATTTATTTCAGTGAGGCCGGACTGGAGTTGGAGTTTTGAGATAGAATTTAAGATTCGAGAAATATTTCCAGAAGATAATTAAGCTAGCAACTAAGTTCATTTAAGTTAGAAAGGGAGGTTTGAGGATTTAATTTAATTATTTGAGGTGATTAAGAAATGAACTCATTTAAGTTATTAAATTAAGGGGTTAGCTCACTAAATTATTTAAAGGATTAGTAAGGCTTTCAAGGATTATTAGTTGACTAGATAACCAACACTTCCCACTCATTTTATTAGCATGATTTCGGCCCCTTGGATTTATTAAGCATTTCATTCGAACTCATCAACTTTGACCAATTCTTTGCATATAATTAGTAGGATAATTTTAGGATTTTTTGGGAGCACAATTTAATTAAATAAATGGACATATCCTAGACTAGAAAATAAGCAAAAATCGGCTAATACCTCCTAGAAGCATCCACAAACTCATTTGATATCAAACCATAATTCAAAAATTCAAAATGGGAAGACTTGGTCTTGGATCTTCCTTATATCTTGCACCCACTTCCCTCACCCTCCTAACCATTTTTCCCCCCCTCTCCTTTTTCGAAAATTCAGAGTGAATTCACACTCATTTTCAGTAGAAAAATCGTGAGTCTTAGCTAGAGGGAAGGGAAGAAAAAATCGAGAGCTTAGGCAAGGTAGAAAAGGAAGCCACTCCGTCTCCTCCGCGCCGTCTCGTCTTTTCTTTTCGTTTCTATTTCAAACGATAACAAGGCATGTCTAGATTCTTTCTAAACCTCAATCAAGTCATATTATCATTTATTTTTCAGTACATGATCATGTTTATTCAAGTAAAAATCGAGATCCATGTCAAAACATTTTGAAACAACACATGCAGAATTTTCGATTTTCCTTGGCAAGCTTCACGGTTTCTTTTGGTTTGTGAGTTTCAGGTATTGGATCGACTCCAGGCTCCCAAGTCGACTTATATACATGTAATAGGATGCATTAGGACCACATTGTCCATCGGTTTCAGCCGATGCTCGCTGGAAAGCAAGAAATTACAGCAACACCATTTGTGTCCCTTTTTGAGTTCGAAAATTTCAGTTTTTATGTCAAGGGGTTTGGATCTGATCTTGGCTGCCCTAAGGGCTCTTATCCATGGTTGGATCACTTCCCTAGCATGTCTAAGACGTGACTAAGTCGCTCTTTTGGTAGCTTGGTCCATGGTTCATCGGTTTTTAATAAAAACATCACAACAGCCCCTATACCCCTTCGGCTACTTCGGTTGGACAGCTTTCGGTTCGTTTCTTTTGGTTGCTTGGTATGGATCTTGGTTGGCCTATGGCCCTTAGACACGGTTCATATCATGCTCCTAGATGTCTAGATCGTGCCATGGTCAATCAAATGGCCACTGGAACGACGCAAGACATCGATCTAAGCAAAACACTACACACGCATGCACGTTGGCTCTCGGTTAGACCCTTCGGTTGAGTTTTGATATGATGCTGATTGTGGCTGGCCTAGGGCCCTTAGCCCTGGTTCAAATCATTCCTTGGGATGTTGGTAAGAGTCTCTGGTCGGTGGTTCACACCCCAATGCCCGGTAGTCTCGAAAACAACACAAGTTACACGGGTGTGCAGCTGCTGGAAATTTACAGCAAGTTGCTGTGTCGTTTAGAAGGCTCGTTTGAGTTCTTGTTTGGCTTTTAGCCCATGGCCTTGGACTAGACAGTGCCTCATCGAGTTGGGAAGGTCATGTTTTTGACCGTTTGTGATTCGGATCATTTTTGAGGTCGTACGAGAATTTACGGTGCGATGTGCCAAATTGACTCTCGAAAGAGCGTTTCGTGTTTTGGCCTCCATTTCACCTAGATTTCGACCCTATCCTTTTAGGAGCATTATTTTATGATTTTTCAGCGTATTTTAATCATGACTATACGTCGGTTCGGTGTCGGTTCAGGTTGGCTCGGAGTCATGATTAAATGCGAAGTCATTAGGCATCATAGTCGCATCTTTTGAACGTAAATTGCATAGTTGGTCAAGTTTAAGCTATTGCATATTTTTCATGGCACAGTTAGGTTGCAGCGAGCCTGGGGACGATCCAATCCAATCCAGTTGGTAAAATTACGGGACATTTTCATTATGCCAGTTAATTATTTTACGTGCATTAAATAGAAAATGATTATTATTTTTGAGATTTATGCGATATGGCTTGTGGTTCATTCACTATGTGGGAGTGTTATTTTATACGGTCGCCAGTGACCGATCAGTTCAGCATGGTACCACCTGGTCGCCACTGACCGGCCAGCTCAGTTCAGTTTCAGCCTTCCCGGTAGCCAGTTACCGATCAGTTCAGCTTAGTGCAGTGGCCACAGGCGTAAAACATAATCTCGACAGAAAATTTTATCAGTTATTTCAGTACAGGCTCCAAGGAGCAAATATTTTTACAGTGATTTTCAGTTCAGTTACGCACGTATTATAATTGCTCAGTACAGATTATTTTCAGCATGCCTCAGGACATGATATTTTATCCCATGCATATTTTAATTCCGATTTTTACTCGTTAGATGCGATATATGCATGCTGAGTCTTTAGGCTCACTAGACTTGATTGTTGTAGGTACTTATGAGGCCAGGGCCGAGGGCGGGGACCAGTGAGCCAGCTTGGGTCGGCAGTAGTGGCACCCGAGGACCTCAGTGCAGCAGTTGTTATTTTATTCCGCAAACAATTTTTATCAGTCGTTGGATAATTTTTAAATTGTTATTGTTAGCAAAACTTTATTTTCTTCCGCTGCTATTATTTTAAACATTGAACTTGATTCATCAGTCGATTTTATGAACGAGGCCATTTAAGTTCTTTTAAAAAGAAAAATTTTTAATTTTCCGCAAATTTTCAAGTAAGGAGAATTAGGGCCTTTACAGTTGGTATCAGAGCGGTGGTTCTGTAGAGGGTTTCACTACTACTGACCGCGAGAAGCTCACGAAGCCACGCCTTTGGTCTGTAAGTTTTTCAGTTCAGCATTTTGTTAAGCATTTTAGTTAAAGCATGAATTAGTTTGTCAGCATGCTTCCAGATTTTCAGTATTTCAGTGTTCATTTAAAATAAATTATGGAATTATGCATGTTAGTTACGTATGGGTTATGTTGGAACAGTATGCCCCCTAGACGCATTTTAGAGCGCAACTGAGAGGAGGAGCCTCGCCAAGAGGACAGAGAGGAGCGTAGACCGGAGGGAGACCTACCACCTCCTCCACCGCCCCCACCGGACATGAGTGCCCAGATGTTAGCCGGGATGGCACAGTTCTTCGCACAGTTTGCGGGGAACAATGCCGCAGCCGTAGCCAGGCCGACAGGGCCCGAGGCTGTTTATGAGCGATTCATGAAGATGCGCCCGAAGGAATTCTCTGGGACATCTGACCCCATGGGTTCCGAGGGATGGATCAAATCCCTCGAGGTCATCTTAGAGTTTATGGAGCTGGGGGACGCAAGACCGAGTCCGATGTGCCACCTACCTGTTCACTGGAGACGCCCGCTTATGGTGGGAAGGAGCTTCGGTAGCCTTGACTTTGGCTACACTTTCATGGACCCGCTTTACGGAAGTTTTCTACTCCAAGTATTTTTCGGAGGAAGTTCGCACCAGGTTGACCACCGAGTTTATGAGTCTGAGGTAAGGAGATATGACGGTTACGGAGTTTATCCGTAAGTTCGAGAGGGGCAGTCACTTTGTGCCCCTGATCGCGAATGATACCAGAGCCAAGCTGATGCACTTCCTAGTGGGTTTACGGCCGATATTGCGCCGGGATGTTAGGGTATCTGACCCTGCTACTTATGAGATTGCCGTCTCCAAGGCCTTAGCCGCAGAGCAGGATCTGCGGAATATCGAGAGGGATTGCTAGGGTAAGCGCCCAGTCTAGGCACCGCACCGACTTCCTCCTCATCAGTATCAGCAGCAGAATAAGAGTCCTTTTCATGGACCGCCCAGGAACCGAGGCCAGCAGCAGCAGCAGCGGGGACGCCCAGCCCCGAGGACTCAGGAGCACCCAGTCTGTCCCAGGTGCTCACGTCGCCATCCTGGAGCATGCATGGCTGGCTCAGGAAAGTGTTTTAAGCATGGCAGTCCAGACCACATGTTGCTGCAGTGCCCTCAGAGGAATCTGCCTACTCAGGGCAGGGTTTTTGCTCTCCATGCCGCGGAAACCAATCCTGAGAATATGTTGTTGACAGGTACCTTTAAGCATTGAGTTATTATTCGAATTTCAGCATGCTGGGAATCGGGATTTAGATTTTTGAACTTAGAACTGTTATAGGATTGCATGCTCTACTCAGATTTATTTTGGGGGAAATTAAGCTAGAAGAACCTTGACCTTTGCATGTCTATAAGTTTAGATCTTGTAGTGGGATTCAACTTAGAGTTCCGATCTTTCAGGGAGAATTTTTATATTTCGTTCCGCTACCAAGGCCTTGATAGATTCAGGGGCCACTCACTCGTTTATTTCGGAGGTCTTTGCAAACTTTCTCAAGATCCAGACCATTGGGCTAGATACAGCCTTTTCAGTAGTGTTGCCGTCAGGCGAGGAGATGGCAGCTATCAATGTTATCCGAGATATAGACCTTGAGCTGCACGGTAATCTTGTTTATGAGGATCTGATCGTGCTACCCATGCCAGAATTTGACATCATCCTAGGGATGGACTGGCTATTGAAGAACAGAGTGTTGATAGACTTCCAGCGGAGATCTGTCCTTGTCCGACCGCCTGGAATGGAGCAGTTCTTATTTGAGCCGGACAGGTACTTTCCTTTACCGCGCATTATTCCTTATGTTCAGGCTAGGAAGCTCATGCATAGAGGGTGTCGGGCATTTCTAGCGACCTTTTTATCTGTCCCCGAGGAACCCATCCAGTCAGCCTCAGATGTTCCGATTGTCAGAGATTTCTTAGACGTTTTTCCCGAGGACGTCTCTGGTATGCCACCCGAGAGAGAGGTGGAGTTTTCCATCGAGCTTATGCCAGGTACGGCTCCGATATCCAAAGCGCCGTATCGACTAGCACCGACAGAGATGGCAGAGCTTAAGAAGCAGATTCAGGAACTTCTCGACAAGGAGTTCATTCGCCCGAGCTTTTCACCATGGGGTGCGCCAGTCTTATTTGTGAAAAAGAAGGATGGCACGATGAGGCTTTGCATTTACTACCGGGAGTTGAACAGGGTTACAGTGAAGAATAAATACCCATTTCCGAGGATTGAGGATCTGTTTGACCAGTTGCAGGGAGCTTCGATTTTCTCCAAGATTGATCTGCGCTCTGGTTATCACCAGTTGAGGGTGAGAGATGCTGATGTTTCGAAGACAGCTTTCAGGACACATTATGGTCACTACGAGTTCCTAGTGATGCCGTTCGGTCTGACGAATGCGCCAGCGATCTTCATGGATCTAATGACTCGCGTATTTCAGCCGTACCTCGACAAGTTTGTGATAGTGTTCATAGATAACATTCTCGTCTACTCCAAGAGTCGGGAGGAGCACAGCAGGCATCTGACCACAGTGTTGCAGACATTGCAGAAGCACAAACTATTCGCAAAGTTCAGTAAGTGCGAATTCTGGTTAGAGAAGGAGGTGTTCTTGGGCCACATTGTTTCTAGCAGTGGCATTGAGGTAGACCCGGCAAAAGTTGCAGCAGTCAGAGATTGTGTTGTGCCTCAGAATGCATCCGAGATCCGCAGTTTTCTTGGGTTGGCAGGATATTACAGGAAGTTCATTCAGGGATTCTCATCCATTGTCGTTCCACTCACAGCACTGACCAAGAAAAATGTGAAATTTGTTTGGAGCGAGGAGTGTCAGAAGAGCTTCGATACTTTGAAGCAAGCTCTTATCTCAGCACCCGTTTTTGCTGTACCGTCAGGATCTGGTGATTTTGTCCTTTATACCGATGCTTCGAAGCTTGGTTTAGGTGCAGTTTTGATGCAGCATGGGAGAGTGATAGCGTATGCTTCTCGACAGCTGAAAATCCACGAGAAGAATTACCCTACCCATGATCTGGAGTTAGCGGCCGTAGTTTTTGCTTTGAAGATTTGGAGGCACTATCTGTATGGAGAGAAGTGTCAGATCTTTACCGACCATAAGAGCCTCAAGTATTTCTTTACGCAGAAGGAGCTGAACATGCGTCAGAGGCGTTGGTTGGAGCTTGTGAAAGATTACGATTGTGACATTAGCTACCACCCGGGTAAAGCTAATGTAGTTGCGGATGCTTTGAGCAGAAAAGTCGCAGTGATGGCTCACTTGACGATTCAGAAACCTCTTCAGATTGAGATGCAGAAGTTCGATCTTGAGACTTATCCGCGAGGTAGAGTTCCTCGTTTATCTACCTTGACCATCCAGTCCTCTCTTATTGACCGTATTCGCAGCGGTCAGGCAGCAGATGAGCAGTTGGCACAGTGGAAGAAGAGAGATGAAGCCAAGGACAGTGTTTTGTATACAGTCAGCGACGGTATTGTGAGATACCGAGATAGGATATGGGTTCCTAGCAGTGATTCTATCCGAGCAGACATCTTATCAGAGGCCCATACGTCCCCGTACTCCATTCACCCTGGGAGTACGAAGATGTACAAAGATCTGCAGCTATTGTATTGGTGGCCAGGGATGAAGAAGGACATCAGGCGTTTTGTATCCGAGTGCCTGACTTTTCAGTTAGTGAAGGCCGAGCATCAGAGACCAGCAGGTTTGCTCAAGCCTCTTCCTATTCCCGAGTGGAAGTGGGAGAACATTACCATGGACTTTGTGACCGGATTGCCGAGGTCAGCCAAAGGATCGAATGCTATCTAGGTGATTGTAGATCGTCTTACCAAATCAGCGCACTTCTTGCCTATTAAGACGACTTTCACCATGTTTCAGTATGCAGAGCTGTATATCCGAGAGATAGTCCGACTCCATGGTATTCCAGTTTCTATCGTATCCGACAGAGATCCCAGATTCACTTCCTCGTTTCGGAAGAGTTTGCATTCGACTATGGGTACGAAGTTGCTGTTTAGCACAGCTTTCCATCCGCAGACAGATGGGCAGTCGGAGCGAGTTATTCAGATTTTGGAGGATCTTCTTCGCGCTTGCGTCATTGATTTCTCTGGGAGTTGGGAGTCAAACTTACCATTGGTAGAGTTCACCTATAACAACAGTTTCCAGTCGTCTATAGGTATGGCTCCGTATGAAGCGCTGTATGGCCGCAAGTGTAGATCTCATGTTCATTGGGATGAAGTAGGAGAGAGAGCAGAGTTGGGTCCAGAGATTGTTCAGCAGGCAGCAGATGTAGTAGTCAAGATCCGTGATAGGATGAGGACTGCTCAGAGCCGACAGAAGAGTTATGCCGATCAGCGGAGGAGAGACTTAGAGTTTGCAGTGGGCGATCATGTCTTCGTGAAAGTGGCACCTATGAAGGGTGTCATGAGATTTGGGAAGAAAGGGAAGCTCAGTCCGAGATTCATTGGACCGTTTGAGATCCTTGACAGAGTTGGGACGCTAGCGTATCGTGTGGCTCTTCCGCCGAATCTGGCCGGAGTACACAATGTCTTTCACGTCTCCATGCTGAGAAAGTACATGGCGAACCCTTCGCATGTGCTGAATTTCGAGCCGTTGCAGCTTACTCTGAACTTATCTTATGAGGAGAGACCCGTGCAGATCCTAGACAGACAGGAAAAGAAACTTCGGAACAAGCTTGTTAAGCGAGTCAAAGTCAAATGGCTCAACCATTCAGAGGAGGAAGCTATGTGGGAGTCTGAGCCGGAGATGAGAGATCGATACCCCGAGTTATTCGGTAAGTTCTAATTTCGAGGACGAAATTTCTTTTAAGGGGGGAAGGATTTTAGAACCCGTAAATCAGTAGATGTATAAGCCATGCATAATTCTAGATTTTTAAATTTAATTGACTTCATTGCATGATTATTTTAAATGCATTTATTTGAAGTTAATTATTCGTTATTTCAGTTCAGTAGTTTGATTTTTAGCATTTAAGTTATTTCAGTGAGGCCGGACCGGAGTTGGAGTTTTGAGATAGAATTTAAGATTCGAAAAATATTTCCAGAAGTTAATTTAGCTAGCAACTAAGTTCATTTAAGTTAGAAAGGGAGGTTTGAAGATTTAATTTAATTATTTGAGGTGATTAAGAAATGAACTCATTTAAGTTATTAAATTAAGGGGTTAGCTCACTAAATTATTTAAAGGATTAGTAAGGCTTTCAAGGATTATTAGTTGACTAGATAACCAACACTTCCCACTCATTTTATTAGCATGATTTCGGCCCCTTGGATTTATTAAGCATTTCATTCCAACTCATCAACTTTGACCAATTCTTTGCATGTAATTAGTAGGATAATTCTAGGATTTTTTGGGAGCACAATTTAATTAAATAAATGGACATATCCTAAATGAGAAAATAAGCAAAAATCGGCCACTACCTCCTAGAAGCATCCACCAACTCATTTGATATCAAACCATAATTCAAAAATTCAAAATGGGAAGACTTGGTCTTGGATCTTCCTTATATCTTGCACCCACTTCCCTCACCCTCCTAACCATTTTTCCCCCCCTCTCCTTTTCGAAAATTCAGAGTGAATTCACACTCATTTTCAGTAGAAAAATCGTGAGTCTTAGCTAGAGGGAAGGGAAGAAAAAATCGAGAGCTTAGGCAAGGTAGAAAAGGAAGCCACTCCGTCTCCTCCGCGCCGTCTCGTCTTTTCTTTTCGTTTCTATTTCAAACGATAACAAGGCATGTCTAGATTCTTTCTAAACGTCAATCAAGTCATATTATCATTTGTTTTTCAGTACATGATCATGTTTATTCAAGTAAAAATCGAGATCCATGTCAAAACATTTTGAAACAACACATGCAGAATTTTCGATTTTCCTTGGCAAGCTTCACGGTTTCTTTTGGTTTGTGAGTTTCAGGTATTGGATCGACTCCAGGCTCCCAAGGCGACTTATATACATGTAATAGGATGCATTAGGACCACATTTGTCCATCGGTTTCAGCCCATGCTCGCTGGAAAGCAAGAAATGACAGCAACACCATTTGTGTCCCTTTTTGAGTTCGAAAATTTCAGTTTTTATGTCAAGGGGTTTGGATCTGATCTTGGCTGCCCTAATGGCTCTTAGCCATGGTTGGATCACTTCCCTAGCATGTCTAAGACGTGACTAAGTTGCCCTTTTGGTGGCTTGGTCCATGGTTCATTGGTTTTTAATAAAAACATCACAACAGCCCCTATACCCCTTCGGCTACTTCGGTTGGACAGCTTTCGGTTCGTTTCTTTTGGTTGCTTGGTATGGATCTTGGTTGGCCTATGGCCCTTAGCCATGGTTCATATCATGCTCCTAGATGTCTAGATCGTGCCATGGTCAATCAAATGGCCACTGGAACGACGCAAGACATCGATCTAAGCAAAACACTACACACGCATGCACGTTGGCTCTCGGTTAGACCCTTCGATTGAGTTTTGGTATGATGCGGATTGTGGCTGGCCTAAGGCCCTTAGCCATGGTTCAAATCATTCCTTGGGTTGTTGGTAAGAGTCTCTGGTCAGTGGTTCATGCCCCAATGGCTGGTAGTCTCGAAAACAACACAAGTTATACGGGTGTGCAGCTGCTGGAAATTTACAGCAAGTTGCTGTGTCCTTTAGAAGGCTCGTTTGAGTTCTTGGTTGGCTTTTAGCCCGTGGTCTTGGACTGGACAGTGCCTCATTGAGTTGGGAAGGTCATGTTTTTGACCGTTGGTGATTCGGATCATTTTTGAGGTCGTACGAGAATTTACGGTGCGATGTGCCAAATTGACTCTCGAAAGAGCGTTTCGTGTTTTGGCCTCCATTTCACCTAGATTTCGACCCTATCCTTTTAGGAGCATTATTTTATGATTTTTCAGCGTATTTTAATCATGACTATATGTCGGTTCGGTGTCGGTTCAGGTTGGCTCGGAGTCATGATTAAATGCGAAGTCATTAGGCCTCATAGTCGCATCTTTTGAACGTAAATTGCATAGTTGGTCAAGTTTAAGCTATTGCATATTTTTCATGGCACAGTTAGGTTGCAGCGAGCCTGGGGACGATCCAATCCAATCCAGTTGGTAAATTTACGGGACATTTTCATTATGCCATTTAATTATTTTACGTGCATTAAATAGAAAATGATTATTATTTTTGAGATTTATGCGATATGGCTTGTGGTTCATTCACTATGTGGGAGTGTTATTTTATACGGTCGCCAGTGACCGATCAGTTCAGCATGGTACCACCCGGTCGCCAGTGACCGGCCAGCTCAGTTCAGTTTCAGCCTCCCCGGTAGCCAGTTACCGATCAGTTCAGCTTAGTGCAGTGGCCACAGGCGTAAAACATAATCTCGACAGAAAATTTTATCAGTTATTTCAGTACAGGCTCCAAGGAGCAAATATTTTTACAGTGATTTTCAGTTCAGTTACGCACGTATTATAATTGCTCAGTACAGATTATTTTCAGCATGCCTCAGGACATGATATTTTATCCCATGCATATTTTAATTCCGATTTTTACTCGTTAGATGCGATATATGCATGCTGAGTCTTTAGGCTCACTAGACTTGATTGTTGTAGGTACTTATGAGGCCAGGGCCGAGGGCGGGGACCAGTGAGCCAGCTTGGGTCGGCAGTAGTGGCACCCGAGGACCTCAGTGCAGCAGTTGTTATTTTATTCCGCAAACAATTTTTATCAGTCGTTGGATAATTTTTAAATTGTTATTGTTGGCAAAACTTTATTTTCTTCCGCTGCTATTATTTTAAACATTGAACTTGATTCATCAGTCGATTTTATGAATGAGGCCATTTAAGTTCTTTTAAAAAGAAAAATTTTTAATTTTCCGCAAATTTTCAAGCAAGGAGAATTAGGGCATTTACAAAATATTTATTTCATTTTTTTAGAGATTGTTTTGGGGTTTGATGTTATGATTTAGTACAATGATTAAACGAGGTCAAGTCCCGAGAGATTTAGAATGCTTTGCCATTTTTGGGTGTGAGCATGACTATACGTCTAAGTTATGCAAGATAGGTATTCGAACTCATGTTAGTATGTGCAGTAGTGGCCCCAAGAGAGATCCAACGAATCCCTCAACGCCGCGCAAATATGTTCGACGTGCAAAAGAAAATATTTTAAGTTTTTGAGGTATGCTAAATCTTTTGTGACCAAATTATGAACGGGTTTTGAAGTCGGTGAACGTGGCCGAGGACCTCTCCACCCCGGTAAAGCATGATCGAGTTTAGATCAGGATTGGAAAGCGGTAAAGCATGACCAGGGACCAATCCACCCATTAAAGCATGAACGGGGATCTTATGTATGTGGTAGTGGATTTTTCCTGCCAGCCCAGTACTGTGGTTTATTCTGATCAGGCGCATTTATGTGTGGGTCACTTTCTTTGAAACACATCTCTACGCAAAATGATGTAATGCATGCTCAAGTAAGTATGAAGCAAGTATGTTTAAAAAAAGTCTTATGATGATGGCATATCTACGTTTATTCTTCTATGTTTAAGTTTCAAGTATTTTATGCTATTACGTTCAAGTTTCTAGTATGTAAGCCCTACTTTAAAGATGCATGTGGTTTTATTATTTAGTACTTGCTATCTACAGTTTATACATGTTGAGTTTTTAGACTCACTATACTTGATCGATGCAAGTGAGGATAACTTTGAGGAGACGAGGGGTGGGGACCAGTGACCCGGCTTGGACTGCGCATGGGGCTAAACCCGAGGACCGTCCATGTTTTAAGATATTATTCATGACGATTTTTAATACTCTGAATTCATGAAGTGGTTTATGATGTTTAAACAATTATTACTTTTGGAAAACTTTGTTTTGATTGTTTTTATTGCAAATATTTTTAGACGAGCAAGTTATTTTTATGCAAATTTGAAAGTTTATTTTGTATTAAGAAAATTTTTATTTTTCCGCAAATTTCAAGTAGTTCAAAATACGGTATGTTACAGTTTCAATTATCATTATATGATCGAGATTTGTATCCTTGGTACATCGATGCTCTAAGATCATCGATCAAGGTTATAATGAGTTCAAAATAATTTTTTGTGAATTTGTAATTTATTAATTAAATGATTGTGCTAGTAGTGGTAACTACTAATGTGCACAAATTCTTATATATGCTCTATAGGAGTCTAGAATTAAATTAACAAAGGAATTAGTTTATAAATTAAATAATTGCAATTTAATTTAATATAATATACTTGTATATATTTTATATTTTGATATAAAATATGTGTATATGATATTATTTTATCATGTATTATTAAAGGTTAATAAATACATTATATATTAATTATATGAGAGTTTAAATATAATCAAATTATTAGAGTCTTTGTTGGAGAGAAAATCTTAATTATATTAGGAGTCTCACTCTATATATACATCACTAGGACTCATAATTACTAATCTATGTTTTGCAAACATAATATCAACAATATTCCTTTTGTCCATTGAAGCACACGGCCACCACAAGAAAAATTGGAAGAAATTTTGCAACATAAATCAAATTATATTTGCTTAAATATTAATTAAGAATCAATAATATTTTTTAATTATTGATTAAGAATCAATTAACCAAAAATTCATGATTGTGAATCATGGAACTCACGGCCACTTCACAAATTATTTGTGATAATTTTGGCCACCTCCCTTCTTCTACCACCGCGCCGCTTCATCTCCGGATTTCGAAAATTCGGAGGCTATAGTCTCAACGCATAAATCGTTTAAAGTTTCTAGTGCAAGCCAAGCGAGTAAAACATTATTTGATCGTGGATCTAATTAAGCAATTAAAGAAGAAAAGCCGTTCGTAGGCATTTACAAGAAGGGTTATATCAGCCTAAACACTGGAATAGTTTGGGGTTCAAGCGTTGAGAACGCTGAGATAAAATTCTTAGAACACCATATGAATGTTTTTAAACACACAACGCCCAAGAAAAAAAAGATTTAAATTTCCGCTGCGTCTTGAGTACGAGAACACGATGTCCCAACATGTCTATATTATATTTTGAGATTGTGGATAGTAAGCACACAGCTTTCGTATTACATTGGAATTGTCAAACCACTCCTACGGTCTACAAACATTTCCACAGTATTACCCCTGTGGTTTATGAAAATTGTCAAATAACCTTATTCTACATATTAATTATAAAATCATCTCTATATATCTAATTTGAGATAAATTTGAACTTTTTACACTTCGATTTAATTTATTTTGTTTCATATTTCGAAAACTGACGGTGAGTTTTAATATTTTATTAATATACTATAATTATATATAAATAAATATAGTTCGAACATTTATTTTAGAATATCTCGTAAATATTTCAAATATTTCGTGTCTAACTTATTGAAAATATATCAAATATTTAATAAAATCCATGTCATATTTTTTAGACTAACATTCTTATATTTAACGTGCATTCTGCAGGGCTAGAAAAGGTATTCGACCTTAACCCATTCATTCCGTTAGAATTGTGGCAATAACTTTTTTGCATGATTTATATGAAATATTATTTGCGGTTGAAAACATTGCAGACTTATTTTGGATTTTTTAAATATAATTTATGTAATAAATATACAAGTTCAAAATTTTTTTAAAAAAATAAAAAATAATTACGAATATAGTTTGACGGACATAATCTATTAACCCTTGGACATGGGTCGGATATGGGGCGGGTTGAGTCTAGGGTGTTAGATCTGGTTTTTTACACGCCCAAACGCAGCGCAAGTTTTAAAAATTTTGTTCATTTTGACAATCAAAATATGATTTGCTTTGGACGCTCTTATGATTTAAACAAAAACATACATAGGATGTTAGAAAAATATACCTTTGGTGAATAAATCACTGGACACCAACTGATCCGGTATTAACGGATTAGCTATTGTTGATTCCCTACGAACTTTCTTCGATTAAATCCTCCTATCAAGTCCACGACTGAACTGTGTGATCCTGTTCCAAATTGCACTAGAAATTTGGAAGATATTTTACGTTGGAGACTAAAAGGAGAGGCGGCTCAACCTTGGAAAGAAAAACAAGGAGGCCGAAATTTTCTTTTCTTTGGAAGTGGGTGTCTCGAAACTTTTGTGGTGGTGGAGCTACGATTTTGACTTGAATACATTATTTATATTAAATTTATACCCTAATTACATAATTAACATTAATGGGCTTGATTTAATTAATTGGGTTAGTCTAATTAGTTTAATTAATTTAATCAAAGTTCATTAAAACTTTAATTATTTAATATGTTAGACTTGTACTACTACAAGCCCATTAAACATATTATCCACCATATTTAATTTATTAATTAATCAACTCAACTTTTGAGCTTAATAAATTAAATACATTATAAATTCAACATTTGAATTTATTATTTAAATTATAAATTCACCTCCTTGAATTTTTATCACCTCCAAAATTTAATATTTAATAAACCCAACATTTGAGTTTAATAAATTAAATTCTCAAATTTTAAAAATTCAACTCTTTGAATTTATTATCTCAAAATTTAATTATCATAAATTCAACTACTTGAATTTACTATATAATACAAATTCAACTTATTGAATTTATTCTCTCAACGGGAACAAACAATTCAGTACTTGTGTGACCCTCAATGGTTCAGGGATACAGCTAGCCGTAGGTTCACAACTCTTTGTGATTCAGGACATAATCCTTTATTCGGGCTTACCCTAGTTAGCCCCATTCTTTTCATCAACACCTTGATCAAAAATGTCAGAACTCATTTCTGATTGCACCCATCAGATCATGGTAAGAGCGTCTACTAGCATCGCCCCATGATCCCCTAGTTATCACTGATAGTGCCTGCAAGAACCAGCCGATTCTGATTAACGCACAGTACGGTCCCTTCATCTCATATATCCCGATCGAATCTGCAACCATTGGTTCATCGAGGGTTGCATATTAATTCGTTAACTATGTGATAACTTTAATAGTGGCATCGCGTGTACTATTGGAGAACTATTTCTCCAACGTACATCTCATACTCTGGCCCGACTACAATGCAATGGCTCCTATATGTGTCGCAAATTAGGCGGCTGAATCGACTAAATCGACTAGGAACAAATTTAGATCATACAATGTTTACAAACGAGTTTCAACATTGAATTACGATTCATTTGTATTAAAGTATAATCAAGGTCTTTATCTATGTTGATAACATGTGTATACAGATAAAGAAATAACAAACCATGAAATAATGAATTATATTAAAATAAAGATTGTTTATTACACTTGAGTCAATAAAATCCCTAGTCAACAGTTGACTTGTAAGGCATCTACTCTAACAATCTCCCACTTGCCCTAGAGCCAACTACCCATAAACTTTAGTCCATTGCTTCGCGATGCTTCTCAAACAATGGTCCTGGCAAGGGCTTCATAAGTGGATCGGCAAGGTTATCTGCAGAGGGGACTCTTTCGACTGATATGTCTCCCCTTCCCACAATCTCCCGGATGATGTGAAATTTCCTCAGTACATGTGTGGATCGCTGATGAGACCTCGGTTCCTTTGCTTGCGCAACGCGCCAGTGTTGTTGCAGTGCACCGGGACTGGATCAACTCCATTAGGAATAACGCCCAACTCTTGGACAAAATTCCTCATCGAAACTTCCTCTTTGGCTGCAGCAGATGCAGCAATGTACTCAGCTTCAGTGGTGGAATCCGCAACGGTGTCTTGCTTAGAACTTTTCCAAGAGACAGCCGCACTATTAAGCATGAATACAAAACCAGAGGTCGATTTCGAATCATCTACATCACATTGGAAGCTAGAATCAGTGTAGCCTTCCAATTTTAATTCTCCACCCCCATAGACCATAAACAAGTTCTTAGTCCTTCTCAAGTACTTAAGAATGTCTTTAACGGCCTTCCAATGCATTGGACCAGGGTTTGCCTGATATCTGCGTGTAACACTCAAAGCGTAAGCAACATCAGGACAAGTCGATATCATATCATACATAATACTACCAATAGCTGACGCATATGGAATACGTGTCATATTCTCTATCTCTTCATCAGTTTTGGGACACATAGCTTTAGATAGAGTAATACCATGACACATTGGTAAATATCATCTCTTGGACTCTTCCATAGAGAATCGTTTTATAATGGTATCGATATAGGTGGCTTGGGTGAGTCCGAGCATCCTCTTTGATCTATCTCTATAGATTTGTATTCCCAATTCATAGGATGCTTCACCCATGTCTTTCATGGAGAATTTACTGGCTAACCATACTTAAGTTGATTGCAGTAATCCTACATTATTCTCAATGAGCAGGATATCATCAACATAAAGTACTAGGAATGTCACTGCACTCCCACTAATTTTCTTGTACACACACGGTTCCTCAGGATTCTTAGCATAACCAAACTCTTTGATATTGCTAGCAAACCTGAGGTTCCAACTCCTTGGTGCCTGCTTGAGACCATATGTTGATCTCTGAAGTTTGCATACCTTATGCTCACTTCCTACTGATGTGTATCCCTCAGGTTGAGAAATATAAATTTCTTCTTTGATGTCTCCATTGAGGAAAGCAGTATTTACATCCATTTGCCATATCTCATAGTCATACCATGCTGCTATGGCTAGTAGTATTCTAATGGACTTAAACATAGCAACTGGTGAAAAAGTTTCCTCATAGTCAATTCCTTGCCTTTGAGTATTACCTTTTGCAACCAGTCTTGCTTTGAAGGTCACTACCTTCCCATCCGCTCCAAGCTTTCTTTTGTAGATCCATTTGCATCATATGGGAACGATTCCCTTAGGTGGATCCACTAATGTCCAGACTTGGTTTGAATACATAGAGTCCATTTCTGACTGCATGGCTTCAAGCCATTTGGTTGAATCAGTATCAGATATTGCTTCTTTGAAATTCATTGGATCACATCCAACACAAGACTCATCATGGCCTTGTTCATGAAGAAGCGTATATCTTGCAGGTGGTCTAATTACCCTATCAGACCTCCTAGAAGCTTGTACTTCAACTACTGGTTCTTGGAAAATGGGTTCAACTTCTATAGTTGAGGGAGTATCTTGAATTTCTTCAAGTTCTATCATCTTGCCTTTTCTATCTAATAGAAATTCCCTTTCCAAAAAGGTGGCATTTCTTGAAACAAACGCTTTTGCTTCATTGGGATGATAGAAATAATATCCAATAGAATTCTTTGGATATCCTACAAAGTAGCACAAAGTGGATCTACTATCCAATTTGTCTCCCACTGTCTGCTTCACATAAGCAGGACATCCTCATATTCTCATGTAATAATATTTGGGAGTTTTTCCCATCCATATCTCATATGGTGTTTTATCCACTACATTAGTATGGACATTATTCAACAACATTGTCGCAGTTTCAAGTGCAAAGCCCCAAAACGATATAGGCAATTCAGTGAATCACATCATAGATCTAACCATGTCCATCAAGGTTCGATTTCGACGTAAAGAGACACCATTCAATTGGGGTGTTGCTGGTGGAGTCCACTGTGAGAGAATCTCATTCTCTTTTAGATAACCCAAAAATTCAGCACTTAAGTATTCTCCACCTCGATCAGATCGAAGTGCCTTAATACTTCTTTCCAGCTGATTTTCTACTTCAGATCTGAATTCTTTGAACTTTTCAAATGCTTCAGATTTGTGTTTCATCAAATAAATGTACCCATACCTCGAATGGTCATCAGTAAAGGTAATGAAGTAGGAATTCCCAAATTTTGTGCTAACACTTAGCGGGCCACAAACGTCCGTGTGGATCAAATCCAGTAGACCATGCGCACGTTCCACGTTTCCATTGAATGGAGCTTTAGTCAATTTTCCTTTTAGACAAGACTCACAAGTTGGTAGAGAATTTATGTCTGACAAGTCAAACATGCCTTCTCCCACTAGCTTGTGCATCCTTCTTTGAGAAATATGACCTAGTCTAGCGTGCCATATTTGTGCAGGATTTGGATCTTCTATGAATATCCTTTAATTTTAAGTTATAGAGATCGTTTGTTAATTCTCCAGTTCCAATCAAACATTCATTCTTTCATAAATTGCAAACACCTTTAGCAAAAACACAAGAATAACCATCTCTATCAAGCATAGAAATAGAAATAATGTTTTTAACCAATTCAGGAACAAATAAAACGTCTCTTAAAAGCAACTTAAAATCATTGTCCAAAATTAAAGTAACGTCTCCAATGGCAGTGGCTGCAACCCTTGCTCCATTTCCTAGTCTTAGAAAGGTCTCACCATCTCTAAGTCTCTTGCTTCTTCCCATCACATGCAAATCATTGCATAGATGAGAACCACACCCGGTATCCAATACCCAAGAGGAGGAATTAATAGAAACATTAACTTCAATATAAAACATACCAAGGCCAGAACGCTTCTGGGCAAGATACTCCACGCAATTACGCCTCCAGTGTCCAGGCTTGTTGCAGTGGAAACAGATTTGTTCTGACTTGTCAGGCTTTGTGGGCCCCGGAGCAGGT
This sequence comes from Primulina tabacum, assembly GCF_025594145.1. Taxonomy (NCBI): domain Eukaryota; kingdom Viridiplantae; phylum Streptophyta; class Magnoliopsida; order Lamiales; family Gesneriaceae; genus Primulina; species Primulina tabacum. The sequence continues at coordinate 14,277,352 of NC_134561.1, forward strand.
TTCTTGTATGGCTTCTTGTTCAGCTTGTTCTTCTTTGGAGGGGCAGAACGCTTCTTACCTTTATATGGGGTTGCCTTTTTCGTGCCGGACGAAGAACCCACTAGAAAAACAGGCTTATCCTTTTTGATTGTGGCCTCATAACTAGTAAGCATATTGACCAACTCTTCAAGGCTGGCCTCAAGCTTATTCATATTAAAGTTCACCACAAATCCATCGAACGAGGAGGGCAGTGATAGCAAGATAATATCCGTCGTAAGCTCAGCAGGAATAACCACGTCGAGTCCCACTAACTTCTCAATGAGCCCAATCATCCTAACACCATGCTCATGGATTGAAGTCTCATCTCGCAAGCGTGTAGTCATGAGTTCTTTAACAACAGCATGCCTTTCTGATCGAATTTGTACACCATACAACTCTTTCAGATGAAGGTGAATGTCAGCAGCATTCACAGTCTCCTCGAACCGCCTCTGCAGTTCATTCGACATAGAAGCCAACATATAGCTTTTAGCTTGGAGATCATGGTCCCACCATTTCTCAAGCTTAGTTAGATCAGTCTCACTGATGTCCGAAGCTGCCTCCTTCGGTGGCTTCTTATCAAGCACATACAAAATCTTTTCCGAACACAGAACAATTTTTATGTTTCGAAACCAGTCATGATAGTTAGGGCCAGTCAATTTGTTTTGATCGAGAATGATTGAAAGTGGGTTACGAGTAGTCATCGTAAATATACTGAAAATGAAAAACAGATAATGGTTACTGATATTTTAAAATAATTCTAAGATATAAAATATGGATTTCATTTTATAAACTTCCCTCCCACAATTTTGACATTTCCACCACCCTCTGATGAAAAAGGGAAATAGTATTTTCTTAGTAGGCACGTAGAGTCCAATTAGCCAATTATAATCCCGAATAATATCAGCCAATTATAATTTCGAAAAGGTAGAATCCAATTGCATCCCTATACAACCTCCGCGTGTTTTGCCTCACGTTTAATAAGGACCCAATAATATGACGCCGTTTATTTTCACGTGTCAAACCAACCCATCAATATTGAATTGTAGTGGACGGTCGCCATGAGTTCCCCCAATAATAAGAGCCGAAGTCATGGAAGTTCCAATCAATTCACATCATATGTCCGGTGGAAGTCACAGCTTTCCGGCGTACAGGTCTCCCCAATAATATGAGCTAGACACTGTCCGTGGGTAGCGATCAACATGCAACCACGGTTGATGAAAGGCAAGGAAAAATTAAACTCTTTTAATTTTTACTTTTTTGGTTTGATATAAATTTTGAATCTTATTCAAAATGAGAGATTTTAATTTCAAAAATTGTCTCATCATTTTAATTTAAAAATCGCAAGCCACGAGTTTGTATGTTTTTCTGATTCATGCAACTATATTATTTAATAATATACATACATGCATACTACTATATATCACATATATCATAATATGACATTCAACAATAAATAAGGATGATCGATCGCCAACACTATCAGATCTATGTAAGCCATACATGGATCCAGGTCCAAACCTAGGTGAATGCAGGGATACAAATGCAACTATTACAAAAGCTTCCAATATTTTACATGTCTTCATCTCGTTCATCGGGCCTACCATCTTCCAGTCTTGATCTCCCACTATTTCTAATAATTACATTTAAATAGCCATGGCACATAAGGGATACATCTCATGGGGTGGGAACGGGCCATAAACCAGGTCCACTTTAATAAAATAAAATATTAATAAAAAAACGAATAAAACAGTAAAATATCCTAACATACACCTAACACATTGGTCAAGGCTCTCGATCATCCTTCATGCATTTAATATCAAATATTAATGTAAGGCCCGAGAATTTTATCCTATTAATCTGAAATGATTTGGGGATAATTGATGAGAGTATAGACGAGACGGATCAGATTAGGATATCCGAAAAAGAGATTGAATTATGGATTGAGAATGATATGACATGGAAGAGGACATGGGATAGCATGAACAAAGGTTGAAAACCAGTAGGCATCACGTACATGCGCGGAGAAAGGCGCACATATGCGCAAAAGATCCTCCACGAGGACAGAACACCTCGCGCATATGCGCGAGGCAAGTATTTGGGGTGATTGCCGAGACAGTAAGTCTCGCGCATATGCGCGAGACATGACGCGCATATGCGCGAGCAGGTGTATTCGGGAATGCCGAGTCCAGAGAGTTGGGCGCATATGCGCGGAAATGTGTCGCACATATGCGCCAGCAGTTGGGAAGACACGCGCTGAGACTTAAGGTCTCGCGCATATGCTCCGGTTGATGTCGCGCATATGCGCGAGACGTGTTGCCTAAAGGATGTGCCATTTACCTTCGTGCATGTTAGTGTATGTGTGTATATATATATATATGCACGATTTCTTCAGAAAAGGGGAGGAAAGAAGAATCAAGAAAGGGCCGAGGAAAGAGTGAAAAATCCTTATGCCTTTTGTGAGAAATCCGTCTATCTGATTTTGAATCCGACTTCAGTACTGTGTTCTTATCAACGTAGGCTACAACTGGACGTAATTTTACTACGTTTTGATATGATTTTAAATTATGGTATTGTCAGAATCTGATTTGATTCTTATATGATGTTCTGGTCAAGTTAGGCATCGTATAATCGAAACCGGACTGGAGAACAGATACCATATGAAATTGTTATGATTTTCGGAGTAGTTTTGGAGTCGATTTGATATCAGAATTGAATTGTTATCGATTATGAGGTGTTGAGATTGATATTTGACTGATATGGTAGTGCTGGATATATTGAAATTATGACGTTATATTGTTGAAACAGAATTTGATTGAATTCTGATTATATCCAGTGTTATTTGAGTGGTGTATTGATACCGTACCCTCGATATTGTTATTGTCAGATTGAGTATTGACAGGCTTTGAGTTCGAGACTTCGACAGAGTCAGAGTATCAGAAAGAAAGGTATAAATTAATGTTGAGTTGGGATTGCACAACTCGAGTGAGGTTTGACTCGAGTCTCCCTAAATCACATACTTAGTTTATTACATTGATATTTGTAATTGATGTTTATAGTCTATTGATTTATAGCCACTGCATGTATTGACTACTGATTCGTTTAGTCATTGGCTGATTCGCCTAGTCACCGGCTGATTCGTCTGGTTATTGGCTGATTCGTCTAGTTATCGACTGATTCGTCTAAACTTTAGCTGATTCGCTTAATTACTGACTGATTCGTCTAATTATTGGCTGATTCGCTTAATTCTTGACTGATTCGTCAATTCTGCGGCTGTTTCGCCCAGACACTGGATATATGAATCATATCGATGCCGTTTAGGGTTGATTCATTCCTATCGACTGAGATTCGATATAATTATCAATATCCAGACATTGGGATCCCTAGGTTAGAGTTGAGTCGAGTATGAGACGACACGTTGTTTGAGTCGAGTCTGTGATGACTAGTTGATTTACAGTTTTATATCATTCATGTTTGTTGATCGGCTGCATGTGAATGATATTTGTTATATGCTTTTGTATATGTTTTTATATAATTGCATGTTTACATTGTTTATACTGGGATTTATTCTCACCGGAGTTATCCGGTTGTTGTCTTGTTTTGTATGTGTGCAAGACAACAGGTGGGACAGGTTCAGAGTCGAGGAGATGAGGAAAGATCGTGATTAGAGTGGAGGCTCCGGACTTGGATTAGAGATAGGGTTGGACACTTGATATTAGCCGTTAAACCTTAGTTGAATAAATGTATGTAGTACAGGACTTGTACTTTTATACTGAGATGTATATATGTTTTATGTCACTACGTTCCGCATTTTAAATAAAAAATTTTAGACCCTGTTTTACAATTGATTAATTAGTCTCAATGATGATTAAGAACATGATTAGCGTCCGGGTCCCCACAATTAACATCAATTTAATTAAACAATTTAATTAATTGATAAATCATATATCTAATAATTATATCATTAACCACCACAATAATTAAAGAATTTAATAAATTAAATAAACTCCTTTATTTAATTTCCAATTAAATCAATAATAATTGATTTCTTATAAAAACTCATTTTTACCATAAATAATTAAAATCATATTCTAATTTTTTATTTTACAAGAAAATTATTAATTTTTCAAAAATTTTCAAAAAGAAAAATTGAATAATTTCAAAAATATCAATTTTACCCAAAATTTTGAAAAATCAGAAAATTTCACCATAGGCCCAAACAATTCAAGTCCACCAATCAGGACGCCTCCCGAGACGATCCCGGGCAGTCGCCCCACTGCCCGACGCACAGGTGCGTGCAGCGCCGCGCGCAGCATGCGGAGCGTCCGCACGCTGCGCCGCATTGTGCACCGCGCAGGGAGGCGCACAGCGTGCGGGCGTTTCGCATGCTGCGCCGCTCCGCGCGCGCACGCAGGGCGCTGCGCGCTGCCCAGAACAGTTCCGGGCAGATCGCGAAATTAATATTTTATTTTATTTTTTTTTGTTTTTCCGAAAAAATAATTTTATGGTGCATCAATTTTTCTGAAAATTTTCTTGTGTGGTTAGAAACAAATTATTCAATATAATTTAAAATCATATGATTCAGAAAACCTGACTCTGATACCACTGTTGGATCTGGTTTTCTACACGCCCAAACGCAGCGGAAGTTTTAAAAATTTTGTTTATTTTGACAATAAAAATATGATTTGCTTCGGACGCTCGTATGATTTTAACAAAAACATACATAGGATGTTAGAAAAATATACCTTTGGTGAATAAATCACGGGACACCAACTGATCCGATATTAACGGATTAACTCTTGTTGATTCCCTACGAACTTTCTTCGATGAAATCCTCCTATCAAGTCCACGACTGAATTGTGTGATCCTCTTCCAAATTGCACTAGAAATTTGGAAGATATTTTACTTTGGAGACTAAAAGGAGAGGCGTGTGGGAACACGGACGCTAATCATGTTCTTAATCATCATTGGGACTAATTAATCAATTATAATAAACAGGGTCTAAAATTTTTTTAAAATAATGCGGAACGTAGTGACATAAAAACATATATACATCTCAGTATATAAAAGTACCAATTCTGTACCACATACATTTATTTAATTTAGGTTTAACAGCTAATATCAAGTGTTCAACCCTATCTCTAATCCAAGTCCGGAGCCGCCACTCTAATCACGATCTCTCTCTTTATCTCCGTGACCCTGAACCTCTCCCACTTGTTGTCATGTACACATACAGACAAGACAACAACCGGATAATTCCGGTGAGAATACAATCCCAGTATAAATCAACAAAACATGCAATCATATAAACAAATATAAAGCATGTAACAGGTAACAGCCATATGTATCAAAATCTGAAACATAACTAATATCAAACTGTCGACAATAGTCGTAGCTACACAATTTAGACTAGACTCAATCCTAGTCTAGGGATCCCGGTTTCCAGAAGTTGGCATTCCTATATCGACCAACAGTAATAGAAAAGACTCCAGTTCTATCCACGTCGATAAGGTATCGATCACCAGAAATAGAAAAAGATCTGATTCTATCCACACCGATATGGTATCGATCACCAGTAATAGAAGGAACTCTAATTCTATCCACACCGATATAACATCGATCACCAGTAATAGAAGAAGCTCCAATTCTATCCACACCGATACGACATCGATCAACAGTAATAGAAGAAACCCAAATTCTATCCACATCGATAGCCAATCATCCGGTGACAGACTTTGGCACTATCGCCAATACAATATCTTGTGACATCGTGCAATGTGCCCGTGGCGATCCCGCCACTATCAGGCACTTCTGTCACAAGATTACTCGTCTAATACCTGTTATCTATTAATCAAGAAAACAAGTCCATCAATCAAATCAATGCAAATATCAATGCAATAAAGTAAAGTATGTGATTTAGGGAAACTCAAGTCTAACCGACTTAAGTCGATCTCCCGATACCACATTGACTTATACCTTTCGTTTGTAGTTACGGTCCGAAGTAATCTCAGTTCTGAACTCAAGACTGTCTTTGTAGATCTGAAACGATATATTGAGAATCCTAATATCAATATTCAATTCTCAATTTAACATTGAATCTGATTAATCTGGATTTAATTCAAATCAACGGTATAACCGCACAATCCCGATATCCCGGTCAATATAACATCACCAGATAATAATTCCATCAACTAATAATCGATACCAATACAATCTGATATCATATCTCAGTCAATTAACTTCAGAAAATCATAACAATTCCATAATCAGTCCGTTTCTTAATCTGACTTCGATTCTATGATGTCTAACATGTCAAGAACATCATATATGAATTCCATTCAATTCTGACAACATCATAATTTCAAATCATATCAAAACGTAGTAAAACTTACGTCCAGTTGTAGCCTGCGTTGATATGAACATAGTACTGCAGTCAGATTCAAAATCAGACGGACGAATTTTTCACAAAAGGCGTATATGCGCGAGACCTTCCGCGCATATGCGCGAGACTCTCTGGAATAGTGATTGAACTTTCACATAGCTCGCGCATATGCGCGCCTTCCTGTCGCGCATATGCGCGAGACCTTCTGTTCAATTCGCGCATGTGCGCGTCTCATGTCGCGCATGTGCGCCGATAGTACTGTCCTCGCACATACATTTTCACACGTTACTTCAAATCGTGTCTCGGTTAATCCTTTCATAATCATATCAAATTACAAATCAATAATTACAGATTACTAGGATTAAATTTTCGGGCATTACAAGGCGGCTCAACCTTGGAAAGAAAAACAAGTAGGCCGAAATTTTCTTTTCTTTGGAAGTGGGTGTCTCGAAACTTTTGTGGTGGTGGAGCTAGGGTTTTGACTTGAATACATTATTTATATTAAATCTATACCCTAATTACATAATTAACATTAATGGGCTTGATTTAATTAATTGGGCTAGTCTAACTAGTTTAATTAATTTAATCAAAATTCATTAAAACTTTAATTATTTAATATGTTGGACTTGTACCCCTACAAGCCCATTAAACATATTATCCACCATATTTAATTTATTAATTAATCAACTCAACTTTTGAGCTTAATAAATTAAATATATTATAAATTCAACATTTGAATTTATTATTTAAATTATAAATTCAACTCCTTGAATTTTTATCACCTCCAAAATTTAATATTTAATAAACCCAACATTTGAGTTTAATAAATTAAATTCTCAAATTTTATAAATTCAACTCTTTGAATTTATTCTCTCAAAATTTAATTATCATAAATTCAACTCCTTAAATTTACTATATAATACAAATTCAACTTCTTGAATTTATTCTCTCAACGGGAACAAACAATCCAGTACTTGTGTGACCCTCAATGGTTCAAGGATACAGCTAGCCGTAGGTTCACAACTCTTTGTGATTCAGGACATAATCCTTTATTCGGGCTTACCCTAGTTAGCCCCATTCTTTTCATCAACACCTTGATCAAAAATGTCAGAACTCATTTTTGATTGCACCCATCGGATCATGGTAAGAGCGTCTAGTAGCAACGCCCCATGATCCCCTAGTTATCACTGATATTGCTTGCAAGAACCAGTCGATTATGATTAATTAACGCACAGTACGGTCCCTTCATCTCATATATCTCGATCGAATCTGCAACCATTGGTTCATCGAGGGTTGAATACTAATTCGATAACTATGTGATAACTTTAATAGTTGCATCGCGTGTACTATTGGAGAACTCTTTCTCCAACGTACATCTCATACTCTGGCCAGAGATTCCATGCACTATTTTTACATCATATCACATAGGATATCCACACCCGCAGGTGAGCGGTGAATCCCCGACTACAATGCAATGGCTCCTATATGTGTCGCAACTGTACCCAACCTCGCCACCTGATGACTCTCCTGGAGCCGGTAAACGAGTCAAAGCACAGCCCTAGCATATAGGGCCTCAGTGTTGTCCCGGGTCGTAAGGACTAATGGTGTACAATCATAACCACGGACTTATCCTCTCGATGAATGATAATCACTTGGAAAGTCCGAGGGAGGGTTGTTCGGTATAATCATCATATGACTACCCATCTGTATGTTTGGACATCTCTATGCCCTTACTAAGAAACGCAGTACACAACATCACAGATGCTAGTCTCGAGCTCAAGAGACCTCTATCCATGTTTTAGGCGGCTGAATCGACTAGGAACGAATTTAGATCATACAGTGTTTACAAACGAATTTCAACATCGAATTACGATTCATTTGTATTAAAGTATAATCAAGGTCTTTATCTATGTTGATAACATGGGTATACAGATAAAGAAATAACAAACCATGAAATAATGAATTATATTAAAATAAAGATTGTTTATTACACTTGAGTCAATAAAATCTCTAGTCAACGGTTGACTTGTAGGGCATCTACTCTAACATAGGGTCCTACTGAACCCAGCCTATTGTCATCCATATTCTTGCCAATATATCAAATATTTAATGAAATCGAGTTACTCTTAAAAGGTTACCCTTAAAAAGAAGACAAAAATGGTGATGAAAAATAATAAATTTGATGATATTTTCAAAACATTATATTCTAAAATATTTCAAAGATGATTCCATACAATTCCACATAAATTAGTACAAATATAAAGAATAGCCAATAATACAAATTTATGCCTACTTTGTCATCACCACCAACAATAATTCTTCAAGAACTTTATACAGGAAACGGAAAAAAAAATGTAGTTCTTAGGGTGCTACTACAAACTATTAATTCTCAGTCAATACAAAGGTGGCAAGTTTCTTTTGAAACAATTGTGCAGAAAAAACTGATAGCAACACAAGAAGAACCGCAATGAACAGAAGAGTTCTCCGAGAATTTCCAGTCGCCAACATGCTACAAGTTTCTAAGTTTAGAATCAAACCTGTTCTTGGCTTTGCGGAATCGGTTGAACTCGTTTCATTCCAATGTATAGAAGTCGTAACCGATATGTCATTTAACGATTTGTCTTACTGATTCACATTTTTCTTGGTGTCATTTTCAAATCACACAAAAGTCACATTTTTTATTTCCCAATTAACATTTTTCATGGTGTCATTTTCAAATCACTGGTAACCAAGATGTCATTGAACGATTTGTCTACCTGATTCACATTTTTCTTGGTATCATTTTTGTTAGAGTAGATGCCCTGTAAGCCAACTGTTGGCTGGAGAATTTATTGACTAAAGTGTAATAAACAATCTTTATTTTAATATAATTTAATTTTTAATGGTTTCGTTTTACTTTATCTGTATACTCATGCAATCAGCATAGATAAACTCCTTGATTATGCTTTAATACAAATGAATCGTAATTCGATGTTGAAACTCATTTGTAAACACTGCAAATTCTAAAATCGTTCCTGGTCAATTCAGCCGCCTAAAATAAGGATAAAGGCCGCTTGAGCTCGAGACTAGCATCTGTGATGTTGTGTACTGCATTTCTTGGTAAGGGCATAGAGATGTCCAAACATGCAGATGGGTAGTCATATGTTGATTATACCGAAAAACCCTTCCTCGAACTTTCCAAATGGTTATCATTCATCAAGAGGATAAGTTCGTGGTTATGATTTTACACCATTAGTCTTTACGACCCGGGACAACATTGAGGCTCTATATGCTAGGTGTAAGGCCCGAAATTTTATCATTTTAATCCGAGATTATTTAATTTATGAATTTGGAATGTTGAGTCATATTCCATGCTTTTACAATTCCATAGGATTGAAATTGAATTAAAAAGAGTTGTGAGGACCAAACTGTAAATAGTGAAGATTTCTGGGATAAAGTGCAATTAATGGGATTTGAGTGGGAAACTTGTCTTGCCATGCTTTAAAGGGTGTAAATTCTTCATATTGCATTCAGCATTTCCTGAAAGAGATCGAGACCTCCATAGATTAACCCTCAAGCTTCATTAATTCTTAGAAATTTGATTGTGCAATATCCGTACATCAGAATTTCAATCCGAGTTTAGTTATGTGATCCTCTCGACAAGAGCTACAAAAGTATGTAAGTCTTATTTATTTCCAGCATGATTCGAAAATATGATGTCGAAGAACTTGTGATTTTATTGTTATTATGCGTTCTGGATATACTGGTAATCGTAGAATCAAAATCGGATTGAAGATCAGACATTTTATGAAATTGTTATGATTTTTAAGATTATATCGATTGAGATTGAACAGATTTGAATTATGGATTAGAATTATGATGATATTGTTATCGATTATGAGTTACAGATAGTATCTCTTGTTGTTGACTGGTTGGGTATATCGAGATTGTGCCGTTATGCCGTCGATATTGATCAAAATATGTTGAATATGGAACAGAACAGGTCTTGAATTGAGTTGTATATTGATATTATACTTCTTGATATGTCATTTCAGATTTGATTGACATTGACAGCTTCGAATTCCAGACTTGGACTTCTCCAGATCGACAAAAGAAAGGTATAAATCAATGATTGCACAGGAAGAATTACTCGGGTGAGATATAACTTGAGTTTCCCTAAATCACATACTTATTTGTTATTCATTTGATATATTTGAATTCATTGAATTTATATTCTTGTTATATTGATTTATAGAATGCATGATTTGGACTATTGATTTGAGATAGAGAGTCTTTGGCAGATGTGCCAAGTCGTGACAGAGTTATTGGCAGAGGTGCCAGGTCACTGGGCGTTTGGTTTATATCGATGTTGCTTAGAATGCAGATCAGCTTCTATTGCAGATATTCGATATAGTGTACCAAAGTCTGGGAGTAAGAACGTACCCCCATCTAGCTAAGGAGAGTAGATGAGTTGTTGCGTTCTTATTCAACCGGGATCCGTAGACTAGGGCGGATTTGAGTCGAGTCAAAGAATAAGAGTCAGAGCTTTATTTACAGACTTGTATCAATTATGTTTCATAGATTATGTTACATGTTTGTATCGATTTATGTTTCGGATTATGATTCATGTTTTTAATAAATGTTTATGATTTTACACATTGCATGTATACATTGTTTATACTGAGAATTCTATTCTCTCCGGAGTTATCCGGCTGTTGTTGTGTTTGTATGTGTGCATGACAACAGGTGGGACAGGATCAGGGTCAAGAAGAGAATGAGAGATGGTGATTAATGTGGTGATTCCGGACTTAGACGTGGAACTAGTAGTTTATCACTGGTTATGTGATTGAGATGACACTAGTTTGTTTACGATTGTACTTTGAACAGATTTTGTACTTTAGATCATGATGTAGATATTGCACTGATCGTGTATTTAAATAAAATGGAATATAACTTGTTGTATAGATTTATACACTTGTTTATACAGGGCCCAATTAAAAAAATATTTAGACCTTGTTTAATTAATTGATCCAATTATTCCCAAAGAACGATTAAGAAGAAGATTAGAGTCCGGGTCCCCACAACAGGTAGTATCAGAGCAATAGATCCTTTAGATTGAGATAGAATAGAGTGAGTGGGGTAGATTGAGTTTTTTTTCCTGCTTTTACATGCTAGCATGGCATTATGTTTTACTGCTTTGAAATACATGTTACTTGATTTATCTGATTTGATTGGTAATATGTATTGATTGAGAATGAATCAGAACCGATTCTTGATCTGAGGTAAAATGATCAGAAAAGGACTGAGATAGATTCATTACATGTAATTGCTAACCCTTTTGATAATCAGATATGCCTCCCCGAAGATTCCCAGAACAGGGTAGTACTTCTGCTAATCCGATGGATGTCACAGCAACACCGATGGAAACATTCCTGAAGAGGTTTCAGTCGTTTAAACCGCTAACTCTGAAAAGAACAGAGACTTCTGTTGACTCTGATAGTTGGTTAGATCATATTGAAATGTTGTTTGATTCCTTGTATTACACTGATGAGCGCCGAGTTAGACTGATTGGGCACCAATTGCATGATGTTGCGAAAAATTGGTGGATCACGACAAAGAGGGCTTTGGAGCATCGAGGTACGACTATTAGTTGGAATATTTTTAAGACCGAGTTCTATCAAAGATTCTTTCCAGTGTCGTACAGAAAGGAGAAGGGTGCAGAGTTTGTAAATCTGAGACAGGGTCAGCTGAATGTTGAAGAGTATGTGGCCAAGTTCTCTACCTTGCTGCGATTTGCTCCACATGTTGCCGAGAATGATGAAGCCGTTGCTGATCAGTTCATCCATGGGCTGAATCCTGAGATATTTACATTGGTGAACACTGGGCGACCAAGTAATTTTGCTGATGCCTTGAACAGAGCAAATAAAGCCAAAGCCGGTCTGGTTAGACAGAAAAGTGCTTCGCATGTCAAACCAGCACCGAGACCACAGCAACCACCCTCAACGCAGTTCCAACAAGCCCCTCCCAAATTTGAGAGTGGCAGCAACAGCATTGGCAAGAGAGATCAGCTGAAAGCTAGAGGGAAAAAGTTTAAGAAGTCAGAGAGCAGTTCATCTAGCTCCAGTGATTCTCGACAGAGTTATACAGGGACTTATTGCAGGACTTGTAGAGGGAGACATCCCACAGAGCAGTGCATAGGAGTCTTTGGTACTTGCAACATTTGCAAATAGCCAGGACATTTTGCCAGAGTCTGTCCACAGAAAGATTCTCAGAGATCCCAGGGTGCAGAATTATCTGGATCCGTAGCTCAGACTGGTAGACGACCATCTGTAGTTCACTCTTTCCAGCCAGCACCATCTACCCAGTCACAGCCGAGGCCTGGAGGAAGCCAGACAGTTAGCCAGCCTCCTAGACAGCAGGCTAGAGTTTTTTGCTTTGACTGAAGAACAGGCCCAGGACGCACCTGATGATGTTGTTGCAGGTAACTATTCTCTTTGTGGTTATCCTGCTTATGTATTGATAGATACTGGTGCATCTCATACATTCATATCTGAGCGATTTGCATTGATGCATTCCTTGCCTGTTGAGTCATTATCTACTGTAGTATCTGTCTCTTCGCCTTTAGGGAGAGGTCTTATATCCGTGATATCTGTTAGATCTTGTACTGCGGTATGATGAGCATGAGATTGAGTTAGATTGTATTGTACTTGGGTTGTCTTATTTTGATTCCATTATCGGTATTGATATGCTAACCAAGTACAGAGCTACCGTTGATTGTTTCCATAAGTTTGTGAGATTCAGACCTGACATGGCTGATGAGTGAATATTCTACGGTAAGTGTTCTAGAGCTAGAATTCCTTTGATATCTGCGTTATCTATGACTCGATTGTTACAGAAAGGAGCAGAGGGATTCCTTGTGTATTCAGTAGACGTATTGAAATCGAGCCCAGCATTGGCAGATTTGCCAGTGGTATGTGAGTTTGCTGACGTCTTCCTAGATGAGATTCCGGGCTTGCCTCCAGTCAGAGAGATAGACTTCAGCATCGAATTGGTTCCAGGTACCGTTTCGATTTCTAGAGCTCCATACAGAATGGCACTGATAGAACTGAAAGAGTTGATAGATCAGTTGGAAGATTTACTGGCCAAGGGTTACATCAGACCGAGTATTTCTCCTTGGGGTGCTCCAGTGCTGTTTGTGAGAAAGAAAGACGGTTCAATGAGACTTTGCATTGACTACCGGCAACTGAACAGGGCTACGGTAAAGAACAAATATCCCTTGCCTCGCATTGATGATTTGTTTGATCAGTTGCAGGGTTCTTCTGTATATTCCAAGATCGATCTGAGATCTGGATATCATCAGCTAAGAGTCAGAGACTCTGATATCTCGAAGACAGCTTTCAGAACCAGATATGGACACTATGAGTTTATTGTCATGCCATTTGGTCTAACAAATGCTCCAGCTGTTTTTATGGTATTGATGAACCTTGTGTTTCAGAAATATCTTGATGAGTTTGTGATTATTTTCATTGATGATATTCTGATATATTCAAAGAATATGATTGATTATGCTAAGCATTTGAGAACTTTATTGAAAACGTTGAGAGCTGAGAAACTATATGTAAAGCTGTCGAAATGCGAGTTTTGGTTGAGACATGTCGTATTTTTGGGACATACAATATCTGGAGATGGTATTTCTGTTGATCCCAGCAAAGTTGAGGCTGTGATTAATTGGCCGAGACCGACATCTTTGCAAGAGATACGCAGCTTTATGGGTTTAGCGGGCTACTATCGACGATTTATTAGAGATTTTTCTAGTATGGCAAAGCCGATTACCCAGCTAACCCAAAAGAATACACCATTTGTTTGGTCAGAGGCTTGTGAATCCAGTTTTCTAGAGCTGAAGAAGAGATTGACCAGTGCTCCAGTGCTGACTATTCCTTCAGGTACTGGTGATTTCGTTGTGTATTGTGATACTTCTCACAGAGGATTGGGTTGTGTTTTGATGCAGCGAGGGCATGTTATTGCATATATTTCGAGACAGTTGAAGCTACATGAGACTCGATACTCGATTTATGATCTTGAATTGGCTGCTATGTGTTTGCATTGAAGATATGGCGACACTATCTGTACGATGAGAAGTTTGAGGAATATTCGGATCATAAAAGCTTGAAATATCTATTTTCACAGTCTAAATTGAATATGAGGCAACGAAGATGGCTTGATTTGTTGAAAGATTTTGATTGTGAAATCAAATATTATCCGGGAAAGTCTAATGCAGCGGCTGATGCACTGAGTCGAAAGTTATGTTCTTTATCCATATCGACTATTGGTCTTTCAAATTTGATTGAAGATTGTTGTCTTTCTGGATTAGTATTTGAGACAGATTTTGTAGTGCCCAAATTCAGTACACGTATAACCCATGCAATTATTTAATTATTAAATCATTTATTTAATTTTAAAACGAGTCTTAGTAGTGCATGATCTATTTAAATGCATTATTTTAAATTAAATTGTTTATGTGATGCACGTTAAAATATTTCTCAAGTTTCATGTTTCAGGCGATTATTCGACGCGGGATTGAGGAAAAGACCGGTGACGATTTTGGTAATCTAATTTGTGGTATTTTATTTTAAGTTGAGGTTGGGGCATTTTTAAATAATTTATTTAGTTTTTAGTATTTTAAAAGCCTTATTTATGTATTTAATAATTTAAGAGTTTAAAACTTTTAAAATTAGTGTGTAATTATTTTAATTGAGGAAATTGAGTGAGTTAGTGTTTGATTAACTTTAAATTAATAGTTAAATTTTAATTAAGCAATTTTCACTCCCTAAATTACTACCTAACTCACACACACTAATCATCGACACAACACACACACACATATTTTCAATTCAGATTTTTATTTTTGAGAGAGCAAAAGCTAGGTTTCTAAGAACCCTTGCAGCCGCCCCTCCCATCTCCATCTTCCAGCAAACTTTCGTGTGTTTTCTTCAAAGATTTTAGCGCCATGTTCGTCCCGGATCAATCCTCACGCAATCTCCGCTTCGGTATCGCCGTTTCGGTAAAGTTTATCATCAAAAGGCACGTATAATCTTTCTTTTGCTGCATCGATCACGTCATATTATGTGTTGCGTTGTTTTATGCGTAAAAATATATGCGTGACGTTCGTCGTTTGAGCGGAAAATGGTTTGGATCAGTTTTGAGATAATTTTAGATCTGAAAACTCGTTTTTTCTGTCATTTTTAAAAACTGCGATTTTTCGGTCGTGAGTCTGAGAAAACTTTCAACACGAAAATTGTATAACTTTTCGATACCTTCGATTTGACAGTAAATTCGAAATATTCGGATAAAAATTGAGTGAGTTATGGCGTTTTTCGTGGGACTGCTCAAACTGCGTTTTTCAGAAAATTATGTATTGATGCGTTCTTGAAGTTTAATTATTGCAGGCTTCGTTGGGGATCGACGGGTGAACATTGCTGTGTCTAGGTATGTTTAGCATGTTGTTGGGATGTATACTGAGGTGTCGTTTCACGTCGTTAGGCTCATGGGAGAACGAGTAGCTGTGTGAACCATTTTCTGTCAAAAGTTTTGTTTAAGGATTTTTGAGTTATTTGGATATGTGGTTGTTTTGGGGACAATCGTATAAGCTCGAGTCATTGATGTAGTATCCTAAGATGGTCTCGTGGTGTCGATCAAAGATCTGTACAATCGATTCTAGACTGTTAAACAAAACCTGTTTAGAATTTTCGGGTGTTGTCTTGTCCCGCAGGTACACGGACCCGCGGACGAACCCTGGCACGGGGTCCGTGCCTTTGTTTTCTCCTTGATGCCATTTCAGTGTGCTAACACGGACCCCCACACGGACCAGGGCACGGGGTCCGTGCCTTTGCTTTCCTTCGAAGTGTCAATCAACCGAGTCTACACGGACCCTGACACGGGGTCCGTGTCCCTTCCTTTTGTTGGTCCTTCATTTGCGCACACACACGGACCCATACACGGACCCGGACCCGGGGTCCGTGTACTATGTTTTGGGAAAAACATAATTGTTTGTTTTGAGGTTTCATGTGATGGTTTAGTACACTGATTTAAATGAGGTCAAGTCCCGAGAGTTATAGAACGTCTTAAGTTGTTTATGGGGTTTGGTGGTGAGCATGTGTACCTACGTCTAAGCAATGCAAGTTAAGTATCTTAAATTCATTTAGTATGTGTAGCAACGGCCCTGATCGAAGTCCAACGAATCCCTCAACGCCGAGTAAGTATGTTTGACGTGCAAGAAAATATTTTAAGTTTTTGAGGTATGCTAAATGTCTTGTGACCAAATTATGAATGGGTTTGGAAGTCGGTGAACATGGCCGAGGACCTCTCCACCCCGTTAAATTATGAACGGGTTAGATCGTGATTGGAAAGCGTTAAATTATGAACGTGGACCAATCAGCCCGTTAAATTATGAATGGGGATCTCATGTATGTGACAGTGGATACGTCCCTGTCAGCCCAGTACTGTGGTTTAGTCTGATCAGGAGAATTATGTTATGGGTCACTTGCTTTGAAACATCCTCTACGCAAAATGATTAAGCTATGTATGTTTAAGTATGTTCAAGTATGCAAGCATGTTTAAGAAAAGTTTATGTTGATGGCATGTCTTAGTATGTACGCACGTACGTTCAAGTTTTATCTTTCAAGTTCAAGTTTAAAGTATGTATGTCCTATTTTAAAGTTGCATGTGATCTTATTAAGTAGTAATTGTTACTTCCAGTTTATACGTGTTGAGTCTTTAGACTCACTAGACCTTATCGATGCAGGTGAGGACGTTTATGAGGAGACAGGAGGTGGGGACCAAGGAGCAGGCTTGGACTGAGCGGGAGGCTAAACCCGAGGACTGCCATGTTTTAAGCTTTATGAAAACATTTTATACTTTTGTCAAACTTTAAATTTTAAACCTTTTGTTGCAACAACTTGTGTTACGTACAGTTTACTTCTTTTTAGTCGAATTTTGAATGATCATGTTTCAATTAAGAAATTTTTAAATTTTTCGCAAATTTTGAGTAGTAAAAGTACGGTAGGTTACAGATTGTCAATCATTGAGATTGTATGCTATTCAAGCTGAGCCAGAACTGATTGTTAGAATCACAGAAGCACAGAAAGTGGATCAAAATGTTCAGAACTCGATGTTGATGGTCAGATCAGGTCATCAATCAGAATATCAGGTTCATGATGATGTACTGTATGTGAATAATCGTATTGTTGTGCCGGATATTTCAGAGTTGAGACATCAGCTATTGACAGAAGCGCACCGCAGTAAATTTAGCATTCATCCTGGTGGCAGAAAAATGTATAACGATTTGAAAAGACAGTTTTTGGTGGAAGATGAAATCAGATGTCACAGATTTTGTATCTAGATGTTTGAATTGCCAACAGGTGAAAGCAGAGAGAAAGAAACCAGGAGGTCTACTACATAGCTTATCGATTCCAGAATGGAAATGGGATCAAATTTCCATGGATTTTGTGACACAATTACCGCGATCCTCCCGAGGTTGTGATGCGATTTGGGTCGTTATTGACAAATTGACCAAATCAGCATGTTTTATTCCTTACAGATATGACCAGATGGCAGAGATTTATATCAAAGAAGTGGTCAGATTGCATGGTGTGCCGAAGTCGATTGTATCAGATCGTGATCCTCGATTCACTTCCCATTTTTGGCACAGTTTGCAGCCGGCTCTGGGTACTACATTGCATTTGAGTACTGCATATCATCCTCAGACAGACGGTCAGTCAGAGAGGACTATCCAGACATTTGAGGATATGCTTAGAGCTGTAGTGCTAGATTTTGGCACTAGTTGGCAAGATTCTTTGCCACTCTATGAGTTTTCTTATAACAACAGCTATCAGACGAGTATAGAGATGACACCGTTTGAAGCGTTGTATGACAAAAAGTGCAGATCCCCTCTCTATTGGGATGATATCTCAGAGGTCCCTGAGTTTGGACCCGATATGATTAGAGATATGACTGAGAAAGTGAAGCTGATTCAGAAGAGAATGAAGACAGCTCAGGACATACAGGCCAAATATGCAAATATTCGACGCCGACCTCTAGAGTTTGAGTAAGGAGATAGAGTATTTTTGAAGATTTCTCCTTTCAGAGGCGTTATCAGATTTGGCAAACGAGGGAAGTTGTCTCCTCGTTACATTGGTCCTTATTAGATTCTGGAGAAGATTGGTACTCGTGCTTATCGACTTGCTCTTCCGCCTTCTCTATCTGTAATACATGATGTCTTTCATGTGTCTATGCTGCGGAAATATCTCCCTGATGATTCTCATATTATTCAGCCAGACGAAGCCGAACTTGATGAAAGTCTGAGTTATGTTGAGAAACCTATTCAGATTCTTGATCATAAAGAAAAGCAGCTCAGAACGAAGACTATTCCGCTTGTGAAAGTCTAGTAGAGTCGTCATGGCATTGAAGAAGCTACCTGGGAGACTGAATCAGATATGAGACAGGAATTCCCCGAGTTATTTCGCTGATGTGAGTCTTTTATTTTAGCTTCTGTTATATCTTCTTATCTTATGTGATTCGATTTCCTGCGATTCCGAGGACGAAATCATGTCTTAGAGGGGGAGAATTGTAAGGCCCGAGATTTTATCATTTTTATCCGAGATTATTTAATTTATGAATTTGGAATGTTGAGTCATATCCCATGGTTTTACAATTCCATAAGATTGAAATTGAATTAAAAAAAGTTGTGAGGACCAAATTGCAAATAGTGAAGATTTCAGGGGCTAAAGTTCAATTAATGGGATTTGAGTGGGACACTTGTCTTGCCATGCTGTAAAGGGTGTTGCATTCAGCATTTCCAGAAAGAGATCGAGACCTCCATAGATTAACCCTCAAGCTTCATTAATTCTTAGAAATTTAATTGTGCAATATTCGTACATCAGAATTTCAATCCGAGTTTAGTTATGTGATCCTCTCGACAAGAACTACAAAAGTATGTAAGTCTTATTTATTTCTAGCATGATTCGAAAATATGATGTCGAAAAAATTGTGATTTGATTGTTATTATGCGTTTTGGATATACTGGTGATCATAGAATCGAAACCGGATTGTAGATCAGATAGTTATGAAATTGTTATGATTTTTCAGATTATATCGATTGATATTGAACAGATTTGAATTATGGATTAGAACTATGATGATATTGTTATCGATTATGAGTTACAGATAGTATCTCTTGTTGTTGACTGGTTGGGTATATCGAGATTGTGCTGTTATGCCGTCGATATTGATAAGATTATGTTGAATATGGATCAGAACAGGTCTTGAATTGAGTTGTATATTGATATTATACTTCTGGATGTGTCATTTTAGATTTGATTGACATTGACAGCTTCGAATTCAAGACTTGGACTTCGCCAGATCGACAAAAGAAAGGTATAAATCAATGATTGCACAGGAAGAATGACTCGAGTGAGATATAACTTGAGTTTCCCTAAATCACATACTTATTTGTTATTCATTTGATATATTTGAATTCATTGAATTTATATGCTTGTTATATTGATTTATAGAAATCATGATTTGGATGATTGATTTGAGATAGAGAGTCTTTGGCCGATGTGCCAAGTCGTGACAGAGTTATTGGCAGAGGTGCCTGGTCACTGGACGTTTGGTTTATATCGATGTTGCTTAGAATGCAGGTCAGCTTCTATTGCAGATATTCGATATAGTGTACCAAAGTCTGGGAGTAAGAACGTACCCCCATCTAGCTGAGGAGAGTAGGTGAGTTGTTGCGTTCTTATTCAACCGGGATCCCTAGACTAGGCCGAATTTGAGTCGAGTCAAAGAATAATATTCAGAGCTTGATTTACAGACTTGTATCAATTATGTTTCATGTTTTATCGATTTATGTTTCAGATTATGATTAATGTTTTTAATAAATGTTTATGATTTTACACATTGCATGTATACATTGTTTATACAGAGAATTCTATTCTCACTGGAGTTATCCGGCTGTTGTTGTGTTTGTATGTGTGCATGACAACAGGTGGGACAGGATTAGGGTCAAGAAGAGAATGAGAGATGGTGATTAAAGTGTTGATTCCGGACTTAGACGTGGAACTAGTAGTTTATCACTGGTTATGTGATTGAGATGACACTAGTTTGTTTATGATTGTACTTTGAACAGATTTTGTACTTTAGATCATGATGTAGATATTGCACTGATCGTGTATTTAAATAAAATGGAATATAACTTGTTGTATAGATTGTACACTTGTTTATACAGGGCCCAATAAAAAAAAATTTAGACCTTGTTTAATTAATTGATCCAATTATTCCCAAAGAACGATTAAGAAGATGATTAGCAACCGGGTCCCCAAACTAGGGCTATGCTTTGACTCGTTTACCGGCTCCAGGAGAGTCATCAGGTGGCGAGGTTGGATACAGTTGCGACACTTATAGGAGCTAGTGCGTTGTAGTCGGGGATTCACCGCTCACCTATGGGTGTGGATATCTTATGTGATCTGATGAAATAATAGTGCGTGGAATCTGTGGCCAGAGTATGAGATGTGCGTTAAAGAAGGAGCTCTCGAATAGTACATGCGATGCCACTATTTATATGTATCACATAGTTATAGAATTATTATGCAACCCTCAATGAACAATGGTTGCAGATTCTATCGGGATATATGAGATGAAGGGACTATACTGTATTTTAATCATAATCGACTTGTTCTTGCAGGCACTATCAGTGATAACTAGGGGATCATGGGGCGATGCTATTAGACGCTCTTACCATGATCCGATGGGTGCAATCAGAATTGAGTTCTGACATTCTTGATCAATCTGTTGATGAAAAGAATGAGGCTAACTAGGGTAAGCCCGAATAAGGATAAATGTTATTCTGAATCACAAAGAGTTGTGAACCCAGGGCTAGCTGTATCACTGAACCATTAAGGGTCACACAAGCACTGGATCGTTTGTTCCTGTTGAGAGAATAAATTCAAGGAGTTGAATTTATATTATTATATAGTAAATTCAAGGAGTTGAATTTATTATAATTAAATTATGAGAAAATAAATTCAAAGAGTTGAATTTATGAGATAGTAAATTCAAGAAGTTGAATTTATAAATTTATAAAATTTGGGAGAATAAATTCAAGGAGTTGAATTTATAAAATCTGATAATTTAATTTATTAAACTCAAAAGTTGGGTTTATTAAATATTAAATTTTGGAGGTGATAATATTCAAGGAGTTGAATTTATAATTTAAATATAAAAAAATTCAAATATTGAATTTATAATCGATTTAAATTATTAAGCTCAAAAGTTGAGTTTATTTAATATTAAATTAAAATTGATGGGAAGTATGTTTAATGGGCTTGTAGGAGTACAAGTCCAACATACTAAATAATTAAAGTTCTTAATGAACTTTGATTAATTAATTAAACTAGTTGGACTAGCCCAATTAATTAATCAAGCTCATTAATATTAAGTATGTGAATTAGGTCATGGCTTAATTATAAAATATAATAATCAAGCCATAACCCTAGCCTCCATCATAGTGATTTTCGAAAAAGCACTCTCCTCCTCCTCTCCAAATTTCGGCCACTTCTCTTTGAGAAAAGTTTGAGCCGTCTCTCAAACTTTGATCTCCAACATTAAAACTTCTTTAAAATTTTCTAGTGCAAATTAGAAGAGGAACAAATCATCTAGTCGTAGACCTGATTAAAAGAATAAAGAAAGGAGTTTCTGAAGAACGTTCGTAATCAAGAGCTATATCTGTTAACCCCGAAATAGCTGGAGCCAAGTGAATTAATTCACCAAAGGTATAAATTCTAACGCCCTATGAATGTTTATTCATAAATCCATACGAGTGCTCAATCAAATAAATTTTTATTGTCAAAATAAAAATAAAATTTTAAAATTCTATTGCGTTTTGGGCATGAGAAAATCGAGATCCAACGGTGGTATAAGAGCCAAGGTTTTTCTAATTCGTATGGCTTTGATATTGAATAATTTTTTTTCTCTAACCACACGAGAAAATTTTTCAGAAAATTGTAGCAACATTAAAATTATTTTTCAACAAAACAAAAAAAAATTATGTTTCTGCCCGGAACTATTCCGGGCATCCCGTGCGCGCAGCGTTCGCTCACAACCAGCGCGCAGAGTGCGTGCGGCCGGCGCACGTCGCTGCGTGCAGAACCTCCTCACGATGCGCGCGGGGCCGTCGCGCAGCGTGCCTGCGACTGCCCGAAACTTTCGGCAATGCGCGGCCAGCTGCCCGGGAACGTCTCGGGCACTATTCTGGATAATGGGTTTGAATTGTTTGGGCCAAGGGTGCGATTTTCTGATTTTTCAAATTTTTGGGCAAAATTGATATTTTTGAAAATTGGTTCAATTTTTCTTTTTGAAAATTAATTTTAGAAAAATTAATAATTTGCTTGTAAAATAAATAATTAGAATATGATTTCAATTATTTATGGTAAAAATGAGTTTTACAAGAAATCAATAATTATTGATTTAATTGTAAATGAAATAAAGGTGTTTATTTATTTTATTAAATTCTTTAATAATTGTGGTTGATAGCAATAAAATTATTAGATATATGATTTATCAAATAATTAAATTTGTTTAATTAATTGCTGTTAATATTTGATATTAAATGCATGAAGGATGATCGAGAGCCTTGACCAATGTGTTATGTGTATGTTAGGATATTTTAATATTTTATTCATTTTGTTACTATTTGATATTATTAAAGTGTGCCTGGTTTACGGCCCATTCCCACCCCATGAGATGTATCCCTTATGTGCCATGGCTATTTAAATGTAATTATTAGAAATAGTGGGAGATCAAGACTGGAAGACGGTGGGCCCGATGCACAAGATGAATACATGTAAAATTTTGGAAGCTCTTGTAACAGTTGCATTTGCATCCCTGCATTCACCTAGGTTTTGGACCTAGATCCATGATTGGCTCACATGGATCTAATAGTGTCGGCGATCGATCATCCTTGTTTATTGTTAAATTTCATATTATGATATATATGCGATATATAGTAGTATGCATGTATGTATATTATTAGATAATATATTTGCATGGATCCTGCAAATATACAAACTCGTGGCATGCGATTTAAAAAATTAAAATGATGAGACAATTTAAAATTAAAATCCTTCATTTTGAATATGATTCAAAATTCATATCAAACCGCATCAACCGTGGTTGCATGTTGATTGCTACCCGCGGACAGTGTCTGGCTCATATTATTGGGGAGGCCTTGACGTCGAAAATCTGTGACTTCCACCGGACATACGATGTGAATTGAGTGGAACTCCCATGACTTCGGCTCATATTATTGGGATAAATCATGGTGACCGTCTACTACAATTCAATTTTGATGGGTTGGTTTGACACGTGAAAATAAACGGCGTCATATTATTGGGTCCTTATTAAACGTGAGGCAAAACATGCGGGGTTGCATTGGGATGCAATTGGATTCTACATTTTAGAAATTAAAATTGGCTGATGCTATTAGGGATTATAATGGCCTAATTGGACTCTACGTGCCCACTAAGGAAATACGATTTCCCTTTTTCATTAGAGGGTGGTGAAAATGTCAAAATATTGGGAGGGAATTTATAAAATAAAAATCCATATTTTATATCTTAAAATTATTTTAAAATAATCAGCAACCGTTATTCTGTTTTCATATCAGTATATTTGTTATTTCGTCACGTAATACATTTTTGTTATTAACAAGCTAACCGAATCTAATTTTCAAGACTGGTTTGAAAAATTGTTCTAAATTCGGAGAAAATGCAATACACAATAATGTCAGTCCTGCTGAACTGACAAAGCATGCAAGATGGTAGGACCATATTATGAAAGCTAAAGTGTAACATGCTCGCTTCTTTGTCAAATTAACTGTAGGGACAGTTTGAAGAAATGTTGAATGTTTCTGACATTCGTATACACATGCAAGAGTTGCATGGTACATGAAACTCGTACAATGATGCACATTACTCAAGGAGCTGATGACTACACGTATGCAAGATGGACCTTTGGCCCATGAGCGTGGTGTACGTATGATTGGGCTTATTGAGAATGTGGTGGGCCTGGAATATGTGATTCCCAACGAGTTACTAGATAACATCAATTTGTTGTCTTTCTCTTCCTCATTTGACGTAGTTATGGTGAACTTCAATTTGAATAAGACAGATGATAGCCTTGAAGAGCTAGTCAATACGCTTATAACTTATGAGATCACCATAAAACAAGGAATTGTTGTTTTTCTAATGGGCCTAATGGGCCTCTCGTAAGATGAAAAATGGCTTACAAGGTAAGGGAAAGAAATGTTCTACCCCTCACAATAAAAACAAACCCAATAAGAGGCAAACTCTGGAGGACACTTAAAAGGCATACAAAGCCAGATAAATCAGAACATATTTATTTCACTGCAAGAAGTCTGGACATAAGAAATTATATGTGCTAGAAATGTTCTCGAAATGATAAGTGAATGTCCAAGTAAACATGATTTCAACAACAAACTAAAGAAAGTTAGATGTCACGCTAGACTATGTCACATTTCCCAAAGAAGGATGCACAAACTAGTGGGAGAAGGCATGTTTGACTTGTCAGACATAAATTCTCTACCTACTTGTAAATCCTGTCTAAAAGAAAAAATGGCAAAGACTCCATTCAGTGGAAACGTGGAACGTGCGCATGGTCTACTGGATATGATCCACACAGACGTTTGTGACCCTCTAAGTGTTAGCACAAAATATGGGCAATCCTACTTCATTACATTTACTGAAGTCCATTCGAGGTATGAGATTGTTTATTTGATAAAACACAAATCTGAAGCATTTTAAAGGTTAAAAAATTCAGAACTGAAGTAGAAAATCAACTAGAAAGAAGTATTAAGGCATTCGATCTGATTCAGGTGGAGAATACTTGAGTGCTGAATTTTTGGGTTATCTAAAAGAGAATGAGATTCTCTCACAATGTACTCCACCAGCAACACCACAATTGAATGGTGATTCTGAACTTCGTAATCGAACTTGATGGACATGATTTGATATTTGATGAGATTCACTGAATTACCTACAAATTTTTGGGGCTTTGCGCTTGAAATTGCGGCAATGTTTTTGAATATTGTCCATACTAAAGCAGTGGATAAAACACCATATGAGATATGGATGAGAAAAACTCCCAAATATTCTTACATGAGAATATGGGGATGTCCTACTTTCGTGAAGCAGACAGTGGGAGACAAATTGGATAGTAGATCCACTTTGTGCTACTTTGTAGGATATCCAAAGAATTCCGTTGGATATTATTTCTATTACCCAAATAAAGCAAAAGTGTTTGTTTCAAGAAATGCAACTTTTTTGGAAAAGGAATTTTCATTAGATAGAAAAGGCAAGATGATAGAACTTGAAGAAATTCAAGATACTCACTCAACTATAGTAGTTGAACATAATCCCCAACAACCAGTAGTTGAAGTACAAGTTCCTAGAAAGTCTGATAGGGTTATTGATAAGTGCAAGATTTGCACTTAATTTATAGTAGAATCCATTTTGAATTATGCTTGTTTCGAACAGAATTATGCGTTTTTGGTTTGTTTTGATTGTCTTTTCAGGAATGGAGAAAAAGGGGACACGAAGCCAAGTGAGCCAATAAAACAAGTGCACAACCAACCATTATCGGACAGAACCTCGCGCGCAGCAGCGCGAGATCACGCGCAGCCACGCGCAATGATATGCAAGGTGATTGGCAGAGATGCACGCGCGGCCGCGCCACAACACGCGCTCCCGCGCACACAGACGAACCCGAAAACCCGAGAGGCGCGCGCGACATCACGCGCAGGCGCGTGCGCACCAATACAGGCGACTGACCAGACACTTACACATGGTCGCGCGACTTCATGCGCGATCGCGCACACATACATGGGCCAGGAGCAAAAAGGCGCGCGCGGCTGCACGAGATCATGCGCCACCGCGCGCACCGAGCTTCCAGAAAATCTATATAAAGCTGCATCCTAGGTCAGAAAAGGGGAGGCCGTCATTTGGAGAAACACACGAGAAAACAGCCGCCTAGGGAGAGGAAACGCACAAACAAACAAGAGACGAAGATTCGGAGCGCGAAGAACAATCACAAATACGAAGAACGACGAATCTGGGGATGGAGACGACACTTCGGATTTGTTATCTTTTCCTTCGCTTCTTTATTTTATAGTGTAGCGATGTCTAGAACTATGAATATGTCTTGTGTTCTCTTGGATTTCGTGATGAACTAAACTTCCATTCCAGAGGTTGACGTATCTTTGTCTATACGATGATTTGACGTGGATATTTTTTTGATTGAATTCCGTTTTGTTTATTCGTGTTCTCTATTTATTATTTCACTGCAATTTACTGGCCATAAATTGTATGTAGTCTGATTAATTCTACAACTCGGGAGAGGGAATAGGATTATAGATCATTAGAGACGCATTGTTGAATGTTTATATCGTTCGGAAGGCGTATAACTTTAGCGAGCCTTAGGTAAGAACATTGTTTGCCTTTACCAATTAAACGTAGATTTTATTAGGAATAATTGAATCGAAGTTTGATTGGTACAGTTTATTCAAAACTTGGGAAAGGGGGAATAAAATACGTAAGTGTTCTTGGCCATTAAGTAATAGGAATTCAAGAATTTAAATACAACCAGGAAGAATTATTGTAGAAACTTAGTGAAATCATTCCTCTATATATTTTTTCTCATTGATATTTTTCCATTCGGTGATTAGTTTAATTACTTTCTTGCAATCAAGTCATTTACATAAACCAAACATTCTTTCTGAATTTTCTAGATAAAGTCGAGACTATTATAATTACAAGCATTGATATAAATTTTATTTACACTCCTCGTGGGATCGACACTTGCACTCAAAAATACATTTTACTATAACTTGACGTCGTGCGCTTACGAGCAATCAAGAAAACACGCAACAAGTTTTTGGCGCCGTTGCCGGGGAGTGTCAAATTTGAATTTATATCAGTATTGTTACCAATTATTCTAGATTTTAATTTAGAGCTTTTATTTTTATTTTATTTTATATTGATTAAGTTTTCATTTTTTTTCTGTTTGATAGTGTGCTACGATCGAAAAACTCAGACTTGCTAATTTTTGTCCCGGAGATCGAAAGAACTGCGAGGAAGTTAAGAAAAGCAAGAATGGAAGAGATTCAATCAATGGCTGATCACAGAGAAAATGACAGACGCATCCCGCCAAAGGCTATACCTATCAGAAATCACTTCAGACAAGTGATCAGTAATCATTACTCTGGTATTGCAAGAGGAACCATCAACACAAATAATTTCGAGCTGAAGCATGCTCTAATCAATATGGTTCAGCAAAACTAGTTTGCTGGGACTGCCATTTCTGATCCTCACGTTCACTTGAGGACCTTCTTGGAGATAACGGATACGGTAAAGATTAATAATGTTCCTGATGATATTATTAGACTGCATTTGTTTCCGTTCTCTCTCAGGGATCAAGCTAGAGGATGGCTCCAATCGCTTTCCTTGGGAAGTATCACAACATGGCAGGAGCTAGCGACGAAATTTCTGGCAAAATACTTTCCCCCTGCAAAGTCTGCACAATTGAAGATTGAGATTAGCACGTTCAGGCAGACTGATTTTGAGCAACTGTATGAGGCATGGGAAAGATACAAGGAGCTGTTGAGAAAGTGCCCAAACCATGGCTTCGAAGACTGGGTGCAGATCGAATTATTCTACAACGGTCTAAATGGGCAAACAAGAGGAACAATGGATGCTGCAGCTGGTGGCATGATCTTTGCTAAATCTCCCGAGCAAGCTTATGACTTGCTTGAATAGATGACGATAAATAGCTACCAGTGGCCTTCTGAAGGGGCAGGAGTAAAAAGGACAGCCGGAGTGTATGCTATGGACCCTATGACATCACTCACTGCACAGGTATCCGCACTGACCACACAACTGGCAGCTATGAACAAAGTGAGCATATCAGAAACTGAGAGTCCATCGATTGTTGCTGATGAACAATCTATTACTGAAGAAGCTCAGTACGTCAACAACAGAAATTTTGGAGGATTCGGAGGATATCGAGGTAACCCTCCCCCTAATACTTATCATCCAGGATTAAGAAATCATAAAAATTTTTCTTATGCAATTAATAAAAATGTGTTGAATCCTCCACCGGTGTTCAATACATCAAAGGGGGAGGGAAAGCCTTCGTTTGAGGATTTGGTAGGAACATTTGTTGCTGAGTCTGGCAAAAGGATGGCAAGAACTGAGTCTCGTCTGGACAACATGGAGACTCACATGGGAAATATGGGGGCCACATTGAAATCTCTGGAGACACAAATCGGACAGTTGGCCAACGCTTTGAGAGATCAGAACAGGGGTCAATTTCCTAGTAACACGGAAGTTAACCCAAAAGAACAGTGCAAGGCAGTCACTTTGAGGAGTGGAAAAGAGTTAGAGGTGCAAAGTTCCAAGGAGGGAATGGACAAGGAGAAGACAGTTGAAGAGGGTGAGTTTTAGGATGAAAAAGAAGAGAAAAATCAAAAGCCCAATACCGAAGTTAAAGTCGGACAACCTCCTGTATTTCAGCCTACTCTTCCATATCCGCAGAGGTTTAAAAAGAAGAAATTGGATTATCAGTTTGCAAAATTTTTGGAGATATTTAAGAAGATACACATCAACATACCATTTGCTGATGCTTTGGAGCAAACGCCGAATTATGCAAAATTTATTAAAGATGTGATGTCTTAGAAGAGGAAGCTGCAGGATTTTGAGAATGTGAAATTGACTGAAGAATGTAGCGCCATCCTGTAAAAGAAATTACCACAGAAATTAAAAGATCCAGGGAGTTTTACTATTCCTTGCTTTATTGGTGGTTCTAAATGTAGTAAAGCTTTGTGTGATTTAGGAGCGAGTATTAATTTGATGCCATTTTCTATTTACAGGGATCTAGAGCTTGGAGAAGTCAAACCTACCACTATCACCTTACAGCTTGCGGACAGAAGTCTCACATATCCACGTGGGATCGTCGAAGATGTACTGGTAAAAATGGATAAATTTATTTTTCCTGCTTAAGTTGTGATTTTAGATATGGAAGAGGATCAGGATGCTCCATTAATCTTTGGGAGACCGTTCCTAGTGACTGGAAGGGCATTGATAGATGTGCATAAGGGTGAACTCAGCTTAAGAGTTGGTGGAGAAGAAGTAATTTTCAATATCTATCACGCCATGAAGGGATCAAATGAGGTAAGCACTTGTAAAGGCATTGATATTATAGACTCATGTATGTCTCTTGAATGTGCAGGAACTAGGGATCCTTTGGAGAGCTGTTTGACAAGCGCTGCAGGAACTGTTGATGAAAACAATTGGGAAGTGAAAGAACAGTTGTTGGCTCTTGAAGCATCACAGAAAGAAAGAAAAATGGATGCACCGCTTGAGGAATTGGAGGTAAATGAGCAAACAAAGGTAATACCTACTTCCCCTGATTTGAAGGAGCTGCCAAGTCACCTTTGCTATGCACTTTTAGGTGAAAAGTCGACGTATCCAGTAATCATCTCTTCCTCTCTTACTTGTGCTGAAAAAGATAAATTATTGAGAGTATTGAGGAAATTTAAAACTGCTTTAGGATGGTCGATTTCTGATATTAGGGGAATTAGCCCCACTATATGCATGCATAAAATTTTGATGGAGGAGTCATATACTCCTTCTGTGGATCACCAGAGGAGATTGAATCCAGCAATGAAAGATGTTGTGAAAAATGAGGTGCTAAAATTGTTAAAGGCTAGTGTCATTTATGCCATTTCTGATAGTATTTGGGTATCTCCTGTACAAGTTGTACCTAAAAAGGGTGGAATAACTGTAGTTAGAAACGAAAATGATGAACTGATATCTACTCGTACTGTAAATGGTTGGCGAGTATGTATTTATTATAGAAAGTTAAACAATGCTACACGAAAGGATCATTTTCCACTGCCTTTTATTGATAAAATGCTTGATAGACTTGCTGGCTATTGTCATTATTGCTTTTTAGATGGTTATTCAGGGTATAACCAAATTGCTATAGCGCCAGAAGATCAGGAGAAGACTACTTTCACGTGTCCCTATGGCACGTTTGCTTTTAGGAGAATGCCGTTTGGGCTATGCAATGCACCTGCCACTTTCCAGAGGTGCATGATGGCCATATTTGCAGACATGGTAGAGGAGATCATGGAAGTCTTCATGAACGACTTCTCGGTATTTGGCTCTTCATTTGATCATTGTTTACATAACCTATCCCTTGTTTTGCAGAGATGCCAAGAAAAGAACTTAGTTCTTAACTGGGAGAAATGTCATTTTATGGTCCAAGAGGGCATTGTTCTTGGACATAAAGTGTCTTCTCGGGGATTAGAGGTAGATAGAGCCAAGGTGGTTGCCTTTGAAAAACTTCCTCCACCAAAGAGCATCAAGGGAATAAGGAGCTTCTTAGGACATGCGGGGTTTTATCGTAGATTTATTAAAGATTTTTATAAAATCAATAAACCCATATGTAATTTACTTGAAAAAGAATCGACTTTTATATTTGATGATGATTGTTTGCAGGCATTTGAGAAGATCAAAGTGGCATTGGTGACTTCACCGATCATGATAGTGCCGAACTGGAAGGAGCCTTTTGAGCTAATGTGTGATGCAAGTGATTATGCAGTGGGCGCTGTTTTATGCCAAAGAAGGGAGAAGATGTTTAGGGCAATTTACTACGCAAGCCGCACAATGGATGCTGCACAACAGAATTACACTACAACTGAGAAAGAAATGATTGCAGTAGTATTTACATTCGACAAATTCAGACCTTATTTGATTGGCACAAAGGTAATCGTTTTCACTGACCATGCAGTTATTCGCTACCTGTTCGCCAAGAAGGATGCAAAACCATGCCTGATAAGGTGGATTTTGCTATTACAAGAATTTGACTTTGAGGTCAAGGATAAAAAGGGTAGTGAAAACCAAGTGGCTGACCACTTGTCGAGGCTTGAGCTGGAAGAGAAGAGAATAGAGGGAGCTATACAAGAAACATTCCCTGATGAGCAACTCTTCGAGGTAAATTCTATACTTCCTTGGTTTGCTGATATTGCTAATTTTTTGTCTTGCGGCACCCTTCTTCCAGATTTGAGCTATCATCAGAAGAAGAAGTTCGTTCATGACATCAAGTTCTATTATTGGGATGATCCATTTGTATATAAGAGGTGTGCTGACCAAGTGATTCGGAGATGCGTGGAGGGTATCGAAGCTCAACAAATTTTTGAGAAGTGTCATTCTTCACCATATGGTGGACATTTTGGAGCATCACGAACAGCAGCTAAGGTATTGCAATCTGGTTTTTATTGGCCTAGTTTGTTTAAGGATAGTTATACCTTAGTAAAGTCATGTGATAGATGCCAGAGGTTAGGAAACATATCTAGGCGTCATGAATTACGACTGACAAATGTCTTGGAAGTGGAACTTTTTGATGTCTGGGGTATAGATTTCATGGGACCTTTTCCCCCTTCTTTTGGTAATTCTTATATTTTATTAGCTGTTGATTATGTGTCGAAATGGGTGGAAGCAATAGCCGCAATACTAATGACTCTCATGTTGTAGCGAAATTTGTGCAAAAGAACATCTTCACCAGGTTTGGAACACCGAGAGCCATCATAAGTGACGAAGGTACACATTTTTGCAATAGAATT
The DNA here is from genome assembly GCF_025594145.1 of Primulina tabacum. Classification (NCBI taxonomy): domain Eukaryota; kingdom Viridiplantae; phylum Streptophyta; class Magnoliopsida; order Lamiales; family Gesneriaceae; genus Primulina; species Primulina tabacum. The sequence goes on from NC_134561.1 coordinate 14,309,481, forward strand.
TTCAACTCACTTTTGGCTAAATACAATGTGAAGCACAAAGTGGCACTAGCATATCATCCTCAGTCGAATGGACAAGCTGAGGTATCCAACCGGTAAATTAAGCAAATACTGGAAAAGACTTTCAACACCAACCGGAGGGATTGGGCTATGAAGTTGGATGATGCGTTATGGGCTTATCGAACTGCATTCAAGACGCCTATTGGGATGTCTCCTTATAGGCTAGTATTTTGGAAGGCATGCCACTTGCCACTAGAACTGGAGCACCGAGCATTCTGGGCAGTTAAAAAGTTGAACTTCGACCTGAAAGCTTCTGGCGATGTCAGAAAACTGCAGTTAAGTGACATGGATGAATTCCGAAATGACGCTTATGAAAATGCCAAGATCTACAAAGAGGAAACTAAGAAGTGGCATGACAAAATCATTGTCCGAAGGGAACTAAAACTGGGACAGCAAGTGTTGTTATTCAATTCACGTCTGAAGTTGTTCCCTGGTAAATTGAAGTCGCGTTGGTCAGGGCCATTTGTAGTAGAAACAGTATATCCTCATGGGGCTTTTAAGCTGAGATGCAGTGATGGACGAACTTTCAAGGTCAATGGACAGCGGGTTAAGGCATACTATGGAACTGAAGTGAGGAATATTGACAATCTTTGTCTGGGTGAACCCAATTGAACAAGACTAGTAGTCAGGCTGATGACATTAAACCAAGCGTTTCGTGGGAGGCAACCCACGATTATTTTTCGCATTCATTTTGCTCATTTTATTTCATTTTCATTTTTTTTATTATTCATTGATTTTAATTATTCATTTCTAGTAGTAATTTGATTTGCTTTAATGTTTGCAGGTGTGTTTAAAAAAAAAAAATATTGCAAGTGCGCCACCGCGCGAGATCACGCGCAGCAGCGCGCCCATCCAGTGAGCATCGAAACAGAGAGGAGTGCGCCATCGCACGACATCATGCGCAGCAGCGCGCGATACATTATTGGACAAAAACAGAAGCTCGCGCGCGGCGGCACCACTTTACGCGCGATAGCGCGCGCTCAATTATGAGCAGAATACAGAAGCTCGCGCGTGGCCGCGCCACTTCTCTCGCGACCGCGCGCACCGCGTGCAGCCCCCCCTTTAAAACCCTATCTCACAATTTCACAAACACAAAACTCCTCACTCTGAGAAACAGCCGCCACCCCCAACAAATCCTCTCAAAAAAATTCGTCCCCTTCACAAATCCTCTCCAAATTCACTCAACCCACAAACCTCCATCCCCAAAACTACTCCATAACTCCTTCAAGCCAACTACTTCTCTCACAAACAAGCTTCACACAACTCATCTCTCCCACCACCAACAGCAGACGCCGCCGTCGTCGCTCCTAGCCGCCGCCACTTGCTATTGCCGAGCGTCATCTCTGGTTAATCTTCTATACTCAAGGGTACCGTTTCTTTTACGTGTTATCATTTGGGGATAATTTTCAGATTTCAAGAAATTGTTGGTGGCATTGTGTCTATATTTGTTGAGTATAAGTGTGGGTATTGTTGAAAATTATGCCGCCTTAAAAAAGATCGAAGGATGGGGCTTCCTCTTCTCGTTCCAACGATGCTCATAAATTTTGGAACGAGGAAGCATTCCGAATTTACGAGAGCACCATGTCTAGGTCGATTATTCCAGAAAGAGGGCTGGATCTGACGTACCCTGAATGTGCAATAATTGAATAGGTTGAGCGAAGGGGGTGGGTTGATATAGCACAGTCACCGCCAGATGCAGTTATACCCGTAGTCCGAGAATTCTATGCTAATTTGAGAATCAAGCACGAGGAATACGGAGTTCTGGTACGAGGGCAATTGGTCTATTTCGATTCGGCAAATATTAATGATATTTACAATCTGCCAAGTTTTGAAAATGACGAATATACTGCGTTGATTACTGGCAATGTTGATTACGATGAGATTATCAGGAGCTTATGCATCGAGGGTGCAAAGTGGCGCTTGAATCAAGGCTCCCCAGTCACTTTGAAGAAATCTGACTTAAGCCGTGACCCACGCAGTTGGGCATCTTTTATTCTCTCACGGATCATGCCCTCCTCACATCAGACAGAAATTACAAAGGACAAAGTGGCGTTGATTTACGCCATAATGTCTGGGAAGACCGTGGATCTTGGGAGGCTTATTCATAGCTTTATCATGCGTGCTGGTACAGGACTTATGACCGTCAGCCTCCCGTGTGGACATACTGTCACTGCCCTATGTCTTCATGCCGGTGTGCAATGGGGCGCAGATGAACAGGTTTTGAAAGCAAAGGGCCCAATCACGGTATATAATCCACACCGCCTGCGCTTCGAAAGCGAATTGGAAAGACAAGAGGCTAGGGCAGCTTATAATCAGAGGGCCAGGGAACGCCAGCCGCCGCCGCCACCATCGATCCCTCGATCCAGTTTGCGAGACAGGATGTTCCGAATGGAACATGAGATGCGAGCTCAGCGCCACGAGCTGGCCGAGCACTGACACACTACTAATACTTTCATGTCTTATATGATGGACTTCAAATCGGTGCTCGCCCAACATTTTCCACCTACTGGACCTGAGGATGCTCCCGTTCCACCATATCCAGCGTGGCCACCACAGTACTTACCACCAAATCTATGACCACCACAGCCCATGGACGATGAAGCTGAAGATACCGGGAACTATGACTCGAGCCCTGAGTTCTGACGTTCGGGAGCGAGATATGTGTTGTCATGTTCTTTACTTTTATACATTGAGGACAATGCATACTTTAAGTTTGGGGGGAGGGTAAAATTGCTTGTTAGAATTTTTCTGCAATTTTTTTTTATTATTGCTCAGTAGTTAGTTTGATTTTTTATTTATTGCATGCTAGATTTGTTAGGTAGAGTCATGGATAAGTAAAATTTGTGACCGATGATGAAAACCGAATTGCGATCCTGAAATATATATGTGTTCATGATAACTTAGGAGTCACAATTATTTTGCACTATCGTGTTTGTTGATACTATCGTTGCTTAGAGACAAGTTGCATGCCTGTGATGCTAAATAGATGAGGGAGATCTGATTCTTGGTAATTTTTGCATGACATTGATTGACACTTTTGCAATCATAGAAATGAGCTAGGCAATTTTTCATAATATCCTTGGGCCTATATTCTTTGCTTACTGTCAATTGTAGCCCTTTGAGCTTCAAGTTAATTGAGATGCTTAAATTTTCTTCGTGCACCTATTTCATCTATCATTTTTATTGAAAATTGCATGTGACTGGTTTGTATGATTTGACTAATGGATTGATGGAAGTCTAGAACTTGTTTGAACACTTTTCGAGGCGAAATACGGATAATATGTGACATAGGAATGATTTAGGGGATCGTTGGACCCGTTTTGAGCCTTCGAGCCTACCAAACGAAAATGAAATATCCCTAGTACCCCATTTTGAGCCTACTAAAAAATCAAGTGGTGTATGTCAATGACATACAATTAGCCCCCACTTGTATTTATTCTTTTTCACACAACGACTACCTAATGAAGCTTATACACTTACTGTCTTACCTAATTTTGAGAGAAATAAGTTCATGGGTGTTGTAATGATTCAAATACTCCTTGAAAAGAAAAGAAAAAGTTAAATGTGCTAAAATGAGTTGTTTAAAAAAAAATGTGAATCAAAAGTGGTGAAAAAAAAAAGAAAATATATGGGAGATGAAGGATATGAATTTAAAGAAATCAATAAAGTGATGGTGAATGAAATGATAGTGAAAATGATGAAGATTTGATTATTTCTCTCAAATTTTGATTTTCATATCCTTTATTGTAGCCGTGAACCGAGGCCTGACGTTACAAGCTTACAAGACCTATTAACCTTGTCACATTTATCCAATATACTAGTGGAGAAAAGTTGTTCAAATCAAGCCTATGGATACCTGAAAAACATTGTCAACGAGTATAGACTTTAATCACTTGCTTGCAAGCATCTCATTTTGTGATTTCATCTTTGGCATACTTGTGATTGACCATCTTTCGAGCCAAATACTCACCGATAAAGTCCTATGTGATCTGTGAATGCAAATTTATATTTTGATGAAGTGTGAGTTGAACTGAACTGAGGATTTCTTGATTCTGTAAGGCGAATGGGCATTACAACTCTATTTGAGCATTCGATGGGGTAAACGAACATTGACAAATCACACACACACGTGACTCTTGGGAAATCGTGAATTACATGAAATTAGATAGTCGGAGGTCAATATCACTTTTCGCATATCCATGACTTTAGTAGTTGCGTAAATCTTTTCCTTACTTATTAGCTTTTATTCTATTTTGCTCGGGACTAGCAAAAGTTCAAGTTTGGGGGGTTTGATAAGTGCAAGATTTGCACTTAATTTATAGTAGAATCCTTTTTGAATTATGCTTGTTTCGAACAAAATTATGCGTTTTTGGTTTGTTTTGATTGTCTTTTCAGGAATGGAGAAAAAGAGGACACGAAGCCAAGTGAGCCAAGAAAACAAGTGCACAACCAACCATTATCGGACAGAACCTCGTGCGCTGCAGCGCGAGATCACGCGCTGTCGCGCGCAATGATATCCAAGGTGATTGGCAGAGGTAGGCGCGTTGCAGCGCCACATAAAGCGCTACCGCGCGCACACAGACGAACCTGAAAACCAGAGAGGCGCGCGCGACATCGCGCGCAGGAGCGCGCGCACCAATACAGGGGATTGACCAGACAATTACGCGCGGTCTCGCGACTTCATGCGCGATCACGCGCACACATACATGGGCCAGGAGAAGAAAGGCATGCGCGGCCGTGCGAGATCATGCCCCACCGCGCGCACCGAGCGTACATAAAATCTATATAAAGCCGCATCCTAGGTCAGAAAAGGGGAGGCTATCATTTGGAGAAACACACGAGAAAACAGCCGCCTAGGGAGAGAAAACGCACAAACAAACACGAGACGAAGATTCGGAGCGCGAAGAACAATCACAAATACGAAGAACGACGGATCTGGGGACGGAGACGACACTTCGGATTTGTTATCTTTTCCTTCGCTTCTTTATTTTATAGTGTAGCGATGTCTAGAACTATGAATATGTCTTGTGTTCTATAGGATTTCGTGATGAACTAAATTTCCATTCTAGAGGTTGACGTAGCTTTGTCTATACGATGATTTGACGTGGATATTTTTCTGATTGAATTCCGTTTTTTTTAATCGTGTTCTCTATTTATTATTTCACTGTAATTTACTGGCCATAAATTTTATGTAGTCTGATTAATTCTACAACTCGGGAGAGGGACTAGGATTATAGATCATTAGAGACGCATCGTTGAATGTTTATATCGTTCAGAAGGCGTATAACTTTAGCGAGGCTTAGTTAAGAACATTGTTTTCCTTTACCAATTAAACGTAGATTTTATTAGGAATAATTGAATCGAAGTTTGATTGGTCCAATTTATTCGTCACTTGGGAAAGGGGGAATAAAATACGTAAGTGTTCTTGGCCATTAAATAATAGGAATTCAGGAATTTAAATACAACCAGGAAGAATTATTGTAGAAACTTAGTGAAATCATTCCTCTATATATTTTTTCTCATTGATATTTCTCCATTCGGTGATTAGTTTAATTACTTTCTTGCTTTCAAGTCATTTACATAAACCAAACATTCTTTCTGAATTTTCTAGATAGAGTCGAGACTATTATAATTACAAGCATTGACATAAATTTTATTTACACTCCTCGTGCGATCGACACTTGCACTCAAAAATACATTTTGCTATAACTTGACGTCGTGCGCTTGCGAGCAATCAAGAAAACACGCAACACTTATTAGACCACCTACTAGATATATGCTTCTTCATTTACAAGACCATGATGAGTCTTGTGTTGGATATGATACAATGAACTTTAAAGAAGCAATATCTGATACTGATTCATCCAAATGGCTTGAAGCCATGCAGTCTGAGATGGACTCTATGTATTCAAACCAAGTCTGGACATTGGTGGATCCACCTGAGGGAATCGTTCCCATAGGATGCAAATGGATCTACAAAAGAAAGCTTGGGGCGGATTTGAAGGTACTGACCTTCAAAGTAAGACTGGTTGCAAAAGGTTATACTCAAAGTCAAGGAGTTGACTATGAGAAAACTTTTTCACCGATTGCTATGTTTAAGTACATTAGAATGCTACTAGCCATAGCAGCATGGTATGACTATGAGATATGACAAATGGATGTAAAGACTGGATTCCTCAATGGAGACATCAAAGAAGAAATTTATATGTCTCAACCTGAGGGATACACGTCAGTAGGAAGTGAGCATAAGGTATGCAAACTTCAGAGATCAATATATGGTCTCAAGCAGGCGTCAAGGAGTTTGAGCCTCATATTTGATAGCATTATCAAAAAGTTTGGTTTTGCTAAGAATCCTGAGGAACCATGTGTGTACAAGAAAGTTAGTGGGAGTATAGTGACATTCCTTATACTTTATGTTGATGAAAACCTACTCATTGGGAATGATGTAGGATTACTGCAATCGACAAAATTATGGTTAGCAAGTAAATTCTTCATGAAAGACATGGGTGAAGCATCCTATGTATTGGGAATACAAATCTATAGAGATATATCAAAAAGAATGCTAGGACTCACCCAAGCCACTTATATCGATACCATTTTAAAGCGATTCTCTATGGAAGAGTCCAAGAGAGGATACTTACCAATGTGTCATTGTATTACTCTATCTAAAGCTATGTGTCCAAAAATGATGAAGAGATGGAGATGATGAAACGTATTCCATATGCGTCAGCCTTTGGTAGTATCATTTATGCTATGATATCGACACGTCCTGATGTTGCTTACGCTCTGAGAGTTACAAGCAGATATCAGGCGAACCCTGGTCCAATGCAATGGAAGGCTGTGAAAGATTTTCTTAAGTTTTTGAGAAGGACTAAGAACTAATTCATTGTGTATGGGGGTGGAGAATTGAAATTAGAAGGCTACACTGATTCTAGCTTCCAATGTGACGTAGATGATTCGAAATCGACCTCTGGCTTTTTATTCATGCTTAATGGTGCAGCTGTCCCTTGGAAAAATTCCAAGCAAGACACCGTTGCAGATTCCACCACTGAAGCTGAATACATTGCTGCATCTGCTGCAGCCAAAGAGGCCGTTTAGATGAGGAATTTTGTCCAAGAGTTGGGCGTTATTCCTAATGGAGTCGATCCAATCCCGGTGTACTGCGACAACACTGGTGCCATTGCGCAAGCAAAGAAGCCAAGGTCTGATCAAGGATCCAAACATATACTGACGAAATTCCACATCATCCGGGAGATTGTGAGAACAGGAGATATATCAGTCGAAAGAGTCGTCTCTGCAGATAATGTTGCTGATCCACTTACAAAGCCCTTGCCAGGACCATTGTTTGAAAAAGCATCACGAAGCAATGGGATTAAATTTTATGGGTAGTTGGCTCTAGGGAAAGTGGGAGATATTTAGAGTAGATGCCCTATAAGCCAACTGTTGGCTGGGGAATTTATTGACTCAAGTGTAATAAATAATCTTTATTTTAATATAATTTACTTTTTAATGGTTTCGTTTTACTTTATCTGTATACCTATCCAATCAGCATAGATAAAGTCCTTGATTATGCTTTAATACAAATGAATCGTAATTCGATGTTGAAACTCATTTGTAAACACTGCATATTCTAAAACCGTTCCTAGTCGATTCAGCCGCCTAAAATAAAGATAAAGGCCGCTAGAGCTCGAGACTAGCATCTGTAATGTTGTGTACTGCATATCTTGGTAAGGGCATAGAGATGTCCAAACATACAGATGGGTAGTCATATGATGATTATACCGAACAATCCTCCCTCGGACTTTCCAAGTGGTTATCATTCATCGAGAGGATAAGTCCGTAGTTATGATTGTACACCATTAGTCCTTACGACTTGGGACAACATTGAGGCTCTATATGCTAGGGCTGTGCTTTGACTCGTTTACCGGCTCCAGGAGATTCATCATGTAGAGGCCTGAAAATTCTTACTTGGAAATTTGCGGGAAAATTTAAAATTTTCTTTTTGAAATAATTAAAATCGCCTTCTTCATAAATGAACTGATAAATAAAGTTTGATGTTTAAAGTGGCAGCGGAAGAAATTAACATTTTCGAAATAATAGTAAAATTTTATCCAACGATAAAAATGTTTGAGCAGACAAATAATAATAAATGCTGAACTGAGGTCCTCGGGTCCTACTACTGCCGACTCGAGCTTGCTCACTGGTCCCCGCCCTCGATCCCGAAATCATCAGCACCTACAACAATCAACTCTAGTGAGTCTAAAGACTCAACATGCATATATCGTAAATAACAAGTAAATAAATAGTAAAATTTTGCATGGGATAAAAAAATATCATGTCATGAGGCATAATGTGAAAATAACTTGTCATGAGCAATTATAATACGTGCATAACTGAACTGAAAATCATAGTGAAAATGTTTGCTCCTTGGAGCCCTGTACTGAAATAGCATGTAAAAATTTTCTGGTGAGATTATGGTCTACGCAAGTGGTCCCTGAACTGAACTGAACTGAGCTGCCCGGTAACTGGCAACCAGACCGATAACTGGCGACCGGGTTCAATAATGTACGTCTGATAAGACTACTGCCACAGTATACTGGGTAAAACAACTGAACTGACCAGTAACTGGCGACCGGATCGGTAACTGGCGACCGGGTTTAATCATGATAGTAAAGTGACCACAAGCAATATCGCATAAATCTCAAAATTTGTATTTTTGCACGTAATATAATTAAATAACTGAATTAAATATGCTATAATAATTTTACTTAATGAATTGGATCGCTCCCAGGCTAGCTGCAACCTAAATATGCCATGAAAAATATGCAATAGCTTTTACTTGACCAAACTATGCAATTAAATCCAAAAACTGAGACAACTGCGCCTAATGACTTCATACTTAATCATGACTCTGAACCAACCCGAACCAACACTGAAACATCCTATACTCATGATTAAAATACGCTTAAAATGATGAGGTTATGCTCCTAAAATGGTGAGGGTCGAAATCTAGGTGAATGGAGGCCAAAACATGAAACGCTCTTTCTAGAGTCAATTTGGCACATCGCACCGTAAATTCTCGTACGACCTAAAAAATGATCCGAATCACAAACGGCCAAAAATATGACCTTCCTAACTCGATAAGGCACTGTCCAGTCCAAGTCCATAGGTTAAAAGCAAACCGAGGACTCGAACGAGCAACTGAACCGTCACCGCAAGTTGCTGTCCAAAATACAGCAGCTGTGCTTTGGTTTCTTGCGTTGTTTGCGAGACTAATGGCCATTGGGGCTTGAACCACCGACCAGAACCTCTTACCAACATCCTAAGGAATGATTTGAACCATGGCTTAGGGCCCTAGACCAGACACAATTCGCATCACACCAGCAAACAACCGAACGTCCCAACCGAGAACAAATTCTGCACGTAGGATGCATTGCTTTTGTTTTGCTGTCACGAATCGGTCCAATGGCCATTTGATTGACCATGACAAAATCTAGACATCTAGGGGTGTGGTATTAACCGTGGCTAAGGGCCATAGGCCAAACAAGATCCACACCATTCCACCATTTTCGAAACACACATGCTGTACCAAGAGAAAGCCGAAAGGGGGAAGGGGTTGTTCTTGTTGTTTTATTTGAAAACCGATTCACCATGGACCAAGCCACCAAAAGGCCAACTTAGTCACGTTTTAGAAATGATAGGGAAGTGATCTAACCATGGATATAGGCCTTTTGGGCAGCCATGATCAGAAACTTTTCCCTTTGACAGCAACCTGAATTTTTTTTTTTTCGAAACTCATATGGACACAAATGGGAAGTTGCTGTCATCTTCCCGACTTCCAGCATGCATGGGGTTAAATGAATGGTTCAAAATGGTCCTAATGCATCCTATTACATGTCTAGAAGTCGCCTTGGGAGCCTGGAATCGAACCAATACCTGGAACCATCTAAACAAAAGAAACTGTGAAGAGCATCATGAAAGCCGAAATTCTGCACCCTTTATTTTCTGAAAAAAATGTTTGATATATTTCGGTTTTTGCATGAAATGATGATCATGAAATATAAAAATAATGATAGTAGGACTTGATTGAAGAGTCAAGGAAGAATATATGCATGCCTCGTTTCGTTTGAAAGAAAAACGAAAGAATGAGACGATCCGGCGCGGAGGAGGTGGAGCGCTTTCTTTTCTTGCTTCTTCACTCGATTAATTTCTCTTGTTAATTGCTGAGTGGCTCACGATTTTTGCCTCTAAAACTCTCTGAATTTCGGTGATGGAGGGGTGGAGAATGATGGTTAGGAGAGTGAGGGGAAGATCCACTAATAAAGGAATTCAAAGGGCAAGACTAAGTCTACCTGTGATTTAAATTTTGAAATTGTTTGATCAAGTCTTTTTGGGGGGAATGAGGTGACCGATATTCTCATCTAGACTAGGTTAGGATATGCTCTAATATTAATTAATTAAGGTTGACCAATAATTAAAAAAAGTTTGCATGCTAAACTTAACAAAGAATGGGTCAAAGGGTGAGTTGGCAAAGAAATGTTGCATCTCCAAGTGGTGGCCGAAATCTAACTTATAAATGGAGGGGAAATGTTGTTTATTTAGTAAATTTATAACCCTCAAAAGCCTCACCTATCCTTTAAATAATTTAGTGAACTAATCTCTTAATTATGGAACTTAAATGAATTTATTTTCTACTCACCTCAAGTAACTTAAATAATTCCTTAAACTTCCTTTTAACTTAAATTAACTTACTAGCTAACTAAAATAAATTCTGGAAATGTTTTCTGAATCTTAAATTCTATCTCAAAACTCCAACTCCAGTCCGCCTCACTGAATTAACTGAAATGATAAAAATCAAACTACTGCATAAAATAATCAACTTAAGGAAAAGCATTTAAATATTCATGAAATAAAATCATTTTAATTTAAAATACTAGAATTATGCATGGCTTATACGTAGACTGATTTACGGGTTCTACAATCCTTCCCCCCTTAAAAGAAATTTCGTCCTCGAAATTAAAACTCACCGAATAACTCGGGGTACCGACTCCTCATCTCTGGCTCAGACTCCCACGTAGCTTCCTCCTCGGAATGGTTAAGCCATTTGACTTTCACTCGCTTAACCAGCTTGTTCCGAAGCTTCTTCTCCTGCCTGTCTAGGATCTGCAGTGGTCTCTCCTCATAAGATAGGTTCGGAGTGAGCTGCAACGGCTCAAAATTCAGCACATGCGAAGGATTTGCCATGTACTTCCTCAGCATGGAGACGTGGAACACATTGTGTACTCCGGCCAGATTTGGCAGAAGAGCAACACGATAAGCTAGCGTCCCAACTCTGTCAAGGATCTCAAATCGTCCAATGAATCTCGGACTGAGCTTCCCTTTCTTCCCAAATCGCATGACACCCTTCATAGGTGCCACCTTCACAAAGACATGGTCGCCGACAGCAAACTTTAACTCTCTCCTCCTCTGATCTGCATAGCTCTTTTGTCGACTCTGAGCAGTCCTCATCCTATCACGGATCTTGACTACTACATCGGCAGTCTGCTGAATAATCTCTGGACCCAACTCTGCTCTCTCTCCTAATTCATCCCAATGAACAGGAGATCTGCACTTGCGACCATACAAAGCTTCATACGGAGACATTCCTATAGACGACTGATAGCTGTTGTTATAGGCGAACTCAACCAATGGCAAGTTCGACTCCCAACTCCCTGAGAAATCAATGACGCAAGCACGGAGAAGATCCTCCAAAATCTGAATAACCCGCTCTGATTGCCCATCTGTCTGAGGATGGAAAGCTGTGCTAAACAGCAACTTCGTCCCCATAGTCGACTGCAAACTCTTCCAAAATGAGGAAGTAAATCTGGGATCTCTGTCAGATACGATAGAAATTGGAATGCCATGGAGTCGGACTATCTCTCGGATATACCACTCCGCATACTGAATCATGGTGAAAGTCGTCTTGATAGACAAGAAGTGCGCTGATTTGGTAAGACGATCTACAATCACCCAAATAGCATTTGATCCTCTGACTGACTTCGGCAATCCGGTCACAAAGTCCATGGTAACATTCTCTCACTTCCACTCGGGAATAGGAAGAGGCTTAAGCAAACCTGCTGGTCTCTGATGTTCTGCCTTCACTAACTGACAAGTCAGACACTCGGATACAAACCGTATGATGTCCTTCTTCATACCATGCCACCAATACAAAAGCTACAGATCTTTGTACATCTTCGTACTCCCTGGATGAATAGAGTACGGCGACATATGGGCCTCTGATAAAATGTCTGCTCGGATAGAACCACTGCTAGGAACCCATATCCTGTCTCCGTATCTCACAATACCATCTCTGACTGAATACAAGACACTGCCCTTGGCCTCATCCCTCTGCTTCCACTTTGCTAACTGCTCATCTGATGACTGACCACTACGAATATGGTCCATAAGGGAAGACTGAATGGTCAAGGTAGATAGACAAGGAACTCTACCTCGAGGATAAGTCTCAAGATCAAACCTATGCATCTCAAACTGAAGAGGTCTCGAAACTGCCAAATAAGCTATCACTGCGACCTTTCTGCTCAGTGCATCTGCAACTACATTAGCTTTACCCGGGTGGTAACTAATGTCACAATCATAGTCCTTCACAAGCTCCAACCAACGCCTCTGACGCATATTCAGCTCCTTCTACGTAAAGAAATACTTGAGGCTCTTGTGGTCGGTAAAGATCTGACATTTCTCTCCATACAGATAGTGCCTCCAAATCTTCAAGGCAAAAACTACGGCGGCCAACTCTAAATCATGGGTAGGGTAGTTCTTCTCATGAGTTTTCAACTGTCTAGAAGCATAAGCTATCACCCTCCCATGCTGCATCAATACGGCGCCAAGACCGAGCTTCGAAGCATCGGTATACATAACAAACTCACCGGGCCCTAATGGCATGGCCAAAACTTGTGCTGAGATAAGAGCTTGCTTCAAAGTATCGAAACTCTTCTGAAACTCCTCGCTCCAAACAAATTTAACATTCTTCTTTGTCAGTGCTGTAGGTGGAACGGCAATAGAAGAAAATCCCTTAATCAACTTCCGATAATATCCTGCTAAGCCAAGAAAACTGCGGATCTCTGATGCATTCTGTGGCACAACTCAATCTCTGACTGCTGCAACTTTCGCTGGGTCTACCTCAATGCCACTGCTAGAAACATTGTGGCCTAAGAACGCCACCTTCTCTAACCAGAATTCGCATTTACTGAACTTTGCGAATAATTTGTGCTTCTGCAATGTCTGCAACACTATGGTCAGATGCCTGCTGTGATCTTCCTGATTCTTGGAGTAGAAGAGAATGTTGTCTATGAACACTATCACAAACTGATCGAGGTACGGCTGAAATACGCGATTCATGAGATCCATGAATATCGCTGGTGCATTCGTCAAACCGAATGGCATCACAAGGAACTCGTAGTGGCCATAACGAGTCCTTAAAGCTGTCTTCGAAACATCGGCGTCTCTCACCCTCAACTGGTGATAACCTGAACGCAGATCAATCATAGAGAAAATCAAAGCTCCCTGCAACTGGTCAAACAGATCCTCAATCCTCGGAAGTGGGTATTTATTCTTCACTGTAACCTTGTTCAACTCCCGATAGTCAATACAAAGCCTCATAGAGCCATCCTTCTTCTTCACAAATAAGATTGGCGCGCCCCAAGGTGAGAAACTAGGGCGAATGAACTCCTTGTCAATAAGTTCCTGAATCTGCTTCTTAAGCTCTGCCATCTCGGTCGGTGCAAGTCGGTACGGTGCTTTTGAGATCGGAGCCGTACCAGGCATAAGCTCGATAGAAAACTCCACCTCTCTCTCAGGTGGCATACCAGAGACGTCCTCAGGAAAAACGTCTAAGAAGTCTCTAACAATCGAAAAATCTGAAGCTGACTAACTGGGCGCCTCGGGGACAGATATAAAGGTCGCTAGAAACGCCCGACACCCTCTATGCATGAGCTTCCTAGCCTGGACATACGGAATAACGTGCGGTAAAGGAAAGTACCTGTCCGGCTCAAATAAGAACTGGGTCATTCCAGGCGGTCGGACTAGAACAGATCTCCGCTGGAAGTCAATCAAAACTCTGTTCCGCAATAGCCAAACCATCCCTAGGATGATGTCAAACTCTGGCATCGGCAACACGATCAGATCCGCATAAACGAGATTTCCATGGAGCTCAAGATTTATGTCTCAGATCACATTGGTAGCTACCATCTCCTCACCAGAAGGCAATACTACTGAATAGGCTACATCTAGCCCGATGGTCTTGACCTTGAGGAAGTTATCAAAGACCTCCGAAATAAATGAATGAGTGGCCCCTGAATCTATCAGGGCTTTGGTAGCTGAGCCAGCTATGAAAATTCTCCCTGTCATCAGCATGGTATCGGGGTTCGTCTACGCAGCATGGAGAGCAAAAACTCTGGCTTGGGTAGGCAGATTCTTCCGGGGGCACTGCTGCAGCACGTGGTCTGTGCTACCGCACTTATAACATTTCCCTGAGCCATACATGCATGCTCCAGGATGACGGCGTGAGCACTTGGAACAGACTGAGTGCTAAAATGGCCTCGGGACTGCGCGTCCCTGCTGCTGCTGCTGAGGTCCTCCTCTGATTCTGGTCGGGCCGCGAAAATGCCTCTTATGCTGATGTTGATGTTGTTGAGGAGGAGGAGGACGGTGTGATACCTGTACTGGTCGCTTTCCCAAGCGATCCCTCTCTATATCAATCAAATCTTGCTCTGCAGCCAGAGCCCTAGAAACAGCAACCTCAAAGGTAGTAGGGCCCGCAACCCTAACATTGCGGCGTAAGATCGGTCGAAGACCATCCACAAAGTTCCTCAGCTTGGCACTGGCATCGTTCGCAATCAAGGGCACAAAGTGACAGCCCCTCTCAAACTTACGGATGAACTCTATAACAGTCAGATCTCCCTGTCTCAGGGTCATGAACTCCCTGGTCAAACGCGAACGCACCTCATCCGTAAAGTATTTGGAGTAAAACACCTCCGTGAAGCGCACCCAAGACAGTGTAGCCAAGTTAAGGGCTACTGAAGCTCCTTCCCACCATAAGCGGGCATCTCCTCTGAACAGATAAGAGGCACAACGAACTCGATCTGAATCCCCAAGCTCCATGAACTCGAAGATAACTTCAAGGGACTTGATCCAGCCCTCGGCAATCATGGGGTCCGACGTCCCTGAAAACTCCTTCGAACGCATCTTCATAAATCTCTCATATATAGCCTCGGGCCCTGTCGGCCTGGTCGCCACGGCATTGTTCCCCGCAAACTGTGCGAAGAACTGCGTCATCCCAGCTAGCATCTGGGCATTCATGTCAGGTGGAGGGGGTGGTGGAGGTGGTAAGTCTCTCTCCTGCCTCTGCTCCTTCATGTCGTCTTGGCGAGGCTCCTCATTTCTAGTGCGCTCGAGAATGCGTCTAGGGGGCATACTGTTCCATACATAAACCATACATAACTAACATGCATAATTCCATCATTTATTTAAATTTAAATACTGAGCAATAAAAATCTGGGCGTAAAATATCTCATGAAATCATGCTGTTGAAAATAATTCATGCTTTAAATGAAATGCGTAAATGAAAAACTTACAGACCGAAGACGTGACTTCGTGAGCTTCTCGAGATCAGTAGTAGTACAACCCTATACAGAACCATTGCTCTGATACCAGCTATAGAGTCCTGAAAATTCTTACTTGGAAATTTGCGGGAAAATTTAAAATTTTCTTTTTAAAATAATTAAAATCGCCTCCTTCATAAATGAACTGATAAATAAAATTTGATGTTCAAAGTGGCAGCGGAAGAAATTAACATTTTCGAAATAATAGTAAAAGTTTATCCAACGATAAAAATGTTTGAGCAGACAAATAATAATAAATGCTGAACTGAGGTCCTCGGGTCCTACTGCTGCCGACTCGAGCTTGCTCACTGGTCCCCGCCCTCGATCCCGACATCATCAGCACCTACAACAATCAAGTCTAGTGAGTCTAAAGACTCAACATGCATATATCGTAAATAACAAGTAAATAAATAGTAAAATTTTGCATGGGATAAAAAAATATCATGTCATGAGGCATAATGTGAAAATAACTTGTCATGAGCAATTATAATACGTGCATAACTGAACTGAAAATCATAGTGAAAATGTTTTCTCCTTGGAGCCCTGTACTGAAATAGCATGTAAAAATTTTCTGGTGAGATTATGGTCTACGCAAGTGGTCCCTGAACTGAACTGAACTGAGCTGACCGGTAACTGGCGATCGGACCGGTAACTGGCGACCGGGTTTAATAATGTACGTCTGATCAGACTACTGCCACAGTATACTAGGTGAAACAACTAAACTGACCGGTAACTGGCGACCGGACCGGTAACTGGCGACCGGGTTTAATCATGATAGTAAAGTGACCACAAGCAATATCGCATAAATCTAATACTTTGTATTTTTGCACGTAATATAATTAAATATCTTGTACTAATTTTACTAAATGGATGTGATCGCTCCCAGGCTCGTTGCGCTCGAGAATGCGTCTAGGGGGCATACTATTCCATACATAACCCATACATAACTAACATGCATAATTCCATCATTTATTTAAATTTAAATACTGAGCAATAAAAATCTGGGCGTAAAATATCTCATGAAATCATGCTGTTGAAAATAATTCATGCTTTAAATGAAATGCGTAAATGAAAAACTTACAGACCGAAGACGTGACTTCGTGAGCTTCTCGAGATCAGTAGTAGTACAACCCTATATAGAACCATTGCTCTGATACCAGCTATTGAGGCCTGAAAATTCTTACTTGGAAATTTGCGGGAAAATTTAAAATTTTCTTTTTAAAATAATTAAAATCGCCTCCTTCATAAATGAACTGATAAATAAAATTTGATGTTCAAAGTGGCAGCGGAAGAAATTAACATTTTCGAAATAATAGTAAAAGTTTATCCAACGATAAAAATGTTTGAGCAGACAAATAATAATAAATGCTGAACTGAGGTCCTCGGGTCCTACTACTGCCGACTCGAGCTTGCTCACTGGTCCCCGCCCTCGATCCCGACATCATCAGCACCTACAACAATCAAGTCTAGTGAGTCTAAAGACTCAACATGCATATATCGTAAATAACAAGTAAATAAATAGTAAAATTTTGCATGGGATAAAAAAATATCATGTCATGAGGCATAATGTGAAAATAACTTGTCATGAGCAATTATAATACGTGCATAACTGAACTGAAAATCATAGTGAAAATGTTTTCTCCTTGGAGCCATGTACTGAAATAGCATGTAAAAATTTTCTGGTGAGATTATGGTCTACGCAAGTGGTCCCTGAACTGAACTGAACTGAGCTGACCGGTAACTGGCGATCGGACCGGTAACTGGCGACCGGGTTTAATAATGTACGTCTGATCAGACTACTGCCACAGTATACTGGGTGAAACAACTAAACTGATCGGTAACTGGCGACCGGACCGGTAACTGGCGACCGGGTTTAATCATGATAGTAAAGTGACCACAAGCAATATCGCATAAATCTAATATTTTGTATTTTTGCACGTAATATAATTAAATATCTTGTACTAATTTTACTAAATGGATGGGATCGCTCCCAGGCTCGTTGCAACCTAAATATGCCATGAAAAATATGCAATAGCTTTTATTTGACCAAACTATGCAATTAAATCCAAAAACTGAGACAAGTGCGCCTAATGACTTCGTACTTAATCATGACTTCGAACCAACCCGAACCAACACTGAAACATCCTATAGTCATGATTAAAATACGCTTAAAATGATGATGTTATGCTCCTAAAATGGTGAGGGTCGAAATCTAGGTGAATGGAGGCCAAAACATGAAACGCTCTTTCTAGAGTCAATTTGGCACATCGCACCGTAAATTCTCGTACGACCTCAAAAATGATCCGAATCACGAACGGCAAAAAACATGACCTTCCTAACTCAATGAGGCACTGTCCAGTCCAAATCCATAGGCTAAAACCAAAACTAGAACTCGAAGAAACCACTGAACCGTCACCGGAAGTTGCTGTCCAAAAATACAGCAGCTGTGCTTTGGTTTCTTGCGTTGTTTGGGAGACTAATGGCCATTGGGGCTTGAACCACCGACCAAAACCTCTTACCAACATCCTAAGGAATGATTTGAACCATGGCTAAGGGCACTAGACCAGCCACAATTTGCATCACACCAGCGAACAACCGAACGTTCCAACCGAGAACAAATTCTGCACGTAGGATGCATTGCTTTTGTTTTGCTGTCACGAATCGTTCCAATGGCCATTTGATTGACCATGAGACGATCTAGACATCTAGAGTATGGTATGAACCGTGGCTAAGGGCCATAGGCCAACCAAGATCCACATCATTCCACCATTTTCGAAATACACATGCTGTACCAAGAGAAAGCCGAAATGGGGAAGGGGCTATTATTGTTGTTTTATTTGAAAACCGATTCACCATGGACCAAGACACCAAAAGGCCGACTTAGTCACGTCTTAGACATGCTAGGGAAGTGATCTAACCATGGCTATAGGCCTTTTGGGCAGCCATGATCAGAAACTTTTCCCTTTGACTGCAACCTGAATTTTTTTTTTTTCGAAACTCATATGGACACAAATGGGAAGTTGCTGTCATCTTCCCAACTTCCAGCGTGCATGGGGTTAAATGAATGGTTCAACATGGTCCTAATGCATCCTATTACATGTCTAGATGTCGCCTTGGGAGCCTGGAATCGAACCAATACCTGGAACCATCAAAACAAAAGAAACTGTGAGAGCATCATGAAAGCCGAAATTCTGCACCCTTTATTTTCTGAAAAAAATGTTTGATATATTTCGGTTTTTGCATGAAATGATGATCATGAAATATAAAAATAATGATAATAGGACTTGATTGAAGAGTCAAGGAAGAATATATGCATGCCTGGTTTCGTTTGAAAGAAAAACGAAAGAATGAGACGATCCGGCGCGGAGGAGGTGGAGCGCTTTCTTTTCTTGCTTCTTCACTCGATTATTTTCTCTTGTTAATGGCTGAGTGGCTCACGATTTTTGCCTCTAAAACTCTCTGAATTTCGGTGATGGAGGGGTGGAGAATGATGGTTAGGAGAGTGAGGGGAAGATCCACTAATAAAGGAATTCAAAGGGCAAGACTAAGTCTACCTCTGATTTAAATTTTGAAATTGTTTGATCAAGTCTTCTTGGGGGGAATGAGGTGACCGATATTCTCATCTAGACTAAGTTAGGATATGCTCTAATATTAATTAATTAAGGTTGACCAATAATTAAAAAAAGTTTGCTTGCTAAACTTAACAAAGAATGGGTCAAAGGGTGAGTTGGCAAAGAAATGTTGCATCTCCAAGGTGTGGCCGAAATCTAACTTATAAATGGAGGGGAAATGTTGTTTATTTAGTAAATTTATAACCCTCAAAAGCCTCACCTATCCTTTAAATAATTTAGTGAACTAATCTCTTAATTATGGAACTTAAATGAATTTATTTTCTACTCACCTCAAGTAACTTAAATAATTCCTTAAACTTCCTTTTAACTTAAATTAACTTACTAGCTAACTAAAATAAATTCTGAAAATGTTTTCTGAATCTTAAATTCTATATCAAAACTCCAACTCCAGTCCGGACTCACTGAATTAACTGAAATAATAAAAATCAAACTACTGCATAAAATAATCAACTTAAGGAAAAGAATTTAAATATTCATGAAATAAAATCATTTTAATTTAAAATACTAGAATTATGCATGGCTTATACGTAGACTGATTTACAGGTTCTACACATCAGGTGGCGTGGGTGGGTACAGTTGCGACACATATAGAAGTTAGTGCATTGTAGTCGGGAATTCAGCACTCACCTATGGGTGTGGATATCCTACGTGATCTTATGAAAGAATAGTTCGTGGAAACTCTGGCCAGAGTATGAGATGTACGTTAGAGAAGGAGTTCTCCAATAGTACATGCGATGCCACTATTTATATTTATCACATAGTTATCGAATTATTATGCAACCCTCGATGAACCAATGATTTAAGATTCGATCGGGATATATGAGGTGAAGGGACCGTACTGTACGTTAATCATATAATCGACTGGTTCTTGAAGACACTATCAGTGATACCTATGGGATCATGGGGCGATGCTATTAGACGCCCTTACCATGATCCGATAGGTGCAATCAGAAATGAGTTCGGACATTCTTGATCAAGGTGTTGATGAAAAGAATGAGGCTAACTAGGATAAGTCCGAATAAGAATAAATGTTATTTTGAATCACAAAGAGTTGTGAACCCACGGCTTTCTGGAACCCTAGACCATTGATGGTCACACAAGCAGTGGATCGTTTGTTCCCGTTGAGAGAATAAATTCAAGGAGTTGAATTTATATTATGATATAGTAAATTCAAGGAGTTGAATTTATGATAATTAAATTTTGAGAAAATAAATTCAAGGAGTTGAATTTATGAGATAGTAAATTCAAGAAGTTGAATTTATAAAATTTGGGAGAATAAATTCAAGGAGTTTGTGGGGACCCGGACGCTAACTCCATCTTTTCAATTATCATTGGGATTAAATGGATCAATTAAATAAACTAGGTCGAATTTTTTTTTTAAACTGTTGAACACTTTATACACAAATGTTCAAAATACTTCAACAAGTTATGTCCTATCTTATTCAATTTACAAGATCAAGTTCAATATCTACCACATGATCAAAGGTACAAAACTTGTTCAAAATAAAATCATAGCAAACTAGTGTTTATAATAGGATTCGATCATCTCCTAAGCACATCGATATAAACCAAACGTCCAGTGACTTGGCACCTCTACCAAAGACTCTTAGTACATGCTTTGCTACAACTCAATAGACCAAGTATAACAAATCTCATGAATTGCAAACACATAAAAGCAATAACAATATAGTATGTGTTTTTGGGAAACTCAAGTTATCTCTTACTCGAGTTGTATCTCCTTGTTTAACATTGATTTATACATTTCTTTTCGTAGTTCGAGGTTGAATCAAATCTCAATCTGGCGTTCTTCATTCTTCGAAGCCTTCAATACCAAATATCAAATGACATATTCGAGAGGCATAACATCAATATACAACTCAAAACAAGTCTTTATTTGAACAATCTCAATCTAATGACGTTTCGACGGCATAACATCGCAATCTTGATATATCCATCAACTCAGACATCAACAGATACAAATCACAACTAATAATCAATACGATTACAGCCCACAATTACCGAATCTGTAAATCTCATTCAACACAGGCTGAAAATTGATAGCAATTGCATAAAATGTCGGTTATTCGATCTGATTTCGATTATAGGCTTACCATAATCTCAAGAACACATAATATAAATCAAATTATGATTTCTTCCATACCAAATTTTCGAACCATACAGGAAAGTAATAAAGTTACATCCTTTCGAAGCTCATAACGAGATAAGCACGAAACTCAACTCGGATTAAAACTCAGAAGGCCGGATCTTGCACAATCAAAATTTCAAGAGATGAAGGAAGCTTGAGAATTCATGGAAGTCACGGTTCTTTCCTCTGCCTTCTGAAGGAGAATGAAGGTTTATACATGTCCCCATGCATGATAAGACAAGTGGAAACTTTTCCATAGATCACTGCTCGCGCATATGCACGAGACCTACTGTCTCAGCATATGACAAATCCCTCTGCTCGCGCATATATGCGCCTCGTCTCGCGCATATGCACGAGACCCTATGTCTCGGCACTTAGAGATTTCACATGCTCGCGCATATGCGCGCCTAGTCTCGCATATATGCGTGAGGTCTTCTGCTTCGGCCTTTGCTACTCGCGCATATGCGCGCCTCATCTCTGCGCATGTGCGCGAGGTCTGCTGGATTCCATACACACAATATTCATGCTTTCCCAAATCTTTCTTGGAGTGATCCTTCTATAATCACTTCAATTCATCAATTAATAATTTTGGATTAAAATGATATAATCTCGGACATTACAATTCTCCCCCTCTGAGACATGATTTCGTCCTCGAAATCTCAGGCAATCAAATCACATAAGATAAGAATATATATAACAGAAGCTAAATAAGAAACTCACATCAGTAAAACAACTCTGGAAATTTTTGTCTCATGTCTGATTCAGTCTCTCAAGGAGCTTCTTCAATGCCATGACGACTCCATTGAACTTTCACTAGCGGAATAGTCTTCGTTCTGAGCTGTTTTTCTTTACAATCTAGAATCTGGATCGATTTTTCAAAATAACTCAGAGTTTCATCAATTTCTGCCTCGTCAGGCTGAAAAACATGAGAAGCATCAGGAAGATATTTCCGCAGCATAGACACATGAAAGACATCATATATCCTAGATAGAAAAGGAGGAATAGCGAGTCGATAGGCACGATCACCTATCTTCTCCAGAATCTCATAAGGACCAGTATAACGTGGAGATAACTTTCCTCGTTTGCCAAAAATGACAATGCCTCTGAAAGGAGAAATCTTCAGAAATACACTGTCACCTTGCTCAAAATCTAAAGGTCGACATCAAATATTTGCATATTTGGTCTGTCTATCCTGAGCTGTCTTCATTCTCCGTTGAATCAGCTTTACTTTCTCAGTCATATCTCGAAACATATCAGGCCCAAGTTCAGGTACCTCAAATATCTAATCCCAATAGAGAGGGGATCTACACTTCTTGCCATACAACGCTTCAAACAAAGCCATCTCTATACTCGTCTGATAGCAATTGTTGTAGGAAAATTCACAAAGTGGTAAATAATCTTGCCAACTAGTGCCAAAATCTAGCACTACAGCTCTAAGCATATCCCCCAATGTCTGGATAGTTCCCTCTGATTTTCCGTCTGCCTGAGGATGATATGCATTACTCAGATGTAATTTCGTATCTAGAGCTTGTTGCAAACTGTGCCAAATTTGCGAAGTAAATTGAGGATCACGATCTGATACAATGGACTTTGGCACGCCGTGCAATCTGACCACTTCTCTGACATAAATTTCTGCCATCTGGTCATGTATGTACGTCATTCTGAAAGGAATAAAACATGCTGATTTTGTCAATCTGTCAATAATGACCCAAATCGCATCACAACCTCTGGAGGCTCGTGGTAGCTTTGTAACAAAATCCATGGAAAATCTTCCTTTCGGCTTTCACCTGTTGGCAATTCAAACATTTGGATACAAATTTTGCAATATCTGATTTCATCTGTTTCCACCAAAACTGTTTCTTCATATCATTGTACATTTTTCTGCCACCAGGATGAATACTAAAACGACTACAATGTGCTTCTGTCAAAATCTATTGTCTAAAGTCTGAAGCATCTGGCACAACAAGTTGATTATTCACATATAACACATTATTACGAACCTGATATTCTAATCGATGCCCTGATCTGACTATCGCGATCGAATACTGAATATTCTGATCAATTTTTTGTGTTTCTTTGATTCTTAAAATCAGCTCTGGTTCAACTTGAATGGTATACAGTCTCAGAGGTTAACAATCTGTCTCAAATACTAATCCAGAAAGACAGAAATCTACAATCAAATTCGAAACACCAATCATCAATAGGGATAAAGAACATACCTTTTGACTCAGTGCATCAGCTGCTGCATTTGATTTCCTCGGATAAAATTTGATTTCACAATCAAAATCTTTCAATAAATCAAGCCATCTACGTTGCCTCATGTTCAGTTCTGACTGTGAAAATAGATATTTCAAACTCTTGTGATCAGAATAAATTTCAAATTTCCCACCATATAGATAGTGTCGCCAGATCTTCAATGCAAATATGATGGCAGCCAATTCAAGATCATGAATCGGGTAGCGAGTCTCATGTGGTTTCAATTGTCTCGAGGCATAAGCAACAACATGTCCTCGCTGCATTAGAACACAACCTAGTCCTCTGTGAGAAGCATCACAATAAACAACAAAATCACCAGTACCTAACGGAATAGTCAACACAGGAGCGCTGGTTAATCTCTTTTTCAACTCTAGAAAACTTGATTCACATGCCTCTGACCAAACAAATGGGGCATTCTTCTGAGTTAGCTGAGTAATCGCCTTAGCAATACTAGAGAAATCTTTAATGAATCGGCGATAATAGCCCGCTAAACCCATAAAACTGCGTATCTCTGGTACTGATGTCGTTCTAGGCCAACTGATCACAGCCTCAACTTTGCTATGATCAACAAAAATACCATCTCCAGATATAATGTGTCCTAGAAATACAACTTGTTTCAGCCAAAACACACATTTAGACACCTTAACAAACAGTTTCTTAGTTCTCAGAATCTTCAATAAAATTCTCAGATGCTCAGAATGATCAATCAAATTCTTTGAATAAATCATAATATCATCAATAAAGATAATCACAAAGTCTTCAAGATATTTCTGAAATATATGGTTCATCCAACCCATAAATACAGCTGGAGCATTTGTTAAACCAAACGGCATGACTATAAATTCTTAGTGGCCATACCTGGTTCTGAAAGCTGTCTTCCGTATATCAGAATCTCTGACTCTCAGCTGATGATATCCAGATCTCAGATTGACCTTGGAATAAACAGAAGAACCCTGCAACTGATCAAATAGGTCGTCAATACTAGGCAAAGGATATTTATTCTTTATCGTAGCCTTGTTCAATTGTCGATAATCAAGGCAGAGTCTCATTGAACCGTCTTTCTTTCTGACAAACAGTACTGGAGCACCCCAAGGAGAAACACTTTGTCTGATGTAACCCTTGGCTAGTAAATCTTCTAGTTGCTCTTTCAATTCATTCAATTCAATTTGTGCCATTCTGTATGGAGTTTTAGAAATAGGTATTGTACCTGGTATTTGTTCAATGCTGAAGTATATTTCTTGAACTGGAGGAAAACACGGAATTTTATTTTGAAAGATGTCAACAAATGCACATACCACTGGCAAATTTGCCAATGAAGGGCTCTACTTCAGTACATCTACTGAATACAAAAAGAATCCCTCTGCTCCCTTATGTAATAATCGAGTCATAGACAAAACAGATATCAAAGGAATTCGAGCTCTGGAACCCTTACCGTAAAATTTTCATTCATCAACCATGTCAGGTCTGAATCTTACAATTTTCTTGAAACAATCTATGATAGCTCTGTACATGGTTAGCATATCGATACCAATAATGCAGTCAAAATCAGACAAACTGAGTACAATACAATCTAACTCTATCTAATTACCATCATACTGCAGCATACAATGTTTAACAGACTTCACTGTTATAAGACCACTTCCCAAAGGTGAAGAGACAGATACTACAGCAGATAATGACTCAACAGGCAAATCATGTATCAATGCAAATCGCTCAGATATAAAAGTATGGGATGCACCCGTATCTATCAATACATAAGCAGGATAACCACAAAGAGAACAGTTACCTGCAACCACATCATCAGGTGATTCCTGGGCCTTTTCCTCAGTCAATGAAAACACTCTGGCATGCTGTCTCGGAGGCTGGCTAACAGTCTCGCTTCCTCCTGGCCTCGGCTGTGACTGACTAGTGGGTGGCTGGAAAGAGTGAACAGCAGATGATCGTCTATCTGCCTGAGCCACTGATCCAGATGATTCTGCTCCCTAGGATCGTTGAGAACCTCGCTGTGGACAGACTTTAGCAAAATTTCCCTGCTGTCGACAGATATTGCAACTACCAAGCACTCCTTGGCATTGCTCTGTTAGATGTCTTCCTCCACATGTTCTGCAATAGACCCCTATATAACTCTTGTTCTGGCCAGTCTGTCGCGAACAACTGGAGCTAGATGAACTACTTCCAGATTTCTTAAATTGTTTCCCTCGGGCTTTTAGATTATCTTTTTTCCCACTGCTGCTACCACCACTATCAAATATGGGAGGGGGTTGGTGGATCTGGGCTGATGTTTGTTGCTGTTTTTGTGTTGGAGCAACATACGAAGTTTCTCACTGTTTGATCAGGCCCGCTTCAGCTCCATTTGCTCTATTCAAGGCATCAGCAAAATTATTTGGTTGCCCTGTATTTACCAGTGTAAAAATATCTAGATTCAGCCCATTGATGAACTGATCAGCCATATCTTCATCATTATCAGCAACATGAGGAGCAAAACATAACAAGGCAGAGAATTTAGCCACATATTCTTCAATGTTCAGATGACCCTGTTTCAGGTTGGCAAACTCTGCACCCTTGTCCTTTCTGTACGATACTGGGAAGAATCGTTGATAAAATTCTGCATTAAAGATCTTCCAATTTATAACTGTACCTCGATGCTCCAAAGCTCTCTTGGTTGTGAGCCACCAGCTTTTTGCGACCTCGTGTAACTGATGTCCAATCTGTCTAACTTTACGCTCATCTGTGTAGTCAAGTGAATCAAACAACTTCTCAATATCATCAATTCAACTCTCGCAATCGAAATAATTCTCAGTGCCCTTCAAAGTCGTCAGTTGGAATGACTGAAATCTCTTCAACAGTATTTACATGGGTGTCGCTGTAACAGCCATCGGATTATTTGAAGTACTACCCTGTTCTGGGATTCCTCGAGGAGGCATATCTATTATCAAAATGGTTAGTAATCAAATCTAACAAATCTGTCTCTGTCCTCCTCTGATCATCATACCTCTGATCAAGAATCGTTTCTGATTCATTTTCAAATAATACACGTTTCCAATCAAATCATATAATCAGGTAAACATGTATTTTCAAAGCAGTAAAACATACTAGCACCACAAAAGCACGAAATAAAACTCAATGTACCCCGCTCACTCGCTTCTATTTCAGTCTAAGGAACGTACAGCTACAGCTCTGATACCACCTGCTGTGGGCACCCAGACGCTAACTCCATCATTTCAATTATCATTGGGATTAAATGAATTAATTA
The DNA here is from genome assembly GCF_025594145.1 of Primulina tabacum. Taxonomy (NCBI): domain Eukaryota; kingdom Viridiplantae; phylum Streptophyta; class Magnoliopsida; order Lamiales; family Gesneriaceae; genus Primulina; species Primulina tabacum. The sequence goes on from NC_134561.1 coordinate 14,336,481, forward strand.
AATAAACTAGGTCGAATTTTTTTAAAAAAAACTGTTGAACACTTTATACACAAATGTTAAAAATACTACAACAAGTTATGTACCATCTTATTCAATTTACAAGATCAAGTTCAATATCTACAACATGATCAAAGGTATAAAATTTGTTCAAAATAAAATCATAACAAACTAGTGTTTATCAACTACATGTCATGTGTTGAACAACCGCTCTACTTCTAAGCCCGGATCACCACTCTAATCTCGATCTATCATGTTCTTCTCGACCCTGATCCTGTTCCACCTGTTGTCATGCACACATACAAACACAACAACAGCCGGATAACTCTTTTGAGAAACATATTTCCCAGTATAAACAATGTATATATGCATTTCATGAAAGCATATAACATTTGTAACACAATATGTATCGAAATCTACGAACACATAAATCAATACAAAGCTGTAAATCAAACTCTTCAACTCTTACTCTTTGACTCTACTCTTATCCAGAGATCCCTGTTTGAATAAGAACGTAACAGGTTTCCCACCTATTCTCCCCTTCTAGATGGTGGTACATTCTTATTTCCGGACTTCGGTACACTATATCGAATCTCTGCAGTAGGAGTCGATCTTCTTCTAAGCACATCGATATAAACCAAACGTCTAGTGACTTGGCACCTCTGCTAAAGACTCCTAGTACATTCTTTGCTATAGCTCAATAGATTAAGCATAACAAATCTCAAGAATTACAAACACATCAAAGAAATAACAATATAGTATGTGGTTTCCGGAAACTCAAGTTATCTCTTACTCGAGTTGTATCTCCCGGTTTAACATTGATTTATACCTTTCTTTTCGTAGTTCCTGGTTGAATCAAATCTCAATCTTGCGTTGTTCAGTCTTCGAAGCCTTCAATACAAAATCTGGAATGACTTATTCGAGAGGCATAACATCAATATACAAATCAAAACAAGTCTTGATTTGAAAAATCTCAATCTAATGACGTTTCGACGACATAACATCGCAATCTCGATATATCCAACAATTGAGACAGCAACAGATACAAATCACAACTAATAATCAATACAATTACAGGCCACAATTACAAAATCTGTACAATCTCATTCAACACAGGCTGAAAATTGATAACAATTGTATAAACTGTCCATTCTTTGATCTGATTTCGATTATAGGCTTAGCATAATCTCAAAAACACATAATATAAATGAAATTATGATTTCTTCCATACCAAAATTTTGAACCATACAGGAAAGTAATAAACTTACATCCTTTCGAAGCTCATAACGAGAGAAGCACGGAACTCAACTCGGATTAAAACTTAGACGGCCAGATCTTGCACAATCAAAATTTCAAGAAATGAAGGAAGCTTGAGAATTCATGGAAGTCAGGGTTCTTTCCTCTGCCTTCTGAAGGAGAATGAAGGTTTATACATGTCCCCAAGCATGGTAAGACAAGTGGCAACTTTTCCATAGATCACTGCTCCTGCATATGCGCGTCCGGTCATCGCGCATATGCGCGAGACCTACTGTCTCAGCAAATGACAAATCCCTCTGCTCGCGCATATGCGCGCCTCGTCTCGTGCATATGCGCGAGACTCTCTGTCTTGGCACTTAGAGATTTCACATGCTCGTGCATATGCGCGCCTAGTCTCGCGCATATGCGCGAGGTCTTCTGCCTTGGCCTTTGCTACTCACGCATATGCGCGCCTCATCTCCACGCATGTGCGCGAGGTCTGCTGGATTCCATACACACAATATTCTTGCTTTCCCAAATCTTTCTCGTAGTGGTCCTTCTATAATCACATCAATTCATCAATTAATAATTTCGGATTAAAATGATATAATCTCGGGCATTACACAGTTGAATTTATAAAATCTGATAATTTAATTAATTAAACTCAAAAATTGAGTTTATTAAATATTAAATTTTGGAGGTGAGAAAATTCAAGGAGTTTAATTTATAATTTAAATATAAAAAAATTCAAATCTTGAATTTATAATCGATTTAATTTATTAAGCTCAAAAGTTGAGTTTATTTAATATTAAACTAAAATTGATGGGAAGTATGTTTAATGGGCTTGTAGAAGTACAAGTCCAACATACTAAATAATTAAAGTTCTTAATGGATTTCGATTAATTAATTAAACTAGTTGGACTATCCCAATTAATAAATCAAACCCATTAATTTTAATTATGTGAATTAGGTCATGGTTTAATTATAAAAGATAATAATCAAGCCATAACCCTGGCCTCCATCATAGTGATTTTCGAAAAATTACTCTCCTCCTCCTCTCCAAATTTCGGCCACTTCTCTTTGTGAAAAGTTTGAGCCGTCTCTCAAACTTTGATCTCCAACGTTAAAACTTCTTCCAAATTTTCTACTGCAAATTATAAAAGTAACAAATCATGTAGTCGTGGACCTGATTAAAAGAATAAAGAAAGGAGTTTCTGAAAAACGTTCGTAGGAAATTCATCAAGAGCTATATCTGCTAACCCTGGAATAGTTGGAGCCAAGTGAATTAATTCACCAAAGGTATAAATTCTAACGCCCTTTGAATGTTTATTCATAAAACCATACGAGTGCTCAAAAAAATACATTTTTATTGTCAAAATAAAAATAAAATTTTACACTTCTACTACGTTTTGGCCACGACAAAACCTAGATCCAAAAATTTCAAATCCACCAAAAGTCAAATTTTTGATTTCCTGATTAAAATTTTTCATGGTGTCATTTTCAAATCACTTGTAACCGAGATGTCATTGAACGATTTGTCTTCCTGATTCACATTTTTCTTGGTGTCATTTTCAAATTACACAAAAGTGACATTCTTGATTTCCTGTTTAACATTTTTCATGGTGTCATTTTCAAATCACACAAAAGTAACATTCTTGATTCGAATGAATTGATCACTAAGAATCATACTTTCAGAAATTCCCTCAATCGGAGGCTTCTCCAATTAGCAAATATTCTCAAAAAATAAATAAATAAATTCATGAACGCGAGCATGTAAAAGTGGGGTTTGTAAGCTAAACATCTTGTTTTAATCAAAAGTCACTATGACTCTAAATCGGGATATACCTGCTCCAGGAACAAGTATTGGTTTAAAGTGATCAAGAAAAGGAGGAAACCACCTGGAATTTGCTTGATGATAGCTCAATGACTGCAACTGTTGAAGCTATTGAAGATTCTCCTATTAGAGGAGATGCCCTGGAGGCCAACGGTTGGCTCGAGAATCTATTGACTCAAGTGTAATAAAGAATCTTTATTTTAATATAATTTAACTTTTTATGCTCATGTTTTACTTTATCTGTATACTCATGCAATCAGCAGAGATAAAGTCCTTGATTATACTTTAATACAAATGAATCGTAATTCAATGTTGAAACTCATTTGTAAATACCGTATAATTTAAATTCGTTCCTAGTCGATTCAGCCGCTTAAAACATGGAGAAAGGTTGCTTGAGCTCGAGACTAGCATCTGTGATGTTGTGTACAACGTTTATTGGTAAGGGCATATAGAAGTTCAAACATGCAGATGGGTAGTCATATGATGATTATACCGAACAACCCTCCATCGAACTTTCCAAGTGGTTATCAATCATAGAGAGGATAAGTCCATGATTATGATTGTACACCATTAGTCCTTACGACCCGAGACAACACTGAGGCTCTATATGCTAAGGCTGTGCTTTGACTCGTTTACCGGCTCCAGGTTAGTCATCAGGTGGCGAGGTTGGGTACAATTGCGACACATATAGGAGCCAGTGCATTGTAGTCGGGGATTAACCGCTCACCTACGGGTGTGGATATCCTATGTGATCTGATGAAATAATAGTTCATGAAATCTCTGGCCAGAGTATGAAATGTACGTTAGAGAAGGAGTTCTCCAATAGTACATGCGATGCTACTATTTATATGTGTCACATAGTTATCGAATTATTATGCAACCCTCGATGAACCAATGGTTGCAGATTCGATTGAGATATATGAGATGAAGCGACTGTACTTTACGTTAAATAGTTATCGAATTATTATGCAACCCTCGATGAACCAATGGTTGCAGATTCGATTGAGATATATGAGATGAAGAGACTGTACTTCACGTTAATCATAATCGACTGGTTTTGCAGGCACTATCTGAAACGACCTTGATTTTTTTTGCTTAATCTTAAATCATAAATTCTAAATTACTAAATAAAATAATTTAACATAATCATGAATTATAATAATTTAACAATTTAAATCTCAAGTGCATAAAATAAATCCTAAATTATCACCTAACCAAAACTTCCTAAATTGTCCTTTAAAAAGATCAACTAACAATAAATAAAGCATAAAATATCTCTAATAAAAATCATGAACATAAACCTTTAAATCATAAATCTAATAAGCTAGTGCGGAAACGTAAAGACCATCGGTTGTGTACTGATGCACTCGATCGACTTACTCGTCGCCGCCTCCAAAAATCATCTAATCCTGCATCATACAAACCTAGTTAGTCTTAAGACTCAGCACGTTTTAAGCATGGTTAGCAAATAATATATATACAATCACATGCATTAAAAATCATACTTTTATTTAAAATAATATCTTGAACATAAATAAACTATTTAAAAATCATTTAAACATAATTAAATCATAAAGCATTTAAAAATAACTTTAAGCATAAATAAATCTTTAAAAATAATTTAAAAATAAGTTTTGAGCTTAAATAAATCATTTTAAAAATAGCTTTAATCATCATCATAAATCATATATCATAAAAATCATTTTAATCACAAGCTTTCAATCATATATCATTTTGGGTGAAGTTTGATTTTCGAAAGTGACTAGCTTTTATCCTCCGATGGACAGATCAGTCTTCAGCTTCACATGGTCCATGGGTACGGGCACTAGGCACCGCCATGGAAATACAATCGTTATGGCTCCCTCGGGGGCCTTCTCCCATAGACGGGCTCCCTTTGAGGCCTTTTTCCAAAAATAAGCTCCCTCTAGGGCCTTCTCCCGTAAATGGGATTCCTGTGGGTCCCCATAAAATTGTAAGTTCACCGTTCCTTCTTAAAAAGGATTCCCCACAAATCATATATCATATGTCACAGTAGATTCATATCCCTCAAAATAAATTTCTTTTACTTTAAAAAAAATCATAAAATAGCATAACTTTCCAAAAATAGCATTTTAGACAGTAAAAATTGCACAGCTTTATCATAAATCATAAAAATATATAATATCATCAAAATAATCATAATAAATCATAAAATATCATTTTGCAAGCATTATGATCCTTCGTGACGCTGCCAAGAGTTTAATTATTTTCCTAACTGTAAAATTACCGTTTTTTCCTTAGACGTAAAAATTCTCGAATTATCTTTTTCTTACTTTTAATGACATGGGATTATTATAAATAATTATTTAAGCTTAAATATAATTTTCCATAATTTTATAAAGCTTAAAACTAGGCTTTTCAATTAATTCTTTAATTCGCGTTTCGTACGGCGATAAATTCTCGGATAAATCCAATACTCAATATTTTGATCTCAAATTTTAAACATAACATTTTTAATATTTATCCTACTCTTGGGAGCCATGAACAACACCTGTGGACCGATGGTTCAAATTTTTGTCTAATAAATTTTTGTTTTTGACCCTTAACCAATCAACCCGAGCCATCTCCCGATTTACTCGAGCCACGCACGTGCAACCTCGAGCCAAACCCTAGCCAACCAACCTAGGCACCCTGTAAGGCCCGAGATTATATAATTTTAATCCGAGATTATTTAATTTACGAATTTTGGAATGATGAATTAAATTCAACGATTTTTGTAATTAATTTGGATTGAAATGGAATTAAAAAGAGTTTTGAGGACCAAATTGCAAATAGTGAAGAATTCAGGGGCTAAAGTGCAATATTGGATTGAGTGGGACACTTGTCACCACCATACAACTTGATACATATATCACAATCTCCAATTCATTCTCCAGCAAAGAAAATCGAGAACAGCTCCAGAGAAGTGCTTAAATTCCTTGTGATCTTAGAAATCTATTTGTGCATGATTCGGCCATCAGAATTTCTATCCGAACACGGTTCTGTGCTCCTCTCGTCACCTACTACACAAGAACGTAAGTTTCATTACTTTCTGATATGGTTTGAAAGTTATGTATTGGGAGAATTATTATTTGATTATTATGATGTGTTCTGGGAATACTAGACATTGAATAATCGAAGTCGGATCGAAGGACAGATTGATTATGGAATTGTTATGAATTTCTGATTATATCGATTTGAAATTGGACAGATTTGAACTATGAATTGATTACAGACTATATTGGATATGGGTTATGATTTGTAATTAATATCTGTTGAGGTTGTATTGACGAGAATATTCTGATTGTTCCGTTATGCCGTTGATTATGAATGAAATTCAGATTGATAAGATTCAGTGTTGAATTGAGAATGGAATGTTGATATTATGATTTTCGATATGTCATTTCAGATTTATAGAGACAATCTTGAATTCAGAACTTCCAGTTCGTCAAACCGAGACTACGAAAGAAAGGTATAAATCAATGTGGTATTGGAAGAACGACTCGAGTAGGATATACTTGAGTTTCCCTAAATCACATACTTATTGTTATTGTATGCATTGTTTTGAATTAATATTCTTGTTTTGTTGATTTATAGAAAGTATGTATTAGACGAGTTGTAGACGAGTGATATTGTGACAGAAGTGCCTGATAGTGGTGGGATCGCCACGGGCACATTGCACGATATCACAGGATAGTGAATCGACGATAGTGCCAAAGTCTGTGACGTATAGGTCAAGATACTGGATGTTTGGTTATATCGGCGTGGATAGAATCGGAGTTTCTTCTATTACTGATAGTCGATATGGAATGCCAACGTCTGGAAACCGGGATCCCTAGACTAGGATTGAGTCTAGTTGGAGAAGTGGAGTCACGAGTCTGATTGACATCATCATATTGATTTTATTTCTAGATTTTGATATATATATCTGATATTTGTTGCATGCTTTGTATTGATTATATGATTGCATGTTCGTTGATTTATACTGGGATTATATTCTCACCGGAATTATCCAGCTGTTGTCGTGTCTGTATGTGTGCATGACAACAGGTGGCGCAGGATCGGGGTCGAGTAGATGAGGAGAGATCGTGATAGAGTGGAGACTACGGACTTTATTGTAGATAGGGTTTGAACACTTGATATTTAGCTGTTGAACCTTAGTTTGTATTAAATGTATCTTGTACAGGACTTCTACCTTATTTATATTGATATGTATAATAGATGAATTCCATTACGTTCCGCATTTAATACTGTATTTTAAAAAAAATCAAACCCTGGTTATTACAGTTGATTAATTTGTCCCAATGATGATTAAGAACATGATTAGCGTCCGGGTCCCCACAACAAGTGGTATCAGAGCTGATAGATCCTTCAGATTGAGATAGAAGCTAGTGAGCGGTGTAGATTGAGTTTTCATTTCTGCTTTTGATTGCTAGCAAGATTTACTGCTATAATACATGTCTACCTGATTTATCTGATTTTGATATGGTAAGATGTATTATTGAAAATGAATCAGAACCGATTCTTGATCAGCAGCAGTAAGATGATCCGGAGGAGGACTGAAACAGATTTATGGTATTTGGTTGCTAACCTTTTTGATAATCAGGTATGCCACCTCGAAGAATACCGGAACAGGGTAGCACTTCGAATCCTCCCATGGATGTGACAGCAACACCGATGGAGACATTACTGAAGAGATTTCAGTCATTCCATCCACCGACTCTGAAGGGTACTGAGACTTCAGTTGATTGCGAGAGTTGGTTAGACGATATTGAGATGTTGTTTGAGTCCTTGGATTAAACTGATGAGAGCAGAGTGAAACTGATAGGGCACCAGCTGCATGATGTGGCAAAGAACTGGTGGATTACGACCAAGAGGGCCTTGGAGGATCGAGGTACGCCTATTACCTGGAATGTCTTCAAAACCGAATTCTATCAGAGATTCTTCCCTTTGTCATACAGAAAGGATAAAGGTGCTGAGTTTGCGAATCTGAGACAAGGGCAGTTGAACATTGAGGAATATGTGTCTAAATTCTCTACACTACTGAGATTTGCTCCACATGTGGCCGAGAATGAAGAAGCGGTGGCTGATCAGTTCATCAATGGCTTGAATCCGGAGATATTTACATTGATGAACACTGGGCGACCAAATAACTTTGCTGACGCCCTGAACAGAGCAAAGGGAGCAGAAGCTGGTCTGATGAGACAGAGAGGAGCTTCATATGTTGCCCCAGCACCGATACCACAGCACCCCCTCCCAGATTCGAGAGTGGTAGCAGCAGTGGTAGAAAGAAGGACTATCTAAAAGCCAGAGGAAGACAGTTTAAGAGATCTGGAAGCAGTTCATCCAGTTCTAGTGGCTCGAGACAGACTGCCCAGAACCAGAGTTATATCGGGGCTTATTGCAGCACTTGTGGAGGGAGACATTCCATAGAGCAGTGCCGAGGAGTGTCTGGCAGTTGTCGTATATGTGGACAGCAGGGATATTTTGCTAGAGTTTGTCCCCAGAGAGGTTCTCAGGGATTCCAGGGTGCCGAGTCATCAGGATCAGTAGCTCAGACTGGTAGACAACCACCAGCTGCAGTGCACTCATTCCAGCCAGCCCCATCGACCCAGTCACAACAGAGGTCAGGAGGGAGCCAGACAGTTAGCCAGCCTCCTAGACAGTAGGCCAGAGTGTTCGCTTTGACTGAGGAGCAGGCACAGGATGCACCCGATGATGTTGTTGCAGGTAACTGTTTTATTTCTGGTTATCCTGCAGATGTATTGATTGATACTGGTGCATCTCATACTTTTATTTCTGAGAGATTTGCATTGATACATTCATGGCCTGTTGAGTCCCTATCTGCTGTAGTATCTGTCTCTTCTCCTTTGGGGAAAGGTTTGATATCAGTGACTTCTGTGAGAAATTATATATTACAGTATGAGGGGCATGAGATTGAGTTAGACTGTATTGTGCTTGGGTTATCTGACTTTGATTGAATTATTGGTATCGATATGCTAACCAAGGATAGAGCTACAGTTGATTGTTTCCACAAGATTGTAAGATCCAGACCTGATATGGCTTAGGAGTGGAAATTGTATGGTAATGGTTCTAGATCTAGAATTCCTTTGATATCTGCTATGTCTATGACTCGATTGTTGCAGAAAGGAGCAGAAGGTTTCCTTGTCTATTCAGTTGATTTACTGAAATCGAATCCATCATTGGCGGATTTGCCAGTGGTATGCGAATTTGCTGACGTCTTTCCAGATGAGATTCCTGGTTTGCCTCCAGTCAGAGAGATAGACTTCAGCATTGAATTGATGCCAGGTACAATCCCGATTTCTAGAGCTCCGTACAGAATGGCACCGATTGAGTTGAAAGAGTTGAAAGAACAGTTGGAGGATTTACTGGCCAAGGGTTACATTAGACCGAGTGTATCTCCTTGGGGTGCTCCAGTGTTATTTGTGAAGAAGAAAGACGGTTCAATGAGACTATGCATTGACTACCGGCAACTGAACAAAACAACGGTAAAGAATAAATATACATTGCCTCGCATTGATGATTTGTTTGATTAGTTGTAGGGAGCATCTGTCTATTCCAAGATCGATCTGAGATCTTGATATCATCAGCTGAGAGTCAGAGATTCTGATATGTCGAAGACAGCGTTCAGAACCAGGTATGGACACTATGATTTTATTGTTATGCCGTTTGGTCTTACGAATGCTCCAGCTGTTTTTATGGGTCTGATTAACCGTGTGTTTTAGAAATACCTTGATGAGTTTGTGATTATATTCATTGATGATATTTTGATTTATTCAAAGAATATGATTGAGCATTTTGAACATTTGAGGACTGTATTGAGGATTCTGAGAACTGAGAAACTATATGCAAAACTGTCGAAATGTGAATTCTGGTTGAGACATGTTGTATTTCTGGGTCACATCATATCTGGTGATGGGATTTCTGTTGATCCTAGCAAAGGCGAGGCCGTGATCAGTTGGCCTAGACCGACATCTGTGCCCGAGATACGCAGCTATATGGGTTTAGCAGGCTATTATCAACGATTCATTAAAGATATTTCCAGCATTGGTAGACCTATTACGCAGTTGACTCAGAAGAATGCTCCATTTGTTTGGTCAGAAGCTTGTGAGTTAAGTTTTCTTGAATTGAAGAAGAGATTGATCAGTGCACCTATACTGACTATCCCCTCAGGTACTGGTGGATTTGTTGTTTATCGTGACGCTTCTCACAGAGGTTTGGGTTGTGTGTTGATGCAGCGAGGGCATGTGATTGCTTATGCCTCGAGACAGCTGAAGCCACACGAGACTCGCTACCCAATTCATGATCTTGAATTGGCGGCCATTGTCTTTGCATTGAAGATATGGCGACATTACCTCTACGGTGAGAAATTTGAAACTTATTCTGATCACAAAAGCTTGAAGTATCTATTTTCACAATCAGAACTGAATATGAGACAGCGAAGATGGCTGGATTTACTGAAAGACTTTGATTGTGAAATCAAATACTATCCGGGGAAATCCAATGCAGCAGCTGATGCATTGAGTCGAAAGATATGTGCTTTATCCTTATCGACAATAGGTGTTGCAAATTTGATTGAAGACTGCTGTTTGTCTGGATTGGTATTTGAGACAGATTGTAGACCGTTGAGATTATATGCTATTCAAGCTGAACCAGAGCTGATTTTGAAGATTAAAGCGGCTCAGAAAGTTGATCAGAAAGTTCAGAAATCGATTGAGATGGTCAGATCAGGTCATCAATCAGAGTTTCATGTACGTGAGGATGTACTGTATGTGAATAATCGTCTTGTCGTGCCGAATGTTTCAGAGTTGAAACAACAGATATTGACTGAAGCACACAGCAGTCGATTCAGTATCCATCCTGGTGGCAGAAAGATGTAAAATGACTTGAAGACAGTTTTGGTGGAAGCAAATGAAATCTGATGTCACTGAATTTGTGTCAAAATGTCTGAATTGCCAACAGGTAAAGGCTGAAAGAAAGAAACCAGGAGGTCTACTGCACAGTTTATCGCTTCCTGAATGGAAATGGGATCACATTTCCATGGATTTTGTGACGCAGTTACCGAGATCCTCCCAAGAGGGTGATGCGATATGGGTCGGGATTGATAGATTAACCAAATCAGCATGTTTTATTCCGTACCAGATGACATACAGGTATGACCAGATGGCTGAGATTTATGTTAGAGAGGTGGTCAGATTGCACGGAGTGCCGAAGTCGATTGTATCAGACCGTGATCCTCAGTTCACTTCGCACTTCTGGCAGAGTTTACAGCAGGCTCTAGGTACGAAGTTGCATCTGAGTACCGCATATCATCCACAGACTGACGGACAGTCAGAGCGGACGATCCAAACATTAGAAGATATGCTGAGAGCTGTAGTGCTTGATTTTAGCACTGGATGGCAAGATGCATTGCCACTTTTTGAATTTTCGTACAACAACAGCTATCAGACGAGTATTGAGATGGCTCCTTTCGAAGCGTTGTACAAAAAGAAGTGTCGATCCCCTCTTTATTGGGATGATATCTCTTAAATTCCTGAGATTGGACCTGATATGATCAGAGATATGCAGAGAAATTGAAACTGATTCAGAAAAGAATGAAGGCATCACAGGACAGACAAGCCAAATATGCCAACATTCGACGCAGACCGTTGGTATTTGAGGCAGGAGACAGAGTATTTTTGAAGATTTCACCTTTCAGAGGAGTTGTCAGATTTGGCAAGAAAGGGAAGTTGTCTCCACGATACGTTGGTCCGTATGAGATTCTTGAGAAGATAGGAGATCGTGCCTATCGACTCGCATTACCGCCTTCATTGTCATGGATACATAACGTCTTTCATGTATCTATGCTGCGGAAATATCTCCCCGATAATTCTCATATTATTCAGCCAGACAAGGCCGAGCTTGATGAATCTCTGAGTTACGTTGAAAAGCCGATACAAATTATTGATCGTAAAGAAAAGCAACTCAGAACGTAGACTATTCCTCTTGTGAAAGTTCAATGGACTCGTCATGGCATTGAAGAAGCTACTTGGGAGACTGAATCAGATATGAGAAAGGAATTCTGAGAGTTATTCCACTGATGTGAGTTTGCGATTTCAGTTTCTGTTATTTCTGATTTGATTGCTTGTGATATGACTGCTTGAGATTTCGAGGACGAAATCATGTCTCAGAGGGGGAGAATTGTAAGGCCCGAGATTATATCATTTAATCCGAGATTATTTAATTTACGAATTTTGGAATGATGAATTAAATTCCACGATTTTTGTAATTAATTAGGATTGAAATGGAAATAAAAATAGTTTTGAGGACCAAATTGCAAATAGTGAAGAATTCAGGGGCTAAAGTGCAATATTTGATTGAGTGGGACACTTGTCACCACCATACAACTTGATACATATATCACAATCTCCAATTCATTCTCCAGCAAATAAAATCGAGAACAGCTCCAGAGAAGTGCTCAAATTCCTTGTGATCTTAGAAATCTATTTGTGCATGATTCGGCAATCAGAATTTCTATCCGAACACGGTTCTGTGCTCCTCTCGTCACCTACTACACAAGAACGTAAGTTTCATTACTTTCCGATATGGTTTGAAATTTATGTATTGGGAGAATTATTATTTGATCATTATGATGTGTTCTGGGAATACTAGACATTGCATAATCGAAGTCGAATCGAAGAACAGATTGATTATGGAATTGTTATGAATTTATGATTATATCGATTGTAATTGGACAGATTTGAATTATGAATTGATTACAGACTATATTGGATAAGGGTTATGATTTGTAATTAATATGTGTTGAGGTTGTATTGACGGGAATATTCAGATTGTTCCGTTATGCCGTTGATTTTGAATTAAATTCAGATTGATTAGATTCAGTATTGAATTGAGAATGGAATGTTGATATTATGATTCTCGATATGTCATTTCAGATTTTTAGAGACAATCATGAATTCAGAACTTCCAGTTCGTCAGACCGAGACTATGAAAGAAAGGTATAAGTCAATGTGGTATTGGGAGAACGACTCGAGTAGGATATACTTGAGTTTCCCTAAATCACATACTTATTGTTATTGTATGCATTGTTTTGAATTAATATGCTTGTTCTATTGATTTATAGAAAGCATGTATTAGACGAGTATTAGACGAGTGATCTTGTGACAGAAGTGCCTGATAGTGGTGGGATCGCCACGGACACATTGCACGATGTCACAGGATTGTGAATCGGCGATAGTGCCAAAGTCTGTGACGTATAGGTCAAGATACTGGATGTTTGGTTATATCGGCGTGGATAAAATCGGAGTTTCTTCTATTACTGATAGTCGATATGGAATGCCAACGTCTGGAAACCGGGATCCCTAGACTAGGATTGAGTCTAGTTGGAGAAGTGGAGTCACGAGTCTGATTGACATCATCATATTGATTTTATTTTTAGATTTTGATATATATATCTGATATCTATTTCATGTTTTGTATTGATTATATGATTGCATGTTCGTTGATTTACACTGGGATTATATTCTCACCGGAATTATCCGGCTGTTGTCGTGTCTGTATGTGTGCATGGCAACAGGTGGGGCAGGATCAGGGTCGAGGAGATGAAGAGAGATCGTGATAGAGTGGAGACTACGGACTTTATAGTAGATAGGGCTTTAACACTTGATATTTAGCTGTTGAACCTTAGTTTGTATGGAATGTATGTTGTACAGGACTTGTACCTTATTTATACTGATATGTATAATAGATGAATTCCATTACGTTCCGCATTTAATACTGTATTTAAAAAAAAAAATTTAGACCCCGGTTATTACAGTTGATTAATTTGTCCCAATGATGATTAAGAACATGATTAGCGTCCGGGTCCCCACACACCCTCTTGACAAAGCACAGCCCATAGAACCTAGCCCTGGCTCGCCCAAACCCTGCTGGAACAGAACCCAAAATCTGTGCCTATGGTGAACGTCACGCCCAAGTCTCCTAGCCAAGCCTGGACCCTTCCAGCCGATCCACCAAAGGGCCCACACGACCCTCACCATCCCTAGACCATGCCCAGACCCAACCCAAGCCTAGCCCAGCCCCTGACCGCGTGCACAGACCACCTGAAGCCATAGCAGCCTGCACGCTACCCCTTGTTCTCTCACAGTTCCATCTTGCCCTCGAGCCAGCAGTGACCCATGCCTCTCCAGCCCCTGCTTCAACCCTTGACCATCTCCTATAGACCATATAGGACCCACCTGGCTTGCCCTCAAGATAGCCGCAAGCCCTCTTCTTTCCCGACCAGTTTCTGCGCGTGGCTTGGGGGAGAGTCCCACTTAACGTGGACTCTTTCCCAGCCCATGGATTGAGCCCTAGACCTCCTAGGACTCTTCCTAGGACCTAACCATGACCCTAGACAAGCCCCAACCAGCCATGGCCGAGCCCAGCCCTCCATGCACAGTAACCAACCCTCATGAACCAAGCCATGCATGAATTGCTCTTAAAAATTCCCACGGTTCTTTCCTGTTTTCCAACGGTTGTTCCAGCCTTGTTCCCCTATTATTTTATCATGTTTTTACTATATTCCAATCATATTTTATCATGTATTGGCAGCTTGTCCGTTGGATTAAAAAATGTTTCCCAAATAAACGTAAAATCGCTAAAACTTTGAAGAATATGTATCCTACCATAAAAATAACCGAACATTAATATTTTCAAGCATAGGCAATTAACACACACATATTATGATTTGTATGATGTTTTAAGAAGGTTTTGGAAACGTGCCTTTGCGTTTATGACGCTCAAATTTTCAATCGTCGACGAGGAAGGACGAACGGGCGACGAAGAACACAAGATTTTCTTCTCCTTATTTTTTCGATAATTGTGTTGTGTGTGTGAGTGTGTTTCAGCTGGTTTAAGTGAAGAATTATGGGGTTTGCAAACCTAGATAGCATATTTATAATTAATTAACAAGTTAAATGGGCTTTGGTTTTGGGTTGCAAACTTAAGGGTAATTGGGCCTATTTAAATTAATTAAATTGAGCCCAATAATACTTAATTAATTAAATAATAAAAGTTTATAAAATTAGTTTTCATAAAATAATATTTTTGATCTTTTTAAAACTCCTTGTTTTCACAAAATCGGCTTCCCGGGAAAAGTCGAGCTTGACTCGTAAAATAATTCAAACTCCAACATTTTTGGAAAAATTAAATCATTTTTAAATCATATTAGGAAGCCTTGCCATTATTTAATGAAAAATAAATGTTCTTGTCTTGTTCGTACCCGGTCTCCTTTCCCTTGCCTATTTTCGAATATTCGGGTAAAATCCTTAATTTCATGTAATCATGTCATATAATCATTTAATCATGCATTTATACATTTAATCATATAATAAACATCATGCTAGAATTTAAAGTCAATTAAATAAAAAAAATTATAAATTAAAATAATTTTGCATGCATGTGGTTTACGTAGGTTGAATTTTCGGACGTTACACTATCATTGATACCTAGGGAATCATGGGGCGATGCTACTAGACGGTCTTACCATGACTCGATGCGTTTAATCAGAAATATGATTTCTGACATTCTCATGATCATTTGTTGATACATTGATTGGGACAAATTAGAGTTAGCCCGAATAAAGGATTATGTCCTGAATCACAAAGAGTTGTGAATCCACGGCTAGCTGTATCCCTAAACCATTGTGGTTCACACAAGTACTGGATTATTTTGTCCCCGTTGAGATAAAAAAATTCAAGGAGTTGAATTTATATATAACGTTGAGAGAATAAATTCAAGAAGTTGAATTTATATTATGATATAGTAAATTCAAGGAGTTGAATTTATGATAATTAAATTTTAAGAAAATAAATTCAAGGATTTGAATTTATGAGATAGTAAATTCAATTCAAGGACTTGATGTTAGGATCGGTTGATAGGTTGAGAAGTGTTTAGAAAGGGGGGGTGAATAAAAACTCACGATTATCGAATCTTTTCAAATGAAGTGTCAGTTCTATTGCAAACTGAAACTAGGAATCTTGTCAGTCAATGTCAATCAGTTTAACTGATAACAGTTGCAGAAATAAACTGACTGAAAGATAGAATAAATAACTGAAGTAGTAACAAAAAGATTTATGGATGTTCGGAGATTGAAATAACTCCTATGTCACCCCTTCTATTAAAAGGATAGGATATGCACTAAAAGACTTTGATCGATACAAAAATTGTATAGACCCACTTCAGTTTGGACTTAACATTGCCAAAACTAAAACTCTTAGTTTACTGAATATCTCACAGTTTTTCGACTAAATTTAGCACAACTAATCTAGTTAAGATAAAATAAACAATAAAATGATTTGTGCTTGTAAGCTCAAAAAGTAGCCTCAAATGCTACAAATAAATCAGATAAGTGTGAGCTTTTTGATTCTTTAGTAAGAGCGATAAATTCAGCAGGGTAACAGCAAGCTTGATAGAACAGATCGATAGGTTACTTGCTCAACTGCTCTTCTCACCTATTTATAGGCTTCTCTTCAACGGTAACATTAAGTATAATTTGAATCATTATATCCGTTGATTGTCACGTCAATATTCTTCTGACATTCGTACACTGTAATCTCTGAAATGCTGCGTTCCACTACTTGCACTCTGTTTTGTACTGTTGTCGGTTGAATGTCCTTTTCAACTGATGACGTGTACAGCTGAATGATCAGCTGATAAGTGTCCAACTGATCCTCTCGATGATTGATAACCACTGAACATGTCCACTGATCAGTGTCCAACTGATCAGTCAGTTGTCTTCGTAAGTTCGGTTCAGCTGGTTTCAGTTGCCTTCGATAAATTACTCATTAATCTTCAGTTAGGCAACTGTCAGTTGATTTATGTAGTTCACTTACTTCAAACTACTTGATCAGTTAGTCCAATAAATTAATCACTTAGTTTGTCAAATAACCGCAATTAAATTGCCAACAGTTGAATTTATAAAATTTGGGAATTTAAATTATTAAACTCAAAAATTGAGTTTATTAAATATTAAATTTGGAATTAAAAAACTCAAGGAGTTTAATTTATAATTTAAATATTAAAATCAAATTTTGAATTTATAAAAGATTTAAATTAAATGTAATGAGTGTATGTATTATGGACTTGTAGGAGTACAAGACCAACATGCAAATTATTAAGGTTCTTAATTGGACTTTAAAATATAAATTAATTAATTATACTAGTTAGACTAGAATAATTAATTGATTAAGCCCATTAAGTATTTAATTTATTTAATGGGTCCTAAGGTTATATATATGTGTATTAGGTTTAGGGTTAAATACAATTAAACTCACAATTTTCAAATACCCCAGCCTCCAAGCAAAGGGAATTTCGAAAATCACTTCTCCCTTCTCCTCCAAAATTCGGCCAACCCTAAAGTGAGTTTAGGGTTTGAGCCGCCTCTCGAATTTTTGATCACTACGCAAAAATTCTTATAATTTTCTAGTGAAAGTTAGAAGAGGAACACGTAATCTGGTAGTGGATCTGATTCGAAGATTAAAGAAAAGAGATTTGAAGAAAGTTCGTAGGGAATCATCAAGAGCTATCTCCGCTAATTCAAGAATAGTTGGAGCCATGTGAATCTTTCACTTAAGGTATAAAGCTTAAACTCCCTATGAATGTTTAATTATAAAAATCATACGAGTGCTCAAACAAATATTTTTTTATTTCAAAATAAAACAAAAATTTTAAAACTTCGGCTGCGTTTGGGCATGAGAAAATCGAGATCCAATAGAGGTATCAGAGCAAAGATTTTTCTAAATCGTATCGTTTTAAATCATATGAAATAATTTATTTCTAACCACACAAGAAAATTTTTCAGAAAATTGATGCACCATAAAAATTTATTTTTCCAAAAATCAAAAATAAAAAAAATATATTTTCGGATCTGCCAAGAACTGTTCGGGGCAGTCCGTGCAAATTGGGCCGCGCACGGTTGTGCGCACCGTACACGCGGCATCAGGACGCAAGCCCGCGACGTCCGGCACTTGGCCGCGCACAGTGTGCCCGCCGGTGCCCAGTATGATCGGGCAGCGGGCAGGCATGCAGCGCGAATGGCTGCCCGAGAGTGTCTCGGGAATCGTGCTGGATGATTGGCTTGAATTGTTTAGGCCTAGGGTGCAATTTTTTGATTTTTCAAATTTTTTGGCAATATTGATATTTTTGAAAATTGGTTAAATTTTTCGTTTGGAAAATTAATTTTTGTAAAATTAATAATTTTCTAGCAAAATAAATAATTAGAATATGATTTTAATTATTTACAGTAAAAATGAGTTTTACAAGAAAATCAATTATTATTGATTTAATTGGATATTAAATAAAGGTGTTTATTGAATTTATTAAATTCTTTAATAATTGTTGTGGTTAATAATAAAATTATTAGATATATGATTTATCAATTAATTAAATTTGTTTAATTAAATTGATGTTAATATTTGTTATTAAATGCATGAAGGATGATCGAGAGCTTTGACCAATGTGTTAGATATATGTTAAGATATTTTACTGTTTTATTCATTTTGTTAATATTTAATATTATTAAAGTGGGCCTGGTTTATGGCATGTTTATCCCATGAGATTTATCCCTTATGTGAGCTGACTATTTAAATGTAGTTATTAGAAATATTGGGAGATCAAGACTGAAAGATGGTGGGCCCTATGCACAAGATAAAGACATGTAAAATATTGGAAGCTTTTGTAATAAGTTGCATTTGCATCCCTGCATTCACCTAGGTTTTGGACCTGGATCTATGTCGGGCTCACATGGATCTAATAGTGTTGTCGATCGATAATTCTTATTCATTGTTGAATGTCATATTATGATATATAAGCGATACATAGTAGTATGCATGTATGTATATTATTAAATAATATAGTTGCATTAATCCGGAAAAAATACAAATTCGTGGCACGCAATTTTAAATTAAAATGATGAGAAAATTTTAAGATTAAAATCCCTCATTTTGAATATGATTCAAAATTTATATTAAACCGAAAAAGTAAAAATTAAAAGAGTTTAATTTTTCCTTGCCTTCCATCACCGTGGTTGCATGTTGATCGCTACCTGCGGACAGTGTCTGGCTCATATTATTGGGGAGGCCTGGACGCCGGAAAGCTATGAATTCCACCAAACATATGATGTGAATTGAGTGGAACTCCCATGACTTCGGCTCATGTTATTGGGAGAACTCATGGCGACCTTCTACTACAGTTCAATATTGATTGGTTTGTTTGACACGTGAAAATAAACAGAGTCATATTATTGGGTCCTTCTTAAACGTGAGGCAAAACATGCGGAGGTTGCATAGGGATGCAATTGGATTCTATCTTTTAAAAATTATAATTGGCTGATATAATTCGGGATTATAATTGACTAATTGGAGCCTACGTGCCCACTAAAAAATACGATTTCCCTTTTTCATCAGAGGGTGGTGGAAATGTCAAAATAGTGGGAGGGAAATTTATAAAATGAAATCCATATTTTATATCTTAGAATTATTTTAAAATAATCAGCAACCCTTATTCTATTTCGATATCTGTATTTTTCGATTTCGTCACGTAATACATTTATGTTATTAACAAGCTAACCGAATCTAATTTTCAAGACTGGTATGGAAAATTGTTCTGAATTCGGAGAAAATGGCATACACACTAACGTCAATCCTGCTGAACTAACAAGATGGTAGGACCATAATATGCAAGCTAAAGTGTAACATGCTCGCTTCTATGTCAAATGAACTGTAGGGACATTTTAAGGAAATTTTCAATGCTGCTGACATTCGAATGCACGTGCAAGAGTTGCATGGTGCATGAACCTAATAAAATGATGCACACCATTTTTTAAGGAGCTCATCACTACACGCATGCAAGATGGGGTTTTTGGCCCATTAGCGTGGTGTACATATGATTGAGCTTATTGAGAATGTAGTGGTTCTGGAATATGTGATTCCTAACGAGTTAATTCATGACATCAAATTATTGTCTTTCTCTTCCTCCTTTGACAGGGTTATGTTGAACTTCAATTTTAATAAGATAGATGATAGCCTTGAAGAGCTAGTCAATACGGTTATAACTTATGAGATCACCATAAAACCTGAAATTGTTGTTTTTCTAATGGGCCTCTCGTCAGACGAAAAATAGTTCACAAGGTACGGGAAAGAAATGTTCTTCCCATCACAAGAAAAACAATCACAATAAGAGGCAAACTCTGAATGAAACTTAAAGGGCCTACAAAGCCCGATAGGTCAGAACATATTTATTTCACTTCAACAAGTCCGGACATAAGAAATTATATGCGCAAGAAATGTCTGGAAATGATTAGTGAATTTCCAAGTAAATAAAATTTCAACAACAAACAAAATAAAGTTAGATGATCCAAATCCCGCACAAATATGGCACGCTAGAATATGCCACATTTCCCAAAGAAGGATGCACTAACTAGTGGGAGAAGGCATGTTTGACTTGTTAGACATAAATTCTCTACCTACTTGTGAGCCCTGTCTAAAAGAAAAAATGACTAAGACTCCACTCAATAGAAACGTGGAATGTTTACATGGTCTACTCGATTTGATCCACACGGGTATGGGTACGTTTATTTGATGAAATACAAATCTGAAGCATTTGAAAAGTTCAAAGAATTAAGATCTGAAGTAGAAAACCAGCTAGAAAGAAGTATTAAGGCATTCGATCTGATCGAGGTGGAGAATACTTGAGTGCTGAATTTTTGGGTTGTCTAAAAGAGAATGTGATTATCTCATAGTGGACTCCACCAACAACACCACAATTGAATGGTGTGTCTGAACGTCGAAATGGAACCTTGATGGACATGGTTCGATCCATGAAGGGATTCACTGAATTGCCTACATCATTTTGGGGCTTTGCGCTTGAAACTGCGGCAATGTTGTTAAATAATGTCTATACTAAAGCAGTTGATAAAACACCATATCAGATATGGATCTGAAAAACTCTCAAGTATTCTTACATGAGAATATGGGGATGTCCTGCTTATGTGAAGCAGGTAGTGGGAGAGAAATTGGATAGCAGATCCACTTTGTGTTACTTTGTAGGATATCCAAAGAATTCTGTTGGATATTATTTCTATCATCCTTATGAATTAAAAGTGTTTGTTTCAAGAAATGGCACCTTTTTGGAAAAAGGAATTTCTATTAGATAGAAAAGGAAAGATGATAGAACTTGAAGAAATTCAAGTTACTCCCTCAACTATAGAAGTTGAACCCATTTCCAAACAAGCATTAGTTGAAGTACAAGCTCCTAGAAGGTCTGATAGGGTTATTAGACCACCTGCAAGATATACGCTTCTTCATTAACAAGGCCATGATGATCCTTGTGTTGGATGTGATCCAATGAACTTCAAAGAAGCAATATCTGATAATGATTCATCCATATGGCTTGACGCCATGCAGTCTGAAATGGACTCTATGTATTCAAACCAAGTCTGGACAATAGTGGATCCACCTGAGGGAATTGTTCTCATATGATGCGATGGGAAGGTATTGACCTTAAAGGCAAGACTGGTTGAAAAGGTACTCAAAGGCAAGGAATTGACTATGAGGATATTTTTCACCCGTTACTATGTTTAAGTCCATTGAGCATTCCTCAATTGAGAAATCAATGAAGAAATTTATATGTCTCAACCTGAGGGATACACATCAGTAGGAAGTGAGCATAAGGTATGCAAACTTCAGAGATTAATGTATGGTCTTAAGCAGGCGTCAAAGAGTTGGAACCTTAGATTTGATAGGACTATCAAGGAATTTGGTTTTTCTAAAAATCTTGAGGAACCATGCTTGTAAAAGAAAGTTAGTCGAAGTGCAGTGACATTCCTAGTATTTTATGTTGATGATAACCTACTCATTGGGAATGATGTAGGATTACTGCAATCAACTATAGTATGGTTAGCAAGTAAATTCTTCATTAAAGACATGGGTCAAGCATCCTATGTATTGGGAATACAAATCTATCGAGATAGATCAAAGAGAATGCTAGGACTCACCCAAGCCACTTATATCGATACCATTTTGAAGCGATTCTCTATGGAAGAATCCGAGAGAGGATACTTACCAATGTATCATGGTGTTACTCTATCTAAAGCTATGTGTCCCAAAAATGATGAAGAGATAGAGATGATAAAACGTATTCCATATGCGTCAGCCTTTGGTAGTATCATATATGGTATGATATCGACTCGTCATGATGTTGCTTATTCTCTGAGTGTTACAAGCAGATATCAGGCGAACCTCGGTCCAATGCATTGGAAAGCCGTGAAGGATATTCTTAACTACTTGAGAAGAACTAAGAACTTGTTCATGGTTTATGGGGATGGGGAATTGAAATTCAAAAGCTACACTGATTCTAGCTTCCAATGTGATCTAGATGATTCGAAATCGACCACTGATTTTGTATTCATGCTAAATGGTGCGGGTGTCTCTTGGAAAAGTTCTCAGCAAGACACCGTTGCGGATTCCCCCACTGAAGCTAAGTACATTGTTGCATCTGCTGCAGCCAAAGAGGCGGTTTGGATGAAGAATTTTGTCCAAGAGTTGGGGCGTTACTACTAATGGAGTTGATCCAGTCCCGGTGTACTGCGACAACACTGGTGATGTTGCGCAAGCAAAGGAACCAAGGTCTCATCAGCGATCCAAACATGTACTGAGGAAGTTCCACATCATCTGGGAGATTGTCGGAAGATGAGATATATCAGTCGAAAGAGACCCCTCTGCAGATTATGTTGCTGATCCTTTTACAAAGCCCTTGCATGGACCATTGTTTAAGAAGCATCGCAAAGCAATGGGATTAAAGTTATGGGTTGTTGGCTCTAGGGCAAGTGAGAGATTGCTAGAGTAGATGCCCAGCAAGCCAACGGTTGGCTAGGGAATTTATTTACTCAAGTGTAATAAAAAATCTTTATTTTAATATAATTTAACTTTTTATTGACTCAATATCGAAAATAACTCTCCCTTCTCCTCCAAAATTCGGCCACCCCTAAAGTGAGATTAGTGTTTGAGCCGCCTCTCGAATTTTTGATCTCTACGCAAAACTTCTTCTAATTTTCTAGTGCAAGTTAGAAGAGTAACAAGTAATCTGTCGTGGACCTGATTCGAAGATTAAAGAAAGGATATTTGAAGAAAGTTCGTAGAGAATTTATCAAGAGCTATCTTCGCTAATCCTGGAATAGTTGGAGACATGTGAATCTTTTACCTGTCCATATGATTATTCAATTATAAAAACCATACGAGTGCTCAAAAAATATTTTGATTGTCAAAATTAAACAAAAATTTTAAAACTTCCACTGCGTTTGGGCATGAGAAAATCGAGATCCAACATTGGTATCAGAGCCAAGATTTTTCTATATCGTATGATTTTAAATCGTATTGAATAATTAATTTCTAATGACACAAAATATTTTTCAGAAAGTTGATGCACCATAAAAATTTCGAATCTGCCTGAAACTGTTGCGGGCAGTCCGTGCACGGCCCTGGGCAAAGCGTGCGCGCGGAGTCGGTACGCCAGCGCGCAGCGCGCGCCTGGCATCTGGCACGCCAGCACGTAGCGTGCGCAGGCGTGCATGCGCACGGCGTCTGGCATGCCTGCGCATGCCAGTGCGCAGGGCGCGCACCGCGTGCCCGCCTGTGCATGATACGATCAGGGAGCGGGCGGGCGGGCGGGCGGCTGCCCGAGAGTGTCTCGGGAACCGTGCTGGATGATACGTTTGAATTTTTGGGCTTTGGGTGCAATTTTCTGATTTTTCAAAGTTTTGGCCAAAATTGATATTTCTGAAAATTGGTTTAATTTTTTTTTGGTAAATTAATTTTTGTAAATTTAATAATTTTCATGAAAAATAATTAATTAGAATAAGATTTTAATTATTTATGGTAAAAATAAGTTTTATAATAAATCAATTATTATTGATTTAATTAAAATTTAAATAAATGTGTTTATTTAATTTATTAAATTCTTTAATAATTGTGGTGGTTAGTAATAAAATTATTAGATATATGATTTATCAATTAATTAAATTTGTTTAATTAAATTGATTTAATATTTGATATTAAATGCATGAAAGATGATCGAGAGCCTTGACCAATGTGTTAGGTGTATGTTAGGATATTTTACTGTTCTATTCGTTTTGCTAATATTTGATATTATTAAAGTGGGCCTGGTTTATGGTCCGTTCACACCCCATGAGATGTATTCCTTATTTGTAATGGGTATTTAAATTTAATTATTAGAAATAGTGGGAAATCAAGACTGGAAGATGGTGGGCCCGATGCACAAGATGAAGACATGTAAAATATTGAAAGCTTTTGTAATAATTTGCATTTGCATCCCTGCATTCACCTAGGTTTTGGACCCGAATCCATGTCTGGCTCACATTGATCTAATAGTGTTGGCGATCGATGATCCATATTTATTGTTGAATGTCATACTATGATATATATGCGATATATAGTAGTATGCATGTATGTATATTATTAAATAATATAGTTGCATGAATCTAGCAAACATACAAATTTCTGGCGCGCGATTTTAAATTAAAATGATGAGACAATTTTAAAATTAAAATCTCTCATTTTGAATATTATTCAAAATTTATATCAAACCGAAAAAGTAAAAATTATAAGAGTTTAATTTTTCCTTGCCTTCCATCAACCGTGGTTGCATGTTGATCGCTACCCGCGGACAGTGTCAGGCTCATATTATTGGGGAGGCCTGGACGCCGGAAAGCTGTGACTTCCAACAGACATATGATGTGAATTGAGTGGAACTCCCACAACTTCGGCTCATATTATTGGGGGAACTCATGGCTACCTTTCTCTACAGTTCAATATTGATGAGTTGGTTTGACATGTGAAAATAAACGGCGTCATATTATTAATTCCTTAAAAAACGTGAGGTAAAACACGAGGAGGTTGAATAGGGATGAAATTAGATTCTACCTTTTAGAAATTATAATTGGCTGATATAATTCGGGATTATAATTGTCTAATTCGACTCTACGCGGCTACTAAGGAAATACGATTTCCCTTTTTCATCAGAGGATGGTGGAAATGTCAAAATAGTGGGAGAGAAATTTATAAAATGAAATCCATATTTTATATCTTAGAATTATTTAAAAATAATCAGCAACCCTTATTCTGTTTCCATATCAATATATTTTCGATTTCGCCACGTAATACATTTATGTTATTAACAAGCTAACCGAATCTAATTTTCAAGACTAGTTGGAAAAATTGTTCTGAATTCGGAGAAAATGGCATACGCACTAATGTCAGTCCTGCTGAACTTACAAAGCATGCAAGATGGTAGGACCATAGTATGCAAGCTAAAGTTTAACATGCTCGCTTCTATGTCAAATGAACTGTAGGCACAATTTAAGGAAATGTTCAATGCTGCTGACATTCGAATGCACGTGCAAAAGTTGCATGGTGCATGAACTCATAACATGATGCACACCATTTTTTAAGTAACTCATGACTACACGCATGCAAGATGGGGTTTTTGACCCATGAACGTGGTGTACATATGACTTGAATTATTGAGAATGTGGTGGGTTTGGAATATGTTATTCCTAACGAGTTACTTAATAATATCAAATTGTTGTCTTTCTCTTCCTCATTTGACGGGGTTATGGTGAACTTCAATTTGAATAAGATAGATGATAACCTTGAAGAGCTATTCAATACGGTTATAACTTATGAGATCATCATAAAACAGGAAATTGTTGTTTTTCTAATAGGCCTCTCGTCAGACAAAAAATAGCCCACAAGGTAAGGGAAAGAAATGTTCAGCCCCTCACAAGAAAAACAATCCCAATATGAGGCAAACTTTGAAGGAAACTTAAAGGGCTTACAAAGCCCGATAAGTCAGAACATATTTATTTCAATGCAACAAGTCCGGACATAATAAATTATATGTGCCAGAAATGTTCTGGAAATGATAAGTGAATGTCCAAGTAAACAAGAATTCAACAGCAAACAAAAGAAAGTTAGATGATCCAAATCCGCACAAATAGGGCACGCTAGAATTTGATGAAACACCTAAAAAAAGTATTAAGGCACTTCAATCTGATCGAGGTGGAGAATATTTGAGTGCTGAATTTTTGGGTTATCAAAAAGAGAATGGGATTCTCTCACAGTGGACTCCACCAGCAACACCACAATTGAATGGTGTTTCTAAACGTCAAAATCTAACCTTGATTGATATGGTTCGATCCATGATGGGATTCACTGAGTTGCCCACATCGTTTTGGGGCTTTGCGCTTGAAACTGTGGCAATGTTGTTGAATAATGTACATACTAAAGCAGTGGATAAAACACCATATGAGATATGGATGGGAAAAACTCTCAAGTATTCTTACTTGAGAATATGGGGATGTCCTGGTTATGTGAAGCAGGTAGTGGGAAACAAATTGGGTAGCATATCAACATTGTGCTACTTTGTAAGATATTTAAAGAATTCGGTTGGATATTATTTCTATCATCCTAATGAAGAAAAAGTGTTTGTTTCATGAAATGCCACCTTTTTGGAAAAAGTATTTCTATTAGATAGAAAAGACAAAATGATAGAACTTGAAGAAATTCAAGAGACTCCCTCAACTATAGAAGTTGAACCCATTTCCCAACAACCAGTAGTTGAAATACAATTTCCTAGAAGGTCTGATGGGGTTATTAGATCACCTGCAAGATATAGGCTTCTTCATGAACAATGCCATGATGAGCCTTGTGTTGGCTGTGATCCAATGAACTTCAAAGAAGCAATATCTGATACTGATTCATCAAAATTGCTTGAAGCCATGCAGCCTGAAATGGATTATATGTATTTAAACCAAGTCTGGACATTAGTGGATCCACATGAGGGAATCGTTCCCATATGATTCAAATGGATCTACAAAAGAAAGCTTGGGGCGGATGGGAATGTATTGAACTTCAAAGTAAGACTGGTTGCAAAAGGTTATACTCAAAGGCAAGGAGTTGACTATGAGAAAAATTTTTCACCGGTTGCTATGTTTAAGTCCATTTGAATACTACTAGTCATAGCAGCATGGTATGACTATGAGTAATGGCAAATGGATGAGCATTCCTCAATGGAGACATCAATGAAGAAATTTATATGTCTCAACCTGAGGGATACACATCAGTAGGAAGTGAGCATAAGGTATGCAAACTTCAAATATCAATGTATGGTCTCAAGCAGGCGTCAAAGATTTGGAACCTCAGATTTTATAGCTCTATCAAGGAATCTGGTTTTGCTAAAAATCCTGAGGAACCATTCGTGTACAAGTAAGTTTGTGGGAGTGCAGTAACATTTCTAGGACTTTGTGTTGATAATATTCTACTTATTGGGAATGATGTAGGACTACTGCAATCAACTAAAGTATGGTTAGCAAGTAAATTCTCCATGAAAAAATGGGTGAAGCATCCTATGTATTGGGAATATAAATCTATAGAGATTGATCAAAGAAGATGCTCGGACTCACCCATGCCACTTATATCGATACCATTTTGAAGATATTCTCTATGGAAGAGTCCAAGAGAGGATACTTACCAATGTGTCATGGTGTTACTCTATCTGAAGCTATGTGTCCCAAAACTGATGAAGAGATAGAGATGATGACACGTATTCCATATGCGTCAGCCATGGGTAGTATCATTTAAGGTATGATATCGACATGTCCTGATGTTGCTTATGCTCTAAGTGTTACAAGCAGATATCAGGCGAACCCTGGTCCAATGCATTGGAAAGCCGTGAAGGATATTCTTAAGTACTTGAGAAGGACTAAGAACTTGTTCATGGTTTATGGGGATGGGGAATTGAAATTTGAAGGCTACACTGATTCTAGCTTCCAATGTGACGTAGATGATTTGAAATCGACCTCTGGTTTTGTATTCATGCTAAATGGTGCGGGTGTCCCTTGGAAAAGTTCCAAGCAAGAAATCATTGCGGATTTTACCACTGAAGCTGAGTACATTGCTGCAGCCAAAGAGGAATTTTGGATGAGGAATTTTGTCCAAAAGTTGGGCGTTATTCCTAATAGAGTTGATTCAGTCCCGGTGTACTGCGAAAACACTGGTGCGGTTGCGCAAGCAAAGGAACCAATGTCTCATCAACGATCCAAACATGTACTGAGAAAGTTCCACATCATCCGGTAGATTGTGGGAAGAGGAGATATATCAGTCGAAAGAATCCCCTCTGCAGATAATGTTGCTGATCCACTTACAAAGCCCTTGCCAGGACCATTGTTTGAGAAGCATCGCGAAGCAATGTGAGTAAAGTTATGGGTAGTTGTATCTAGGGCAAGGGAGAGATCGTTAGAGTAGATGCCCAGCAAGCCAACGGTTGGCTAGAAATTTTTTGACTCAAGTATAATAAACAATCTTTATTTTAATATAATTTAACTTTTTATGGTCTTATTTTATTATATCTGTATACCCATTCAATCAGCATAGATAAAGTCCATGATTATACTTTAATACAAATGAATAGTAATTTGATGTTGAAACTTATTTATAAACACTGTATAATCTAAATTCATTCCGAGTCGATTCAGCTGCCTAAAACATGGATAAAGGTCGCTTGAGCTCGAGACTAGCATTTGTGATGTTGTGTACCGCATTACTTGGTAAGAGCATAGAGATGTTCAAACATGCAGATGGGAAGTCATATGATGATTATATCGAACAACCCTCCCTCGAACTTTCCAAGTGGTTATCATTCATCGAGAGGATAAGTCTGTGGTTATGATTGTACACCATTAGTCATTACGACCCGGGACAACATTGAGGCTCTATATGCTAGGGCTGTGCTTTGACTCATTTACTGGATCTAGGAGAGTCATCAGGTGACGAGGTTGGGTACAGTTGCGACACATATAGGAGCCAGTGCATTGTAGTCGAGGATTCTCAGATCACCTACGGGTGTGGATTTCCTATGTGATCTGATGAAATAATAGTGCATGGAATCTCTGGCCAAAGTGGGAGATGTACGTTGGAGAAGGAGTTCTCCAATAGTACATGCGATGCCACTCTTTATAGGTGTCACGTAGTTATCGAATTATTACGCAACCCTCGATGAACCAATGGTTGCAGATTCGATCGGGATAAATGAGATGAAGGGACCGTACTGTATCTTAATCATAATCGACTGGTTCTTGCAGGCACTATCAGTGATACCTAGAGAATCATGGGGCGATGCTACTAGACGCTCTTACCATGATTCGATGAGTTTAATAAGAAAAATGATTTTTGACTTTCTCGTGATCATTTGTTGATACATAGAATGAAACAAATTAGGGTATGCCCGAATAAAGGATTATGTCCTAAATCACAAAGAGTTGTGAACCCACGGCTAGCTGTATCCCTGAACCATTGAGGGTCACACAAGTACTGGATTATTTTGTCTTCGTTGAGATAATAAATTCAAGGAGTTGAATTTATATAAAACGTTGAGAGAATAAATTCAAGAAGTTGAATTTATATTATGATATAGTAAATTCAAGGAGTTGAATTTATGTTAATTAAATTTTGAGAAAATAAATTCAATGAGTTGAATTTATTAGATGGTAAATTCAAGAAGTTGAATTTATGAATTTATAAAATTTCGAGAAAATAAATTCAAGGAGTTGAATTTATAAAATTTGGGAATTTAAATTATTAAACTCAAAAGTTGAGTTTATTAAATATTAAATTTTAAAAGTGAAAAATTCAAGGAGTTGAATTTATAATTTAAATATTTAATTCAAATATTGAATTTATAAAATATTTAAATTAAATGTAATGGGTGTGTGTATTATGGGCTTGTAGGAGTACAAGACCAACATGCAAATTATTAAGGTTCTTAATTGGACTTTAAAAGATTAATTAATTAAATATACTAGTTGGAATAGAATAATTAATTGATTAAGCCCAAGTATTTAATTTATTTAATGGGCCCTAAGCTTATATATATGTGTATTAGGTTTAGGGTTAAATACAATTGAACTCACAATTTTCAAAAACCCTAGCCTCCAAGCAAAGGGAATTTCGAAAATCACTTCTCCCTTCTCCTCCAAAATTCGGCCTCCCCTAAAGTGACTTTAGGGTTTGAGCCGCCTCTCGAATTTTTGATCTCTACGTAAAAATTCTTCTAATTTTCTAGTGCAAGTTAGAAGAGGAACATGTAATCTAGTCGTGGACCTGATTCGAAGATTAAAGAAAGGAGATTTGAAGAAAGTTCGTTTGGAATTCATCAAGAGCTATATCCGCTAAATTCGGAATAGTTGGAGCCATGTGAATCTTTCACCTAAGGTATAAAGCTTAAACTGCCTATGAATGTTTAATTATAAAAACCATACGATTGCTCAAACAAATATTTTGATTGTCAAAATAAAGCAAAAATTTTAAAACTTCCGCTGCGTTTGGCATGAGAAAACCGAGATCCAACATCTCCATCAACTAAATCAAGCTGGGATGATAGGAACCCTTTATCATTACTTCTCTTGATCATTACAGGTTCGTGCTTCTGATTTTCCCGTATATTTGCTCTCAAAATTTTGTTTTCCTTTGTCAAAGATGTTAACCGAAGTAATTTAAATCCCTCATGTTTTCTTCTCTTTCAAAATTTATATTCTATAAAAGATTATATGCCTACCAAGAATGCAAACAGGTTATAACAAGTAACAACATATCAGAAATACTGTAAAGTGTGCACATGTTTTTGTATATGGTTCCTCTCCACACCTAGTTGCACGACTGTTTCCATTATAAAATTGGAGCTGATGTTAATGTCTGTTGCTCTGGATTTCGTTTCAGCATTTTCTTGTTTCGAAGATGTCCCAATCAATTCGATCCGAGATCTCAGAAAAAAAGTTCTTCATAAGTTTTGATTTTGTTTCAGACAACTCAATACATTGTCCCTCCGTGCTTTCAACCTTGTTTTCAGCTTTTGAAACCTTTTGTTTCAGCTCATCAATTAATATTTCCATATCCCATATTGCATTATACAGATTGTTGTGTTGATCTTGGCTTGCTTCTGAAGATAACCTCGCATGCCGCAGCTGGAGATCTAATTCCAATACATTTCAAATAAACTAGCTTTTTTGTTGTTGCTGTCACTGCTACTGTTTGCACAATATTGATATTTTCAGGCGTGCCAGGTGCGAAATTGCACCAACTATTGTGAAAATGATAAAAATATAACTTCTAAAAACAAACGAAAGCGAATCATAAATTTGACCGTCGGTTCTAATATCCTAAAACAACTATAACGCCAAAACGAAGAAAACTATTTGAAAATTTGAGGAATAAACCCTGACATTGTTTATATTTTCAATAAACTGTAGAAATTTACAAGACATAAAAATATAACATATAAAGTTGCTGAAATCTAAAGCGATAAGACCTAGAATGCTAGAAATAATACTGGAATGCTTGAAAACTAGTGTTTGAAGATTGAAATTTAGTAGAGAGTATTTGCAGATTTGTCTGTGCAGAGTTGTGTGTAGAGTTGTCTGTCTTGGCCGATGCCCCTTTTCTTCATAGCTAGTGTGCGGTTCTTTCTTCCACTCCCCCATGATCCATGTGTTAGAGTAGGTGCCCGGCAAGCCAACTTGTGGCTCGGGCTTTATTGACTCTAATGTAAAACAATCTTTATTTTAATAATATTTTACGATTTTATTCGATTATGGCATTATACTTTATCTGTATACCCATGCAAGCTGCATAGATAAAGTCCTTGAATATACAAGAGGTACCATGAGGTCTGCGTCGCAACGTAAGATCATGAAACTCATTAGGAAGTGTGCCGTATATTCTAAACAGGTTCCTAGTCGAATCAACCTCCTGAAACAAGGTTAAAGGTCGCTCGAGCTTGAGACTAGAATTTGTGGTGTAAAAGCCTTGTTTCATTGGCAAGGGCATGGAGATGTCGATTCATACAGATGGGTGATCATATGATGATGCACTAAACAACCCTCCCACGGACTGTCCAAGTGGTTCTCACTTATCGGGTGGAATAATCCAAAGTTATGGTTGTACACCATTAGTACTTTTGACCCGGGATAATATAGGGGCTATACGTACTAGCATGCACTTTGATCCGTTTACCGACTCTTTCGAGGGTCATCAAGTGGCGAGGTTGGGTGTAGTTTCAAAATACGTAGGAGCAAATGCATTGTAGTCGGGGATTCACCGTTCCCCTACGGGTTAAGATATCATATGTGATCTGATTGGTTAATAGTGCAAGGAGTCTTTGGCCAGAGCAAGAAATGTGCTTTAGGGAAATGTGTTTTCCTAGTTGCACATACCATGCCACTGTTAGTACTCAAATATAAATCGCTTCGTTACCGAATTCATATGAAACTATCGATATACCAATGGTTGCAGATTCGATCAGGATATATGTGTTGAAGGGACCGTACTGTACGCTAACCATGACTAAAGGTTCTTGCAGGCACTACCAGTGATACCTAGGGGATCATGCGACGATGCTACTAGACGCACTTACCATGGTCCGATAAGTGCAATCAGAAATGAGTTCTGACATTCTTGATCAAGGAGTTGATGAAAAGAATGGGATTAACTAGGGTAAACACGAATAAGAATAAATGTTATTATAAATTACATGAAAACGTGAATCCACGACTAGCTGTATCCCTGAACCATTTAGGGTCACACAAGTATCGGATTCTGTGTTCCCGTTGAGATAGTCAAATTTCAAGGAGTTGGAACTTGGGGACTGTAGTTTGATGGAGATCAAAAAAGAAGCTTATAAAGGAGTTTATGAGCCGATTCCATTGGATGGAAGAAATGGAAGTTGACATGATTGCTAATTTAGGAAGGAGAGTGGAACTGCATGTTTTGTGAAGGAGTTCACTAAAACTGCCAGCTGCCTAATATGGTAAGTGAAAATTTTGATCTTCAAAATTTTCAATTTTCATTATATGAACAAGATTTGTATCCTTGATACATCGGCACTCTCGGATCGTCGATCAGGGTTATAATAAGTTCGGAATCAATTTTTAGTAAATTTAGAATTTACTAATTAAATGATTATGCTACTAGTGGTGACTACTAACATGCACAATTTCTCATATATATGTTCTAGAGGAGTCTAGAATTAAATTAACTAAGGAGTTAATTTATGATTTAAATAATGGTTATTTAATTTAATTTAATATGCATATATATAGTTTATATGATGATATAAAATATGTGTATATGGTATCATTATATCATGTATTATTAAAAGTTAATAAATACATTATGTATTAATTATATGAGAGTTTTAATATAATGAAGTTATAAGAGTTCTTGTGGGAGAGGGACTCCTAATTGGATTAGGAGTCTCATTCTATATATGCACCACTAGGACTCATGATTACAACTCTAATTTTTGCACACAAAGCAAACTAAAATTCTCCTTCCTTGATAGAAAGACCCACGGCCATATTGAGTCACAATAAAATTGAGTCTTGTGATTTAATTTTGATTATTGACTTAATTACCTTGGTTAACGATTGATTAAGAATCAATTAGAAAAAAAAACATGATCATGGAACCTTCGGCCACCTTGAAAAAAGTGAGAAAATTTTCGGCCAAGTGCTTTCTTACAAGCCGCGCCGCACCGACTTCGAATTTTGGAAATTTGGAGGCTACAGTCTCAACGCACAAATTTTTTGTGATTTCTAGTGCAATCCAAGCGAGGAACAAAGTTTCTAATCGTGGAGCTAATTAGGCTGTAAAGGGCCTAAAACTCCTTGCTTGAAAATTTGCGGAAAATTAAAAATTTTCTTTTTAAAAGAACTTAAATGGCCTTATTCATAAAATCACTGGTGAATCAAGTTCAATATTTCAAAATATTGCAGCGGAAAAAAATAAAGTTTGCCAAAAATCACAATTTAAAAATATCCAACGACTGATAAAATGTTTGCGGAATAAAATAACAACTGCTGCTCTGAGGTCCTCGGGTGCCACTACTGCCGACCCAAGCTGGCTCACTGGTCCCTGCCCTCGGCCCTGGCCTCATCAGTACCTACAACAATCAAGTCTAGTGAGCCTAAAGACTCAGCATGCATATATCGTAGGTAACGAGTAAAAATATGAATTTAAAATATGCATGAGATAACATATCATGCATATGCTACTAGTGGTGACTACTAACATGCACAATTTCTCATATATATGTTCTAGAGGAGTCTAGAATTAAATTAACTAAGGAGTTAATTTATGATTTAAATAATGGTTATTTAATTTAATTTAATATGCATATATATAGTTTATATGATGATATAAAATATGTGTATATGGTATCATTATATCATGTATTATTAAAAGTTAATAAATACATTATGTATTAATTATATGAGAGTTTTAATATAATGAAGTTATAAGAGTTCTTGTGGGAGAGGGACTCGTAATTGGATTAGGAGTCTCATTCTATATATGCACCACTAGGACTCATGATTACAACTCTAATTTTTGCACACAAAGCAAACTAAAATTCCCCTTCCTTGATAGAAAGACCCACGGCCATATTGAGTGACAATAAAATTGAGTCTTGTGATTTAATTTTGATTATTGACTTAATTACCTTGGTTAACGATTGATTAAGAATCAATTAGAAAAAAAAACATGATCATGGAACCTTCGGCCACCTTGAAAAAAGTGAGAAAATTTTCGGCCAAGTGCTTTCTTACAAGCCGCGCCGCACCGACTTCGAATTTTAAAAATTTGGAGGCTACAGTCTCAACGCACAATTTTTTTGTGATTTCTAGTGCAATCCAAGCGAGGAACAAAATTTCTAATCGTGGACCTAATTAGGCTGTAAAGGGCCTAAAACTCCTTGCTTGAAAATTTGCGGAAAATTAAAAATTTTCTTTTTAAAAGAACTTAAATGGCCTTATTCATAAAATCACTGGTGAATCAAATTCAATATTTCAAAATATTGCAGCGGAAAAAAATAAAGTTTGCCAAAAATCACAATTTAAAAATATCCAACGACTGATAAAATGTTTGCGGAATAAAATAACAACTGCTGCTCTGAGGTCCTCGGGTGCCACTACTGCCGACCCAAGCTGGCTCACTGGTCCCTGCCCTCGGCCCTGGCCTCATCAGTACCTACAACAATCAAGTCTAGTGAGCCTAAAGACTCAGCATGCATATATTGCAGGTAACGAGTAAAAATTTGAATTTAAAATATGCATGAGATAACATATCATGTCATGAGGCATGCTGAAAATAATCTGTACTGAGCAATTATAATACGTGCATAACTGAACTGATAATCACAGTAAAAAAAATGTTTGCTCCTTGGAGCGTGTACTGAAATAACCGGAAAAATTTTCTGCTGAGATTATGTTTTAGGCCTGTGGCCCCTGCACTAAGCTGAACTGATCGGTAACTGGCTACAGGGGAGGCTGAAACTGAACTGAGCTGGCCGGTCACTGGCGACCGGGTGGTACCATACTGAACTGATCGGTCACTGGCGACCGTATAAAATAACACTCCCACATAGTGAATGAACCACAAGCCATATCGCATAAATCTAAAAAATAATCATTTTCTATTTAATGCACGTAAAATAATTAACTGGCATAATGAAAATGTCCCGTAATTTTACCAACTGGATTGGATTGGATCGTCCCCAGGCTCGCTGCAACCTAACTGTGCTATGAAAAATATGCAATAGCTTAAACATGACCAACTACGCAATTTACGTTCAAAAGATGCGACTATGATGCCTAATGACTTCGCATTTAATCATGACTCCGAGCCAACCTGAAACGACACCGAACCGACGTATAGTCAAGATTAAAATACGCTGAAAAATCATAAAATAATGCTCCTAAAATGATAGGGTCGAAATCTAGGTGGAATGGAGGCCAAAACACGAAACGCTCTTTCGAGAGTCAATTTGGCACATCGCACCGTAAATTCTCGTACGACCTTAAAAATGATCCAAATGACAAACGGTCAAAAACATGACATTCCTAACTCAATGAGGCACTGTCCAGTCCAAAGCCATGGGCTAAAAGCCAACCAAGAACTCGAACGAGCCACCAAACCGACACAGCAACTTGCTGTAATATTCCAGCAACTGTACAATCGTGTAACTTGTGTTGTTTTCGAGACTACCGGCCATTGGGGCGTGAACCACCGACCAGAGGCTCTTACCAACATCCCAAGGAGTGATTTGAACCATAGCTAAGGGCCCTAGGCCAGCCAAAATCCGCGTCACACCAAAACTCAACCGAAACTCCAACCGAGAACCAACGTGCATGCGTGTGTAGTGTTTTGCCTAGATCGATGTCTTGCGTCGTTCCAGTGGCCATTTGATTGACCATGGCATGATCTAGACATCTAAGAGCATGGTATGAACCATGGCTATGGGCCATAGGCCAACCATGATCCATACCAAGCAACAATAAAAACGAAACCATATGCTGAACCAATGAAGAAGCCGAATGGGGAAAGGGGTTGTTCTTGTTGATTATTTAAAAACCGATGAGCCATGGACCAAGCCACCAAAAGGGCAACTTAGTCACGTCTGAGACATGCTAGGGGAGGGATCTAACCATGGCTATAGGCCCCTAGGGCAGCCAAGATCAGATCCTTCCTCCTTGACAACCAAACTGAATTTTCGAACTCAAAAAGGGACACAAATGGTGTTGCTGTCATTTCTTGCTTTCCAGCGAGCATGGGCTGAAACCAATGGACAAATGTGGTCCTAATGTATCCTATTACATGTATATAAGTCGCCTTGGGAGCCTGGAGTCAAACCAATCACCTGAAACTCACAAACCAAGAAAAACGTGAAGCTTGCCAAGGAATATCAAAAATTCTGCATGTGCTGTTTCAAAATGTTTTGACATGTATCTCGGTTTTTGCTTGAATAAACATGATCATGTATTGAAAAATAAATGATAATATGACTTGATTGAGGTTTAGAAAGAATCTAGACATGCCTGGTTATCGTTTGAAATGAAAACGAAAAGAAGAGACGAGACGGCGCAGAGGAGATGGAGCGCTTCTTTCCTTTCCACTTCAACTCGATTTTTCTCCCTTCGCTTAGCTATGAGTCCCACGGTTTTCCTCTCTCAAAAACACTCTGAATTTCGTGACTAAGGGAGGGGATATGATGGTTAGGGGAGTGAGGGAGATGGGTGCAAAATATAGGGAAAGAATCAAGACCAAGTCTCCATTTTTTTGAATTTTGAATTGTGGTTTGCTATCAATTCTACTTGGAGGGATTATGGTGGTGCAATGACCGATTCTACATGCTCATCTAGACTAGGATGATGTTCTAACATTAATTAATTACATGGTGCTCCCAAAAATCCTAGATTTATCATACTAATTACATGCAAAGAAATGGTCAAAGTTGATGAGTTGGCAATTGAATCCTCTAGTAACCAAGGGGTGGCCGAAATCTACTAATAAAATGAATGTGGAGTGTTGTTTATTTACTAAATTAATAACTCTAAAAAGCCTCACTAATCTTTTAATTAATTTATTGAATAAATCCTTAATTAAGTAACTCAAATAAGCTTATTTTCTACTCACCTCAAGTTGCATAAATAAATCCCCATATCTCCTTATTAACTTAAATTAACTTACTTGCTAGCTAAATTAACTTCTGGAAATATTTCTCGAATCTTAAATTCTATCTCCAAACTCCGACTCCAGTCCGACCTCACTGAAAATAACTGAAATGCTAAAAATCAAACTACTGAACTGAGATAATAAAATAATTAACTTTAAAGAAATGCATTTAAAATAATCATGCAATGAAGTCAATTAAATTTAAAAAAAATCTAGAATTATGCATGGCTTATACGTAAACTGATTTACGGGTTCTACAATCCTTCCCCCCTTAAAATAAATTTCGTCATCGAAATTAGAACTCACCGAATAACTCGGGGTATCGATCTCTCATCTCCGGCTCAGACTCCCAAGTAGCATCCTCCTTAGAATGGTTGAGCCATTTGACTTTGACTCGCTTAACCAACTTGTTCCGAAGTTTTTTCTCCTGACGGTCTAGGATCTGCACTGGTCTCTCCTCATAAGATAAGTTCGGAGTAAGCTGCAACGGCTCAAAGTTCAGGACATGCGAAGGATTCACCATGTACTTCCTCAGGATGGAGACGTGAAAGACATTGTGTACTCCGGCCTGATTCGGCGGAAGAGCCACAAGACACGCTAGCGTCCCAACTCCGTCGAGGATCTCAAACGGTCCAATGAATCTCGGACTGAGCTTCCTTTTCTTGCCAAATCTCATGACACCCTTCATAGGTGCCACTTTCACAAAGACATGATCGTCCACTGCAAAGTCTAAATCTCTCCTCCGCTGATCGGCATAACTCTTCTGTCGGCTCTGAGCAGTCCTCATCCTATCACGGATCTTGACTACTACCTCTGCTGCCTGCTGGAGAATCTCTGGACCCAACTCTGCTCTCTCTCCTACTTCATCCCAATGAACAGGAGATCTGCACTTGCGGCCATACAGTGCTTCATACGGAGCCATACCAATAGAAGACTGGAAGTTGTTGTTATAGGTGAACTCAACCAGTGGCAAGTTCGTCTCCCAACTCCCTGAGAAATCGATGAGCAAGCGCGAAGAAGATCCTCCAAAATCTGAATAACTCGCTCCGACTGCCCATCTGTCTGCGGATGGAAAGCTGTGCTAAACAGCAACTTCGTACCCAAAGTCGAATGCAAGCTCTTCCAAAATGAGGAAGTGAATCTGGGATCTCTGTCAGATACGATCGAAATTGGAATACCATGGAGTCGGACTATCTCTCGGATATACAGCTCTGCATACTGAATCATGGTGAAAGTCGTCTTAATAGGCAAGAAGTGCGCTGATTTGGCAAGACGATCTACAATCACCCAAATAGCATTCGATCCCCTAGCTGACTTCGGCAATCCGGTCACAAAATCCATGGTAATGTTCTCCCACTTCCACTCAGGAATGGGAAGAGGCTTGAGCAAACCTTCTGGTCTCTGATGCTCGGCCTTCACTAACTGACAGGTCAGACACTCGGACACAAACTATCTGATGTCCTTCTTCATCCCTGGCCACCAATACAATAGCTGCAGATCTTTGTACATCTTCGTACTCCCAGGGTGAATGGAGTACGGGGACGTATGGGCCTCTGATAAGATGTCTGCGCGGATAGAATCACTGCTAGGAACCCATATCCTATCTCGGTATCTCACAATACCGTCGCTGACTGAATACAAAACACTGCCCTTGGCTTCATCTCTCTTCTTTCACTGTGCCAACTGCTCATCTGCGGCCTGACCACTACGAATACGGTCCAAAAAGGAAGACTGAATGGTCAAGGTAGATAGACGAGGAACTCTACCTCGAGGTTAAGTCTCAAGATCAAACCTCTGCATCTCGATCTGAAGAGGTTTCTGAATCGTCAAATGAGCCATCACTGCGACTTTCCTGCTCAAAGCATCCGCAACTACATTAGCTTTACCCGGGTGGTAGCTAATGTCACAATCGTAGTCTTTCACAAGCTCCAACCAACACCTCTGACGCATGTTCAGCTCCTTCTGCGTAAAGAAATACTTGAGGCTCTTGTGGTCGGTAAAGATCTGGCATTTCTCTCCATACAGATAGTGCCTCCAAATCTTCAAGGCAAAAACTACGGCCGCTAACTCCAGATCATGGGTAGGGTAATTCTTCTCGTGGATTTTCAGCTGTCGAGAAGCATACGCTATCACTCTCCCATGCTGCGTCAAAACTGCACCTAAACCAAGCTTCGAAGCATCGGTATACAGAACAAACTCATTGGATCCTGAGGTACAGCCAAAACGGGTGCTGAGATAAGAGCTTGCTTCAAAGTATCGAAGCTCTTCTGACACTCCTCGCTCCACACAAACTTCACAATTTTCTTGGTCAGTGCTGTGAGTGGAACGGCAATGGATGAGAATCCCTGAATGAACTTCCTGTAATATCCTGCCAACCCAAGAATACTGCGGATCTCTGATGCATTCTGAGGCACAACCCAATCTCTGACTGCTGCAACTTTCGCCGGGTCTACCTCAATGCCACTGCTAGAAACAATGTGGCCCAAGAACGCCACCTTCTCTAACCAGAATTCGAACTTAATGAACTTTGCGAATAGTTTGTGCTTCTGCAATGTCTGCAACACTGTGGTCAGATGTCTGCTGTGCTCCTCCCGACTCTTGGAGTAGACGAGAATGTCATCTATGAACACTATCACAAACTGGTCGAGGTACGGCTGAAATACGCGATTCATTAGATCCATGAAGATCGCTGGCGCATTCATCAGACCGAACGGCATCACAAGGAACTCGTAGTGACCATAACGAGTCCTGAAAGCTGTCTTCGAAACATCAGCATCTCTCACCCTCAACTAGTGATAACCGGAACGCAGATCAATCTTGGAGAAAATCCAAGCTCCATGCAACTGGTCAAACAGATCCTCAATCCTCGGAAGTGGGTATTTATTCTTCACTGTAACCCTGTTCAACTCCCGATAGTCAATGCAAAGCCTCATCGAGCCATCCTTCTTCTTCATAAATAAGACCGGCGCGTCCCATGGAGAAAAGCTCGGGCGAATGAACTCCTTGTCAAGAAGTTCTTGAATCTGCTTCTTAAGCTCTGCCAACTCTGTCGGTGCTAATCGGTACGGCGCTTTGGATATCGGAGCTGTACCTGGCATAAGCTCAATGGAAAACTCCACCTCTCTCTCGGGTGGCATACCAGAGACGTCTTCGGGAAAAACGTCTAAGAAATCTCTGACAGTCGGAACATCTGAGGCTGACTGGCTGGGTTCCTCGGGGACAGATAAAAAGGTCGCTAGAAATGCCCGACACCCTCTATGCATGAGTTTCCTAGCCTGAACATATGGAATAATGCGCGGTAAGGGAAAGTACATGTCCGGCTCAAATAAGAACTGCTCCATTCCAGGCGGTCGGACAAGAACGGATCTCCGCTGGAAGTCTATCAACACTCTGTTCCTCAATAGCCAGTCCATCCCTAGGATGATGTCAAATTCCGGCATCGGTAGCACAATCAGATCTGCAAAAACAAGATTACCGTGCAGCTCAAGGTCTATATCTCGTATAACATTAGTGGCTGCCATCTCCTCGCCTGACGGCAACACTACTGAAAAGGCTGTATCTAGCCCAATGGTCTGGATCTTGAGAAAGTTTGAAAGACCTCCGAAATAAACGAGTGAGTGGCCCCTGAATCTATCAAGGCCTTGGTAGCGGAACCAGATATAAAAATTCTCCCTGAAAGAGCGGAGCTCTAAGTTGAATCCAGTAGCTACAAGAACTAAACTTATAGACATGCTAAAGTCAAAGTTCTTCTAACTTAAATCCCCAAACTAATACTGAGTAGAGCATGCAATCCTATCACAGTTCTAAGTTCAATCTTAATCCTTATTCCCAAAACACGAAAGTTCAAATAATAACTTAAAGTTTAAAGGTACCTGTCAACAACATAGTCTCCGGGTTGGTTTCCGCGGCATGGAGAGCAAAAACTCTGCCTTGGGTAGGCAGATTCCTCTGAGGACATTGCAGCAACATGTGGTCTGGACTGCCACACTTAAAACACTTTCCTGAGCCAGCCATACATGCTCCAGGATGGCGACGTGAGCACCTGGGACAGACTGGGTGCTCCTGAGTCCTCGGGGCTGGGCGTCCCCGCTGCTGCTGGCCTCGGTTCCTGGGCGGTCCATGAAAAGGCCTCTTATTCTGCTACTGATGCTGATGAGGAGGAGGGCGGTACGGTGCCTAGACAGGGCGCTTGCCCTGGCGATCCCTCTCGATATCCCGCAGATCCTGCTCTGCGGCTAAGGCCTTGGAGACGGCAATCTCATAAGTAGCAGGGTCAGATACCCTAACATCCCGGCGCAAGATCGGCCGTAGACCCACCAGGAAATGCATCAACTTTGCTTTGGCATCATTCGCGATCAGGGGCACAAAATGACAGCCCCTCTCGAACTTACGGATAAACTCCGTAACCGTCATATCCCCCTGCCTCAGACTCATGAACTCGATGGTCAGCCTGGTGCGAACCTCCTCAGCAAAATACTTGGAGTAGAAAACTTCCGTAAAGCGGGTCCATGAAAGTGTAGCCAAAGTCAAGGCTACCGAAGCTCCTTCCCACCATAAGTGGGCGTCTCCAGTGAACAGGTAGGTGGCACATCGGACTCGGTCTGCGTCCCCCAGCTCCATAAACTCAAAGATGGCCTCGAGGGATTTGATCCATCTCTCGGCAACCATGGGGTCAGACGTCCCAGAGAATTCCTTCGGGCGCATCTTCATGAATCGCTCATAAACAGCCTCGGGCCCTGTCGGCCTGGCTGCGGCAGCTGCTACGGCTGCGGCATTGTTCCCCGCAAACTGTGCGAAGAACTGTGCCATGCCAGCTAACATGTAGAACCCGTAAATCAGTTTACGTATAAGCCTTGCATAATTCTAGATTTTTTTTAAATTTAATTGACTTCATTGCATGATTATTTTAAATACATTTCTTTGAAGTTAATTATTTTATTATCTTAGTTCAGTAGTTTGATTTTTAGCATTTCAGTTATTTTCAGTGAGGCCGGACAGGAGTCGGAGTTTGGAGATAGAATTTAAGATTCGAGAAATATTTCCAGAAGTTAATTTAGCTAGCAAATAAGTTAATTTAAGTTAATAAGGAGATTTGGGGATTTATTTATGCAACTTGAGGTGAGTAGAAAATAAGCCCATTTGAGTTACTTAACTAAGGATTTATTCAATAAATTAATTAAAGGATTAATGAGGCTTTTTAGAGTTATTAATTTAGTAAATAAACAACACTCCACATTCATTTTATTAGTAGATTTCGGCCACCCCTTGGTTACTAGAGGATTCAATTGTTAATTCATCAACTTTGACCATTTCTTTCCATGTAATTAGTAGGATAAATCTAGGATTTTTGGGAGCACCATGTAATCAATTAATGTTAGAACATTATCCTAGTCTAGATGAGCATGTAGAATCGGTCATTGCACCACCATAATCCCTCCAAGTAGAATTGATAGCAAACCACAATTCAAAATTTAAAAAAATGGAGACTTGGTCTTGATTCTTTCCCTATATTTTGCACCCATCTCCCTCACTCCCCTAACCATCATATCACCTCCCTTAGTCACGAAATTTAGAGTGTTTTTGAGAGAGGAAAACCGTGGGACTCATAGCTAAGCGAAGGGAGAAAAATCGAGTACAAGAGGAAAGGAAAGAAGCGCTCCATCTCCTCCGCGCCGTCTCGTCTCTTCTTTTCGTTTTCATTTCAAACAATAACCAGGCATGTCTAGATTCTTTCTAAACCTCAATCAATTCATATTATCATTTATTTTTCAGTACATGATCATGTTTATTCAAGCTAAAACCGAGATACATGTCAAAACATTTTGAAACAGCACATGCAGAATTTTTGATATTCCTTGGCAAGCTTCACGTTTTTCTTGGTTTGTGAGTTTCAGGTGATTGGTTCGACTCCAAGCTCCCAAGGCGACTTATATACATGTAATAGGATGCATTAGGACCACATTTGTCCATTGGTTTCAGCCCATGCTCGCTGGAAAGCAAGAAATTACAGCAACACCATTTGTGTCCCTTTTTGAGTTCGAAAATTCAGTTTGGTTGTCAAGGAGGAAGGATCTGATCTTGGCTGCCCTAGGGGCCTATAGCCATGGTTAGATCACTCCCCTAGCATGTCTAAGACGTGACTAAGTTGCCCTTTTGGTCTCTTGGTCCATGGCTCATCGGTTTTTAAATAATCAACAAGAACAACCCCTTTCCCCATTCGGCTTCTTCATTGGTTGAGCATATGGTCTCGTTTTTTTTGTTGCTTGGTATGGATCTTGGTTGGCCTATGGCCCATAGCCACGGTTCATACCATGCTCTTAGATGTCTAGATCGTTCCATGGTCAATCAAATGGCCACTGGAACGACGCAAGAGATCGATCTAGGCAAAACACTACACACGCATGCACGTTGGTTCTCGGTTGGAGTTTCGGTTGAGTTTTGGTGTGACGCGGATTGTGGCTGGCCTAGGGCCCTTAGCCATGGTTCAAATCACTCCTTGGGATGTTGGTAAGAGTCTTTGGTCGGTGGTTCACGCCCCAATGGCCGGTAGTCTCGAAAACAACACAAGTTACACGATTGTACAGTTGCTGGAATATTACAGCAAGTTGCTGTGTCGGTTCGGTGGCTCGTTCGAGTTCTTGGTTGGCTTTTAGCCCATGGCCTTGGACTGGACAGTGCCTCATTGAGTTAGGAAGGTCATGTTTTTGACCGTTCATCATTTGGATCATTTTTGAGGTCGT
Organism: Primulina tabacum; assembly: GCF_025594145.1. Lineage (NCBI taxonomy): Eukaryota > Viridiplantae > Streptophyta > Magnoliopsida > Lamiales > Gesneriaceae > Primulina > Primulina tabacum. The sequence continues at coordinate 14,380,943 of NC_134561.1, forward strand.
ACGAGAATTTACGGTGCGATGTGCCAAATTGACTCTCGAAAGAGCGTTTCGTGTTTTGGCCTCCATTCCACCTAGATTTCAACCCTATCATTTTAGGAGCATTATTTTATGATTTTTCAGCTTATTTTAATCATGACAATACGTCGGTTTGGTGTCGTTTCAGGTTGGCTCGGAGTCATGATTAAATGCGAAGTCATTAGGCATCATAGTCGCATCTTTTGAACGTAAATTGCGTAGTTGGTCATCTTTAAGCTATTGCATATTTTTCATAGCACAGGTAGGTTGCAGCGAGCCTGGGGACGATCCAATACAATCCTGTTGGTAAAATTACGGGACATTTTCATTATGCCAGTTAATTATTTTACGTGCATTAAATAAGAAATGATTATTTTTGAGATTTATGCGATATGGCTTGTGGTTCATTCACTATGTGGGAGTGTTATTTTATACGGTCGCCAGTGACCGATCAGTTCAGTATGGTACCACCCGGTCGCCAGTGACCGGCCAGCTCAGTTCAGTTTCAGCCTCCCCGGTAGCCAGTTACCGATCAGTTCAGCTTAGTGCAGGGGCCACAGGCGTAAAACATAATCTCAACAGAAAATTTTACCAAGTATTTCAGTACAGGCTCCAAGGAGCAAACATTTTTTTTTACTGTGATTATCAGTTCAGTTATGCACGTATTATAATTGCTCAGTACAGATTATTTTCAGCATGCCTCATGACATGATATGTTATCTCATGAATATTTTAAATTCAGATTTTTACTCGTTACCTGCGATATATGCATGCTGAGTCTTTAGGCTCACTAGACTTTGTTGTTGTAGGTACTGATGAGGCCAGGGCCGAGGGCGGGGACCAGTGAGCCAGCTTGGGTCGGCAGTAGTGGCACCCGAGGACCTCAGAGCAGCAGTTGTTATTTTATTCCGCAAACATTTTATCAGTCGTTGGATATTTTTAAATTGTGATTTTTGGCAAACTTTATTTTCTTCCGCTGCAATATTTTGAAATATTGAACTTGATTCACCAGTGATTTTATGAATGAGGCCATTTAAGTTCTTTTAAAAAGAAAATTTTTAATTTTCCGCAAATTTTCAAGCAAGGAGTTTTAGGCCCTTTACAATTGGTATCAGAGCGGTGGTTCTGTATAGGGTTTCACTACTACTGACCGCGAGAAGCTCACGAAGCCACGTCTTCGGTCTTTAAGTTTTTTCAGTTCAGCATTTTGTTCAGCATTTCAGTTAAAGCATGAATTATTTTGTCAGCATGCTTCCAGATTTTCAGTACTTCAGTGTTCATTTAAAATAAATTATGGAATTATGCATGTTAGTTACGTATGGGTTATGTTGGAACAGTATGCCCCCTAGACACATTTTAGAGCGCAACAGAGAGAAGGAGCCTAGCCGAGAGGACAGGGAGAAGCGTAGACTGGAGGGAGACCTACCACCTCCTCCACCGCCCCCACCGGACATGAGTGCCCAGATGTTATGTAACATCCCAGATTCGACGACTGTCCTCCTCCACCGCCCCCACCGGTTCATTCATGTTCCCTCCACCTAGAAGCCTGCCAGGAGCCGCTCATTGTCCGTGCAACTGATGGCACCGGCGATCACCCCCCGCCCTCTTCGGCCCCGGGCCTCACATGCCCACCAGCTTCCGCTTGGTTCGTCCCCGAACCACACCGTACTAAGAGAGGTCGGCTCTGATACCACTGTAACGCCCCAGATTCGACGACTGTCCTCACTGTATCAAGACGAGTCTTTCCAGCGTGCTTATGTCCTCACTCACACGCATCCTGGGAAACTTCCCAGGAGGTCACCCATCCCAAAATTGCCCCAAGTCAAGCACGCTTAACTTTGGAGTTCTTATGTTGATGAGCTACCGAAAAGAAGATGCACCTTCGTGATATGAGTAGTACAAATCAAATCTTTTAAGCCCTCTTCAACTGTACAGTCCATTACATTGAACAGTCTCGGAATCCCTCTCATTCCCGTGTGGGTCGGTTCATTCATGTTCCCTCCACCTAGAAGCCTGCCAGGAGCCGCTCATTGTCCGTGCAACTGATGGCACCGGCGATCACCCCCCGCCCTCTTCGGCCCCGGGCCTCACATAGGCGATCAAAAGAGAAGAGCCGTTCGTAGAGATTTACAAGAAGGGCTATATCCGCCTAAACATCGGAATAGTTTGGAGTCCAGTGTTAAGAATGCAAATGTATAATCCTAAACGCCCTATGTATGTTTGAAACACATGATGCCCAAGAACAAAATTTTTTTAAACTTCCGCTGCGTTTGAGTGCGAGAAAATGATGTCCCAACACAATGTTCTTACGTTATTCGTCCCACGATCTCTCTCTCTCTTTCAACGATTTCCTCCATTTTTAGCGCCTTGTGATCCGTTTGAATCGATAGGAATTGATCTGCTAACTCTGATGGGCCTATATAATTTGATTGGGCTTGTAATTAAATTGAATTTCATAACTAATTATTTTTTGCCCAAACAATTGTCCCCCGGAAGCATTGGCCCATTGGGCCAAAATGCATGTTAATAAATTCTTTTCCAATTTTTTTTATATTTTAAATATAGCGTGAATCCGTGTACTAGGGTCTTGTACTAATTATTTTCTAAGAAGTGGCACTATAGACATTTACGCTTATTTTTGTGATTCGTTTGATTCATCTACCTATAAAAGGGATATTCTGAACTTCGGTTGTGTGGCCATACATTGACCTTTGCTCTACGTTTACCTCTGGTGCCATTTCCACAGGCGGTGAAAAGCATAGGCATGTAGTCTCTTGTTTTATATGCGGTTCGCATGTTTGCTCTTAACATGTAATACTGGATTGAGAATTGGCGATGGGTTTGCTTCAGTTCTCTGGTGCATTCGACACTTAAGCATTGGTGTCATTTGGGGCTTTTTGAAACACATGTAACTCTCAACTCTTATGTGCTCTTACGTGCTCTTGCATGCTACATCCACTCAATACGAATCCCTCGTCTCTAGCATTTATGCATTGCACTTCAGTCGGACTCCTTTCCCGCATACACGTATATGCATTTGCACTTCAGTCGGACCCCTTTCATGCATACACATTGTAAGGTCCAAAATTAAGACGACGTAATCCAACTGCATGCGAATCTAGGAATTAATGGAAAATGAGTAATTAAGTGACTTTAATTGCTAATTAATTATGTGACATACATGTTGATATGTTAAATGAGATTCTTATTGTCATCATGCATAACATTGTATTTTTAGGAATATTCAAGTGACGATCGAGGAACGGGGACCGAGGCCTGAAAAATGTTTTTATTAAATAATTATTTTTAATTATTTAGAATAGGGTGGTTGCTTTTAGTATTTTTGAAATTAAAGGGTTTGAGGCAATTTTATACTCCAGGACGAAAATTTTATCGGTGTCGTTTTTCAACTAAAATAAGAGCTTTTTGGCAACCCGGTTAATAAATTGACATGTTAATATTTTATTTATATCCTAAATAAGCACTAATGGGCCTAAACTTGGCTTAATAGACCTAAACTTTAATTAATAACCTTATTTACTATATAATATGCAAATCCCCACCCAAAACCCTACACCTTTTTGCATCAAGGATCGGCCACCTATTTTTAAAAATCTGAAACTCTCTCCCTCAATCACCAACCTCACGGCACACACACACTAACAAGCAAGAAGGAGAATTTCGAAGGGTCCAAGTAGAACAAAGCCAAGGTTCTTCCCGTTCTACGTCTTCAACGGTTTTTCGTGCATTTAAAACGCAAAAGCTTGCCATATATCTCCTTTTCTCATTCATCATGTCATAATATATACTTTTTTAAGTTATTTTGTATCAAGCATGAAGTTCAGAATTTTGATGTTCTAGTTTTTCCCATGTGCATGATCTTTATGCAATATCTTTGATGCCATGACTAACGTTATACACCTAAGGGGCTGCCATGATGTCTAGGTATGTTTAAGTAACGCTTTGGTATGAATTGAAGCCCCACTCACCCACACAACACACGGCTGGAACATCAAAGAAACAAGCACAACCATTAAACTTGCTGCATGAGGGAAAAGGGGTTACGGGTTGGTACCCCACGGCTGGGTAAGGGCTGGCCTTGGTTTGGAAGCTAAATAGGGTCATGGGGGAGTCCAGGGGAGAGTCTTAGCCATGCTAGGACTCGAGGTAAGGGCTGGGGATGGAGTCCTAGCCAAGCTAGGACTCCTACCCGAGAGTGGTGCCGCTGCACGCTTAGGTGCAGCAGCGCGCAGGCATCGCTGCAGTGCAGCCAGGAGCAACAGGATGGGTTTGAATGAGTCCTTAGGGTCCTAAGTGAGTGCTCATGGGTCTGGGTCCAGGGACGGGTCATTGCGTATGGTCCTAAGCACAAAAAGAAGAGTCCTAGTCACTATGGGAGTTCTCGGCCAGCATGGGTTTGGGGTTGGGTGGCTTGTTTTTGTTGTTGCGGCTGGTTTCTTAGTGTTCTAAGGGTCCAGTAGGATAGTTTAAGATATGGGTCAAGTTTTGGGTCGACATGGTTCGGGGGTAACTCGTGAAAATCGAAAGTTGGCTCGGGGTCGAAGTTTAGGTGTCAATTAGGGTTTTTAAATAAAGAAAAATTGGAAAACGGCTCACGGGGGTCGATTCGTGATCCATAAGTGCTAAAATAATTTAAAAAAGACTAAATTATTAATTTAGGAATTTTATATTAGAGTTTTGGATTTTTCGGGATTAAAACACCGTCAAAACGATTAATTAAAGATCAATTGCAAAGTCTAGCTTTTATGCTAAATAAAATTATGGGAATTTTAATTTAAGCCTAAATAAATATTTGGGACATGTTAGAGTCAAGAAATCAAGAAAAAAGTCAAAATCGTAAAAGGTCAAGTCAGGGGTAAAACAATATTTTTACATCGGAAAAATTAGTAAACATCATGGCAATGCCCCAAATGCTAATTGTATGATATCATGATTATTTTTAAATGTTTATGAAATGTTCATGATTAAATTATGATATTTAAATGTCTAAGGGATTTTATGATTTAAGGAAGACATTTAAAAGACATGTTGTATGCTTGGTTTCAAAAACAAAATTTTATGTTATGCATGATTTTTATAAAGTGATGAGAATGTAAATGTTGAAGGAAGTGAAGTGATTGTGACTAATTCGTTAATGTTGGCGACGTCGTGAGGGTTATGGTTCCAGTGGGAGCCCGACAATCGTGTTTCCATTATTACGAATATGAGGTTATGAGGTTTGAGGTAAGAATGGGAGTATCGTGAGGGGAGAAGGCCCCAGAGGGAGCCCATGTATGGGAGAAGGCCCTAGAGGGAGCCCCGACGATCGTATTTCTATTCGAATCATGATAGGCCAAGGCTCAGTTGACCGGTGAGAGTGTTGCTGATGTCCCAGCCGCCCAGTACTGGTGTTTCACGTTGATGGATCCATCGATTTTTCATGTTCATGTCATGTCAGGAAAGTCACAATTAACGATCTGAATTCAACAAAAGGTAAAGGAAAAAGGAAAAATGTTTATGATCATGAAAAATGTTTTATTTCATGTCATGTTGAGGAAAAAAGGAAAATGTGAAGGTTTATGTTATGCCTCATTATGAAAACGTTTCTATTTAAAGTTTATGCATCTTCATGAAAATGATATTTTAAGTACAAGTATTTTTCCCTGTCATATGTTGACGGTATTACGTATTATTCGTTATTAATATTATGGTTTGTTGAGTCTTTAGACTCACTAGGTGTGATGGATGCAGGTGGTTTGGAGAGAGGACTTGATGGGTGATTTTGCTAGGCTGTCGGTGCACACAACCCTAGGACCAGCGCTTCTATTTTTCCACATTTACGTTTATGATTAATGATTTAAGCTAAATATTTTTAGACTATTTATTTATACTTTTGAGAGATTTTTGAGAGGTTTAGTATGGGCTATTCTTTTCAAATTATTGCTTTTTAGGTTTTGTAAACAGTAGACGATTTCAGTTTTACGACTATTTCACCTGATTTTTAAATGCTAGTTAGTTGATGTTTTATTTCAAAGGGGAAAATATTTATATGTGATGGTCGAAAATTGTAGAGAAGTAAAAAAAAATTTCTAGTACTCTTAAAGCAATAAAAAGGGCAGACGTTACAGCTGGTATCAAAGCAAAGGTCCTGTAAAGGGTTGTGCCACCATCAGCGCCGGGAAGATCAGTCGTCAAGCCTCAAAGTTGTAAGTTTTACATGCTTTATATGATTTAATATGTTGTTACCTGCATGACGATATGAATATTATGTTTATGATACATGTTTATTAGCTTTTTGAGTATTTATTCTTTGCATTCTTAAATTGCTAAAATGAATTAGGACATGTCACATGATTAGAGAACTTAGATTTAAATGCATGTTGGTTACGTTATAATTTGGAAAACGTTCAGATAAAATGCCTTCTAGACGTGCACCCGTTATCGAGAATCAGGAAGAGAACAGTGTTAATCGTCGAGGGAATAGTCAAAGAAATGCACCACCACCACCCCCTCCTCCAGGGGATCCTGCTACTCGTGCATTAGAGGGTATGGCTCGCCTCTTCGAACAACAAATACAGCAGCAGCAGTTACAGCTACAGTTACAGCAGCTACAGCAGCCACTGCATGATATTTATGAGCAGTTCCGGAGGCTAGGGCCAAAGGAATTTTCTGGCACCACCGATCCATTTGCTGCTGAGAAATGGATCCGTTCAATCGAGGTACATTTTCGCTATCTGGACATGGGAGACACCGACCGTGTGAGGTGTACTACTTATCTGTTTAGGGACGACGCTTCTTTATGGTGGGAAGGAGCCGAGCATGGTGTTGACCTTGCTACACTCACCTGGGCACAGTTCAAGACAAAATTCTACGAGAAATATTTCACTCTGGATGCTAGAAGCCGAATAAAGAGGGAATTTATGGCCCTCCGTCAGGGATATGCTACTGTTGCTGAGTTTGCAAAGAAATTTGATGGGGGTTGTCACTTTGTACCCCTTATTGCCAGGGATGCGGAAGAAAAGCTCAGACATTTTATTGATGGCCTTCGGCCACCATTCAGGATAAGGTTATGATGATGCGTCCTGTGGATCACGCTACAGCAGTTTCCTATGCATACCAGACTGAGCAATCCTTGAAGGACATTGACTTTGAGCTACAGCGCAAGAGGCAACTAAATCAGAATAATAATCAGCCTAATAAGAAGCCTTATACGGGTCCTCCTAGACCTCAAGGGCCTCAAAAGCCCCAAGGTCAAGTCAAGAAACCAGCGCCGCCAAAGCCACAAAATCTTGGAGCACCAAAGCCTGCTGAGAGGAAACTATGCAAACAGTGACCCCGCCCACATCTTGGCAAGTGTGAATGGGGATCATTTAAATGTTTCTACGGCAAGAAAGAATATTGCGAAACAAAGTGATTCCAATGGTCAAGTTCAAGTGGCTGAATCACTCGGAAGAGTAAGCTACTTGGGAAACCGAGAGGGACTTGAAAAGTCGCTATCCAGATCTATTCGGTAAGTTCAAATTTCGAGGACGAAATTTTATTTAAGGGGGGGAGGAATTGTAAGGTCCAAAATTAAGACGACGTAATTCAACTGCATGCGAATCTAGGAATTAATGGAAAATGAGTAATTAAATGACTTTAATTGCTAATTAATTATGTGACATACATCTTGATATGTTAAATGATATTCTTATTGTCATCATGCATAACATTGTATTTTTAGGAATATTCAAGTGACGATCGAGGAACGGGGACCGAGGGCTGAGAAATGTTTTTATTAAATAATTATTTTTAATTATTTAGAATAGGGTGGTTGCTTTTAGTATTTTTGAAATTAAAGGGTTTTGAGGTGATTTTATACTCCGGGACGAAAATTTTATCGGTGTCGGTTTTTCAACTAAAATAAGAGCTTTTTTGCAACCCGGTTAATAAATTTACATGTTAATATTTTATTTAATTCCTAAATAAGCACTAATGGGCCTAAACTTGGCTTAATAGGCCTAAACTTGAATTAATAACCTTATTTACTATATAATATGCAAATCCCCACCGAAAACCCTACACCTTTTTGCATCAAGAATCGGCCACCTATTTTTAAAAATCTGAAACTCTCTCCCTCAATCACCAACCTCATGGCACACACACACTAACAAGCTAGAAGGAGAATTTGGAAGGGTCCAAGTAGAACAAAGCCAAGGTTCTTTCCGTTCTTCATCTTCAACGGTTTTTCGTGCGTTTAAAACGCAAAAGCTTGCCATATATCTCCTTTTCTCATCCATCATGTCATAATATATATTTTTTTAAGTTATTTTGTATGAAGCATGAAGTTCAGAATTTTGATGTTCTCGTTTTTCCCATGTGCATGATCTTTATGCAATATCTTTGATGCCATGACTCACGTTTTACACCTAAGGGGCTGCCATGATGTCTAGGTATGTTTAAGTAACGCTTTGGTATGAATTGAAGCCCCACTCACCCACACAACACACGGCTGGAACATCAAAGAAACAAGCACAACCATTAAACTTGCTGCATGAGGGTAAAGGGGTTACGGGTTGGTACCCCACGGGTGGGCAAGGGCTGGCCTTGGTTTGGAGGCTAACTAGGGTCGTGGGGGAGTCTAGGGGAGAGTCCTAGCCATGCTAGGACTCGAGGTAAGGGCTGGGGAAGGAGTCCTAGCCAAAGCTAGGACTCCTACCCGAGAGTGGTGCCGCTACACGCTTAGGTTCAGCAGCGCGCAGGCGTCGCTGCGGTGCAGCCAGGAGCAACAGGCTGGGTTTGAATGAGTCCTTATGGTCCTTGGTGAGTGCTCATGGGTCTGGGTCCAAGGATGGGTCACTGCGTATGGTCCTAAGCACAAAACGAAGAGTCCTAGTCACTATGGGAGTTCTCGGCCAGCATGGGTTTGGGGTTGGGTGGCTTGTTTTTGTTGTTGGGGCTGGGTTCTCAGTGTTCTAAGGGTCCAGTAGAATAGTTTAAGATGTGGGTCAAGTTTTGGGTCGACATGGTTCCGGGGTAACTCGTGAAAATCGAAAGTTGGCTCAGGGTCGAAGTTTAGGTGTCAATTAGGGTTTTTAAATAAAGAAAAATTGGAAAACGGCTAACGGGAGTCGAGTCGTGGTCCATAAGGGCTAAAATAATATAAAAAAGACTAAATTATTAATTTAGGAATTTTATATTAGAGTTTGGGATTTTTCGGGATTAAAACACCGTCAAAACGATTAATTAAAGATTAATTGAAAAGTCTAGCTTTTAAGCTAAATAAAATTATGGGAATTTTAATTTAAGCCTAAATAAATATTTGGGACATGTTAGAGTCAAGAAATCAAGAAAAAAGTCAAAATCGTAAAAGGTCAAGTCCAGGGGTAAAACTGTCTTTTTACACCGGAAAAATTAGTAAACGTCATGGCAGTTCCCCAAATACTATTTGTATGATATTATGATTATTTTTAAATGTTTATGAAAAGTTCATGATTAAATAATTATTTTTAAATGTCTAAGGGATTTTATGATTTAAGGAAGACATTTAAAAGACATGTTGCATGCTTGGTTTCAAAAACAAAATTTTATGTTATGCATGTTTTTTATAAAGTGATGAGAATGTAAATGTTGAAGGAAGTGAAGTGATTGTGACTAATTCGTTAATGTTGGCGACGTCGTGAGGGTTATGGTCCTAGTGGGAGGCCGACAATCGTGTTTCCATTATTACGAATATGATGTTATGAGGTTATGAGGTCTGAGGTAAGAATGGGAGTATCGTGAGGGGAGAAGGCCCCATACGGAGCCCATGTATGGGAGAAGGCCCCAGAGGGAGCCCCGACGATCGTATTTCTATTCGAATCATGATAGGCCAAGGCTCAGTTGACCGGTGAGAGTGTTGCTGATGCCCCCACCGCCCAGTACTGTGGTTTCACGTAGATGGATCCATCGATTTTTCATGTTCATGTCATGTCAGGAAAGTCACAATTAACGATCTGAATTCAACAAAAGGAAAAAGAAAAATGAAAAATGTTTATGATCATGAAAAATGTTTTATGTCATGTCATGTTGAGGAAAAAAGGAAAATGTGAAGGTTTATGTTATGCATCATTATGAAAATGTTTCTATTTAAAGTTTATGCATCTTCATGAAAATGATATTTTAAGTACAAGTATTTTTCACTGTTATATGTTGACTGTATTACGTATTATTCGTTATTAAGATTATGGTTTGTTTAGTCTTTAGACTCACTAGGTGTGATGGATGCTGGTGGTTTGGAGTGAGGACTTGATGGGTGATTTTGCTAGACTGTCGGTGCACACAACCCGAGGACCAGCGCTTCTATTTTTCCGCATTTACGTTTATGATTCATGATTTAAGCTAAAGATTTTTAGACTATTTATTTATGCTTTTGAGAGATTTTTGAGAGGTTTAGTATGGGCTATTCTTTTAAAATTATTGCTTTTTAGGTTTTGTAAACAGTAGACGATTTCAGTTTTACGACTATTTCACCTGATTTTTAAATGCTAGTTGGTTGATGTTTTATTTCAAAGGGTAAAATATTTTTATGTGATGGTCGAAAATTGTAGAGAAGAAAAAAAAAATTTCTAGTACTCTTAAAGCAATAAAAAAGGCAGACGTTACAGTTGGTATCAGAGCAAAGGTCCTGTAAAGGGTTGTGCCACCATCAGCGCCGGGAAGATCAGTCGTCAAGCCTCAAAGTTGTAAGTTTTACATGCTTTATGTGATTTAATATGTTGTTACCTGCATGACGATGGGAATATTATGTTTATGATACATGTTTATTAGCTTTTTGAGTATTTATGCTTTGCATGCTTAAACTGCTAAAATGAATTAGGACTTGTCACATGATTAGAGAACTTAGATTTAAATGCATGTTGGTTACGTTATAATTTTGAAAACGTTCAGATAAAATGCCTCCTAGACGTGCACCCGTTATCGAGAATCAAGAAGAGAACAGTGTTAATCGTCGAGGGAATAGTCAAAGAAATGCACCACCACCACCCCCTCCTCCAGGGGATCCTGCTACTCGTGCATTAGAGGGTATGGCTCGCCTCTTCGAACAACAAATACAGCAGCAGCACTTACAACAGCAGCAGTTACAGCTACAGTTACAGCAGCCACCTAGGCCACTGCATGATATTTATCAGCAGTTCCGGAGGCTAGGGCCGAAGGAATTTTCTTGCACCACCGATCCATTTGCTGCTGAGAGTTGGATCCGTTCACTCGAGGTACATTTTCGCTATCTGGACATGGGAGACACCGACCGTGTGAGGTGTACAACTTATCTGTTTAGGGACGATGCTTCTTTATGGTGGGAAGGAGCCGAGCATGGTGTTGACCTTGCTACACTCACCTGGGCACAGTTCAAGACAAAATTCTATGAGAAATATTTCACTCCGGATGCTAGGAGCCGAATAAAGAGGGAATTTATGGCCCTCCGTCAGGGAGATGCTACTGTTGCTGAGTTTGCAAAGAAATTTGATGGGGGTTGTCACTTTGTACCCCTTATTGCCAGGGATGTGGAAGAAAAGCTCAAACATTTTATGGATGGCCTTCGGCCTACCATACGAGATAAGGTTATGATGATGCGTCCTGTGGATCACGCTACAGCAGTTACCTTTGCATACCAGGCTGAGCAATCCTTGAAGGACATTGACTTTGAGCTACAGCGCAAGAGGCAACTAAATCAGAATAATAATCAGCCTAATATGAAGCCTTATACGGGTCCTCTTAGACCTCAAGGGCCTCAAAAGCCCCAAGTCAAGTCAAGAAGCCAGCGCCACCAAAGCCACAAAATCTTGGAGCACCAAAGCCTGCTGAGAGGAAACTATGCAAACAGTGCAACCGCCTACATCTTGGCAAGTGAGAATGGGGATCATTTAAATGTTTCTACGGCAAGAAAGAAGATTGCGAAACAAAGTGATTCCAATGGTCAAGGTCAAGTGGCTGAATCACTCGGAAGAGGAAGGTACTTGGGAAACCGAGAGGGACTTGAAAAGTCGCTATCCAGATCTATTCGGTAAGTTCAAATTTCGAGGACGAAATTGAAACGTCTGCTTATTCGTTTTGCTTAAAAAGTACTATAATATTTTTTTTTTTAAAACCTCACTTAGCATCGGCCGAACCATAAAATATTTTTGACATCATTTTAAAATAAATCAACCAACTGTCATTTAAAAATCCAAAGGAAAATATTTTAAAGCATAAAATCGTCAAATATTTTACCAACCTAAAAACATTATTCGAAAAGTATAGCCCATACTATAACCTCTCAAAAATCTCTCATAACATAAATAAAAGACGTAAAAATATCTTTAACATTACTTAAAATCATAAATCATAACTAGTGCGGAAAACTAGCGTAGGTCCTCGGGTTATGTGCACCTCTAGTCCAGTCAGATCAACCATCAAGACCTCCAAAAACATTAACATCAAAATCACCTGCATCAATCACACCTAGTGAGTCTACAGACTCAACACATCATATTCTTGATAACAAGTAATACATAATACAGTTAACATATAACAGTAAAAAATACTTATACTTAAAATATCGTTTTCATGAAGATGCATAAACATAAACATTTTCGTAAACATTTTCATGATGCATAAAAACATTTTCATAAAAACATAAACATACTCATATTCATATTCGTATTCATATTCATATGCATATCCATATTCGTATTCATATTCATATTCGTATTCATGTTCATGTTCGTGTTTGTTGAATTCAGATCGTGATTGTGACTCGTATTCTTAAACGTATTGGGCGATGGATCCATCTACATGTAACCACAGTACTGGGCGGCGGGGACACCAGCGACACTCTCACCCGTCAACTGGGCCTTGGCCAACGTATTAACATATTCGTATTCGTATCACGTATTCGTATCACGTATTCGTATCCGTATCCAAGGAAACACGATCGTCGGGCTCCCACTGGGACCATAACCCTCACGATATTTCCAACATATTCAGTAGTCACAATCCCTTCACATCCTTCAACATGTCGTATTTCCATGACTTATAAAAATATGCATATAATATCATTTTTATTTTGAAACCAAGCATGCAACATATCTTTTAAATGTCCAATTTAAATCATAAAAAAAATCATAGACATTTAAAAATCATAACTTAACATATTAAAAATCATAAACATCCATGAACATTTTAAAAATCATATATCAACGTATAAAAATTCATAAACATGTGAAATAATCATATTAGCATATTCAACAGCAAATAGGGCAGTGCCATGACGTTTACTAATTTCTAGGTTTACGTAAAATGACCGTTTTACCCCTGGACATAAAATTTTCCGTTTTTGAAATGTTCTAAATTTCTTCTCTAACATGTCCCAAATAATTATTTAAGCTTACATGAATTTTTTCATATTTTTATTTAGCTTAATTCGACGACTTTTAAATTAATCTTTAAATATAACGTATTAATGCGTTTTAATCCCGAATTAAACAAAACATTAATATAAAATTCTCAAATTGAAAACTTAGACTTCTAATAATTATTTAAGCTTAACCCTAATTTTTCATAATTTTATAAGGCATAAAACTAGGCGTTTCTATTAACTCGTTAATTAGTGTTTAGTGCGGCGATTAAATCCCGAATAAATGTAAAACTCGTTATTTTGGTCCCAAATTTTTAACATAACCTTTTTATGATTTATTATATCATTCCAAGTCATGAGCCACACCCGTGGACCCATGGATTCATTTTTAGTTCTTAACATCTCGTTTTTGACCCCTATTCGAACACACCGAGCCATATCCCAATTCACTCGAGCCACGCCCAAGCCGCCTTGAACCAAAACCTAGCCAACCCATCTAGGAACCCTACTGAACCATTAAAACCCATTGGGCATGACCTTAAGCTCCAAAAACGAAGCAAAACATGAGCTGCAGAAACAGCCAACAAACCCACCTAGACTACCCTTGAGCCAACTTGAATTTTCATTGAGCCATGCCCGAACCATCATGATCCAACCCCGAACCAGACCGTATAGGCACCCTCTTGGACCCTTAAAACCAACACACTCAAACCCAAGCTTGAAAACCGCAGCCACACACCAGTAGCATGCCATGGCCGAGAGTTTCACTTGACAAAGGACTCTTCGAACTTGCTAGGATTCCAACCAATCGAGCTAGTTCCTGACCCTAACCCTTGTGTACCCTCTTAGGACCCTAATGACTTGACCTATCCCAGCCCAGAGCCCCCCGACCGAGCCATCCCTTCTCTGCACCAGCTGCTGTACCTGCGCAGCTTTCATGGGCTTCACGGGTTGGAGTCCTAGCTTGCTAGGACTCCTTCCCAGCCTCTTGACTCGCATCCTAGCGTGGCTAGGACTCTTCCCTTGACCCCTCATAGACCCTAGCCAAGCCCTGGTCCCAACCGACCCCAAGCCCAGCCAACAATCCCATAGAACCGAACCCATGATCACATGTGACAGCAAGTTGCTTTTCCGGTTGCTTCATGATCGTGTGTGGTGTTTATGTGATGTGCTAGGACTCTAAATTCATGAAAAACAATTCTTAATTGTGTCCTAGTCATGGCAGCCCTCTTAAACACATAATAACATGAATTGGGAATCAAAAACCTTGCTTGAAATTTCATGTGATATACAAAAACGAAAATACACAAAAGTGTCACTTGTTTTCCATATTTTTCATGCATAAAACATTTTATGGTGTGATGCTGAGTAAAAGGAGAATATGGCGTGCCTTTGCGTTTTAAACGCACGAAAAATCGTTCACGACGAAGAACGGATCGAAACCTTGGCTTGAAGTCCCTTGAACCCTTCGAATTGCTCTTCAAAATTTTGTGTGAAGTGTCGTGTGTGTGTGTGTCGTGTAGTTTGAGGAAAAGAATTCTGAATTTGTGAGATTGTGGGGCGTGGGGTTGTAGGTTTAATGGGTGGGTTTTAGCTTTTAAATAATGTTTAGAATCCTAATTAAATTCTAATTGCTAGTTTAGGCCCATTAACAACTTAATTAAGCTTACTTAGCCCATTAGTATTTAATTAAAATATTTAAAATAATTTTGCTTAAATAAGTTTGTGAATTTATTATCCGGGTTGTCAAAACGTTCGAGTTTTTGTTAAAAATCCAACACCGATAAAAATTACGCCCTAGCGTATAAAATCACCTCGAAACCCATTATTTTCAAAAATATGAAAAACCATCAACCTTATTTTAAATAATTAAAATAATTATAAAAACATTTTACATTTACAACCCTCGGTCTCCGTTCCTCGATCGTCACTTGAACATTCCTTAAAAATACCATTTTAATGCAACATGTAAAAAAATATATTTTAAACATGTAAATATGCACAACATAATTAATTAATGCAATTAAAACATTTTAGTCATAATAGAAAGAATTTAATAATTTATATGCATGTGGTTCGCGTGACCCTTTTAAATTTTCGGGGCATTACAATCTCCCCCCCTTAAATTAAATTTCGTCCTCGAAATTTGCTTATCCTCAATAACTCAAAGTTTAGACTTAGTTCTAGTATCCCAAAAATCCACGCTTCCGCTGCGCTACTCTGATCAAACTTAAGTTCTAGAAGCTCCTTACGTCTCCTTGATCCCAATTAATTTTGTCTTCTAAATCCTTATTTGCGATTTGCAACTTGAGAAAAACCATAACAACTTAGTGCTATACTATTATAACCTCAAATTTCAATTTTTCTTACGATTCCCAATATTAAAAGATGGATGACCATACTTATCATATATTATTTTCCTTATTTTATACCCAAAATATTCATCAACTTATCAATTTAAATCTTAAAATCCCAGACACACCTTCAAATTCTTAGATTTTTCAAGCCTAATATCGACCCTTAAAAACCCATGATCAACATTCCTTATAACACTATAACCAAGATATCCCAAGGTTCCAAATATTCTTAAAAGTCTAAATCCTCAAAATTCTTATCATTTAAACCATTTATTTATCGTTTATTGCTAAACTAGTCCCCAAATTCCTTAGCAATTGCAAAAATAAATTCTTAAGTTCCTCAAAAATTATCTTAATTGGTCTTTAATTTCGAAAATCCTACGATTAACCCATAAGTTTTTTTCATTCTTAATTTTCTGCTACAAGTTTCTCATTACATAATTTCGATAATTTTTAACTTATTTACCCAAAAATCAATTCTCATAATCAATCTTACCTTTCATCAAAACTTAAAATCCCAATTTAAACATTTTCTTACTCCCAAGTCGTTGCAAATCCTTAAATCATTATTCCTTACGTCTAATTCCCAAAAATTAATTCGACTAGTAACCATGAATCATAAAAATTGCCTTAGAAAATCTACGTGTCCCAAAACATATATAATATTCATGATTAACTTATAGCCCAAAAAGTAAAACGTCCACACTAAAACCCAAAAAGTCAACATAGTCCAATTGCACCACAAAACCAACATGCGTTGAAATCAAATAATTTCTTATTTCATATCATATCACGTATAAAAATTCTAAAGCATAAAAATCATATATTATCATAAAGCTATTATAAATGTGGCGTAAACATAATATTCATTTACTTATGCAGGTAGTATCAAAAAATCATATACAGCATGTAAACTTACAGACTGAGGCTTGACGACTGATCTTCCTGGCGCTGATGGTGGCACAACCCTTTACAGGACCTTTGCTCTGATACCAACTGAAACGTCTGCTTATTCGTTTTGCTTAAAAAGTACTAGAATTTTTTTTTTTTAAAACCTCACTTAGCATCGGCCGAACAATAAAATATTTTTGACATCATTTTAAAATAAATCAACCAACTGTCATTTAAAAATTTAAAGGAAAATATTTTAAAGCATAAAATCGTCAAATATTTTACCAACCTAAAAACATTATTCGAAAAGTATAGCTCATACTATAACCTCTCAAAAATCTCTCATAACATAAATAAAAGACGTAAAAATATCTTTAACATTACTTAAAATCATAAATCATAACTAATGCGGAAAACTAGCGTAGGTCCTCGTGTTATGTGCACCTCTAGTCCAGTCAGATCAACCATCAAGACCTCCAAAAACATTAACATCAAAATCACCTGCATCAATCACACCTAGTGAGTCTACAGACTCAACACATCATATTCTTGATAACAAGTAATACATAATACAGTTAACATATAACAGTGAAAAATACTTATACTTAAAATATTGTTTTCATGAAGATGCATAAACATAAACATTTTTGTAAACATTTTCATGATGCATCAAAACATTTTCATAAAAACATAAACATACTCATATTCATATTCGTATTCATATTCATATGCATATCCATATTCGTATTCATATTCATATTCATATTCATGTTCATGTTCGTGTTTGTTGAATTCAGATCGTGATTGTGACTCGTATTCTTAAACGTATTGGGCGATGGATCCATCTACATGTAACCACAGTACTGGGCGGCGGGGACACCAGCGACACTCTCACCCGTCAACTGGGCCTTGGCCAACGTATTAACATATTCGTATTCGTATCACGTATTCGTACTCGTATCACGTATTCGTATCCGTATCCAAGAAAACACGATCGTCGGGCTCCCACTGGGACTATAACCCTCACGATATTTCCAACATATTCAGTAGTCACAATCCCTTCACATCCTTCAACATGTCGTATTTCCATCACTTATAAAAATATGCATATAATATCATTTTTATTTTGAAACCAAGAATGCAACATATCTTTTAAATGTCCAATTTAAATCATAAAAAAAATCATAGACATTTAAAAATCATAACTTAACATATTAAAAATCATAAACATCCATGAACATTTTAAAAATCATATATCAACGTATAAAAATTCATAAACATGTGAAATAATCATATTAGCATATTCAACAGCAAATAGGGCACTGCCATGACGTTTACTAATTTCTAGGTGTAAAATGACCGTTTTACCCCTGGACATAAAATTTTCCGTTTTTAAAATTTTCTAAATTTCCTCTCTAACATGTCCCAAATAATTATTTAAGCTTACATGAATTTTTTCATATTTTTATTTAGCTTAATTCGACGACTTTTAAATTAATCTTTAAATATAACGTATTAATGCGTTTTAATCTCGAATTAAACCAAACATTAATATAAAATTCTCAAATTGAAAACTTAGACTTCTAATAATTATTTAAGATTAACCCTAATTTTTCATAATTTTATAAGACATTAAACTAGGCGTTTCAATTAACTCGTTAATTAGTGTTTAGTGCGACGATTAAATCCCGAATAAATCTAAAACTCGTTATTTTGGTCCCAAATTTTTAACATAACCTTTTTATGATTTATTCTATCATTCCAAGTCATGAGCCACACCCGTGGACCCATGGATTCATTTTTAGTTCTTAACATCTCGTTTTTGACCCCTATTCGAACACACCGAGCCATATCCCAATTCACTCGAGCCACGCCCGAGCCGCGTTGAACCAAAACCTAGCCAACCCATCTAGGAACCCTACTGAACCATTAGAACCCATTGGGCATGACCTTAAGCTCCAAAAACAAAGCAAAACATGAGCTGCAGAAACAGCCAACAAACCCACATAGACTACCCTTGAGCCAACTTGAATTTTCATTGAGCCATGCTCGAACCATCATGATCCAACCCCGAACCAGACCCTCTAGGCACCCTCCTGGACCCTTAAAACCAACACACTCAAACCCAAGCTTGAAAACCGCAGCCACACACCAGTAGCATGCCATGGCCGAGAGTTTCACTTGACAAAGGACTCTTCGAACTTGCTAGGATTTCAACCAATCGAGCTAGCCCCTGACCCTAACCCTTGTGTACCCTCTTAGGACCCTAATGACTTGACCTATCCCAGCCCAGAGCCCCCAGGCCGAGCTATCCCTTCTCTGCACCAGCTGCTGTACCTGCGCAGCTTTCATGGGCTTCACGGGTTGGAGTCCTAGCTTGCTAGGACTCCTTCCCAGCCTCTTGACTCGCATCCTAGCGTGGCTAGGACTCTTCCCTTGACCCCTCACAGACCCTAGCCAAGCCCTGGTCCCAACCGAACCCAAGCCCAGCCAACAATCCCATAGAACCTAACCCATGATCACATGTGACAGCAAGTTGCTTTTCCGGTTGCTTCATGATCGTTTGTGGTGTTTAGGTGATGTGCTAGGACTCTAAATTCATGAAAATTAATGCTTAATTGTGTCCTAGTCATGGCAGCCCTCTTAAACACATAATAACATGAATTGGGAATCAAAACCCTTGCTTGAAATTTCATGTGATATACAAAAACGAAAATACACAAAAGTGTCACTTGTTTTCCATATTTTTCATGCATAAAACCTGTTAAGATGTGATGATGAGTAAAAGGAGAATATGGCGGGCCTTTGCGATTTAAACGCACGAAAAACCGTTGACGACGAAGAACGGATCGAAACCTTGGCTTGAAGTCCCTTGAACCCTTCGAATTGCTCTTCAAAATTTTGTGTGAAGTGTCGTGTGTGTGTGTGTCGTGTAGTTTGAGGAAAAGAATTCTGAATTTGTGAGATTGTGGGGCGTGAGGTTGTAGGTTTAATGGGTGGGTTTTAGCTTTTAAATAATGTTCAGGATCCTAATTAAATTCTAATTGCTAGTTTAGGCCCATTAACAACTTAATTAAGCTTACTTAGCCCATTAGTATTTAATTAAAATATTTAAAATAATTTTGCTTAAATAAGTTTGTGAATTTATTATCCGGGTTGTCAAAACGATCAAGTTTTTGTTAAAAATCCAACACCGATAAAAATTACGCCCCAGCGTATAAAATCACCTCGAAACCCATTATTTTTAAAAATATGAAAAACCATCAACCTTATTTTAAATAATTAAAATAATTATAAAAAAATTTTACATTTACAGCCCTCGGTCCCCGTTCCTCGATCGTCACTTGAACATTCCTTAAAAATACCATTTTAATGCAACATGTAAAAAAATATATTTTAAACATGTAAATATGCACAACATAATTAATTAATGCAATTAAAACATTTTAGTCAAAATAGAAAGAATTTAATAATTGTTATGCATGTGGTTCGCGTGACCCCTTTAAATTTTCGGGGCATTACAATCTCCCCCCCTTAAATTGAATTTCGTCCTCGAAATTCGCTTATCCTCAATAACCCAAAGTTTAGACTTAGTTCTAGTATCCCAAAAATCCACGCTTCCGCTGCGCTACTCTGATCAAACTTAAGTTCTAGAAGCTCCTTACGTCTCCTTGATCCCAATTAATTTTGTCTTCTAAATCCTTATTTGCGATTTGCAACTTGAGAAAAACCATAATAACTTAGTGCTATACTATTATAACCTCAAATTTCAATTTTTCTTACGATTCCCAATATTAAAAGATGGATGACCATACTTATCATATATTATTTTCCTTATTTTATACCCAAAATATTCATCAACTTATCAATTTAAATCTTAAAATCCCAAACACACCTTCAAATTCTTAGATTTTTCAAGCCTAATATCGATTCACCCTTAAAAACCCATGATCAACATTCCTTATAACACTATAACCAAGATATCCCAAGGTCCAAATATTCTTAAAAGTCTAAATCCTCAAAATTCTTATCATTTAAACCATTTATTTATCGTTTATTGCTAAACTAGTCCCCAAATTCCTTAGCAATTGCAAAAATAAATTCTTAAGTTCCTCAAAAATTATCTTAATTGGTCTTTAATTTCGAAAATCCTACGATTAACCCATAAGTTTTTATCATTCTTAATTTTCTGCTACGAGTTTCCCATAACATAATTTCGATAATTTTAAACTTATTTACCCAAAAATCAATTCTCATAATCAATCTTACCTTTCATCAAAACTTAAAATCCAAATTTAAACATTTTCTTACTCCCAAGTCGTTGCAAATCCTTAGATCATTATTCCTTACGTCTAATTCCCAAAAATTAATTCGACTAGTAACCATGAATCATAAAAATTGCCTTAGAAAATCTACGTGTCCCAAAACATTCATAATATTCATGATTAACTTATAGCCCAAAGAGTAAAACGTCCATACTAAAACCCAAAAAGTCAACATAGTCCAATTGCACCACAAAACCAACATGCGTTGAAATCAAATAATTTCTTATTTCATATCATATCACGTATAAAAATTATAAAGCATAAAAATCATATATTATCATAAAGCTATTATACATGCGGCGTAAACATAATATTCATTTACTTATGCAGGTAGTATCAAAAAATCATATACAGCATGTAAACTTACAGACTGAGGCTTGACGACTGATCTTCCTGGCGCTGATGGTGGCACAACCCTTTACAGAACCTTTGCTCTGATACCAACTGAAACGTCTGCTTATTCGTTTTGCTTAAAAAGTACTAGAATTTTTTTTTTTTAAAACCTCACTTAGCATCGGCCGAACCATAACATATTTTTGACATCATTTTAAAATAAATCAACCAACTGTCATTTAAAAATCCAAAGGAAAATATTTTAAAACATAAAATCGTCAAATATTTTACCAACCTAAAAACATTATTCGAAAAGTATAGCCCATACTATAACCTCTCAAAAATCTCTCATAACATAAATAAAAGACGTAAAAATATCTTTAACATTACTTAAAATCATAAATCATAACTAGTGCGGAAAACTAGCGTAGGTCCTCGGGTTATGTGCACCTCTAGTCCAGTCAGATCAACCATCAAGACCTCCAAAAACATTAACATCAAAATCACCTGCATCAATCACACCTAGTGAGTCTACAGACTCAACACATCATATTCTTGATAACAAGTAATACATAATACAGTTAACATATAACAGTGAAAAATACTTATACTTAAAATATCGTTTTCATGAAGATGCATAAACATAAACATTTTCGTAAACATTTTCATGATCCATAAAAACATTTTCATAAAAACATAAACATACTCATATTCATATTCGTATTCATATTCATATGCATATCCATATTCGTATTCATATTCATACTCGTATTCATGTTCATGTTCGTGTTTTTTGAATTCAGATCGTGATTGTGACTCGTATTCTTAAACGTATTGGGCGATGGATCCATCTACATGTAACCACAGTACTGGGCGGCGGGGACACCAGCGACACTCTCACCCGTCAACTAGGCCTTGGCCAACGTATTAACATATTCGTATTCGTATCACGTATTCGTACTCGTATCACGTATTCGTATCCGTATCCAAGGAAACACGATCGTCGGGCTCCCACTGGGACCATAACCCTCACGATATTTCCAACATATTCAGTAGTCACAATCCCTTCACATCCTTCAACATGTCGTATTTCCATCACTTATAAAAATATGCATATAATATCATTTTTATTTTGAAACCAAGAATGCAACATATCTTTTAAATGTCCAATTTAAATCATAAAAAAAATCATAGACATTTAAAAATCATAACTTAACATATTAAAAATCATAAACATCCATGAACATTTTAAAAATCATATATCAACGTATAAAAATTCATAAACATGTGAAATAATCATATTAGCATATTCAACAGCAAATAGGGCAATGCCATGATTTTAATAACTTCTAGGTGTAAAATGACCGTTTTACCCCTGGACATAAAATTTTCAGTTTTTGAAATTTTCTAAATTTCTTCTCTAACATGTCCCAAATAATTATTTAAGCTTACATGAATTTTTTCATATTTTTATTTAGCTTAATTCGACAACTTTTAAATTAATCTTTAAATATAACGTATTAATGCGTTTTAATCACGAATTAAACCAAACATTAATATAAAATTCTTAAATTGAAAACTTAGACTTCTAATAATTATTTAAGCTTAACCCTAATTTTTCATAATTTTATAAGGCATAAAACTAGGCGTTTCAATTAACTCGTTAATAAGTGTTTAGTGCGGCGATTAAATCCCGAATAAATCTAAATCTCGTTATTTTGGTCCCAAATTTTTAACATAACCTTTTTATGATTTATTCTATCATTCCAAGTTATGAGCCACACCCGTGGACCCATGGATTCATTTTTAGTTCTTGAGATCTCGTTTTTGACCCCTTTTCGAACACACCGAGCCATATCCCAATTCACTCGAGCCACGCCCGAGCCGCCTTGAACCAAAACCTAGCCAACCCATCTAGGAACCGTAATGAACCATTAGAACCCATTGGGCATGACCTTAAGCTCCAAAAACAAAGCAAAACATGAGCTGCAGAAATAGCCAACAAACCCACCTAGACTACCCTTGAGCCAACTTGAATTTTCATTGAGCCATGCTCGAACCATCATGATCCAACCCAAAACCAGACCCTCTAGGCACCCTCCTGGACCCTTAAAACCAACACACTCAAACCCAAGCTTGAAAACCGCAGCCACACACCAGTAGCATGCCATGGCCGAGAGTTTCACTTGACAAAGGACTCTTCGAACTTGCTAGGATTCCAACCAATCGAGCTAGCCCCTGACCCTAACCCTTGTGTACCCTCTTAGGACCCTAATGACTTGACCTATCCCAGCCCAGAGCCCCCAGGCCGAGCCATCCCTTCTCTGCACCAGCTGCTGTACCTGCGCAGCTTTCATGGGCTTCACGGGTTGGAGTCCTAGCTTGCTAGGACTCCTTCCCAGCCTCTTGACTCGCATCCTAGCATGGCTAGGACTCTTCCCTTGACCCCTCACAGACCCTAGCCAAGCCCTGGTCCCAACCGAACCCAAGCCCAGCCAACAATCCCATAGAACCGAACCCATGATCACATGTGACAGCAAGTTGCTTTTCCGGTTGCTTCATGATCGTGTGTGGTGTTTAGGTGATGTGCTAGGACTCTAAATTCATGAAAAACAATGCTTAATTGTGTCCTAGTCATGGCAGCCCTCTTAAACACATAATAACATGAATTGAAAATCAAAACCCTTGCTTGAAATTTCATGTGATATACAAAAACGAAAATACACAAAAATGTCACTTGTTTTCCATATTTTTCATGCATAAAACATGTTATGATGTGATGATGAGTAAAAGGAGAATATGGCGTGCCTTTGCGTTTTAAACGCACGAAAAACCGTTGACGACGAAGAACGGATCGAAACCTTGGCTTGAAGTCCCTTGAACCCTTCGAATTGCTCTTCAAAATTTTGTGTGAAGTGTCGTGTGTGTGTGTGTGTCGTGTAGTTTGAGGAAAAGAATTCTGAATTGTGAGATTGTGGGGCGTGAGGTTGTAGGTTTAATGGGTGGGTTTTAGCTTTTAAATAATGTTTAGAATCCTAATTAAATTCTAATTGCTAGTTTAGGCCCATTAACAACTTAATTAAGCTTACTTAGCCCATTAGTATTTAATTAAAATATTTAAAATAATTTTGCTTAAATAAGTTTGTGAATTTATTATCCGGGTTGTCAAAACGTTCGAGTTTTTGTTAAAAATCCAACACCGATAAAAATTACGTCCTAGCGTATAAAATCACCTCGAAACCCATTATTTTCAAAAATATGAAAAACCATCAACCTTATTTTAAATAATTAAAATAATTATAAAAACATTTTACATTTACAGCCCTCGGTCCCCGTTCCTCGATCGTCACTTGAACATTCCTTAAATATACCATTTTAATGCAACATATAAAAAAATATATTTTAAACATGTAAATATGCACAACTTAATTAATTAATGCAATTAAAACATTTTAGTCAAAATAGAAAGAATTTAATAATTTAAATGCATGTGGTTCGCGTGACCCCTTTAAATTTTCGGGGCATTACAGAAATTTTATTTAAGGGGGGGAGGAATTGTAAGGTCCAAAATTAAGACGACGTAATCCAACTGCATGCGAATCTAGGAATTAATGGAAAATGAGTAATTAAGTGACTTTAATTCCTAATTAATTATGTGACATACATTTTGATATGTTAAATGAGATTCTTATTGTCATCATGCATAACATTGTATTTATAGGAATATTCAAGTGACGATCGAGGAACGGGGACCGAGGGATGAAAAATGTTTTTATTAAATAATTATTTTTAATTATTTAGAATAGGGAGGTTGCTTTTAGTATTTTTGAAATTAAAGGGTTTTGAGGTGATTTTATACTCCGGGACGAAAATTTTATCGATGTCGGTTTTTCAACTATAATACGAGCTTTTTGGCAACCCGGTTAATAAATTCACATATTAATATTTTATTTAAATCCTAAATAAGCACTAATGGGCCTAAACCTGGCTTAATAGGCCTAAACTTGAATTAATAACCTTATTTACTATATAATATGCAAATCCCCACCCAAAACCCTACACCTTTTTGCATCAAGGATTGGCCACCTATTTTTAAAAATCTGAAACTCTCTCCCTCAATCACCAACCTCACGGCACACACACACTAACAAGCTAGAAGGAGAATTTCGAAGGGTCCAAGTGGAACAAAGCTAAGGTTCTTCCCGTTCTTCGTCGTCAACGGTTTTTCGTGCGTTTAAAATGCAAAGGCACGTTATATGTCTCCTTTTCACATACATCATGTCATAATATATTTGTTTTAAAGTTATTTTGTATGAAGCATGAAGTCTAGAATTTTGATGTTTTCGTTTTTCCCATGTGCATGATCTTTATGCAATATCTTTGATGTCATGACTCACGTTTTACAGCTAAGGGGCTTCCATGATGTCTAGGTATGTTTAAGTAACGCTTTGGTATGAAATGAAGCCCCACTCACCCACACAACACACGGCTGGAACATCAAAGAAACAAGCACAACCGTTAAACTTGCTGCATGAGGGTAAAGGGGTTACAGGTTGGTACCCCACGGCTGTGCAAGGGCTGGCCTTGGTCTGGAGGCTAACTAGGGTCGTGGGGGAGTCTAGGGGAGAGTCCTAGCCATGCTAGGACTCGAGGTAAGGGCTGGGGAAGGAGTCCTAGTCAAGCTAGGACTCCTACCCGAGAGTGGTGCCGCTGCACGCTTAGGTGCAGCAGCGCGCAGGCGTCGCTGCGGTGCAGCCAGGAGCAACAGGCTGGGTTTGAATGAGTCCTTAGGGTCCTAGGTGAGTGCTCATGGGTCTGGGTCCAGGGACGGGTCACTGCGTATGGTCCTAAGCACAAAAAGAAGAGTCCTAGTCACTATGGGAGTTCTCGGCCAGCATGGGTTTGGGGTTGGGTGGCTCGTTTTTGTTTTTGGGACTGGGTTCTTAGTGTTCTAAGGGTCCAGTAGGATAGTTTAAGATGTGGGTCAAGTTTTGGGTCGACATAGTTCGGGGGTAACTCGTGAAAATCGAAATTTGGCTCGGGGTCGAAGTTTTGGTGTCAATTTGGGTTTTTAAATAAAGAAAAATTTGAAAACGGCTCACGGGGGTCGAGTCGTTGTCCATAAGGGCTAAAATAATATAAAAAAGACTAAATTATGAATTTATGAATTTTATATTAGAGTTTGGGATTTTTCGGGATTAAAACATCGTTAAAACGATTAATTAAAGATTAATTGAAAAGTCTAGCTTTTAAGCTAAATAAAATTATGGGAATTTTAATTTAAGCCTAAATAATTATTTGTGACATGTTAGAGTCAAGAAATCAAGAAAAAAGTTAAAATCGTAAAAGGTCAAGTCCAGGAGTAAAACGGTCTTTTTACAACGGAAAAATTAATAAACATCATGGCATTGCCCCAAATGCTATTTGTATGATATTATGATTATTTTTTAATGTTTATGAAATGTTCATGATTAAATTATGATTTTTAAATGTCTAAGGGATTTTATGATTTAAGGAAGACATTTAAAAGACATGTTGTATGCTTGGTTTCAAAAACAAAATTTTATGTTATGCATGATTTTTATAAAGTGATGAGAATGTAAATGTTGAATGAAGTGAAGTGATTGTGACTATTCGTTAATGTTGGCGACGTCGTGAGGGTTATGGTCCCAGTGGGAGCCCGACGATCGTGTTTCCATTATTACGAATATGAGGTTTTGAGGTTATGAGGTTTGAGGTAAGAATGAGAGTATCGTGAGGGGAGTAGGCTCAGAGGGAGCCCATTTATGGGAGAAGGCCCCAGAGGGAGCCCCGACTATCGTATTTGTAAGGCTCGAGATTATATCATTTTAATCCGAAATTATTTAATTTACGAATTTTGGAACGATAAATTAGATTCCACGATTTTTGTAATTAATTAGGATTGAAATGGAATTAAAAAGAGTTGTGAGGACCAAATCGCAAAAAGTAAAGACTTCAGGGACTAAAGTGCAATTTGGGACTTGAATATGACACTTGTCCTTGCATGCAAATATATAATGTATATTCTTCATTTCCTACGAGACCAACAGCAAGAATCAAGAAAAGGGTTTCAGCAATTCCCTCAAAGTTTTCTTACGCTTTCGAAATTTAATTATTTTAGATTCAGTACTCAGATTTATAATCTGAACCCAGTACTGAGATCCTTGTGTCGACAGCTACAACTGGATGTAAGTTTTATTGATTACTGTTATCATTTGAAATTATGATATTGGAGGAATTATTATTTGATCATTATTATGTGTTCTGAGAATACTACACATTGTAGAATCGAAGTCAGATCAAAGAACAGATTGATTATGGAATTGTTATGATTTTTCAGAATATATAGGTTGATATTGGACAGATTTGGATTGTTGATTGATTTCCGATTGTATTGGATATTGGTTATGGATTGTAATTAATATCTGTTGAGATTGTATTGACCGGGATATCGGGATTGTGCCATTATGCCGTTGATTTTGAATTAAATCCAGATTAATCATATTGGTACTGATTTGGGCGGTATATTGATATGGTATTATTGATATTGTCATTGCCAGATTGAGGGTTGACAGATTTTGAATTCCAGACAAGAACGACGTCCGAACGACAATAAAAGAAAGGTATAAGTCAATGGGGTATTGGGAGATCGACTCAAGTAGGATATACTTTAGTTTCCCTAAATCACATACTTATTGTTGTTATATGCATTGATTTTATTTTATATGCTGTTCTATTGATTTATAGGAAGCATGTATTAGACGAGTATTAGACGAGTGATCTTGTGACAGAAGTGCCTGATATTGGTGGGATCGCCACTGGCACATTGCACGATGTCACAAGATAGTGTATTGGCGATAGTGCCACAGTCTGTTACGGATAGGTCAAGACACTGGATGTTTGGTTATATCGACGTGGATAGAATCGGAGTTTATTCTATTACTGTTGGTCTATATAGGAATGCCAACGTCTGGACACCGGGATCCCTAGACTAGGATTGAGTCTAGTCTGAGTCGTGAAGTCACGAGTATGATTGGTAGTTTCATATTATTTATGTTTCAGACTTTGATATATATAGCTGATATCTGCTTCATGCTTTATATTGATTATATGATTGCATGTTCGTTGATTTATACTGGGATTATATTCTCACCGGAATTATCCGGCTGTTGCCGTGTTTGTATGTGTGCATGACAACAGGTGGGACAGGATCAGGGTCGAGGAGATGACGAGAGATCATTATTAGAGTGGAGACCACGGACTTTGATGTTGCTCTAGATAGAGTTTGAACACTTGATAGATAGTTGTTGAATCTTAGTCTATAGTTAATGTATGCTGTACAGGACTTGTACCTTATTTTATACTGATATGTATACCAGTATGATTTCCATTACATTCCGCATTTTAAAAAAAAAAATTTAGACCCTGTTTATTATAATTGATTAAATTGTCCCAATGACAATTAAGAGTATGATTAGCGTCCGGGTCCCCACAACAGGTGGTATCAGAGCGATAGATCCTTTAGATTGAGATAGGAGCTAGTGAGCGGGGTAGATTGAGTTTTCTTTCCTGCTTTTGAATGCTAGCATGTCTTACTGCTTTAATACATGTTACTTGCTTATCTGATTTGATGTAGTAATATGTTTTATTGAGAATGAATCAGCACCGATTCTGGATCAGCAGTAAGATGATCGGAGGAGGACTGAAATAGAATTCTTGTTTGGGGTTACTAATCCTTTTGATTATCAGATATGCCTCCGAGAAAAATACTAGAAAAGGGCAGTACTTCGAATCCTCCGATGGACGTTACAGCCACTCCTATGGAGACATTATTGAAAATGTTTCAGTCGTTCCATCCACCGACTTTGAAGGGTACTGAGACTTCGGTAGATTGTGAGAGTTGGCTAGACGATATCGAGATGCTGTTTGAGTCATTGGACTATACTGATGAGAGGAGAGTGAAACTAATTGGACACCAGTTGCACGATATTGCAAAGAACTGCTGGATTACCACGAAGAAGGCATTAGAGCATCGAGGTACGACTATTACCTGGAATGTGTTTAGAACTGAATTTTATCAGAGATTCTTTCCAGTGTCGTACAGGAAGGACAAGGGAGCGGAGTTTGCAAACTTGAGACAGGGCCAGCTGAATATTGAGGAATATGTGACTAAGTTTTCTATTTTGTTGCGATTTGCTCCACACGTGGTCGAGAATGAAGAAGCTATTGCTGATCAGTTCATCAATGGTTTGAATCCTGAGATTTTCACATTGGTGAACACAGGGCGACCGAATAATTTTACTGATGCCCTGAACCGAGCTAAGGGAGCCGAAGCCGGTCTGATAAGACAGAGAGGAGCTTCGTTTTTGCCTTCAGCACCGAGACCACAGATGCCTCCACCATCTCCCCGCTTTGAGAGTGGCAGTGGGAGTGGAAAGAAAGATTTCCTGAAAGCTAAGGGAAA
Source organism: Primulina tabacum (assembly GCF_025594145.1). Lineage (NCBI taxonomy): Eukaryota > Viridiplantae > Streptophyta > Magnoliopsida > Lamiales > Gesneriaceae > Primulina > Primulina tabacum. Next base: position 14,410,703 of record NC_134561.1, read on the forward strand.
GCAGTTCAAGAAGTCTGGCAGCAGTTCTTCCAGTTCTAGTGGCTCGAGACAGATTGGTCAGGGCCAGAGTTATACAGGACCCTATTGCAGCACCTGTGGAGGGAAGCATTCCACTGAGCAGTGCCGAGGAGTGTTCGGCAGTTGCCGTATTTGAGGGCAGCAGGGACATTTTGCTCGAGTTTGTCAGCAGAGATATTCTCAGAGATCACAGGGTGCAGAGTCATCTGGATCAGTGGCTCAGACAGGGAGACGAAAATCTGTGTAACGACCCATTACAGGCCCAGTGGACCGCCCATACGGCCCACTGCCCCGATCGACCCAAGGCTATCCCGATCTTGGGCTCTGCTCTATGGGCCTTGGCCCATCTATGGAACTCTTTCCCTCACGGGCTTTCCGTAGGCGTCGTACGGGTTACTCATAGAACTCTTCAGCCCATGCACTGAAGCTTGTACCTTCCCAGGATCGAACCTAAGACCACATGGATATATAGGTACTTAGCACAATCTTGGTACCAAGAGGGAAAGAGTTCCATAGATGGGCCAAGGCCCATAGAGCAGAGCCCAAGATCGGGATAGCCTTGGGTCGATCGGGGCAGTGGGCCGTATGGGCGGTCCACTGGGCCTGTAATGGGTCGTTACAATCTGTTGTTCATTCTTTCCAGCCAGCACCGTCTACTCAGTCACAGTAGAGGCCAGGAGGAAGCCAGACAGTGAGCCAGCTTCCGAGACAGCAAGCCAGAGTGTTCGCTTTGACTGAGAAGCAAGCACAGGATGCACCTGATGATGTTGTTGCAGGTAACTGTTTTATTTCTGGTTATCATTCATATGTATTGATTGATACTGGTGCATCGCATACATTTATATTTGAGCGATTTGCATTGAGTCATGCATTGCCTATTGAGTCATTATCTGCTGTAGGGTCTGTCTCTTCTCTGTTGGGGACATGTTTGATATCAGTGAAGTCTGTTAAACATTGTATGCTACAGTACGATGGGCATGAGATTGAGATAGATTGTATTGTGCTTGGGTTGTCTGATTTTGATTGTATTATCGGTATCGATATGTTGACCAAGTACAGGGCTACAATCGATTGTTTCCACAAGATTGTAAGATTCAGACCTGAGATGGCTGATGAGTGGAAATTTTATGGTAAGGGTTCTCGAGCCAGAATTTCCTTGATATCTGCTATGAATATGACTCGATTGTTACAGAAAGGAGCGGAAGGATTCCTTGTCTATTTAGTTGATCTACTGAAATCGAGTCCATCATTGGCGGACTTGCCAGTGGTGTGTGAGTTTGCTGATGTCTTTCCAGATGAGATTCCTGGTTTGCCTCCGATTCGAGAGATAGACTTCAGCATTGAGTTGATGCCAGGTACAGTTCCGATTTCGAGGGCTCCGTACAGAATGGCACCGATTGAGTTGAAAGAGTTGAAAGATCAGTTGGAGGATCTACTGGCCAAGGGGTATATCAGATCGAGTGTGTCTACTTGGGGTGCTCCAATACTGTTTGTTCGAAAGAAAGACGGTTCAATGAGACTCTGTATCGATTACCGGCAACTGAACAAAGCAACGGTAAAGAATAAATATCCCTTGCCACGCATTGATGATTTGTTTGATCAGTTGCAGGGTTCATCCGTATATTCCAAGATCGATCTGAGATCTGGATACCATCAGCTGAGAGTCATGGTTTCTGATATCTCGAAGACTGCATTCAGAACATGGTATGGACATTATGAGTTTATTGTCATGCCATTTGGTTTGACGAATGCACCGGCTATATTCATGGGGTTGATGAACCGTGTCTTTTGCACATACCTTGACGATTTTGTCATTATATTTATTGATGACATATTGATTGATTCGAAGAATATGATTGAGCATGCTGATCATTTAGGAACTGTGTTGAAAATTTTGAGGGCTGAGAAACTGTATGCTAAACTATCGAAATGCGAGTTTTGGTTGAGAAAGGTTGTATTTCTGGGGCATATTATATTCGGAGACGGTATATCAGTTGATCTCAGTAAGGTTGAGGCAGTGATTTCTTGGCCGAGACCGACATCAATACCCGAAATTCGCAGTTTTATGGGTTTGACAGGATATTATCGTCGATTTATTAAAGATTTCTCGAGTATTGCCAAGCCAATTACTCAGTTGACTCAGAAGAATGCTCCATTTGTTTGGTCTGAAGAATGTGAGACCAGCTTTCTTGAATTGAAGAAAAGATTGACCAGTGCACCGATACTGACTATCCCATCATGTACTGGTGATTTTGTGGTTTATTGTGATGCATCTCACCGAGGATTGGGTTGTATTCTGATGCAGCGAGGGCATGTTATTGCTTATGCCTCGAGACAGCTGAAGCCACATGAGACTCGTTACCCAATTCATGATCTTGAATTGGCTGCCATCGTCTTTGCTTTGAAGATATGGCGACACTACCTTTACGGTGAGAAGTTTGAAATCTATTCTGATCATAAAAGCTTGAAATATCTCTTTTCACAGTCAGAGTTGAATATGAGACAGCGAAGATGGCTTGATTTGCTTAAAGACTTCGATTGTGAAATCAAGTACTATCCGGGGAAATCTAATGCAGCAGCAGATGCACTAAGTCGAAAGGTTTGTTCTTTATCCTTATCGACGATTGGTGTTTCGAATTTGATAGAAGATTGTTGTTTGTCTGGATTAGCTTTTGAAACAGATTGTCAGCCTTTGAGATTATGTGTTATTCGAGCTGAACCAGAATTGATATTGAGAATCAAAGAGGCACAGAAAGTTGATCAGAACGTGCAGAATTCGATTGCTATGGTCAGAGCTGGACATCAATCGGAATATCAGGTTTGTGATGATGTTTTGTATGTGAATAATCGTATTGTTGTGCCGAATTATTCAGATTTGAGACAGCAGATACTAGCAGAAGCGCACAATAGTCGTTTTAGCATTCATCCTGGTGGCAGGAAAATGTATAATAATTTGAATACACAGTATTGGTGGAAACAAATGAAATTTGATGTTACTGAATTTGTAGCCAAGTATCTGAATTGCCAACAGGTGAAAGTCGGGAGGAAGAAACCAGGAGGATTGTTACAGAGTTTGTCCATTCCTGAATGGAAATGGGATCACATTTCCATGGATTTTGTGACGCAGTTACCGAAGTCCTCCAGAGGCTGTGATGCTATTTGGGTCGTGATTGATCGATTGACCAAATCTGCATGCTTTATTCCTTACAAAATGACATACAGATATGACCAGATGGCCAATATTTATGTACGAGAAGTGGTCAGATTGCACGGAGTGCCGAATCGATTGTTTCAGACCGTGATCCTCGGTTTACTTCTCACTTCTAGCAGAGTTTGCAGCAAGCTCTGGGTACGAAGTTACATCTGAGTACCGCATATCATCCACAGACTGACGGACAGTCAGAGCGGAGGATTCAGACATTGGAAGATATGCTGAGAGCTGTAGTGCTTGATTTTAGCACTAATTGGCAAGATGCATTGCCTCTCTATGAGTTTTCGTACAACAATAGCTATCAAACGAGTATTGAGATGGCTCCTTTCGAAGCGTTGTATGGAAAGAAGCGTCGATCCCCTCTTTATTGGGATGATATATCTGAGGTTCTTGAGACTGGGCCTGTTATAATCAGAGAGATGACAGAGAAAGTGAAACCGATTCAGAAAAGAATGAAGGCAGCACAGGGCAGACAAGCCAAATATGCCAACATTCGACGCAGACCGTTGGTATTTGAGGCAGGAGACAGAGTATTTTTGAAGATTTCACCTTTCAGAGGAGTTGTCAGATTTGGCAAGAAAGGGAAGTTGTCTCCACGATACGTTGGTCCGTATGAGATTCTTGAGAAGATAGGAGACCGTGCCTATCGACTCGCATTACCGCCTTCATTGTCAGGGATACATAACGTCTTTCATGTATCTATGCTGCGGAAATATCTCCCCGATGATTCTCATATTATTCAGCAAGACGAGGCCGAGCTTGATGAATCTCAGAGTTACGTTGAAAAGCCGATACAAATTATTGATCGTAAAGAAAAGCAACTCAGAATGAAGACTATTCCTCTTGTGAAAGTTCAATGGACTCGTCATGGCATTGAAGAAGCTACTTGGGAGACTGAATCAGATATGACACATGAATTCCCCGAATTATTCCACTGATGTGAGTTTACGATTTCATTTTTTGTTATTTCTGATTTGATTGCCTGTGATATGACTGCTTGAGATTTCGAGGACGAAATCATGTCTTAGAGAGGGAGAATTGTAAGGCTCGAGATTATATCATTTTAATCCGAAATTATTTAATTTACGAATTTTGGAATGATGAATTAGATTACACGATTTTTGTAATTAATTAGGATTGAAATGGAATTAAAAAGAGTTGTGAGGACCAAATCGCAAAAAGTAAAGACTTCAGGGACTAAAGTGCAATTTGGGACTTGAATATGACACTTGTCCTTGCATGCAAATATATAATGTATATTCTTCATTTCCTACGAGGCCAACAGCAAGAATCAAGAAAAGGGTTTCAGCAATTCCCTCAAAGTTTTCTTACGCTTTCGAAATTTGATTATTCTAGATTCGGTACTCAGATTTATAACCTGAACCCAGTACTGAGATCCTTGTGTCGACAGCTACAACTGGATGTGTTTTATTGATTTCTGTTATCATTTGAAATTATGATATTGGAGGAATTATTATTTGATCATTATTATGTGTTCTGAGAATACTACACTTTGTAGAATCGAAGTCAGATCAAAGAACAGATTGATTATGGAATTGTTATGATTTTTCAGAATATATCGGTTTATATTGGACATATTTGGATTGTTGATTGATTTTCGATTGTATTGGATATTGGTTATGGATTGTAATTAATATCTGTTGAGATTGTATTGACCGGGATATCGGGATTGTGCCATTATGCCGTTGATTTTGAATTAAATCCAGATTAATCAGATTGGTACTGATTTGGGCGGTATATTGATATGGTATTATTGATATTGTCATTACTAGATTGAGGGTTGACAGATTTTGAATTCCAGACAGGAACGACGTCCGAACTACAATAAAAGAAATGTATAAGTTAATGGGGTATTGGGAGATCGACTCAAGTAGGATATACTTTAGTTTCCCTAAATCACATACTTATTGTTGTTATATGCATTGATTTTATTTTATATGCTGTTCTATTGATTTATAGGAAGCATGTATTAGACGAGTATTAGACGAGTGATCTTGTGACAGAAGTGCCTGATAGTGGTGGGATCGCCACAGGCACATTGCACGATGTCACAAGATAGTGTATTGGCAATAGTGCCACAGTCTGTGACGAATAGGTCAAGACACTGGATGTTTGGTTATATCGCCGTGGATAGAATCGGAGTTTCTTCTATTACTGTTGGTCTATATAGGAATGCCAACATCTGGAAACCGGGATCCCTAGACTAGGATTGAGTCTAGTCTGAGTCATGGAGCCACGAGTATGATTGATAGTTTCATATTATTTATGTTTCAGACTTTGATATATATAGCTGATATCTGCTTCATGCTTTATATTGATTATATGATTGCATGTTCGTTGATTTATACTGGGATTATATTCTCACCGGAATTATCCGGCTGTTGTCGTGTTTGTATGTGTGCATGACAACAGGTGGGACAGGATCAGGGTCGAGGAGATGACGAGAGATCATGATTAGAGTGGAGACCACGGACTTGGATGTTGCTGTAGATAGAGTTTGAAAACTTGATAGATAGTTGTTTAACCTTAGTCTGTATTGAATGTATGCTGTACAGGACTTGTACCTTATTTTATACTGATATGTATACCAGTATGATTTCCATTACATTCCGCATTTAAAAAAAAAATTTAGACCCGTTTATTATAATTGATTAAATTTTCCAAATGACGATTAAGAGTATGATTAGCGTCTGGGTCCCCACAGTATTTCTATTCTAATCATGATAGGCCAAGGCTCAGTTGACCGGTGAGAGTGTTGCTGATGTCCCCGCCACCCAGTACTGTGGTTTCACGTAGATGGATTCATCGATTTTTCATGTTCATGTCTTGTCAGGAAAGTCACAATTAACGATCAGAATTCAACAAAAGGAAAAGAAAAAATGAAAAATGTTTATGATCATGAAAAATGTTTTATGTCATGTCATGTTGAGGAAAAAAGGAAAATGTGAAGGTTTATGTTATGCATCATTATGAAAATGTTTCTATTTAAAGCTTATGCAACTTCATGAAAACGATATTTTAAGTACAAGTATTTTTCACTCTTATATGTTGACTGTATTACGTATTATTCGTTATTAAGATTACGGTGTGTTGAGTCTTTAGACTCAATAGGTGTGATGGATGCAGGTGGTTTGGAGGGAGGACTTGATGGGTGATTTTGCTGGACTGTCGGTGCACACAACCCGAGGACCAGCGCTTCTATTTTTCGCATTTACGTTTATGATTCATGATTTAAGTTAAAGATTTTTAGACTATTTATTTATGCTTTTGAGAGATTTTTGGGAGGTTTAGTATGGGCTATTCTTTTCAAATTATTGCTTTTTAGGTTTTGTAAACAGTAGACGATTTCAGTTTTACGACTATTTCACCTGATTTTTAAATGCTAGTTGGTTGATGTTTTATTTTAAAGGGGAAAATATTTTTATGTGATGGTCGAAAATTGTAGAGAAGGAAACAAAAATTTCTAATGCTCTTAAAGAAATAAAAAGGGCAGACGTTACACACATATATGCATTTGCACTTTAGTCGGACCCTTTTCCTGCATATACATTTACTTGCAGTTCTTGCATGTGGTAGCTCCGCTTTATATTTGTTGACTATTGGTTTGGTGTGGTGGTTGTCGTGTGATGGGTGTGGAATGATGATGATTTTGTACGTGATGTTGTGTATTGGATGTTTGGAAGGAGTATATATTCGTTCTTATTCCAATTAACCCAACGCACTTCAATTGCTTTTAAGCAAAACCATAGTTCGGCTTAAAACTCCCCGATCGCGATTATTTCCTCACCTAATTCCCTATCAAAACAAAATGAATCCAATATGATAAAAGTGGCCTACTGGCCAACTTTAATTGATCATTTTCGTTATTGAATCAAAACCAACAAATATTCACATCGCTGGTCGTAAGGCCTACTTCAAATACAGTCTTGCAACAGAAAATTAAACACATACAAAAATGGCCAGTTACCCTATTTTTGCACCAAAGTCAACTTCTGCTTCTCGTGGTACTCATAGCGCTCTTGTTCTCTTTAGTTCTTCCTTCATTATTTTTTACTTCGCCCGGTGATCTCAACTCCCCGCTCTATGTAGTTCTTTCTTGCAATATTTTAAGTGGCCTACTACATGGGTCTTCCACTGCACATGTAAACAACCAATTTATACAAGGCGGTACGGTTTACCTCATCATGATTTCTCATACCATAAGAATATTATAGATATCAACCGAATGCATGTATAATAAATGGCCGACTCCCTAATGAAAAAAAGCACCTTCAAAATGCTGAAAATGGCATACTATCCCACTTTCCTTAATCAATCTCATTTTTTAATCATAAACAATAGATATTTACCTCAGTGGCCCTAAGGCCTACATCACATGACATCTTAAAATAAAGAACTAAACCTATACAAAAGTGGCCCCGAAGGCCAACTCCCCGCTGGATATCAGCCTTTCTATTCGCCTCACTCCCTCGCTTTTTCTACTTCTTCCCTCATACTTGGAAAATACGGCTTGAGATACTTGCAATTTATGCATCTTTTGTATGGTTGGCCATCTAAACTTGATAGCCAATATGCATTTCCGTCTAACACCTTATGTACTTTGAATGGTCCCTCCCAATTGGGAGATCATTTGCCCAGCTCCCTATCCTTTCTTCCTAAAGGCAGTATAGCCTTCCACACTATTTCCCCTTCATGGAAGCTTTTCTTGTTAACTCTTTTATTCCAGATTCTCGCAACTTTTTGTTTCTATAACAGCAGAGCATTGTATGCCTCGATTCTCAGCTCATCCAGTTCTTATTACTCCATGATCATTGTTTCATTATAATGTTCAAGGGAAAGTTCGTTTTACCTAGCCACTCGCATTGATGGCCCCATAATCTCCAATGGAAGCACTGCATTGTGGCCAAAGGTAAGGGAAAAAAGGCTCACTCTAGTGGCACTCCTCTTGGATGTTCAATATGCCCACAAAGTTTCTGATAATAGCCGTGGCCAATCCTTGGGATTCTCTTCCATCATTTTCTGTAGAATCGTTATCAAAACTTTGTTTGATGTTTCGGCCTATCCGTTGGATTGTGGGTAATGAGGGGATGAATTTGTCAATTTGATTCCATAGTCTTCCGCAAATTCCTTTATATCTGAACCCGTGAACATAGTTCTCTAATTCGTGGTTAGTGACTCTGAAATTCCAAATCTATGAATAATATTCTATTTCACAAAGTTAATGACATCCCCTTGCTCCGCTTTCTTCAAAGGCATTGCTTCTACCCATTTGGTGAAAAAATCTGTGGCCACAAGGATGAACGAGTGGCCTTTAGATGATGCTGGGTACATTGTCCTATTAAATCCTTGGCCCAACCCTTGAACGGCCATGGTTTGACAATGCTGTGGAACTCATCCGTCGGAATTCTTTGGATGTTCCCGTGTTTCTGACGTGGCTGACATCCCTTAGCATATTTGATGCAATCTTTCAGGTTGGATGGCCAATAGTAGCCATACCTCTTTATCAACCATCTCATCTTTAATCTAGATTGATGCGCTCCACACACTCCTTCGTGAACTTGCTTCATGATCTCCAATGCTTCTGGTTAGCCTATGCATCTAAGGAGCAGACCATCTAAACCTTTCCTGTACAAATCTCCCTCTACTAAGACATAATTAAGAGCTCTCTTTTTTAAACAAGTGGAATATCTCCCTTTGTTGATTCTAGCACCTATTTTATGTCATCCCTCCAATCACCAGCTATGTTTATATCCAAGTTGAGCGTGTCTACCTGAATCCCTCTTTGCTGAATTGAAGGGTGGTTTTTCTTCTAAATCAACACTAGCATGTGTGTAAGTTCTGGAAACATCTTCAATCCCGAAGCAACCTGTGCCAACTCTTCTGCCTCCCAATTTTCTTGCCTTGGGACGTGTACTAATGACAAATATTCAAATCATCTAGAAGCTGGGATGCCGCAGTATAGTATGGAGCCAATGATAAACTTATGCATTTGAACTCCCCTGATAGCTGTTTGAGTTGCACCTGAGAATCCCCTGATATTAATAGCTCTTTCGCCCCTGAATATTTAAGAATTCCAATCGAATGACCAGTGCTTCGTGTTCCGCCTAATTGTTGGTGCATGGAAAACCCATATTAAAAGATAGAGCGGTTTTCACACCTCTTGGGGAGGTGATCACAATACAAGCTTCGGCGGCTGTCTCTGTACTTGATCCATCGAACTTCAACTCCAATGGTCGAACTTCCACTCCACAAACGGGAAAACCAACCTGCTCTCCAATAAACTAATCAAGTGAAGGATGATCAGCTAAAAAATCGGCTATAGCTTGGCGTTTTGCTGATTTTTGTGGGTAGTAGGTCAATGTAAACTAGGCCAATGCTAAAGACCATTTGCCAATTTGACCAGAGAGGATGAGTCTATTAAGAATATATGTAATCAATTCGGTTTTAGTCACCACAAACAACCTTGATTGAATCAAATAATGTCTTAACTTAGTACATGCGTAATACAATGTTAAACATAGCTTCTCAATCACAGAGTATTTTACCTCTACTGGAGTAAGAAATCTACTCAAATAATAAATAGTTTGCTCATTTTCTTCGTGATTATTTTGAACTAGTAGACATCCAATTGATTCATGAGCAGCAGAGATGTATAATTTAAGTGGCATTACATACATGGGAGGCATCAAGATAGGCGGGTTAGATAAATATCTCTTGATTACATCAAAAGCTTTCTGATGGGAATCTTCCCACTTGAACTCCCTGCTGTCCTGGAGCTTCAACAATTGTGAAAAATCCTTCGTCTTTCCTACAAGGTTAGAAATGAAACGTCTCAAGTAATTTACTTGCCCAAGGAAGCGTTGTAACTATTTCTTGTTCCTAGGCGGATTTGCCTCCATGATTGCCTTCTCATTGTTTTTATCCACCTCAACTCCCCTTTGATGCACCAGAAATCCCCAAAAGTTTCATGCTTTCATGCTAAAGGCACATTTCAATGGACTTAACTTCAACTCATGTTGCCTCATTCTTTGGAAGCTCTTCCTCAAATGTTCGATGTGATCAGCAACTTGTTTAGATTTCACGACGATATCGTCTATATACACTTAAATGTGGTGCCCTATCATATCATGGAAGATCGAATTCATAGCCCTTTGATACGTGGCTCTTGCGTTTTTTAGCCCGAATGGCATGACAAGACACTCAAACGTACCAACAACTCATGGGCATCTGAATGCTGTTTTGTGAGTGTGTGCCTCTGCTATTTTGATTAGATTGTAACCTGAGAATCCATCCATGAAGGATAAAAATTTATGCCTGGCCACTGAATCAATCAACATATCAGGTATCGGCATTACATACACATCTTTGGGAGTTGCACAATTCAAGTCTCGGAATTCAATGCATATTCTAAAATTGCCATTCTTCTTCATGACTCGCACAATGTTCGACAGCCATTCGGTATATCTGATTGGCTTTATGATTTTTGCCCTCAACAGTTTATTGACTTCCTCTTTTACTTTCAACTCGACTTCTTTTGACATACGGAGAGATGACTGTTGAAATTGCTTGAAACCATCTTTGAGTGGAAGTCGGTGTTTGAACAATTTCTTGTCCAACCCTGGCATGTCATCAAACTCCATGCAAAACAATCTTTGTACTCCTTCAACATACTGATCAAATCTTGCTTCAACTTCTCTTCAAATAAATTACTCACATACACCACTTTTGGATCCTCAAACTCCCCCAAGTTAATCTCTTCTAACGGGTCTTGTACTTCGTGTTGTCCATCTTCCATTTGAGATGGCGCCATCAACAATTCATCAACTTGGAGTTTATCCTCTTCGTATTCTTGTTCTTGGACAACCTCGGTTCCATATGTGTCTCATGCTTCCTCCTCTTCTAATTTGTTCAGCACTTGCTGCACATGCGCCTTCCATGTAGAGGTTGCAGCTAACTCTTTTCCTTTTTGGTTCAAATAAATCATCAACCTCCTCAATCAGTTGTTAAAATATCTGCCTAGGTTTCACGATAACATTAGGCTTGAGGATTCTTTCCAACACCGAGCTTCGAGTTGGTTTTTGCATGTACAGTGTATTTTTTTTCCTGCTATTGCTACGAATTTTGATGGGCCCAAAATCCCCATTGTAATATCTAGCCTCAACTGAACTTGCAATTGTTTGAAAGGGCTATCAATCCGCTTCTACAACCTCCACGTCGTCCCCTTTCCAAAATAACAACTGTTGGTGCATTGAGGATGGGATGCGCTGATTTGCATGGATCCAATCTCTACCTACCAACGCTTGGAAATTGGCGGACGAGTTTACCACGAAAAATGCGCATAAAGACAACATGCTCCCCACAGTAACATCAGCGGGCAATATCCCAATGGTCTTGGTGGTTTCCGCTATAAATGAAGCAACCAAAACTTCTGTAGGAATCAAGTCCTCTTCAGTTTTGCCCATACTTTTTAACATTCTTACTGGAAGAACATTCACAGCTGAACTATTGTCAATCAAAACTCTAGACACTGGCTTCCCATTCACGTGGGCTTTGATGTATAACGGCCTTATGTGCTTGGTCATGGCCAGTGTAAGTTTCTCAAGTATCACTTCTTTAGGCATATTTGGGTGATCCTCTTTTATAATCACTCTTGAACTCTCTTCCGGGAGTTTATCTTAAAGATATTCCATTTGCATTGATTCCTTGGGCATCAACTCCCCACTCTCTTCTTCCACCATTTTAAATCTCTCTGTTGTATCACCACTCCTGTGGCACAATCCACAGTGATGTGAAACTCTCCAACGCAAAAATTAATTGTTTTTCCTCTTTGATCATCTTCCCCACTTAACAGATCATCATCATCATCCACTAACTTATCCTCAGTAGCCAATCTTGCAAACTTGGACTTACTTCCCACCTGATACCTGGTGATTGGAATATCAATTGTGGGTTCCTTTCTCAATTTAGTTGACTCTTCTTTTCTTGCAATAGTTCTTTCTCTCAACATCCATATTTTCTGAGACGTAGTCAGTGGCCGTGGGAACCTTTTGTGTTGGGCTACACTCCAAAACTCACTGATCTTGCATCTAGCTGGAAGAAAGTACCTTGGCAACACTTTCTTGCTCTCAATCATTTTTCCTTTTGAGATTTCAAATGAACGCCGCTCTCTGCCTTGATCAGCAGATACTTTCCTGGTTTCCACCCTTCGCGACTAAACTCTACATATGTTTCTCTTGTACGAGTATCTCTGGTACAACTCACGATATGATTCCCCTCTGAATCCTTGAGTCTCATGCATTGGTCTCTCAAAGTAATGTTGGTTCCTCGGCCAATAAGCCGCGGATTCACCAACATTTATGGGGAAACGCTTCTGAACTATTCTTACTTGCTCAGCACTATGCCTTCCTTGAGCTTCAAACAATTGACCCTTTGGAATCCAGCATTTCTTGATTATTCGATCTTTCACGGCAAAGGATCGGCTTTTTTGTAATTGAGAAGATCCCTCAAATCTGTCACATTCACATTAACCAAAGCTACTGGGGGAAGAGGATCATCATCCACCACCATAAACTCTTGTTTGTTCGGGAACTTCACGATTCCATTGTTAATTCTGTCTTGCAAAATGTTCTTGAACTCCCAACAAGATTTAGTAACATTATTTTGAAGTTGTGGTACTTACAATACTCTCGAAATTTCTGCTCTTCTTTGGGTGGCATCCTGTGATCATGTAGGAAGGTGATGAATTTTCCTTTTACCAGGAAATCGAAAACTTCCTCGGTCTTTGACACATCAATTGTATACTGCATATCCTGGGGGAGTTGGGAGTTGTTCTGCTTTTCAGGTTCTGCCGACTTCTTCTTTATTAGGGGAACTGTGCAAGACCCAGCTGATTGAATTTCTGCAAATACCACATCTTCCACCTCCTGATAATAAGACACCATAGCAGTTCTCTTTTTGTATGACTCTTCCCGAAACAGTTCTTCGTATTGAGCAACTTTGGCAGCAAGATCAAAGAAATCCCTGAAATCTAGACCTTGGAATTTCTTCCTTAACTCGAAATCCAGCCCCTTTTTTGCCATCTTCACGAACTCGGTCTCAGGTAAAAACACCTTGAACCTATTTTTCATCCTTTTGAACCTCTCGATAAAAGAGATTACAGATTCTCCTTTCTTTTGGGTGACTCTGGACAAATCGGAAATACACACTTCTAGCTCTATTATATAGAATTGAATGTGAAATTGTCTTTCCATCTCTTGCCAACTCATCACTAAATTTCTTGGGAGTGAGGCATACCAAGCAAATGCAGTCCCAGTTAGAGATTTCGGGAATAACCAAAACTTTAAATTGTTTAAGTTCTCCAAGTTGACTAATTCCCCGCACTTGATGGTGAATCTGGCTATATGTTCCATGCTCGAATGGCCATCTTCCCCAGAGAATAAGCTGAAATCATGAACTCTATGACCCCTTGGATATGGGTTATTCACGTCTATATAGTCTGGATATGGTTAGTAGAACTCCGGGCGGCCTATTTGTCTCAAATCCGGCCCATACAGCTCTTGAACAGTCATTGCTGCATTTCTATTGGGGAGCTGATGGTGAAAATGGTTTGCCCCCCGAGTTTGAGCCCCTGTACTGTAACCAGCATTCCATCCTTGGAAACTTCCATCAATTCCTGATAACCCAAGTGTGGTATATCATCATACATTCCTGGTTGAAACAAAAGATTAGTGATGTGGGGACCCGGACGCTAATTCATTTTCTTAATCATTATTAGGATTAAATGAAACAATTAAGTAAATTGGGTCATAAATTTTTTTTTTTTAAAATGCATGAGTGCGCAACATATGAAATAAAACTTATTTCATTTACATGATCAACATCAAGATTTATAGTACAAGTCTTGTACAAATACAAATCATAACAAATTAGGGTTCATCAACTACATATCAAGTGATGAAACAAATCTTCTTCTGGATCCGAATCTCCACGCTAATCTCAATCTATCATCCTCTTCTCGACCCTAATCATGTCCCATCTGTTGTCATGAATACATACAAACACAACAACAGCCGGAAAACTCCGGTGAGAAATATATTCCCAGTATAAACAATGTATACATGCAATCATATAAGCAGATATAAAAGCATGGAACATTTATCAATAACATGTATCATAATCCGAAAGACATGAATCAATAAAAAACTGTAAATCAAACTCTTGACTCATAATCTCTGACTCGACTCTTCTCTAATCTAGGGATCCCGGTTTCCGGACGTTGGCATTCTGTATCGAATCTCTGCAATAGGAGTCGATCTACTCCTAAGCACATCAATACCACCAAACATCTAGTGTCTTGGTGGTTCTGTCAAAGACTTGGCACCTCAGCCAATGACTAGGTACATCAGCCCATGACTCAATACATGCTCTGCTATAAATCAATAGACTCAGCATATCAATCTCATGAATAGCAAATATCAATGCAATAAAATAAAGTATGTGGTTTTGGGAAACTCAAGTCGAATCTAACTCGAGTCGTATCTTCCTTGTTTTACATTAATTTATACCTTTCTTTTCGTAGATCAATCTGATCAATGAAATCAATACCAATCTGGCTCTGATCGTTCTTCGAAGTCTTCAATACCAACTCTTGAATAACAGTATCGAGTAGCACAATATCAATATACAACTCAATCAATACTGGATATAATCAGAACTCAATCTAATTCTGTTTCGACGGCATAACAACGCAATCTCGTTATACCCAAGAATATAAATATCAACAGATGCCAATCTCAACCACTCATACTCAATCAACAAACATAATCTGATACAAAATCTGTATAATCTCAATCAAATTCAATCTGAAAATGATAAAAATTTCATACGGTATCCGTTCTTTAATCTGATTTCGATTATACGATTACAACAATCTCAGGAACAGATAATATAAGTCATATCCTGATTCCTTCAATATCATATTTTCAAATCATAATGAAACATAAGAAAACTTACGTCCTTTTGAAGCCTTTATTGAGAGGATGACAAAACTCAAGTCGGATTAGAATTTGGACGGGCGGATCTGACACAATCAAAATTCTAGTATCAAGAACTTGAAACTTTTTCCTGGAGCTTCTCGGTGATCTTTCTTGCTGCCAGTGAGGAAATTGAAGAATTATACATATATATGTGCATGGCAAGTACTTGTGGCTTCATCTACACTCTGCACGTCTCGCGCATATGCGCGACCTTCCTCGGCGCATATGCGCGACCTTCCTCGGCGCATATGCGCGAGACTCTCTGCCTCGGCATTCTTCATTGCAACTGCTCGCGCATATGCGTGCCCTATCTCCGCACATATTTGCGAGACCTACTGTCTTGGCACTTGACAATTCTACATGCTCGCGCATATGCGCGAGGTTCTCTGCCTTGTTTGTGCATATGCGCGCCTCTTGGTCGCGCATATGCGCGAGGGGTTCTGTCCTCGCACATATCTCATGTCTTCTTTTGTCTTTCCTGTCTGTTCTTTTCCGTCTATAATCACATCAATTATCAATTAATCATTTCAGATTACAATAATAAAATCTCGGGCATTACAATTCCCCCCTGTAAAATCTGATTTCGTCCTCGAAATCGCAAGCAACCAAATCAGATACAGTAAGAAATGCATAACAAATGCTAAACAGGAAACTCACATCAGTGAAATAACTTTGGGAATTTCTGTCTCATGTCTGATTCAGTCTCCCATGTAGCTTCTTCAATGCCATGACGACTCCACTGAACTTTCACAAGCGGCATAGTCTTCGTTCTGAGCTGTTTTTCTTTACGATCAAGAATCTAGATCGGCTTTTCAAAATAACTCAGAGTCTCATCAAGTTCTGCCTCGTCTGGCTGAAGAATATGAGATGCATCGGGAAGATATTTCCGCAATAAGGATACATGAAAGACATCATGTATTTTAGATAGAGAAGGCGGTAACGCGACTTGATAGGCATGATCTCCTATCTTTTCGAGAATCTCATATGGACCGATAGATCGTGAAGACAACTTCTCTTTCTTGCCAAATCTGACAACGACTCTGAAAGGAGAAATCTTCAGAACTACACTGTCTCCTGCCTCAAATATCAACGGTCGACGACGAAAATTGGCATATTTGTCCTGTCTGTCTTGAGCTGTCTTCATTCTCTTCTGAATCAGCTTCACTTACTCAGTCATCTCTCGAATCATATCAGGCCCAATCTCAGGTACCTCAGAAATATCGTCCCAATAAAGAGGGGATCTGCACTTCTTGCCGTACAACGCTTCAAATGGAGCCATCTCTATAATCGTCTGATAGCCGTTGTTGTACGAAAACTCACAAAGTGGCTAAGACTCTTTCCAACTAGTGCAAAAATCTAGCTCTATAGCTCTAAGCATATCCTCCAATGTCTGGATAGTCCGCTCTGACTGTCCGTCTGTCTGAGGATGATATGCAGTACTCAAATGTAATTTCATACCTAGAGCTTGTTGCAAACTGTGCCAAAAGTGTGAAGTAAATCGAGGATCACGATCTGATACAATCGATTTAAGCACTCCATGCAATCTGATCACTTCTCTGACATAGATCTCTGCCATCTGGTCATGTCTGTACGTCATCTTTTACGGAATGAAACATGCTGATTTGGTCAATCTGTCGATAATGAGCCAAATCACATCACAACCTCGGGAGGATCTCTGTAGCTTCGTCACAAAATCCATAGAAATGTGATCCCATTTCCATTCTGGAATAGACAAGCTGTGCAATAGACCTCCTGATTTCATTCTTTCTGCTTTCACATGTTGGCAATTCAGATATTTTGATACAAACTCTGCAATATCTACATTCATCTGTTTCCACCAAAACTGTCTTTTCAAATTATTATACATTTTTCTGCCACCAGGATGAATACTGAATCGACTACTGTGCGTTTCTTACAATATATGTCGTCTCAAATCTGAAACATTAGGCACAACTAGACGATTATTCACATTTAATACAACATCACGTACCTGATATTTTGATCGATGCCCTGCTCTGACCATCAAAATCGAGTTCTGAACATTTTGATCAACTTTCTGAGCTTCTTTAATTCTCAAAATATCTTTGGTTCGACTTGAACGGCATACAATCTCAAAGGTTGACAATCTGTTTCAAATACTAATCCAGAAAGACAGCAATCTTCAATCAAATTCAAAACACCAATCTTCGATAAGGATACAGAACATATCTTTCGACTCAGCGGATCAGCTGCTGCATTTGATTTGCACGGATAGTATTTTATTTCACAATCAAAATCTTTCAATAAATCAAGCCATCTTCGTTGTCTCATATTCAATTCTGACTATGAAAATAGGTACTTTAGACTCTTGTGATCAGAATAAATCTAAAAATTCTCACCGTATAGATAATGTCGCCAAAACTTCAATGCAAATACAATGGCTGCCAATTCAAGATCATGAATCGGGTAGCGAGTCTCATGTGGCTTCAATTGTCTGGAGGCATAGGCAATAACATGTCCTCGCTGCATCAAAAAAAAACCCAATCCTCTGTGAGAAGCATCGCAATATACAACAAAATCACGTGTACCTGATGGAATAGTCAATACAGGAGCACTGGTCAATCTCTTCTTCAATTCTAGGAAGCTAGATTGACACTCCTCTGACCAAAAAAACGGTGCATTCTTCTGGGTCAACTGAGTAATCGGCTTAGCAATACTCGAGAAATCTTTAATGAATCGACGATAGTATCCTGCCAAACCCATAAAACTGCATATCTCTGGCATTGATGTCGGTCTAGGCCAACTGATCACTGCCTCTACTTTGCTAGGATCAACAGAAATACCGTTTCCAGATATAATATGTCCCAAAAATATCACTTGCTTCAGCCAAAATTTACATTTAGACAACTTAGCATACAATTTCTCATTTCTCAGAATTCTCAATACACTTCTCAAATGCTCAGCATTATCAATCATATTCTTCGAGAATCAAAATATCATCAATGAAAATAATCACAAAGTCATCAAGATATGTAATGCCCGAGATTTTAGTTTGATACTTTTGAATTGTTATATATTATGAATAAGGCGATGGAAGAACAGACGTGGAGAAGCGACGTTGCAAATTGGGTTTGTTGACAAAGAGAGAGACTGCAACCGCGCCTCAAATTCGAACGCACCCGTGGTGTGTGGGCAGTGAGCTGGATTGTTGCATACAGACGACAGCGCACCCGCGGTACTAGACAGCGCGCATCCGCGGTGTTGCTACAGTAGGGTTAGCGCACCCGCGGTACATGACTGACGCACCCGCGGTCGTAGATTCTAGAATTTTGGATGGGATGCCGTGAGCTTAGCGCACCCGCGGTCTAAAGGTGAGCGCACCCGCGGTAAGACGTGTTGGCTGAAAAATAAGACACTTGCCCTTGGACATGCAATAATATGTGTTGTCCTTCACTCTTCATCTCTCAACATCAGACTACCGAGAGAAACTCCAGGAAAAGGTCAAGTTTTCTTCAAGCTTAAGTTGTTGGTTTTGAATGATCCGGCCAACCGAATTTAAATCCGAGCTTAGATTCTTGATCCTCTTGATAAGGGCTTCGAAAAAGGTATACATTTTATTGCTTTTCAGCATGTTTTGATACACATGTTGTAACGCCCCGAAAATTTTAAGGTTCACGTAAACCACATGCGCGCAAGTTATTAAATTCTTTGTATTTTAAATTAATTATTTTAATTGCATGAATTAATTATGTTGTGCATACTTGCATGTTTAAACTATATTTTTCTACATGATTGCACTAAAATGTATTTTTAAAATGTTATTCGAGTTGCGATCGAGGAACGGAGACCGATGGCTGAAAAATAGAAAATTTATTTTTATTAAATAATTGTTTTTAATTATTTACAATAATGGGTGATGCTTTTTCTTATTTTTGAAATTAAGGGGTTTTGAGGTGATTTTATACGTCGGGACGTAAATTTTATCGGTGTTGGTTTTCAACTAAAATACGAGCTTTTTGGCAACCCGGCTAATAAATTCAGAAAATTTATTAAACAAAATTATTTTTATTATTTAATTAAATACTAATGGGCCTAATTAAAACACTTAATGGGCCTAAGCCTTGTTACTAGAATAATTAACTATTTAAAACACAATTAAACCCCATAACCCTTCACTCACGTTAAACAATTCTCCCCACACTCAATTCACGGCACACACAGATTATTGAAGAAGAAACCTTCAAAAATTCAAGGAAACAACCAAGGTTTTGGAAGAGAAATCATCCTAGGATCTCCTACGTCGAAGTTCTTCGCATCGCCATCGAATATTTGTGCGTTTAAAACGCAAAGGCACGCCATATTCTCCTTTTACTCATCATCACACCATAGTATTTGTTTATGCATGATTTTTAAAGAAAAACATAGCACACAAGTTAAATTATCGTAACTACATGCTTATGTGTTCTAAATCGGTGTTTTTAATTTCCAAAATCATGTTTTTATGTGTTTAAAAGGGCTGCCATGATTAGGACTTGATCAAGCATGAATTTACACAAGTTTGGGGTCATAAAACTCAACCGAAAACACTGCACAAATCAGAAACACAAAAGCTGGAAGCACTTTTCTATCATGAGGTTGAGGGGCTCGGTTTTATGAGTTGCAGGACTTGGCTTTGGTTTGGTTGGGACCAGGGCATGGCTAGGGTCTGTTATGGGTCACGGGTAGAGTCCTAGCCACGTTAGGACTCGAGTCATGGGCTGGGGAAGGAGTCCTAGCTTGCTAGGACTCCCACCCGAGAGTTGAGGGAGGTTGAGCGCAGGTTCTATGGTCTGCTCAGATGGATTGTGGGCTCGGCCAGGGGCTTTGGGCTGGGCTAAGTTAGGTCCTTAGGGTCCTAGGAGGGTGCTTGAGGGGTTGGTTCAAGGGGTCGCTCGATGGTTAGAGGCCTAGCATCAGAAAACGTGAGGAAGGTGCATGGCAGCAAGGTGTTGCGTGAGATTGCTGTTGTGTTCAGTAGGCGGCTGCTCGGGTCCAGGGGTTTGGGTCGGTCTGGGCTTGGCCTGGGCGTGTTCCAGGGAAGGTTAGGGTCATGAGGGGTCAAGTGGTTAAGGGCTGGAAGGAGTCCTAGTCTAGATAGGAGTCCTAAAGTCCCTAGGATACACATGCACAACACGTACAGAACATGGGTCATGTTCCAGAAAGTTTAGAGCGCGCCAGGGCCGGGTTTTTGGGCTGGGCTGGGTCAGGAGGGTCGTTAGATGGGTTTGCTAGGTTTTGGCTTGAGGTGGCTCGGGCGCGGCTCGGGTAAATTAGGAGATGGCTCGGTGTGTTCGAATAGGTGTCAAAAACGAGATTTTAAGAACTAAAAATGGAGCCATGGGTCCACGGGTGTGGCGACTTGGAAGGGTAGAATAAATCATAAAAAGGTTATGGTAAAAATTTGGGATCAAAATAACGAGTTTTGGATTTAATCGGGATTTAATCGCCTCACGAAATGTTAATTAACGAGTTAATTGAAACGCCTAGTTTTAAGCTTCATAACATTATGAAAAATTAGGTTTAAGCTTAAATAATTATTAAAAGTCTAAATTTTTAATTTGGGAATTTTATATTAAGGTTTGGTTTAATTCGGGATTAAAACGCATTAATACGTCACATTTAAAGATTAATTTAAAAGTCATCGAATTAAGCTAAATAAAAATGTGAGAAAATTCATGTAGATTTAAATAATTATTTGGGACATGTTAGAGTCAATGTAATTAAGAAAAAGTCAAAAACGTGAAATTTTACGTCTAGGGGTAAAACGGTCTTTTTACACCTAAAAATTAGTAAACGTCATGGCAGTGCCCTATTTGCTGTTTTATATGTTAATATGATTATGTAACATGTTTATGAATTGTTATATGTTGAAATATGATTTTTAAATGTCCATGGATTATTAAGGGTTAAATTGGTCATTTAAAAGATATGTTGCATGCTTGGTTTCAAAATAAAAATGATATTATATGCATATTTTTATAAGTGATGGAAATACGACATGTTGAAAGATGTGAAGGGATTGTGACTACTGAATATGTTGAAAATATCGTGAGGGTTATGGTCCCAGTGGGAGCCCGACGATCGTGTTTCCTTGGATACGGATACGAATACGTGATACGAATACGAATATGTTAATACGTTGGCCAAGGCCCAGTTGACGGGTGAGAGTGTCGCTGGTGTCTCTGCCGCCCAGTACTGTGGTTACATGTAGATGGATCCATCGCCCAATACGTTTAAGAATACGAGTCACAATCACGATCTGAATTCAACAAACACGAACATGAATATGAATACGAATATGAATATGGATACGAATATGAATATGAATATGTCTATGTTTTTATGAAACTGTTTTTATGCATCATGAAAATGTTTACGAAAATGTTTAAGTTTATGCATCTTCATGAAAACGATATTTTAAGTACAAGTATTTTTCACTGTTATATGTTAACTGTATTACGTATTACTCGTTATCAAGAATATGACGTGTTGAGTCTTTAGACTCACTAGATGTGTATGATGCAGGTGATTATGATAATATGTTAATGGAGGTCTTGATGGTTGATCTGACTTGACTGAAGGTACACATAACCCGAGGACCGACGCTAGTTTTCCGCACTAGTTATTATTTATGATTTTAAGTAATGTTAAAGATATTTTTACGTCTTTTATTTATGTTATGAGATATTTTTGAGAGGTTATAGTATGGGCTATACTTTTCAAATAATGTTTTAAGGTTGGTAAAATGTTTGACGATTTTATGCTTTAAAATATTTTCCTTTGGATTTTTAAATGGCAGTTGGATGTTTATTTTTAAAATGATGTCAAAAATATTTTATGGTTCGGCCGATGCTAAGTGAGGTTAAAAAAAAAAATTCTAGTACTTTTTAAGCAAAACGAATAAGCAGACGTTTCAGTTGGTATCAGAGCAAAGGTCCTGTAAAGGGTTGTGCCACCATCAGCGCCAGGAAGATCAGTCGTCAAGCCTCAGTCTGTAAGTTTACATGCTTTATATGATTTTATGATGCTACCTGCATAAGTAAATGAATATTATGTTTATGCCACATGTATAATAGCTTTATGATAATATATGATTTTTATGCTTTAGAATTTTTATACGTGATATGATATGAAATAAGAAATTATTTGATTTCAACGCATGTTGGTTTTGTGGTGCAATTGGACTATGTTGACTTTTTGGGTTTTAGTATGGACGTTTTACTTTTTGGGCTATAAGTTAATCATGAATATTATGAATGTTTTGGGACACGTGGATTTTCTAAGTCAATTTTTATGATTCATGGTTGCTAGTCGAATTAATTTTTGGGAATTAGACGTAAGGAATAATGATTTAAGGATTTCCAACGAATTTGGGAGTAAGAAAATGTATAAATTGGGATTTTAAGTTTTGATAAAAGGTAAGATTGGCTATAGGGAATTGACTTTTGGGTAAATAAGTTTAAATTTTCGAAATTTATGTTATGGGAAACCTATAGAAGGGAATAAGAATGCCAAGAACTTATGGGTTAATCGTAGGATTTTTGAAATTAAGAACCAATTAGGATGATTTTTGAGGAAATTAAGAATTTATTTCGCAATTTTTAAGAAAATTTGGGGACTAGTTAGCAATAAGAACAAATTGAATAGGTTAAATAGTAAGAATTTTGAGGATTTAGACTTTTTAAGAATATAGGAAACCTTGGGATATCATGGTTATAGTGTTATAAGAAATGTTAATCATAAGTTTTTAAGGATGAATTGATATTAGACTTGAAAAATCTAAGCGTTAGCAGATGCGTTTGGGATTTTATAATTTAAATATGATAAGTCGACGAACATTTTTGGGTATAATATAGGGAAAGTAACATATGATAAGTGTGGTCATCCATTTCGAATATTGGGAATTTTAAGAAAAGTTGAAATTTGGGGTTATAATAGTATAGCACTAAGTTATTATGGGTTTTCTTAAGTTGCAAATTGCAAATAAGGATTTAGAAGAATAATTGATTGGGATCAAGTAGACGTAAGGACATTCTAGAACTTAAGTTTTATTAGAGTAGCGCAGCGGAAGCGTGGATTTTTGAGATACTAGAATTAAGTCTAAACTTTGGGTTACTAAGTATAAACGAATTTCGAGGACGAAATTCAATTTAAGGGGGGAAGATTGTAACGCCCCGAAAATTTTAAAGTTCACGTAAACCACATGCGCGCAAGTTACACGTAGATTTTCTAAGGCAATTTTTATGATTCATGGTTACTAGTTGAATTAATTTTTAGGAATTAGACGTAAGGAATAATGATTTAAGGATTTGCAACGACTTTGTGAGTAAGAAAATGTATAAATTGGGATTTTAAGTTTTGATAAAAGGTAAGATTGGCTATAGGAATTGACTTTTGGGTAAATAAGTTTAAATTTTCGAAATTTATGTTATGGGAAACCTATAGAAGGGAATAAGAATGCCAAGAACTTATGGGTTAATCGTAGGATTTTTGAAATTAAGAACCAATTAGGATGATTTTTGAGGAAATTAAGAATTTATTTCGCAATTTTTAAGGAAATTTGGGGACTAGTTAGCAATAAGAACAAATTGAATGGGTTAAATAGTAAGAATTTTGAGGATTTAGACTTTTTAAGAATAGATGAAACCTTGGGATATCATGGTTATAGTGTTATAAGAAATGTTAATCATAAGTTTTTAAGGATGAATTGATATTAGGCTTGAAAAATCTAAGCGTTAGCAGATGCGTTTGGGATTTTATAATTTAAATATGATAAGTCGACGAACATTTTTGGGTATAATATAGGGAAAGTAACATATGATAAGTGTGGTCATCCATTTCAAATATTGGGAATTTTAAGAAAAGTTGAAATTTGGGGTTATAATTGTATAACACTAAGTTATTATGGGTTTTCTTAAGTTGCAAATTGCAAATAAAGATTTAGAAGAATAATTGATTGGGATCAAGTAGACGTAAGGACATTCTAGAACTTAAGTTTTATTAGAGTAGCACAGCGGAAGCGTGGATTTTTGAGATACTAGAATTAAGTCTAAACTTTGGGTTACTAAGTATAAACGAATTTCGAGGACGAAATTCAATTTAAGGGGGGAAGATTGTAACGCCCCGAAAATTTTAAGGTTCACGTAAACCACATGCGCGCAAGTTATTAAATTCTTTGTATTTTAAATTAATTATTTTAATTGCATGAATTAATTATGTTGTGCATACTTGCATGTTTAAACTATATTTTTCTACATGATTGTACTAAAATGTATTTTTAAAATGTTATTCGAGTTGCGATCGAGGAACGGAGACCAATGGCTGAAAAATAGAAAAAATTTTTTATTAAATAATTGTTTTTAATTATTTACAATAATGGGTGATGCTTTTTCTTATTTTTGAAATTAAGAGGTTTTGAGGTGATTTTATACGTCGGGACGTAAATTTTATCGGTGTTGGTTTTTCAACTAAAATACGAGCTTTTTGGCAACCCGGCTAATAAATTCACAAAATTATTTTTATTATTTAATTAAATACTAATGGGCCTAATTAAAACACTTAATGGGCCTAAGCCTTGTTACTAGAATAATTAACTATTTAAAACACAATTAAACCCCATAACCCTTCCCCCACTCACGTTAAACAATTCTCCCCACACTCAATTCACGGCACACACAGATTATTGAAGAAGAAACCTTCAAAAATTCAAGGAAACAACCAAGGTTTTGGAAGAGAAATCATCCTAGGGTCTCCTACATCGAAGTTCTTCGCATCGCCATCGAATATTTGTGCGTTTAAAACGCAAAGGCACGCCATATTCTCCTTTTACTCATCATCACACCATAGTATTTGTTTATGCATGATTTTTAAAGAAAAACATAGCACACAAGTTAAATTTTCGTAACTACATGCTTATGTGTTCTAAATTGGTGTTTTTAATTTCCAAAATCAGGTTTTTATGTGTTTAAAAGGGCTGCCATGATTAGGACTTGATCAAGCATGAATTTACACAAGTTTAGGGTCATAAAACTCAACCGAAAACACTGCACAAATCAGAAACACAAAAGCTGGAAGCACTTTTCTATCATGAGGTTGAGGGGCTCGGTTTTATGAGTTGCAGGACTTGGCTTTGGTTTGGTTGGGACCAGGGCATGGCTAGGGTCTGTTATGGGTCACGGTTAGAGTCCTAGCCACGCTAGGACTCGAGTCATGGGCTGGGGAAGAGGACTCCCACCCGAGAGTTGAGGGAGGTTGAGCGCAGGTTCTATGGTCTGCGCAGATGGATTGTGGGCTCAGACAGGGGCTTTGGGCTGGGCTAGGTTAGGTCCTTAGGGTCCTATGAGGGTGCTTGAGGGGTTGGTTCAAGGGGTCGCTCGATGGTTAGAGGCCTAGCATCAGAAAACGTGAGGAAGGTGCATGGCAGCAAGGTGTTGCGTGAGATTGCTGTTGTGTTCAGTAGGCGGCTGCTCGCGTCCAGGGGTTTGGGTCGGTCTGGGCTTGGCCTGGGCGTGGTCCAGGGAAGGTTAGGGTCATGAGGGGTCAAGTGATTAAGGGCTGGAAGGAGTCCTAGTCTAGATAGGAGTCCGAAAGTCCCTAGGATACACATGCACAACACGTACAGAACATGGGTCATGTTCCAGAAAGTTTAGAGCGGGCTAGGGCCGGGTTTTTGGGCTGGGCTTGGTCAGGAGGGTCCTTAGATGGGTTTGCTAGGTTTTGGCTTGAGGTGGCTCGGGCGCGGCTCGGGTAAATTAGGAGATGGCTCGGTGTGTTCGAATAGGTGTCAAAAACGAGATTTTAAGAACTAAAAATGGATCCATGGGTCCACGGGTGTGGCTCATGACTTGGAAGGGTAGAATAAATCATAAAAAGGTTATGGTAAAAATTTGGGATCAAAATAACGAGTTTTGGATTTAATCGGGATTTAATCGCCTCACGAAACGCTAATTAACGAGTTAATTGAAACGCCTAGTTTTAAGCTTCATAACATTATGAAAAATTATTTTTAAGCTTAAATAATTATTAAAAGTCTAAATTTTTAATTTGGGAATTTTATATTAAGGTTTGGTTTAATTCGGGATTAAAACGCATTAATACGTCACATTTAAAGATTAATTTAAAAGTCATCGAATTAAGCTAAATAAAAATGTGAGAAAATTCATGTAGATTTAAATAATTATTTGGGACATGTTAGAGTCAATGGAATTAAGAAAAAGTCAAAAACGTGAAATTTTACGTCTAGGGGTAAAACGGTCTTTTTACACCTAAAAATTAGTAAACGTCATGGCAGTGCCCTATTTGCTGTTTTATATGTTAATATGATTATGTAACATGTTTATGAATTGTTATATGTTGAAATATGATTTTTAAATGTCAATGGATTATTAAGGGTTAAATTGGTCATTTAAAAGATTTGTTGCATGCTTGGTTTCAAAATAAAAATGACATTATATGCATATTTTTATAAGTGATGGAAATACGACATGTTGAAGGATGTGAAGGGATTGTGACTACTGAATATGTTGGAAATATCGTGAGGGTTATGGTCCCAGTGGGAGCCCGACGATCGTGATTCCTTGGATACGGATACGAATACGTGATACGAATACGAATACGTGATACGAATACGAATATGTTAATACGTTGGCCAAGGCTTAGTTGACGGGTGAGAGTGTCGCTGGTGTCCCCGCCGCCCAATACTGTGGTTACATGTAGATGGATCCATCGCCCAATACGTTTAAGAATACGAGTCACAATCACGATCTGAATTCAACAAACACGAACATGAATATGAATACGAATATGAATATGGATACGAATGTGGATATGCATACGAATATGAATATGAATATGTCTATGTTTTTATGAAACTGTTTTTATGCATCATGAAAATGTTTACGAAAATGTTTAAGTTTATGCATCTTAATGAAAACGATATTTTAAGTACAAGTATTTTTCACTGTTATATGTTAACTGTATTTCGTATTACTCGTTATCAAGAATATGACGTGTTGAGTCTTTAGACTCACTAGGTGTGTATGATGCAGGTGATTATGATAATATGTTAATAGAGGTCTTGATGGTTGATCTGACTCGACTGAAGTTACACATAACCCGAGGAGCGACGCTAGTTTTCCGCACTAGTTATTATTTATGATTTTAAGTAATGTTAAAGATATTTTTACGTCTTTTATTTATGTTATGAGATATTTTTGAGAGGTTATAGTATGAGCTATACTTTTCAAATAATTTTTTTAGGTTGGTAAAATGTTTGACGATTTTATGCTTTAAAATATTTTCCTTTGGATTTTTAAATGGCAGTTGGATGTTTATTTTTAAAATGATGTCAAAAATATTTTATGGTTCGGCCGATGCTAAGTGTGGTTAAAAAAAAAAATTCCAGTACTTTTTAAGCAAAACGAATAAGCAGACGTTTCACATGTGTTAAAGGAATTCATATATGCTTGATAGTATAGGTTGTTGAGATGGAAGAGCAAACATAGTTGATACCGGATTGACAAACGGATAGGATATGCCTTTGTCATGAAATTCCAGCATATATGTGTATGAAATGATACAGATTTTGAGTCTTGTGGATTGATGTTGTTGAGGATTATGATTTAATGTTATTGAGTGTTTATATGTGAGTTGATTGGTATCGAGACTGTATTGTTATACCGTCGAAACAACAGTTGATTGATATTGATCAGATTTAATATTGATTAATATTGTACCTGTTCAATATTGTCATTGCTAGATTGGGAATGGACAGATTTGAACCCGAAACTTCGACTTCGTCAGATCGAGAAGAGAAAGGTATAAATCGATGTTAACTGGGAGATCGACTTGAGTTAGATTTAACTCGAGTTTCCCTAAACCACATACTTGTATGGTATTGTTTTTATACCTTTTTGTTTTAATGATTATGTTTATTCTATTGAATTAAAAAGTAGAAAAACAGAGAGCTATTGAGTGAGAGTCACTGACAGAGGGGCTAGACTATGACAGAGGAGTCAATGGTCCATTGCACATTGTCAGAATAGGGTTAGTCTTGGACATACATGCCAAGACACTGGACGTTTGGTATATCGAGATGCTTCAGATACAGATAGCATCCTTATTACAGATTATTCGATATAGACTAGACCAAAGTCCAGAAATAAAAACGTACCGTCACCGCGATCGGTAGTAGTAGGTTGGAGACCTGTTACGTTCTTATTAACGAGATCCCTAGATTAGATGAGAGATGAGTCGTGTCTGAGATGCCAAGTCATGAGTTGAATTACAGATTGTATAATTTATGTTTTGTAGATTTCAATTCATGTTTTATTTAAAGTTTGATATCGATTCGCATTGTCAGATTATAATACATGTAGTGATATCTGTTTCATGCTTTATTATACCATGGAATGTAAACATTGTTTATACTGAGATTTATTCTCACTGGAGTTATCCAGCTGTTGTCTTGTTTGTATGTGTGTATGACATCAGGTGGGACATGATCGGGGTCAAGAAGATGATGAGAGAGGACATGTTTAGCGTGGTGATTCCGGACTTGTTGTAGATATGGTTCTAACACTTGAAATCTAGTAGTTGAACCTTAGTCTAGTCTGAATGTGTATTGTACAGAACCGCATTTTTATACTGATATGCATATTAATTAAATTCCATTACGTTCCGCCCTTGCATTGTAAAAGAAAAATTTTAGACCCTGTTTATCTTAATTGATTATTAAATCCCAAAAATGATTAAGAAGATGATTAGCGTCCGGGTCCCCACAAGATATCTCTGAAAGATACGGCTCATCAAACCCATAAATACAGCTGTAGCACTCGTTAAACCAAACGGTATGACTATAAACTCATAATGGCCATACCTGGTTCTGAAAGCTGTCTTCGAGATATCAGAATCTCTGACTCTCAACTGATGATATTCAGATTTCAGATCGATCTTGGAATAAACAGAAGAACCCTGCAACTGATCAAATAAATAATCTATACGAGGCAAAGGATATTTATTCTTTATCATAGCCTTGTTCAGTAGCAGATAATCAATGCAGAGTCTCATTGAACAATCCTTCTTTCTGACAAATAATACTGAGGCACACAAAGGAGAAAAACTCGGTCTAATGTAACCCTTGGCCAGTAAATCTTCTAACTGATTTTTCAATTCTTTCAATTCAATCGGTGCCATTCTGTACGGAGCTCTAGAAATCGGAACTGTACCTGGTACCAATTCAATGCTGAAGTCTATCTCTCGGACTAGAGGCAAACCCGGAATCTCATCTGGGAAGACATCAGCAAACTCACATACCACTGGCAAATCTGCCAATGATGGGCTCGATTTCAGTACGTCTACTGAATACACGAGGAATCCCTCTGCTCTTTTCTGTAATAATCGAGCCATAGATAATGCAGATATCAAAGAAATTCTAGATCTAGAACCCTTACCGTAAAATTTCCATTCATTAGCCCTCTCAAGTCTGAATCTCATGATCTTACGGAAATAATCTATGGTAGCTCTGTATTTGGTCAGCATATCAATACCGATAATACATTCAAAATCAGACAACCCAAGTACAATACAATCTAACTCAATCTCATGCCCGTCATACTGTAGCATACAATGTTTTACAGAATTCACTGATATAAGACCTCTCCCCAAAGGTGAAGAGACAGATACTGCAACAGATAATGGCTCAACAGGCAAAGCATGTATCAATGCAAATCGTTCAGAAATAAATGTATGGGATGCCCCGTATCAATCAATACGTAAGCAGAGTAACCACATAAAGAACAGTTATCTGCAACAACATCATCTGGTGCTTCCTGGGCCTGTTCTTCAGTCAAAGCAAATACTCTGGCCTGCTGTCTCGGAGGCTGGATAACAGTCTGGCTTCATCCCTGCCTCTGCTGTGACTGAGTAGTAGTCGGTGGCTGGAAGGAGTGAACAGCAGATGATCGTCTATCAGTCTGAGCCACTGATCCAGATGATTCTGCTGCCTGGGATCGTTGAAAACTTCATGTGGACAGACTCTGGCAAAATGTCCCTTCTGTCTGCAGATGTGGCAACTACCAAATACTCCTTGGCATTGCTCATTGGGATGTCTCCCTCCACAAGTTCTGCAATAGACCCCTGCATTACTCTTGCTCTGTCGTGAACCACTGGAGCTAGATGAACTACTACATCGCTTCTTAAACTGTCTTCCTCTTGCTTTCAAATGATCTTTCTTTCCACTGCTGCTACTACCACTCTAAAATCTAGGAGGGGGTTGGTGGAATTGAGTGGGAGATTGTTGCTGTTTCGGTGCTGGGGCAACATATGAAGCTCTTTTCTGTCTGATCAAACCTGCTTCTGCTCCTTTGGCTCTGTTCAAAGCATCTGCAAAGTTATTCGGTCTCCCGGCATTCACCAGTGTAAAGATCTCAGGATTCAATCCATTAATGAACTGATCAGCAACAACTTCATCATTCTCAGCAACATGTGGAGCAAATCGTAGCAAGGTAGAGAACTTGGCCACATATTCTTCTATGTTCAACTGACCCTGTCTCAGATTGGCAAACTCTGAACACTTGTCTTTCCTGTACGATACTGGAAAATATCTTTGATAAAACTCAGTCTTAAAGATTTTTCAAATAATAACTGTACCTCGATGCTCCAAAGCCCTCTTAGTCGTGAGCCACAAATTCTTTGCAAGGTCATGCAATTGGTGCCCAATCAGTCTAACTCTTCGCTCATCTGTATAATCCAATTAATCAAACAGCATCTCAATGTCATCTAACCAATTCTCACAGTTAATAGAATTCTCTGCGCCCTTCAGAGTCGGCGGTTTAAACGACTGAAACCTCTTCAGTAGTGTTTCCATCGGTGTCGCTGTAACATCCATCGGATTAGTCGAAGTACTACCCTATTCTGGGATTCTTCGAGGAGGCATATCTGATTATCAAAAAGATTAGCAACTGAATAGAAAAAATCTGTTTCAGTCCCACTCTGATCATCTTACTGCTGATCGAGAATCGGTTCTGATTCATTCTCAAGTCATACATATTTCAAATCAAATCAGATATTCAAGCAAACATGTATTAAAGCAGTAAAACATACTGTAATGCTAGCATGCAAGAGCAGGAAAGAAAACTCAATCTACCCCGCCCCCTTTCTTCTCAGTCAGTCTAAGGAACCTACTGCTCTGATACCACCTGCTGTGGGGACCCGGACGCTAATTCATTTTCTTAATCATTATTAGGATAAAATGTAACAATTAAGTAAATTGGGTCATAAATTTTTTTTTTAAAATACATGAGTGGGACACATATGAAATAAATCTTATTTCATTTACATGATCAACATCAAGATCTAAAGTACAAGTCTTGTACAAATAAAAATCATAACAAATTAGGGTTCATCAACTACATATCAAGTGATGAAACAAATCTACTTCTGGTCCAAATCTCCACGCTAATCTCAATCTCTCATCCTCTTCTCGACCCTGATCCTGTCCCACCTGTTGTCACGCACACATAAAAACACAACAACAGCCGGATAAATCCGGTGAGAAATATATTCCCAGTATAAACAACGTATACATGCAATCATATAAGCAGATATAAAAGCATGGAACAGTTATCAATAACATGGATCATAATGTGAAAGACATGAATCGATATAAAACTGTAGAACCCGTAACTTAGACTATGTATAAGCCATGCATAATTCTAGTATTTTAAATGATTTTATTGCATGAGTATTTAAATTTAATTATTTTATTATATCATGCAGTCGTTTAGATTTTAATCATTTCAGTTAATTCAGAGAGGCCGGACTGGAGTTGGAGTTTAGAGATAAAATTTAAGATTTAGGAAAAACATTCCCAGAACTTATTTTAGCTAATTAATAAGTTAATTTAAGTTAAATGGAAGTTTAAAGAATTATTTAAGATATTTGAGGTGAGTAGAAAATAAATTCATTTAAGTTCCTTAAATGAAGGGTTAGTTCACTAAATTATTTAAAGGATAGGTAAGGCTTTTAAGGGTTATAAATTTAGTAAATAATCAACATTTCCCTTCGTTCGAGTTCTCGGTTGGCTTTTAGCCTATGGCCTTAGACTGGACAGTGCCTCATTGAGTTGGAAAGGTCATGTTTTTGGCCGTTTGTCATTCGGATCATTTTTGAGGTCGTACGAGAATTTACGGTGCGATGTGCCAAATTGACTCTCGAAAGAGCGTTTCAAGTTTTGGCCTCCATTAACCTAGATTTCGGCCCTCACCATTTTAGGAGCATTATTTTATCATTTTAGGCGTATTTTAATTATGACTACATGATGATTCAGTGTTGGTTCGGGTTGGTTCGGAGTCGTGATTAAATACGAAGTCGGTAGGCGTAATTGTCACATTTTTGAAGGTTATTGCATAGTTTGGTCCCATAAATCTATTGCATATTTTTCATGGCATATTTAGGTTGCAGTGAGCCTGGAAGCGATCCAATCCATTCAGTAAAATTGTTATAGGATATTTAATTCAGTTATTTAATTATATTACGTGCAAAAATACAAATTTTGAGATTTATGCGATATGGCTTGTGGTCACTTTACTATCATGATTTAATCCGGTCGTCAGTTACCGGTCCGGTCGTGAGTTACCGGTTGTGAGAGCATTACTAAGTCCTGTCGCCAATTACAGGCCCGGTCGCCATTAACCGGTCAGTTCAGTTGTTTCACCCAGTACTGTGGCAGTGGTCTGATCAGACGTACATTACTAAGTCCTGTCGCCAGTTACAAGCCTGGTCGCCAGTTACCGGTCAGTTCAGTTCAGGGACCACATGCGTAGACCATAATCTCACCAGAAAATTATTACAGGCTATTTCAGTACAGGGCTCCAAGGAGCAAACATTTTCACTATGATTTTCAGTTCAGTTATGTACGTATTATAATTAATCATGACACGACATTTTTACGTTATGCCTCATGACATGATATTTTCACTTGCATGCAAGCTTATTATATATTTATTTACTTGCTATTTACGATATATGCTTGTTGAGTCTTTAGACTCACTAGACTTGATTGTTGTAGGTGCTGATGATATCGGGACCGAGGGCGCGGACCAGTGAGCAGGCTCGAGTCGGCAGTAGTAGGACCCGAGGACCTCAGTTCAGCATTTATTATTATTTGATGGCTCAAACATTTTAATAGTCGTTGGAAAAACCTTTTACTGTTATTCCGAAAATGTTAATTTCTTCCGCTGCCACTTTGAACATCGAACTTTATTTATCAGTTCAGTTATGAATGAGGCAGTTTTAATTATTTAAAAGAAAAATTTTAAATTTTCCGTAAATTTTCAAGTAAGGATTTTTAGGCCTCGACAGCTGGTATCAAAGCAATGGTTCTGTATAGGGTTGTACTACTACTGATCTCGAGAAGCTCATGAAGTCACGTCTTCGGTCTGTAAGTTTTACATTTACGCATTTCATTTAAAGCATGAATTATTTTCAACAGCATGATTTCATGAGATATTTATTCGCCCAGATTTTATTGCTCAGTATTTAAATTTAAATTAATGATGGAATTATGCATGATAGTTACGTATGGGTTATGTATGGAACAGTATGCCCCCTCGGCGCATCCTCGAGCGCAATAGAGATGAGGAGCCTCGCCGAGAGGACAGGGAGGAGCAGAGACAGGAGAGAGACCTACCACCTCCACCACCGCCTCCACCGGACATGAATGCCCAGATGCTGGCTGGGATGACTCAGTTCTTCGCACAGTTTGCGGGGAACAATGCGGTGGCGACCAGGCCGACAGGGCCCGAGGCTGTTTACGAGAGATTTATGAAGATGCGTCCGAAGGAGTTTTCAGGGACGTCGGACCCCATGATTGCCAAGGGCTGGATCAAGTCCCTCGATGTTATCTTCGAGTTTATGGAGCTTGGAGATTCAGATCGAGTTTGTTGTGCCTCTTATCTGTTCGGAGGAGATGCCCGCTTATGGTGGGAAGGAGCTTCAGTAGCCCTTAACTTGGCTACGCTGTCTTGGGCACGCTTCACGGAGGTATTCTACTCCAAATATTTGACAAAAGAGGTGCGCACCAGGTTGACCACTGAGTTCATGAGCCTGAGACATGGAGATTCGACTGTTATGGAGTTCATCCGTAAGTTTGAGAAGGGTTGCCATTTTGTGCCCCTGATCGCGAATGATGCCAGAGCTAAGTTGATGCATTTCTTGGTGGGTCTACGGCCGATCTTGCGCCGTGATGTTAGGGTGTCTGACCCTACTTCTTATGAAGTCGCTTTCTCCAAAGCCTTAGCCGCAGAGCAGGATCAGCGGGACATCGAGAGAGACCGTCAGGGCAAGCGCCCAATCCAGGTACCACACCGCCCTCCTCCTCAGCAGCATCAGCATCAGAACAAGAGGTCGTATAACGGCCCGCCCAGAAACAGAGGAGGACCTCAGCAGCAGCAGGGACGTGCCGTCCCGAGGACCTTTGAGCATCCGGCTTGCCCTAAATGCTCACGCCGCCATGCCGGAGTATGTATATTTGGCTCAGGGAAGTGTTACAAGTGTGGTAGCCCAGGCCACACGCCGCCGTATTGCCCTCAGAAGAACCTGCCTACCCAGGGCAGAGTGTTAGCTCTCCATGCGACGGAGACGATCCCCGATACTATGACCTTTGCGGGATTTAGTTAGAAGAACTGTGACCTTTGCATGTCTATAAGCTTAGCTCTTGTGATTATTGGGTTCCGCTTAGTGTTCCGAACTTTTAGGGAGAATTTTCATAGCTGGCTCAGCTACCAAGGCCTTGATAGATTCAGTGGCTACTCACTCATTCATTTCAGAGGTCTTTTCTAATTTCCTCAAAGTTAAGACCATTGGGCTAGATATAGCCTATTCTGTAGTA
The DNA here is from genome assembly GCF_025594145.1 of Primulina tabacum. Taxonomy (NCBI): domain Eukaryota; kingdom Viridiplantae; phylum Streptophyta; class Magnoliopsida; order Lamiales; family Gesneriaceae; genus Primulina; species Primulina tabacum. The sequence goes on from NC_134561.1 coordinate 14,445,894, forward strand.
CTGCCATCTGGCGAGGAGATGGCAGCCACCAATGTGATCCGAGACATAGATCTTGAGCTCCATGGCAACCTTGTTTATGCGGATCTTATCGTACTGCCGATGCCAGAGTTTGACATTATTCTAGGGATGGATTGGCTATTGTGGAACAGAGTTTTGATTGACTTCTAACGGAGATCTGTTTTAGTCCGACCGCCTGGAATGACGCAGTTCTTATTTGAGCCAGACAGGTACTTTCCTTTACCGCGCATTATTCCATATGTTCAGGCTAGGAAGCTTATGCATAGAGGGTGTCGGGCGTTTGTAGCGACATTTGTATCTGTCCCCGAGGTACCCAGTCAGTCAGCTTCAGATGTTCCGATTGTTAGAGACTTCTTAGACGTTTTTCCTCAGGACGTCTCTGGTATGCCACCTGAGAGGGAGGTGGAGTTTTCTATCGAGCTTATGCCAGGTACGTCTCCGATCTCAAAAGCATCGTACCGACTTGCATCGATAGAGATGGCAGAGCTTAAGAAGCAGATTCAGGAACTTCTTGACAAGGAGTTCATTTGCCCTAGCTTATCACCTTGGGGCGCACCAGTCTTGTTTGTTAAGAAGAAAGATGGCACGATGAGGCTTTGTATTGACTATCGGGAGTTGAACATGGTTACAATGAAGAATAAATACCCACTTCCGAGGATTGAGGATCTGTTTGACCAGTTGCAGGGAGCTTCGATTTTCTCCAAGATAGATATGCGTTCCGGTTATCACCAGTTGAGGATGAGAGATGCTGATGTTTCAAAGACAGCTTTCAGGACTTGTTATGGCCACTACGAGTTCCTTGTGATGCCGTTCGGTTTGACGAATGCGCCAGCGATCTTCATGGATCTCATGAATCGAATATTTCAGTCATACCTCAATCAGTTTGTGATAGTGTTCATAGACGACATTCTCGTCTACTCCAAGAATCGGGAGGATTACAGCAGGCGTCTGACCACAGTGTTGCAGACATTGTAGAAGCACAAATTATTCGCAAAGTTCAGTAAATGCGAATTCTGGTTAGAGAAGGTAGCGTTCTTAGGCCACATTGTTTCCAGCAGTGGCATTGAGGTAGACCCAGCAAAAGTTGCAGCAGTCAGAGATTGGGTTGTACCGCAGAATGCATTAGAGATCCGCAGTTTTCTTGTCTTAGCAGGATATTATCGGAAGTTCATCAAGGGATTCTCCTCGATTGCAGTTCCACTCACAGCACTGACCAAGAAGAATGTGAAATTTTTTTGGAGCGAGGAGTGTCAGAAGAGCTTTGATACTTTGAAGCAAGCTCTTATCTCAGCACCAGTTTTGGCCGTGCCGTCGGGGTCCGGTGAGTTTGTACCGTATACCGATGCTTCGAAGCTCGGTCTTGGCGCCGTATTGATGCAGCATGGGAAGGTGATAGCATATGCTTCTAGACAGTTGAAGACTCATGAGAAGAATTACCCTACCCATGATCTAGAGTTGGCCGCCGTAGTTTTTGCACTGAAGATTTGGAGGCACTATCTGTATGGAGAGGAGTGCCAGATCTTTACCGACCACAAGAGCCTCAAGTATTTCTTTACGCAGAAGGAACTGAACATGCGTCAGAGGCGTTGGTTGGAGCTGGTGAAGGGTTATGATTGTGACATTAGCTACCACCCGGGTAAAGCTAATGTAGTTGCGGATGCACTGAGCAGGAAAGTTGCAGCGATGGCCCATTTGGCAGTTTCGAGACCTCTTCAGTTTGAGATGCAGAGGTTTGATCATGAGACTTATCCTCGAGGTAGAGTTCCTTGTCTATCTACCTTGACCATTCAGTCTTCCCTTATGGACCGTATTCGCAGTGGTCAGTCATCAGATGAGCAGTTGGCCAAGTGGAAGCAGAGAGATGATGCCAAGGGCAGTCTCTTGTATTCATTCAGTGATGGTATTGTGAGATACCGAGAGAGGATATGGGTTCCTAGCAGTGATTCTATCCGAGTAGATATCTTATTAGAAGCCCATATGTCGCCGTACTCTATTCATCAAGGGAGTACGAAGATGTACAAAGATCTGCAGCTATTGTATTGGTGGCCGTGTATGAAGAAGGACATCAGACGATTTGTATCCGAGTGTCTGACTTGTCAGTTAGTGAAGGCCGAGAATCAGAGACCAGCAGGGTTCCTCAAGCCTCTTCCTATTCCCGAGTGGAAGTGGGAGAATGTTACCATGGACTTTGTGACCGGATTGCCGAGATCAGCCAGATGATCGAATGCCATCTGGGTGATTGTAGATCGTCTTACCAAATCAGCGCACTTCTTGCCTATTAAGACGACGTTCACCATGATTCAGTATACAGAGCTGTATATCCGAGAGATAGTCCGACTCCATGGTATTCCAGTTTCTATCGTATCTGAAAGAGATCCCAGATTCACTTTCTCGTTTTGGAAGAGCTTGCATTCGACTATGGGTATGAAGTTGCTGTTTAGCACAGCTTTCCATCCGCAGACAGATGGGCAGTCAGAGCGGGTTATTCAGATTTTGGAGGATCTTCTTCGTGCTTGCGTCATTGATTTCTCTGGGAGTTGGGAGTCGAACTTACCATTGGTCGAGTTCACCAATAACAACAGCTTTCAGTCGTCGATAGGAATGGCTCCGTATAAAGCTTTGTATGGTCGTAAGTGCAGATCTCCTGTTCACTGGGATGAATTAGGAGAGAGAGCAGAGTTGGGTCCAGAGATTATTCGGCAGACTGTCGACGTAGTAGCCCGGATCCATGATAGAATGAGGACTGCTCAGAGTCGATAGAAGAGCTATGCAGATCAGAGGAGGAGAGATTTAGAGTTCGCTGTCGGCGACCATTTTTTTGTGAAGGTGGCACCTATGAAGGGTGTCATGCGATTTGGGAAGAAAGGGAAGCTCAGTCCGAGATTTATTGGACCATTTGAGATCCTCGACAGAGTTGGGACGCTAGCTTATCGTGTGGCTCTTCCGCCGAATCTGGCCGGAGTACACAATGTCTTTCACGTCTCTATGCTGAGGAAGTACATGGCGAATCCTTCGCATGTCTTTAACTTCGAGCCGTTGCAGCTTACTCCGAACCTATCTTATGAGGAGAGACCAGTGCAGATCCTAGACAGGCAGGAGAAGAAGCTTCGGAACAAGCTGGTTAGGCGAGTCAAAGTCAGATGGCTCAACCATTTAGAGGAGGAAGCAACGTGGGAGTCTGAGCCGGAGATGAGAGATCGTTACCCCGAGTTATTCGGTGAGTTTTAATTTCGAGGACGAAATTTTGTTTAAGGTGGGAAGGATTGTAGAACCCGTAACTTAGACTACGTATAAGCCATGCATAATTCTAGTATTTTAAATGATTTTATTGCATGAGTATTCAAATTTAATTATTTTATTATTTCATGCAGTCGTTTAGATTTTTATCATTTCAGTTAATTCAGAGAGGCCGGACTGGAGTTGGAGTTTAGAGATAAAATTTAAGATTTAGGAAAAACATTCCCAGAACTTATTTTAGCTAATTAATAAGTTAATTTAAGTTAAATGGAAGTTTAAGGAATTATTTAAGTTACTTGAGGTGAGTAGAAAATAAATTCATTTAAGTTCTTTGAATGAGGGGTTAGTTCACTAAATTATTTAAAGGATAGGTTAGGCTTTTAAGGGTTATAAATTTAGTAAATAATCAACATTTCCCTTCATTTTATTCCAAGAATTCGGCCACCCCTTAGTAGATTAAGCTAGGACATGCCAACTCACTTTTGACCCATTCTTTGTCATTTTTTTAGCATGATAACCTTTTTAATTATTGATCAACCTTAATTAATTTATTAGTAAGCAATATCCTAGTCTAATTATCATGGATAAATCGTCCATGCTCCCCCCAAGAAGACTTGTTCAATCAAATTCAAAATTTAAATGAGTGGTAGACTTGGTCTTGCATTTGAATCCCTTTATTAGTGGATCTTCCCCCTCACCTTTCCAACCATCATTCGCCCCCCTCCATCACCGAAATTTAGAGGATTTTAAAGACAAAAATCATGAGGTGCTAAGGGAAAAACAAGAGAGAAAATCGAGAGCAAGAAAGGTAGAAAAGTAAGCACTCCACCTCCTCCGCGCCGGATCGTTTCGTTCTTTCGTTTTTCTTTCAAAACGAAACCAGGCATGCATATATTCTTCCTTGACTCTTCAATCAAGTCCTATTATCATTATTTTTACATTTCATGATCATCACTTTCATGCTAAAACCGAAATGTACCAACAATTTTCAGAAAATTTAACATGCAGAATTTTCGGTTCCATGACAAGCTTCACGGTTTCTTTTGTTTCCATGGTTTCAGGTATTGGTTCGATTCCAGGCTCCTAAGGCAACATCTAGAAACGTAATAGGATGCATTAGGACCATGTTGGTCCATTCATTTAACACCATGCACGCTGGAAAACACGAAAACGACAGCAACTCCACCTCTTGTCCAATTGAGCTTTTCGAAAATTCAGTTTCTGTCATTTGGGAAATGAATCTGATCATTGCTGCCACAAGGCCTATAGCCATGGTTAGATCACTTCCCTAGCATGTCTAAGACGTGACTAAGGCGCCCTTTTGGTTGCTTGGTCCATGGTGAATCGGTTTTCAAATGAAACAACAAGAACAGCCCCTTCCCCTTCGGCTTCTTCCTTTGTACAGCATGTGTGTTTCGAAAATGGTGGAATGGTGTGGATCTTGGTTGGCCTATGGCCCTTAGCCACGGTTCATACCATACCCCTAGATGTCTAGATCGTTTCATGGTCAGTCAAATGGCCATTGGAACAATTCGTGACATCCAAACAAAAGCAATGCATCCTACGTGCAGAATTTGTTCTCGGTTGGAACGTTCGGTTGTTTGCTGGTGTGGTTCGAATTGTGGCTGGCCTAGAGTCCATAGCCATGGTTCAAATCATTCCATAGGATGTTGGTAAGAGGTTCTGGTCGGTGGTTCAAGCCCCAATGACCATTAGCCTCGCAAACGGCACAAGCAACCCAAGCGCAGCTGCTGGAATTTCTGGACAGCAGCTTGCTGCGTCGGTTCGGTGGCTCGTTCGAGTTCTCGGTTGGCTTTTAGCCTATGGCCTTGGACTTGACAGTGACTCATTGAGTTGAAAAGGTCATGTTTTTGGCTGTTCATCATTCAGATCATTTTTGAGGTCGTACGAGAATTTACGGTGCGATGTGCCAAATTGACTCTCGAAAGAGCGTTTCATGTTTTGGCCTCCATTAACCTAGATTTCGGCCCTCACCATTTTAGGAGCATTATTTTATCATTTTAGGTGTATTTTAATCATGGCTACATGATGATTCAGTGTTGGTTCGGAGTCGTGATTAAATACGAAGTCGGTAGGCGTAATTGTCACATATTTTAAGGTTATTGCATAGTTTGGTCCCATAAATCTATTGCATATTTTTCATGGCATATTTAGGTTGCAGCGAGCCTGGGAGCGATCCAATCCATTCAGTAAAATTGTTACAGGATATTTAATTCAGTTATTTAATTATATTACGTGCAAAAATACAAATTTTGAGATTTATGCGATATGGCTTGTGGTCACTTTACTATCATGATTAAATCCGGTCGCCAGTTACCGGTCCGATCGTCAGTTACCGGTTATGAGAGAATTACTAAGTCCTGTCGCCAGTTACAGGCCCGGTCGTCAGTTACCGGTCAGTTCAGTTGTTTCACCCAGTACTGTGGCAGTGGTCTGATCAGACGTACATTACTAAGTCATGTCGCCAGTTACAGGCCCGGTCGCCAGTTACCGGTCAGTTCAGTTCAGGGACCACATGCGTAGACCATAATCTCACCAGAAAATTATTACAGGTTATTTAAGTACAGGGCTCCAAGGAGCAAACATTTTCACTATGATTTTCAGTTCAGTTATGCACGTATTATAATTAATCATGACACGACATTTTTACGTTATGCCTCATGACATGATATTTTCACTTGCATGCAAGCTTATTATTCATTTATTTACTTGCTATTTACGATATATGCATGTTGAGTTTTTAGACTCACTAGACTTGATTGTTGTAGGTGCTGATGATGTTGGGACCGTGGGCGGGGACCCGTGAGTAGGCTCGAGTCGGCAGTAGTAGGACCCGAGGAACTCAGTTCAGCATTTATTATTATTTGATGGCTCAAACATTTTAATTTTCATTGGAAAAACCTTTTACTGTTATTCCAAAAATGTTAATTTCTTCCGAAAAAAACATCAAACTTTATTTATCAGTTCAGTTATGAATGAGGTAATTTTAATTATTTAAAAGAAAAATTTTAAATTTTCCGTAAATTTTCAAGTAAGGATTTTTACGCCTCGACAAAAACTGTAAGTCAAACTCTTGACTCATAATCTCTGACTCGACTATTCTCTAATCTAGGCATCCCGGTTTCCGGACGTTGGCATTCTGTATCGAATCTCTGCAATAGTAGTCAATCTACTCCTAAGCACATCAATACCACCAAACATCCAGTGTCTTGGTGGTTCTGCCAAAGACTTGGCACCTCAGCCAATGACTAGGCACATCAGCCCATGACTCAAACATGCTCTGCTATAAATCAATAGACTCAGCATATCAATTCCATGAATTGCAAACATCAATGCAATAAAATAAAGTATGTGGTTTCGGGAAACTCAAGTCGAATCTAACTGGAGTCCTATCTTCCCAGTTTCACATTGATTTATACATTTCTTTTCGTAGATCAATGAAATCAATACCAATTTGGCTCTCATCGTTCTTCGAAGTGTTCAATACCAACTCTGGAATAACAGTATCGAGTAGCACAATATCAATATTCAACTCAATCAATACTGGATATAATCAGAACTCAATCTAATTCTATTTCGACGGCATAACAGCGCAATCTCGATATACCCAACAATACAAATATCAACAGATACCAATCTCAACAACTCATAATCAATCAACAAACATAATCTGATACCAAATCTGTATAATCTCAATCAAATTCAATCTGAAAATGATAAAAATTTCATACGGTATCCGTTCTTCGATCTCAATTCGATTATACGATTACAACAATCTCAGGAACAAATAATATCAATCATATCCTGATTCCTTCAATATCATATTTTCAAATCATAATGAAACATAAGAAAACTTACGTCCTTTTGAAGCCTTTATCGAGAGGAGCACAAAACTCAAGTCGGATTGAAATTCGGATGGGCGGATATGACACAATAAAAATTCTAGTATAAAAACTTGAAACTTTCTCCTGGAGCTTCTCGGTGATCTTTCTTGCTGCCAGTGAGGAAATTGAAGAATTATACATATATATGTGCATGGCAAGTACATGTGGCTTCATCTACACTCTGCACGTCTCGCGCATATGCGCGATGCGAGACTCTCTGCCTCGGCATTCTTCATTGCAACTGCTCGCGCATATGCGCGCCCTATCTCCAAGCATATGCGCGAGACCTACTGTCTCGGCACTTGACAATTCTACATGCTCGCTTGCGCGTCCTATTCTCGCACATATGCACGAGATTCCCTGCCATGTTCGCGCATATGCGCAACTCTTGGTCGCGCAGCGCGAGGGGTTCTGGCCTCGCACATATCTCATGTCTTCTTTTGTCTTTCCTGTATGCTCTTTTTCATTTATAATCACATCAATTATCATTTAAAAATTTCAGATTACAATAATAAAATCTCGGGCATTACAAGTGATCGCATGGACTTGGTTGACAGGTTGTTTCGAACTCCCTGCCCCATCTATACAAGTATGAGCATACACCTCTGGAACATTAATTGGATGCAAATCCAACTCCCTGGTCGGCTCTTCGGCAGCCGGCTGCTCTGTCGGAGAGTGAACATCTTCCTGCTAGGTTGAGACTCCCCATCCCCTTGATTTACATTTTCTTTCCTTCTTGGCAGCATAATGGAGTCCCACCGGACGTGCCAAAATTTTTTTGCACAATACTGATATTTACGGGTGTGCCATGTGCGAAGTTACACCAATTTGTGTGAAAATGATAAAAATCTAACTTCTAAAAACAAGCGAAAGCGAATCCTAAATTTGACTGTCAGTTATAATCTCCTAAAACAACTATAACGCCAAAACGAAGAAAACTATTGGAATTTGAGGAATAAACCCCTTAAATTTTTTATACTTTCAATAAGCTGTAGGAATTTACAAGACATAAAAATATAACAAATAAAGTTGCTGAAATCTAAAGTGATAAGACCTATAATGCTAGAAATTATACTGGAATGCTTGAAAACTAGTGCTTGAAGATTGAAATTTAGTAGAGAGTATTTGCAGATTTGTCTGTGCAAAGTTGCGTGTAGAGTTGCCTGTCTAGGCCGATGCAAATATTCTTCATGGCCAGTGTGCGGTTCTTTGTTCCACTCCCCCATGATAATGTTCTTCCGTTATTCGTCCCACGATCTCTCTCTCTTCCCACGATTTCCTCCATTTTCAACGCCTTGTGATCAGTTTGAATCAATAAAAATTGATCTTCTAACTCTGATGGGCCTATATAATTTAATTCGGCTTGTAATTAAATTGAATTCCATAACTAATTATTTTTGGCTCAAACAAATACCTTTGAGAAAGTCCAATTCTTCTAAAAGTTCCAAATTTGTATGTTTTAAATGTGTTATTCTCCTCTGCCCATCCAGCACGATTTTCTGAATCGTATATGCTTTCCTTCAGAGACTCAATTTCGTCCTCCATTTCTATATGTTTCTGCAGACTCATTTCATTGGATAAATCCGCCCCTTAAGTCGGTACTCATTTCATTAAGTTTTCCTTCAAGAACTTGAACTCTGTTTCTAAGACACGTTGCCTCGGTATTATCAGCAAGGAGAGTGGCTACATTCCTATCGAGTCTTTGGATTGAAATTTCTTTTGACTTTAACTGATTTATGCAATCTTTGAGTTTCGATTTAGTTTCTTCTTCTGTAAGGTCCTGGAATTTAATTCACGTAAGCTGAATGCATGCAATTTAGGATTTTTATTATGTATTTAATTATTTTTATGTATTTTATGCATAATTCATGCACGATAGGATTTAATTCATGAAATTTTACAAAATCATGCATTAGGGTTTCTAGGTGCATTTCACGCTCGAACAATGAACGGACACAAGAGAATTTTCAGGAAAATTATTTTATAACATGATAAAAAATTATTAATTTATTTGAGGTGTTTTTAAGTGTATTTTTCAAAAATGGGATTTTATTTAGTATTTTTACCCGCATGATTTTATTTTTAACGGTAAGCGAATTTTATCGAATCGGCAGACTTTTTGAGGGTTCAGCTAATAATTTCAAAATATTTCCAACACGAAATAGTTTTCAAGAGTGCGTTTGGATTTAATTCGCCTACTTTTAAGCTTATAGGGCTTAAAACTCTTTTAAAACTTTTAAAATGCAATTGTGGCTCATTAACTATTTATCATCTACATAATTAAGCATCGTTAACCCTAAACCTAGTCATTTGCACGCCCACACCAACCGACACCCTCATTCAGAACTACTTGCCCTCGATTTCAGAGAACACCATCTGAAGGTCTCAATTTGCAATTAAACTTGCAAAGAAAACTTCTCTCGGATTTCCTCACCTCGCTCTTGTTCTTCAAATCATCAAGGCACGCTCTACACCATTATTCTTGCATCACACATGTTATATATTGCTGTTAAGTGTGCATTTCGTGTAGGAAATTCTCAATCCATCAAGGAGAAGGAAGGATTTTTGGTTTTGTTTCTTACCATGCATTTCTTTTATTTTGTACTCACGTTTTCTGAATTGAGGTGCAACGGGATGCATCTTAGGGCTGTTCAGAGGCTGATGGTGGTGTCATCATGGAGTCTAGGAGTGAAAACTGATCGGCTTTGTTGTAGGGGGAGAGATTGAGAGGGTGTGGCTTGGTTATGCTTGGTGGGGGCTGCGGTCGGGCTTGAGGTGGAAAGATTGGTGTGAGAACTAAACCAAGGCGAAGACCAGACCCTGGTGGGTCTGAGTCATGGTCCTTGAAGGGTCAAACTGTAATATCCAAGCTTGGTGAACGGTACGGTTTAATATTTCTTATGTTTTGACTATTTGGTCAAGTTTAAGTATAGTTTGGATGCTAAGAATCTCGATTTATGATTTATAGTATTGTTGATTTTAGATGGTGTGTAGTTATATGGTAGTGTCGTTACGATTTAATTCATGATGATTCGTATGTTGAGCCAATTGGTATGAGGCCAATCGGAGTGGCTAGACAAGACATAGAGGTGCAACTTTCATGTTGAGAGTGTTGCCAAAATATGAGGAGAAGCAACATTGCGGTTCGATTCTAGTTGCAAAGAATATTTGTTGGCTACAGAGGAGACTGCACCTGCGCCAGAAAAGCTACCGCACCCGCGGTGTTTGGACAGAAGGGCCATTGCACCCGCGGTAGAAAATGCAGCGCACCCGCGGTCGTCTTCTTCGGATTTTCGGATGTGGTTCAATTTACGTAGTGCACCCGCGGTGAAGAGGCTAGCGCACCTGTGGTGCGTGAACAGTGAAGTCGTGTTTTGGAGTTTTAAGTGATATAATACAAGGGTTTGGCTCATTTTCTCTCATTCTTTTCCCTTCTTCTCGGTTCTTCAGCTCAAGGGAGAGCTAGGGTTCTTAATTCTTTCTTTTTTTCCTTTGATTCAAGCTTCTAGTTGGGTTATTGAAGTGAGAGCAAGATCAATTTTGAGTTAAGAAGCTAAGGTAATCTTGTGGTTTTAGTTATTCTTGGATTATGGTGTTGGGGGAAAATTATGGGATTTATGATTGTGTTGGTTTTATGGGTTTATTGGTATGATTATTTGATTATTAAGTTGTTGATGGTTTAATACATGGTTTATTGTTGTAGGATTTGTACCAAGAGATTAGAATCAAGCTTTCCATTGGTTGTAAGTGGAATTCATTTCTTGTGCTCACATGAAGTATATGTATTGTATTTCAATGGTTTTAACATGTTATTTTCTTCCACTTGATTCATGTTATTTATGGATACACTTTGTTGTATATTAGAGGCTTTTATATGTCTCAACTGTGTAAAAGGGAATGTAAATGAAAAGAGTATTCAAAGTGTTTGTTTTAATGTCCAAGAGATAGTTCAAATGATTTATTGGATTGATAAATTGATAGTCAGAGATTGCATTCAATTAGTTGATCAACGACCATAGGCTTATATCCCAACATAGTCATTGATTTATATCGATGGGATATAGGTACAGAGACAGAGATGCTATTTAGATATCAATCCATTAGAGAAAAGAGAAATACCATCGTTATTGTAATGTTATATTATATTATTCATGTTTTAAGAGTTAGATGGTATTTAATGATTTCAAAGCCATGTTTTACAGAGTATGATATGTATACATTGTTATGTAAGAGTTTCACTTGCTGAGTTTTTATACTCATTCCAGTTATTCATGTGATGCAGATAAGAGTGACGAGCCGGGACGTTGATTGGAGCCGAGGTCATATGTACAAAGAGATGGAAGGAATAAATATATTTTGTTAGCATTTTGACATGAACACAAAATTATATTTTGTATTTTAATGCAACACTTTATTGATCCCGTATATACTTTTGATTGTATATATATTGGGAATATATTCATGTCAAGAAAATTTTAAATCCTTCTTTCCTCTAAGTAAAAATTTTCAAATTCCGCTGTTATTTTATGAAATAAGTCAAGGGCGTTACATTTAGTGGTATCAGAGCAACGTTCTTCGGACCAATGCATACGACTTCGTCTACTTTCAACTGTCCAGGTGTGTCTTCTCCTACATCTATTTATTGTTATTAGTTGATATATATTATGTGAGCACATTGTAGGATTTAATGCCTCCTAAGAGAAAGGCTTCAGAGGGTGAGGATAGCTCCTCATCGAGAGTTGTCGATGAGTTCGGCAAATTACTGAAAGAGCAAGCTAAGGTTCACAGTGAACAGATTCAACAGTTGCTCCGTTTGCAAGTTTCAGGTCAGGGTAGAGGCCAAGGGAGAGGCCAAGTGATTCAAGCAGTTGGGATTGATGGGATATTTACTGCTTTTAAGAGGATGGATCCGCCTAAGTTTGCAGGAAGCACTAATCCATTGGTGGCTGTAGAGTGGATTAAAGCACTTGAGGCGATATTTGATCATCTCAAGTATGAAGACAAGGACATAGTTGGTTGTGCAGTATTCATGCTAGTCAAAGCTGCACGTATTTGGTGGAATGCTACCAAGGTAAGTGTTGATGTTCCGGCATTAAAGTGGCAAGATTTCACGGATCTTTTCTACGACAAGTATTTCCCGGATGCACTTTGAGCTCGGAAGGTGACTGAGTTTTTAGAGCTTCGACAGGGAAGTATTAATGTTGACGAGTACATTTTGAAGTTTGAGGAGGGTTGTCTGTTTGCCCCATATATTGCCTCAAATGACAAAGACAAGGGTGCTCATTTCATTAGAGGACTTTGAGCAGAGATCAGGAGGGACATCAATATGTCTAAGGCGGTGACATTTAAAGAGTTTGTGGCTAAAGCATTGTTAGCGGAGCAAGATGAGAAGGATATTGCTAGAGAGAGACAGGCGAGGCAGCAGGCTATTGCTCAAAGAGCTCAAGGTTTGAGCCAAAGAGGGAAAGGCAGTTACAAGGGGAAAGGTAAGATAGAGCCGAGTTCTAAAGCACCGACAGTCCCATTTGATCCAGAGAAGCCGTTGTGTCCCAAGTGAAGTAGGCATTATAGGGGTGAGTGCAGGTTTGGTACTCATACGTGCTACCAATGTGGTACTGCAGGCCATATCGCCAAGGATTGTCCGAGAGGATCGAGTAAAGAGAAGGTGCAGGGTTGCATCTTCACCATGACGAAGGAAGGTATAAATCCTGATTCTTCTATGATCTCTAGCACTATATTAATTTCAGGCAGAGTAGCTACGACATTGATTGATACAGGTGCTACTCATTCTTTTATGTCTGAACTATTTTTGAGATCTTTGGGTTTAGTTCCTTCTGTTCTTCCCCTCCAGTTTAATGTTGTATTGCCTTCTAGGGTTGTGTTATGCCCGACGTCTATTATGTATGCGTGTTCTGTTCAAATTGATGAGCGAGTGGTTTATGCCGATTTGATTGTTATTCCGATGGTTGCGTTTGATATTATACTTGGCATGGATTGGCTATCAACTTACCGTGCAGTGATTGATTGCGTTGCCAAGACGGTGAGATTTGTAGATGATGAAAATAAGGAAGGTATGCTCGCCATTGCAGGTACTTCGCTGGTCCTTCGTTTTATTTCATGTCTTGAGGCTAAGAAGTTGTTGTTTAGAGGTTGTGATGGGTTTTTGGCTTCGATTGTTGATATGGATAGAATTTTGAAGTTTAATATTGATGATATTAATGTTGTGAGAGAGTTCCCTGATGTATTTGAGGATGATGTGCCGGGTTTACCGCCGGACACAGATGTAGAGTTTGTGATCGATCTAGTTCCGGGGATGGTTTCTATTTCCAAAGCTCCGTACAAAATGGCCCCGACAGAGATGAAAGAATTGAAGACGCAGTTGCAGGATCTTCTAGATAAAGGTTTTATACGGCCGAGTTCTTCGCCTTGGGGAGCTCCGGTTCTTTTTGTCAAGAAGAAAGACGGGTCTTTTCGGCTGTGCATTGATTACAGAGAAATCAACAAAGTGACGATTAAGAATAAATATCCGTTGCCATGAATAGACGACCTTTTTGATCAGCTACAGGGGGCTACAGTGTTTTTGAAGATTGATCTGCGATCTCGCTATTACCAGTTGAAAGTTAGGGAGTCTGATATCCCTAAGACGGCGTTCCGGACCAGGTATGGTCATTACGAATTTCTTGTTATGTCGTTCGGTCTAATTAATGCTCCTTCAGTCTTCATGGATCTTATGAACCGGGTGTTCAAGCCGTATTTGGATAGATTTGTCATTGTTTTCATCGATGATATATTGATTTATTCCAAGACCAGAGAGCTTCGCGCAGAGCACCTCAGAGTCATTCTTCAGTTATTGAGAGAGAAAAAGCTGTATGCTAAGTTGAAGAAATGTGAGTTCTGGTTGGAGCAGATTTTTTTTTTAGGCCATGTTGTCTCGAAAGATGGTTTAGCTGTTGATTCAGCAAAAATAGAGGTGATACAGAAGTGGCCTATCACTACCACTGTATCAGAGGTACGCAGTTTTCTTGGTTTGGCGGATTATTATATTCGTTTTATTTCAGACTTTTCCAAAATTGCCCTGCCGTTAACCAGTCTGATGAGGAAGACTGTGAAGTTTGAGTGGTCCAATGAATGCCAAAGTGGATTTCAAGAGTTGAAAGATAGGTTGACTACAGCTCCGGTACTTGCATTGCCCAGTGGTACAGAAAACTTTGTTGTTTATACCGATGCGTCGAAGAAGGGCCTCGGTGCAGTGCTGATGCAACGTGGAAAGGTTATAGCTTATGCTTCTCGTCAGTTAAAAGACTACGAGAAAAATTATCCTACGCATATCTGGAACTGGCAGCTGTGATATTCGCCCTGAAAATCTCGAAACATTATTTATATGGCGAAAAGTGTGAAATTTTCACAAACCACAAGAGTTTAAGGTATTGAGCGGATGCATGTTAGGAGCGAACTCAATATGGGACAGAGACGGTGGTTAGAGCTTGTCAAAGATTATGATGTGACGATTAGTTACCACCCTGGGAAGGCGAATGTTGTAGCGGATGCATTGAGCCGTAAGTCGAGTTCCTCTTTGAGTTCTATGATCCAGAGACCGTTGTTGTTAGACTTGCAACGAGAAGAGATAACTTTGGTAGTACCGGGAACCATTGCTCACTTTTCAGCGTTGATCATTCGGGCTACATTGACGGACAGAATCCGTAGAGAGCAGACCAATGTTGCACAGTTGACAGAGATGAGAGCCAGGGCAGAAGAGAGTGGGATGAATAAAGATGCTTCGATGACATTCAGAGGCGGTATATGCATTCCTACTGGTGATGATATTCGGCGAGTAAGCTTGACAGAGGCACATACCGCGCCATACTCGATACCTCCAGGTAGTACCAAGATGTATCAGGATCTTCGAAGACTCTATTGGTGGCCAGGTATGAAGAAGGATATTGCCATGTCTATTTCTCAGTGTCTAACTTGTCAACAGGTGAAAATCGAACATCAGAAACCTGCTGGGACATTGCAGTCATTGCCGATTCCTCAATGGAAATGGGAGCACATTAAAATGGATTTCGTGATTGGTCTTCCCAGAACGCAGAAAGGCTATAACTCTATTTGGGTCATCGTTGATCGGTTGACCAAGTCAGCGCATTTTCTCTCAGTCAAGACAAGGTATTCCATGAACCAGTATGCGGAAGAGTACATATCAGAGTTTGTCAGACTTCATGGTGTGTCTGTGTCGATCGTGTCTGATCGTGACCCTAGATTTACTTCAGAGTTTGGGAAGAGTTTACACAGAGCCTTGGGTACACGGTTAGCATTCAGTACAACATATCATCCGCGGAACGACGGTCAATCAGAGAGAGTTATTCAGATTTTGGAGGATATGCTCAGAGCTTGTACTATCGACTATCCTGGTACCTGGGATTCCAAATTGCCTCTTGTTGAGTTCACTTACAATAACAGCTACCAAGCGACGATTGGCATGGCACCGTATGAAGCACTTTATGGCAGGAAATTTAGATCCCCCTTATATTGGGATGAGATTGCTGAGAGAAAGATGTTGGGTCAAGAGTTGGTCCAACAGACAGCTGATATTCAAGAAAGGATGAAGACATCATCACAGTCAAGAAAGAAGAGTTATGTAGAACCCGTAAATTAGACTACGTATAAGCCATGCATAATTCTAGTATTTTAAATTAAAATGATTTTATTGCAAGCGTATTTAAATGCTTTTCTTTAAAGTTAATTATTTAATGCAGTAGTTTAATTTTTATTTTTTTCTTTTTTATTTTTTTCAGTTAATTCAGTGAAGCCGGACTGGAGTTGAAGTTTTGAGATAAAATTTAAGATTTAAGAAATCATTCCCAGAGTTTATTTTAGCTAGCCAGTAAGTTGATTTAAGTAAAAAAGGAGGTTTAAGGAATTATTATAGTAACTTTAGGTGAGTAGGAAATAAGTTCATTTAGGTCCCTTAATTGAGGTGTTAATTCACTAAATTATTTAAATGATAGGTAAGGCTCTTAAGGTTTAAAAATTTACTAACCAAACAATATTTCCCCTCCATTAAATTGTTGAATTTCGGCCACCCTTAAAGGATTAATCAATTCATTGCCAACTCAACATTTGACCCATTCCTTGCCATTTCTTAACATGATAACCCCTTCATTTATTTACAACCCTTTATTTATTTTTAGATCATTATCCTAGACTAGTTTAGCATGGGAATAATCGGTCATTGCTCATCCATTTCCCTCCCCAACAAATCATTTGATATCAACCAAATTCAAAATTCAAAAGAGAGGAGACTTGGTCTTGCCATCCAACCTATATTGCAACCTTTTCCCATCACTCTCCTAACCATCACTTCCCCTCCCCCATGACCAAAATTCAGAGCATTTCAGAGTAGAAAATTCGTGAGCATCATAGCAAGAAATATGAGAGAAAACCGAGAAAGAAAGCAAGGTAGCAAAACGCTCCATCTCCTCCGCGCCGCGTCGTTGCGTTCGTTCGTTTCTTTTCAAAACGAAACCAGGCATGCATATATTCTTCCTTGCTCTTCAATCGAGTTGTATTATGAATTTTAAGCACTGCATGATCATGATCTTTCAATCAAACCGAAATCTTTCCATATTATTTTCGAAATATGAGTGAAGAATTTCGGCTACTCCATTTCATGCTTCACGGGTTGCATTGTTTTGATGGTTTCAGGTATTGGTTCGATTCCAGGCACCCAAGGCTGCTCCTAAGCATGTACTAGGACATGTTAGGAACACATTTGCCCATTGGTTTGAGTCCCATGCTAGCCGAAATCAAGAAGTGACAGCAACTCCCAAGCGTGTCCCTTTTTGCATTCGATTTTCTTTGTTGCTATCAAAGGTGGATGGATCTGGTCCTGGCTGCCCTAAGGGCTATAGCCATGATTATAACCTCCCCTTGTGATGTCTAAGACATGATCAAGTCGCCTTTTTGAGGCTTGGTCCATGATTGCATCGGTTTTTAAATCAAAGAACAAGAACAGCCCCTTCCCCCTTTTCGGCTTCCTCATTTTTCAGCCAGTATAACATTCGGTTTTGAGGAATGGTGTGGATCTTGGTTGGCCTATGGCCCTTAGAAATGGTTCATACCATACCTCTGGATGTATAGATTGCGCCATGGTCAATCAAATGGCCACTGGAACGACACGAGACAGCAAACGAAGCAAAACACCACACGCATTCAAGGGTGCTCTCGGGTGTGACTTTCGGTTGAGTTATGGTGTGATGCGAATGGTGGCTGGCCTAGGGCCCTTAGCCATGGTTCAAATCATTCCTTAGGATGTTGGTAAGAGGTTCTAGTCGGGGGTTTAAGCCCCAATGGTCATTAGCCTCGCAAATGACGCAAGGTAACCAAAGCAAAGCTGCTGTATTTTTGTGGACAGCAACTTGCTGCTTCGGTTTAGTGGCTCGTTAGAGTTCTTGGTTGGCTTTTAGACTATAACCTTGGACTAGACAGTGCCTCATTGAGTTGGGAAGGTCATGTTTTTGGCCGTTTGTGATTCAGATAATTTTTTAAGGTTGTACGAGAAATTACGGTGCGATGTGCCAAATTGACTCTCGAAAGAGCGTTTCATGTTTTGGCCTCCATTCACCAAAATTTCGGACCTTGTCATTTTAGGAGCATTATTTCATCATTTTAAGTGTATTTTAATCATGACTAAATGATGGTTCGATGTTTTTTCGGGTTGGCACGGAGTCATGATTAAATACGGAGTCGTTGGACGTAATTGTCTCGTTTTTTGGATTCAATTACAAAGTTTGGTCAAGAAAATTATTTGCATATTTTTCATGTTAAATTTAGATCGCAGCGAGCCTGGGAACGATCCAATCCATGTGGTAAAATAATACAGGATATTTCATTATTCCATTTAATTAAATTACGTGCATAAAAAGATAAAATATTCATTTTTGAGATTTATGCGATATTGCTTGTGGCCATTTAACTATCATGGGAGCATTATATTATCCGGTTGCCAGTTACCGGTCAGTTCAGTTATGTATCACCCAGTATACTGTGGCATTAGTCTGATAAGAAGTTCATTACTTCACCGGTCGCCAGTTACTGGTCATGGGAGCATTGTATTATCCGGTCACCAGTTACCGGTCAGTTCAGTTCAGTTCAGTGCAGTGGCCACTTGCGTAGACCATAATCTCAACAAAATTTTTGGGCCATTATAGCTGGTATCAGAGCAATGGTTTTGTAAAGGGTTATACTACTACTGACCACGAGAAGCTCATGAAGTCACGTCTTCGGTCAGTAAGTTTTACATTTACGCATTTTATTTCAAGCATGAATTATTTGACACCATGTTTTCATGAATTGTTTTACGTCCAGATTTATTTTATTGTTCGGTATATAAATTTAAATAAATTATGGAACTATGCATGTTGGTTACGTATGAGTTATGTATGGAAAAAGATTGCCCCCTAGACGCATTCTCGAGCGCACTAGAAATGAGGAGCCTCGCCAAGAGGACAGGGAGGAGCAGAGGCAGGAGAGAGACTTACCACCTCCACCACCCCCTCCACCTGACATGAATGCCCATATGCTAGCTGGGATGACTCAGTTCTTCGCACAGTTTGCGGGGAACCATGCTGTGGCGACCAGGTCAACAAGGCCCGAGGTTGTCTATGAGAGATTCATGAAGATGCGTCCTAAGGAGTTTTTTGGGACGACGGACCCCATGATTGCCGAGGGCTGGATCAAGTCCCTCGAGGTTATCTTCAAGTTCATGGAGCTTGGAGATGCAGATAGAGTCCGATGTGCCACATACTTATTCGGAGGAGATGCCCGCTTATGGTGGGAAGGAGCATCAGTAGCCCTGAACTTGGCTACGCTGAGCTGGACACGCTTCACGGAGGTATTCTACTCCAAATATTTTACTGAGGAAGTGCGCACCAGGTTGACCACTGAGTTCATGAGCCTGAGACAGGGGGATCTGACTGTTACGGAAATTAACCAGAAGTTTGAGAGGGGTTGTCATTTTGTGCCCCTTATTGCGAATGATGCTAGAGCCAAGTTGATGCATTTCTTGGTGGATCTACGGCCGATCTTGTGCCGTGATGTTAGGTTGTCTGACCCTACTACTTATGAGTTCGCTGTCTCCAAAGCTCTAGCCGCAGAGCAGGATCAGCGTGATATCGAGAGAGACCGCCAGGGCAAGCGCCCAGTTTAGATACCACACCGCCCTCCTCCTCAGCAGCATCAGCAGCAGAACAAGAGGCCTTTTCACGGGCCGCCTAGAAACAGGGGTCAGCAGCAGCGGGGACGCCCAGCCCCGAGGACTTTAGAGTACCCAGTTTGCCCTAGGTGCTCATGCCGCCACCCTGGAGCATGTATGTTTGGCTCAGGGAAGTGTTACAAGTGTGGCAGTCCAGACCACATGTTGCTGCAGTGCCCTCAGAGGATTGTGCCTATCTAAGGCAGAGTTTTTGCTCTCCATGCTACGGAGACGAACCCAGATACGATGCTCATGACAGGTACATTTAAGCTTTAAGTTTAAATTTGGGATATAATGTTTTGAGAATCGGGATTGAGATCTTGAACTTAAAATTGCGATAGGATTGCATGCTCTACTCAGTATTATTTCCGGGAATTAGGTTAGAAGAACTTTGACCTTTGCATGTCTATAAGTTAGTTCTTGTGATTATTGGGTTCAACTTAGAGTTCCGATCTTTCAGGGAGAATTTTTATATCTGGTTCCGCTAGGAAGGCCTTGATAGATTCAGGGGCCACTCACTCATTTATTTCGGAGGTTTTTTCTAATTTCCTCAAAGTTGAGATCGTTGGGCTAGATGTAGCCTATTCAGTAGTATTGACTTCTGGTGAGGAGATGGCATCTACCAATTTGATCCGAGACATAGATCTTGAGCTCCATGGCAACTTTTTTATGCGGATCTGATCGTGTTGCCGATGCCAGAGTTTGACATCATCCTAGGGATGGACTGGCTATTGCGGAACAGAGTTTTGATTGATTTCCAGCGGAGATCTGTTCTAGTCCGACCGCCTGGAATAACGCAGTTCTTATTCGAGCCGGACTGGTACTTTCCCTTACCGCGCATTATTCCTTATGTCAAGGCTAGGAAGTTCATGCATAGAGGGTGTCGGGCGTTTTTAGCAACTTTTATATTTGTCCCCGAGGTACCCTGTAACGAACCGTATTCTTTACTACTTAAAATTGGCGGAAAAATTAAAAATTTTCTTGAATATAAACATCCATACGGTCGTCAACTCATCGTTCATAAAAATATCTTTGAAATCATACAACACCAATAAAACTTGCTAACAAAATACTTGTCCCAAACATCTCTCACCGAAACATAAAAAAAATCAGAGTATTTTAAACTTGCATAAAAATGTTAAAATAACATGGGCGGTCCTCGGGTCTAGCCTTCCGCTCAGTCCAAGCCTGCCCCTTGGTCGCCACCTCCGGTCTCCTCATAGACATCCTCACCTGTATCGATCAAGTCTAGTGAGTCTAAAGTCTCAACACGTATAAACTGGAAATAGCGAGTACTACATAATAAAACCACATGCAACTTTAAAATAAAACATACATACTTGAAGATTGGATTTGAAATGAACTTGAACTTGCATACGTACATAGACGTGCCATAACTTTAAAGCTTTCATAAACATGCTTACATACTTGATCATACTAAACCATATATGATTTATTTTTGCGTAGAGGATGTTTCAAAGCAAGTGACCCATACATAATAAACGCCTGATCAGACAAACCACAGTACTGGGCTGACAGGGACGTATCCACTGCCACATACATGAGATCCCCAATCATAATTTAACGGGTTGGTTGGTCCCCGTTCATAATTTAACGCTTTCCAACCACGATCTAACCCGTTCATAATTTAACGGGGTGGAGAGGTCCTCGGCCACGTTCACCGACTTCCAAACCCATTCATAATTTGGTCACAAGACAATTAGCACACCTCAAAAACTTAAAATATTTTCTTGCACTTCAACATACTTACTTGGCGTCGAGGGATTCGTTGGACTTCGACCGGGGTCGTTGCTGCAACATACTGACGTGAATTCATAAGCTTAACGGGTGTAACTTAAACGTAACAGTCAAGCTTAACCACGAGTTCATACATTTCCTTAGGACGTTCTAAAATTCCCGTGACTCGACATTGTTAAACATTGCACTAAACCAAGACATCAAACCTCAAAGCATACCATTATATTCCCCAAAACTCAAGTACACGGACCCCGTGCCGAGGTCCGGCTCCGGGTCCGTGTGGGTGCGGTGGAATGACTCGTGAAGAAAAGGGAAGGCACGAATCCCGTGCTTAGGTCCGGGTGGGGGTCCGTGTAGGTGCGCAAAAGTGAAACTCGGGAAGAAGTGAGGACACGGACCCCGTGCTAGGGTCCGTCTAGGAGTCCGTGTAAGCTCGCAAGGATGACACCGTGAAAGAAACAAAGGCACGGACCCCATGTCATGGTCCGTGTATGGGTCCGTGTACCTACGTTGAACGCGAACTTATGAAAATTTTTGTACATGTTTTTCTTAGCTTTCTAGACTATATTGCACGGACTATAAATCGACACCCCGAGACCCATCCTAGCATGCTATAACATCAAACCAATTTCTTACGACATCCAAAGCAACGATGTTCACCCTATGGCACATACAATTCAAAAAACGTGGTAATCGACACCAACTCGATTCCTACGACTACTAAGGTGCTCGAGTACCTATCGACACTAAACGACATACAAAATACCAACCCAAAATCATAATAATCATACCTAGACGCAACAAAGGTCGCCCGTCGGTCCCCAACGAAGCCTGCAACAAATAAACTTCAAGAACGCATCAATATCATAATTTTCTGAAAACGCAGTTTGAGCAGTCCCACGAAAAACGCCATAACTCACTCAATTTTTATCCAAAAATTTCGAATCTTATATCATATCGAAGGTATCGAAAAGTTCTACGTTTTTGCATTGTGAAAGTTTTCCCAAAATCTTGACCGAAAATTCACAGCTTTAATAAGAACAGTAAAAACGTGGTTTAGATCTAAAAATTTTTTCTTCAAAATCGATCCAAACAATTAACCGCTCAAACTACTACACATCATACATGGATTTTACGCATAAAAACAACGCAACACATACTATGACATGATCGACGCAGCAAAAGAGAGATTATACGTGCCTTATGATAAAAACGTTACCGAAACGGCGTCACCGAAGCGGAGATAGAAGCGAGGTTGATCCGGGACGATCGCGCAACGATTTTCTTGCCACAAAATACACGAAATCTGCTGGAACTGGAAATCTAGTGGAGGGGGGGGGGCGGCTGCTCTAGGAACAAGAGCCCTAGGTCTTTCCTTGTTTTAAAATAATAAAAATGTGAATTGTGGTAGTGTGTGTGTTTAGCCGATAAGTAGTGTGTGAAATAATGTGTGTGTGCGCGTGAGTTAGGGGTGAATTTAGGGAAATAAATTGCTTAAAAATAAATGAACAACTAATTAAAAGTTAATCAAGCACTAACTCACAATTTCTTGGAAATAAAATACACACTGGTTTAAATAACTCCTTAATTAAAATAACACCTACACAATAACAAGTTTAAAAGTTTTAAACTCTCAAAATTACTAAATAAGTGCTTTAAGCTTTAAAAATGTTAAAACTCAATAAATTATTTAAAACGCCCCGAACTTAGCTTAAAATAAAATACCACATTTAAAATTGCCACCAATCGTCACCGATCTCTTTTCCTCAATCCCGCCTCGAATAATCGCCTGAAACGTGAAACTCGAAAAACATTTTAACGTGCATCACCATAAACATGAATAATTTTTAATAATGCATTTTCATAAATCATGCATGGCTAAAACTCATTTAAAATTAATTAAATGATCTAATAATTAAACAGATGCATGGGTTATACGTGTACTGAATTTAAGCACTACAGTTCCTCCCCCACTTATATAAATTTCGTCCTCGAAATTAAGTCTTACCAAACAACTCCGGGTAGCAAAGTCTCATATCTGCTTCTGATTCCCAAGTGGCTTCCTCCACTGATTGATTTAGCCACCGGACTTTGACCAACTTAGTCACTTTGTTCCGGAGTCTGCGCTCCTGTCTGTCTAGGATTTGAGTCGGTCGCTCCTCATATGACAGATCTGGAGCAAGCTGCAACGGATCGTAGCTCAGAACATGTGAAGGATTAGCTAGATACTTCCTCAACATAGAAACGTGGAACACATTGTGTACCCGGGCCAGATTCGGCGGAAGGGCTACACGGTAAGCTACTGTCCCAACTCTGTCCAGAATCTCGAACGGCCAAATAAATTTCGGACTCAGCTTGGCTCTCCTCCCAAATCTCATAACACCCTTCATAGGTGCTATCTTGACGAATACGTGATCTCCTACGGCAAACTCGAGATCTGTTCTCCTCTTATCGGCATAGCTCTTCTGACGGCTTTGGGCGGTCTTCATCTTGTCACGAATCTTGACCACCACATCTGTAGTTTGCTGAACTATCTCTGGACCAAGATCTTCTCTCTCACAAACTTCATCCCAATGAACTGGTGATCTGCACTTCCGCCCATACAACGCCTCATAGGGGGCCATACCTATAGATGATTGGAAGCTGTTGTTGTAGGTAAACTCCACTAGTGGTATCTTAGACTCCCAATTCCCCTGAAAATCAATCATACAGGCTCTCAGCAAATCCTCCAGAATCTGAATCACTCGCTCAGACTGGCCATTTGTCTGCGGGTGAAAAGCTGTACTAAACAGCAACTTTGTCCCCATGGCTGCATGTAAGCTCTTCCAGAAGGACGACGTAAACCTCGGGTCCCTGTCGGACACAATCGAAACTGGGAACCCATGTAAACGGACTATCTCCCTGATATAAAGCTCCGCATACTGCGTCATGGAGAAAGTCGTCTTTACTGGCAAAAAGTGCGCTCACTTCGTGAGTTGATCCACAATAACCCAAATGGCATTAAAGCCTCTGACTGATCTAGGCAATCCAACGACGAAGTCCATAGTGATATTCTCCCATTTCCACTCTGAAATAAGGAGCGGCTTAAGCATCTCTGCTGGTCTCTGGTGTTCAGCTTTCACTTGCTGACAAGTAAGACATTCTGATACGAATCTGCGGATGTCTCTCTTCATCCCTGGCCACCAATACAGGATCTGAAGGTCCTTGTACATCTTAGTACTTCCTGGATGAATAGAATACGGGGATGCATGTGCTTCTGTCAGAATATCCTGTCTGATCGAATCAACAATAAGCACCCACATTCTGCCCCTGTATCTCACGATACCATCTGACACTGAGTAAAGAACACTGCCCTTGGCTTCGTCTTTCAGTCTCCATTTCAGTAATTGCTCATCTGAAGACTTACCTGTCCGGATACGGTCTAGAAGAGATGACTGGACTGTCAGATTAGACAGCCTTGGTGCTCTGCCCTTACGGTATACTTCCAAACCAAACCTCTGAATCTCAAACTGAAGAGGTCTCTGCACTGATAACTGAGCTATGACTGCAACTTTCCTGCTCAAGGCATCTGCCACAACATTAGCTTTTCCCGGATGGTAGCTAATCTCGCAATCATAGTCCTTCACCAGTTCCAACCATCGCCTCTGTCTCATTTTTAGTTCCTTCTGCGTGAAGAAGTATTTCAGACTCTTGTGGTCAGAGAAAATCTGACACTTCTTGCCATACAAGTAGTGTCTCCAAATCTTCAACGCAAAGACGACTGCGGCTAATTCTAAATCGTGCGTCGGGTAGTTGTTCTCATGCACCTTCAACTGCCTGGAAGCATAAGCTATAACCCCACCTTGTTGCATCAACACTGCGCCTAATCCGAGCTTAGATGCATCGGTATAAAGCACAAATTAACCTTGCCCTGTTGGCATGGCTAGCACTGGCGCTGAAATAAGAGCTTGCTTCAAAGTATCAAAGCTCTTCTAACATTCGTCACTCCACACGAATTTAGCATTCTTCTTGGTTAGTGAAGTGAGTGGCTCTGCTATGGACGAAAATCCCCGAATGAACTTACGGTAGTAACCGGCTAAACCCAAAAAGCTGCGGATTTCTGATGCATTCTTCGGTTCAACCCAATCCTTAACGGCTGCTACTTTTGCTGGATCCACTTCAATGCCACTGCTAGACACTATATGCCCCAAAATGCTACTTTCTGCAACCAAAACTCGCACTTACCGAACTTCGCAAATAACTTGCGACTCTGCAAAACCTGCAACACTGTCCTCAAATGCTGGCCATGCTCCTCATGGCTCTTCGAGTATATGAGAATATCGTCAATAAACACTATGACGAACTGATCAAGGTAGGGCTGAAATACTCGATTCATGAGGTCCATGAAAATTGCTGGAGCATTCGTCAATCCAAATGGCATTACTAAGAACTCGTAATGCCAATACCTGGTCCTGAAGGCCGTCTTGTGAACGTCTGCATCCTTCACCTTCAGCTGGTGATACCCTGATCGAAGATCTATCTTAGAGAACACTGTAGCTCCCTGCAACTGATCAAACAAGTCTTCGATTCTAGGGAGTGGGTACTTATTCTTGATCGTTACCTTGTTCAACTCTCGGTAATCGATGCACATCCTCATACTCCCATCCTTCTTCTTCAAAAAAAGTACTGGCTCGCCCCACGGTGAGAAACTAGGGCGAATGAACTCCTTGTCGAAAAGCTCTTGAATCTGTTGTTTGAGCTCTAACATCTCAGCTGGAGCTAATCGGTACGGCGCCTTAGAAATTGGCACTGTGCCTGGCATGAGATCAATGGTAAACTTCACCTCTCTCTCTGGTGGAAGACCTGAAACATCGTCTGGGAAGAAGTCTGGGAATTCACTGACTACTGGCACATCGGATAAAGATGGAGTGGGCATATCAGGCGTTGAAATAATACTGGCCAAGAAGGCCTGACACCCCTTGGAAATCAGCCTCCTCGCTTGCATGCACGAAATCATGCGAGGGAAGCTTCTCCATCTGTCTGGCTCAAATAGAAACTGTTCCATGCCCAGCGGCCTAACCAATACTGATCTTTTCTGGAAGTCAATCAGGACCCTATTCTTTGTCAGCCAGTCCATTCCCAAAATAATGTCGAACTCTGGCATCGGCAGTAGAATCAAATCTGCATATACTAGATGGCCCTGCAATTCCAGATTGATATTCCTGATTACGTTAGTTGCAAACAGCTCTTCCTCGGATGGGACTGTCACCGAAAAATTTATATCTAGGCCAATGGACTTGATGTCCAGATGATTAGCAAAAGTCTCCGAGATAAAGGAGTGAGTGGCTCCTGAATCTATCAGTGCCGATTGTGGCTAATCTCTTAATGAAAATATTCCCTGAGATGCGTTAGCACAACAAACTAACTTATATCCTAAAAATTCTACCATAAACCTCATGCAACAAAGACACTCAAAATTCCAACTAAAACACTAGTATTCCCAATTAAAACTAAACATGCAAGGCAAAAAAATCGATACTGTACTGAATTAAATAAATTACCAGTCAAAAGGGTAGTGTCTGGGTTCGCCTCTTGAGCATGCATGGCGAAAACTCTCCCTTGCGTTGGTTGCTTCCATTGTGGGAACTCCTTCAACATGTGGTCCGTAGCCCCACATTTAAAACATTTCCCGGATCCCCATAAGCATTGACCGGGATGCTGGCGATTGCATTTCTGACACACTGGGAAGTTACCGGGCTTCTCAGGCGCCCCCTGCTGCTGGATAGGACCCTTGCCTTTCGGCGGTCCCTGATAGGGTTTCTTTCCCGGTTGCCCCTGGTAAGGTTTCTTGAACTGAGGCCTGTGATGCTGTTGCTGCTGCGGTGGGGCCTGATAGGGCCTCTTGCCCTGCCTGTCTGCCTCAATATCCCGCTAGTCTTGTTCTGCCGCTAAAGCCCTAGAAACGGCAACTGCGTATGTAGTAGGGCCAGCTACCCTCACATCACGGCGCAAGATCGGCCGCAAACCATCCATAAAATGCCTCAGCTTTGCCTGGGCATCATTCGCAATGAAGGGCACGAAGTAACATCCCCTCTCAAACCTCCTAACAAACTCTGCAACACAGCTATCTCCTTGTCGCAGCGTCATAAATTCCCTAGTCAGCCGGGATCGTACTTCCTCAGTGAAGTACTTGGCGAAGAACACTTCTTTGAATCCATTCCAGGACAATGTCGGCAAATTAACTTCCACCGACGCACTGTCCCACCAACGTCTGGCATCGCCTGCTAAAAGGAATATGGCACAACGGACTCCGTCTGCATCCTGCAGCTCCATGTAGTCAAAGATCACTTCGATGGACTTAATCCATCCCTCTGCTACCATCGGGTCAGTAGATCCCGAAAACTCCTTAGGATTCATCCTCTGGAACCTCTCATACACCGCTTCTGGTCTAGGCCTCTCCCCCGCGCCAATTGCAGCCTGATTCCTCGCAAACTGTGGGAAAAACTGAGTCATTCCTGCCAGCATCTGCGCTTGCATATCTGGCGGTGGAGGTGGAGGATTGGCTCTCTCCTCATTTCGGGTCTCTCGATCCTCTTCCCTTGCTTCTCGGTCAACCACACGTCTAGGAGGCATTTTGTCCCATCAATTACCCAACACGTAAACCCACTATTCATGAACATGATATCAATGACATAGAATGCACGAAATCTAAACTCTAAACATGGATATGCTGAATTCATGATTCAATGCTTACTACATACATAATGCAAAAATTAAAACTTACAGACTTGAGGTGTGACTTCGAGAGCTTCTTGCGACTGGCAGTAGGCAAATTCCTTTACAGGAACGCCGCTCTGATACCAACTCTAACGAACCGTATTCTTTACTACTTAAAATTTGCGGAAAAATTAAAAATTTTCTTGAATATAAACATCCATACGGTCGTCAACTCATGGTTCATAAAAATATCTTTGAAATCATCCAACACCAATAAAACTTGCTAACAAAATACTTGTCCCAAACATCTCTCACCGAAACTCATGGGCGGTCCTCGGGTCTAGCCTTCCGCTCAGTCCAAGTCTGCCCCTTGGTCGCCACCTCCGGTCTCTTCATAGATATCCTCACCTGCATCGATCAAGTCTAGTGAGTCTAAAGACTCAACACGTATAAACTGAAAATAGCGAGTACTACATAATAAAACCACATGCAACTTTAAAATAGAACATACATACTTAAAGATTGAATTTGAAATGAACTTGAACTTGCATACGTACATAGACGTGCCATAACTTGAAAGCTTTCATAA
This sequence comes from Primulina tabacum, assembly GCF_025594145.1. Lineage (NCBI taxonomy): Eukaryota > Viridiplantae > Streptophyta > Magnoliopsida > Lamiales > Gesneriaceae > Primulina > Primulina tabacum. Next base: position 14,474,347 of record NC_134561.1, read on the forward strand.
ACATGCTTACATACTTGATCATACTTAACCATACATGACTCCATTTTTGCGTAGAGGATGATTCAAAGCAAGTGACACATACATAATAAACGCCTGATCAGACAAACCACAGTACTGGGCTGACAGGGACGTATCCACTGCCACATACATGAGATCCCCGTTCATAATTTAACGGGCTGGTTGGTCCCCATTCATAATTTAACGCTTTCAAACCACGATCTAACCCGTTCATAATTTAACAAGGTGAAGAGGTCCTCGGCCACGTTCACCGACTTCCAAACCCATTCATAATTTGGTCACAAGACAATTAGCATACCTCAAAAACTTAAAATATTTTCTTGCACGTCAACATACTTACTTGGCGTCGAGGGATTCGTTGGACTTCGACCGGGGTCGTTGCTGCAACATACTAACGTGAATTCATAAGCTTAACGGGTGTAACTTAAACGTAACAGTCAAGCTTACCCACGAATTCATACATTTCCTTAGGACGCTCTAAAATTCCCGTGACTCGACATTGTTAAACATTGCACTAAACCAAGACATCAAACCTCAAAGCATACCATTATATTCCCCAAAACTCAAGTACTTGGACCCCGTGTCCATGTCCAGCTCCGGGTCCGTGTGGGTGCGGTGGAATGACTCGTGAAGAAAAGGGAAGGCACGGACCCCGTGCTTAGGTCCGGGTGGGGGTCCGTGTAGGTTCGCAAAAGTGAAACTCGGGAAGAAGTGAGGACACGGACCCCGTGCTAGTGTCCGTCTAAGGGTCCGTGTAGGCTCGCAAGGATGACACCGTGAAAGAAACAAAGGCACGGACCCCGTGTCATGGTCCGTGTATGGGTCCGTGTACCTACTGTGAACGCGAACTTACGAAAATTTTTGTACATGTTTTGCTTAACTTTCTAGACTCGATTGCACGGACTATGAATCGACACCCCGAGACCCATCCTAGCATGCTATAACATCAAACCAATTTCGTACGACATCCAAAGCAACGATGTTCACCCTATGGCACATACAATTCAAAAAACGTGGTAATCGACACCAACTCGATTCCTACGACTACTAAGGTGATCGAGTACCTATTGACACTAAACGACATACAAAATACCAACCCAACATCATAATAATCATACCTAGATGCAACAACGATCGCCCGTCGATCCCCAACGAAGCCTGCAACAAATAAACTTCAAGAACGCATCAATATCATAATTTTCTGAAAACGCAGTTTGAGCAGTCCCACGAAAAACGTCATAACTCACTCAATTTTTATCCAAAAATTTCTAATCTTATATCATATCGAAGGTATCAAAAATTTATACGTTTTTTGCGTTGAAAGTTTTCCCAAAATCTTGACCGAAAATTTGCAGTTTTAATAAGAACAGTAAAAACGTGGTTTAGATCTAAAAATTTTCCTTTAAAATCGATCCAAACAATTAACCGCTCAAACTACTACACATCATACATGGATTTTACGCATAAAAACAACGAAACACAGACTATGACATGATCGACGCAGCAAAAGAGAGATTATACGTGCCTTATGATAAAAACGTTACCGAAACGGCGTCACCGAAGCGGAGATAGAAGCGAGGTTGATCCGGGACGATCGCGCAACGATTTTCTTGCCACAAAATACACGAAACCTGCTGGAAATCTAGTGGAGGGGGGGCGGCTGCTCTAGGAACAAGAGCCCTAGGTCTTTCCTTGTTTTAAAATAATAAAAATGTGAATTGTGATAGTGTGTGTGTTTAGCCGATAAGTAGTGTGTGTGTGCGTGAGTTAGTGGTGAATTTAGGGAAATAAATTGCTTAAAAATAAATTAACAACTAATTAAAAGTTAATCAAGCACTAACTCACAATTTCTTGGAAATAAAATACACACTGGTTTAAATAGCTCCTTAATTAAAATAACACCCACACAATAACAATTTTAAAAGTTTTATACTCTCAAAATTACTAAATAAGTGCTTTAAGCTTTAAAAATGCTAAAACTCAATAAATTATTTAAAACGCCCCGAACTTAGCTTAAAATAAAATACCACATTTAAAATTGCCACCAATCGTCACCGGTCTCTTTTCCTCAATCCCGCCTCGAATAATCGCCTGAAACGTGAAAGTCGAAAAAAAATTTAACGTTCATCAACATAAACATGAATAATTTAAAATAATGCATTTTCATAAATCATACATGGCTAAAACTCATTTAAAATTAATTAAATGATCTAATAATTAAACAGATGCATGGGTTATACGTGTACTGAATTTGGGCACTACACACCCAGTCAGGCAGCTTCAGATGTCCCAGTTGTCAGGGATTTTCTAGACGTTTTTCCGGAAGACGTCTCTGGTATGCCACTAGAGAGAGAGGTGGAGTTTTCTATCGAGCTTATGCCAGGTACGGTTCCGATCTCAAAAGCACCGTACCGACTAGCACGGACAGAGATGGCAGAGCTTAAAAAGAAGATTCAGGAACTTCTTGACAAAGAGTTCATTCGCCCGAGTTTTTCACCATGGGGCGCGCCAGTCTTATTTGTGAAGAAGAAGGATGGCTCTATGAGGCTTTGTATTGACTACCGGGAGTTGAACAGGGTTACACTGAAGAACAAGTACCCACTTCCGAGGATCTAGGATTTGTTTGACCAGTTGCAGGGAGCTTCGGTATTTTCCTAGATAGATTTGCATTCCGGTTATCACCAGTTGAGGGTGAGAGATGCTGATGTTTCCAAGACTGCCTTCAGGACTCGTTATGGGCACTATGAGTTCCTTGTGATGTCGTTCGGTCTGACGAATGCGCCAGCAATCTTCATGGATCTCATGAATCACGTATTTCAGCCGTATCTTGACCAGTTTGTGATAGTATTCAAAGACGACATTCTCGTCTACTTGAAGAATCAGGAGGATCACAGCAGACATCTTACCACAGTGCTGCAGACATTGCAGAAGCACAAGTTATTCGCAATGTTCAGTAAGTGCGAATTTTGGTTAGAGAAGGTGGCGTTCTTAGGCCACATTGTTTCTAGCAGTGGTATTGAGGTAGACCCATCGAAAGTTGCAGCAGTCAGAGATTGGGTTGTGCCGCAGAATGCAACAAAATCCGCAGTTTTCTTGGGCTAGCAGGATATTATCGGAAGTTCATTAAGGGGTTCTCCTCTATTGTCGTTCCACTCACATCATTGACCAAGAAGAATGCTAAATTTGTGTGGAGCGAGGAGTGTCAGAAGAGCTTCGATACTTTGCAGCAAGCTCTTATCTCAGCACCAGTTTTGGCCATGCCGTCAGGGCCCGGTGAGTTTGTTCTATATACCGATGCTTCGAAGCTCGGTTTGGGTGCAGTATTGATGCAGCATGGGAAGGTGATAGCTTATGCTTCTCGACAGTTGAAAACCCATGAGAAGAACTACCCTACCCATGATCTAGAGTTGGTAGCTGTAGTTTTTGCCTTGAAGATTTGGAGGCATTATTTGTATGGAGAGAAGTGCCAGATCTTTACCGACCACAAGAGCCTCAAGTATTTCTTACGCTGAAGGATCTGAACATGCGTCAGAGGCGTTGGTTGGAGCTTGTGAAGGATTATGACTGTGACATTAGCTACCACCCGGGTAAAGCTAATGTAGTTGCAGATGCTTTGAGTAGAAAAGTCGCAGTGATGGCTCATTTGACGATTCAGAGACCTCTTCAGATTGAGATGTAGAGGTTTGATCTAGAGTCATATCCTCGAGGTAGAGTTCCCCGTCTATCTACCTTGACTATTCAGTCCTCTCTTATTGATCGTATTCGCAGTGGTCAGGCAGCAGATGAGCAGTTGGCCAAATGGAAGCAGAGAGATGAGGCCAAGGGCAGTGTGTTATATACAGTCAGCGATGGTATAGTGAGATATTGAGACAGGATGTGGGTTCCCAGAAGTGGTTCTATTCGAACAGATATTCTATCAGAGGCCCACATGTCGCCGTACTCTATTCATCCTAGGAGTACGAAGATGTACCGAGATCTACAGTTATTGTATTGGTGGCCTGGGATGAAGAAAAACATCAGACGATCTGTATCCGAGTGTCTGACTTGCCAGTTAGTGAAGGCGGAGCATCAGAGACCAGCAGGTTTGCTCAAGCCTCTTCCCATTCCCGAGTGGAAGTGGGAGAATGTTACCATGGACTTTGTGACCAGTTTGCCAAAGTCATTAAGAGGATCAAATGCTATCTGGGTGATTGTAGATCGTCTTAACAAATCAGCGCACTTCTTGCCTATTAAGATGACTTTCACCATGATTCAGTATGCAGAGTTGTATATCCGGGAAGTAGTCCGACTTCATGGTATTCCAGTTTCTATCGTATCTGATAGAGATCCTAGATTCACTTCCTCATTTTGGAAGAGTTTGCATTCGGTTATGTGTACGAAGTTGATGTTTAGCAGAGCTTTCCATCCTCAGACAGATGGGCAGTCAGAGCGAGTTATTCAGATCTTGGAAGATCTTCTCCGTGCTTGCGTCTTTGATTTCTCTGGGAGTTGGGAGTCGAACTTACCATTGGTAGAGTTCACCTATAACAACAGTTTTCAGTCGTCTAAAGGTATGGCTCCGTATGAAGCATTGTATGGCCGTAAGTGTAGATCTCCTGTGCATTGGGATGAAGTAGGAGAGAGAGCAGAGTTGGGTCCAGAGATCATTCAGCAGGCTGCCGATGTAGTAGTCAAGATCCGTGATAGGATGAGGACTGCTCAGAGCCGACAGAAGAGCTATGCAGATAAGAGGAGGAGAGATCTAGAGTTCGTCGTTGGCGACCATGTCTTTGTGAAGGTAGCAGCTATGAAGGGTGTCATGCGATTCGAAAAGAAAGGGAAGCTCAGTCCGAGATTCATTGGACCATTTGAGATCCTTGACAGAGTTGGAACGCTAGCTTATCGTGTGGCTCTTCCGCCGAATCTGGCCGGAGTACACAATGTGTTCCACGTCTCTATGCTGAGAAAGTATATGACGAATCCTTCGCATGTCTTGAATTTTGAGCCGTTGCAGCTTACTCTGAACTTATCTTATGAGGAGAGACCAGTGCAGATCTTAGACAGACAGGAGAAGAAGCTTCGGAACAAGCTGGTTAAGCGAGTGAAGGTCAAATGGCTCAACCATTCAGAGGAGGAAGCTACGTGGGAATCTGATTCAGAGATGAGGAGTCGTTATCCCGAGTTATTCAGTAAGTTTTAATTTCGAGGACAAAATTTCTTTTAAGTGGGGAAGGGTTGTAGAATCTGTAAATTAGACTACGTATAAGCCATGCATAATTCTAGTATTTTAAATTAAAATGATTTTATTGCATGAGTATTTAAATGTTTTTCTTTAAAGTTAATTATTTTATGCAGTAGTTTAATTTTTATTTTTTTCTTTTTCATTTTTTTCAGTTAATTCAGTGAGGTTCGAGGAATTATTTTAGTAACTTGAGATGAGTAGGAAATAAGTTCATTTAGGTCCTTTAATATAGGTGTTAATTCACTAAATTATTTACAGGATAGGTAAGGCTCTTAAGGTTTAAAAGTTTACTAACCAAAAAATATTTTTCCTCCACGAAATTGTTGAATTTCGGCCACCCTTAAAGGATTAATAAATTCCTTGCCAACTCAACCTTTGACCCATTTCTTGCCATTTCTTAACATGATAACCCCTTCATTTATTTACCACCCTTTATTTATTTTTAGATCATTATCCTAGACTAGTTTAGCATGGGAATAATCGGTCATTGCTCATCCATTTTCCTCCCCAACAAATCATTTGATATCAACCAAATTCAAAATTCAAAAGAGAGAAGACTTGGTCTTGCCATCCCACCTATATTGCAACCTTTTCCCCTCACTCTCCTAACCATCACTTCCCCTCCCCCATGACCAAAATTCAGAGCATTTTAGAGTAGAAAATTCATGAGCATCATAGCAAGAAATAGGAGAGAAAACCGAGAAAGAAAGCAAGGTAGAAAAACGCTTCATCTCCTCCGCGCCGCGTCGTTGCGTTCGTTCGTTTCTTTTCAAAACAAAACCAGGCATGCATATGTTCTTCCTTGCTCTTCAATCAAGTTGTATTATGAATTTTAAGCACTGCATGATCATGATCTTTCAATCAAACCGAAATCTTTCCATATTATTTTCGAAATATGAGTGCAGAATTTCGGCTACTCCATTTCATGCTTCACGGGTTGCATTGTTTTGATGGCTTCAGGTATTGGTTCAATTCCAGGCTCCCAAGGCTGATCCTAGGCATTTACTAGGACATGTTAGGAACACATTTGTCCATTGGTTCGATTCCCATGCTAGCCAAAATCAAGAAATGACAGCAACTCCCAAGTGTGTCCCTTTTTGCATTCGATTTTCTTTGTTGCTGTCAAAGGTGGATGGATCTGGTCCTGGCTGCCCTAAGGGCTATAGCCATGATTATAACATCCCCTTGTGATGTCTAAGACGTGATCAAGTTGCCCTTTTGAGGCTTGGTCCATGGTTGCATCGGTTTTTAAATCAAAGAACAAGGACAGCCCCTTCCCCCTTTCGGCTTCCTCATTTTTCAGCCCGTATAACATTCGGTTTTGAGGAATGGTGTGGATCTTGGTCGGCCTATGACCATTAGTTACGGTTCATACCATAACTCTGGATGTCTAGATCGTGCCATGGTCAATTAAATGGCCACTGGAACGACACGAGACAGCAAACAAAGCAAAACACCACACGCATGAAAGGGTGCTCTCGGGTGTGACTTTCGGTTGAGTTATGGTGTGATGCGATTGGTGGCTGGCCTAGGGCCCTTAGACATGGTTCAAATCATTCCTTAGGATGTTGGTAAGAGGTTCTGGTCGGGGGTCCAAGCCCCAATAGCCATTAGCCTCACAAATGACGCAAGGAAACCAAAGCACAACTGCTGTATTTTTGTGGACAGCAACTTGCTGCTTCGGTTAAGTGGCTCGTTCGAGTTCTTGGTTGGCTTTTAGCCTATGGCCTTGGACTGGACATTGCCTCATTGAGTTGGGAAGGTCATGTTTTTGGCCGTTCGTGATTCAGATAATTTTTGAGGTCGTACGAGAAATTATTGTGCGATGTGCCAAATTGACTCTCGAAAGAGCGTTTCATGTTTTGGCCTCCATTCACCAAAATTTCGGCCCTTGTCATTTTAGGAGCATTATTTCATCATTTTAAGTGTATTTTAATCATGACTAAATGATGGTTCGGTGTTGGTTTGGGCTGGCACGGAGTCATGATTAAATACGGAGTCGTTGGGCGTAATTATCTCGTTTTTTGGATTCAATTACAAAGTTTGGTCAAGAAAATCCTTTGCATATTTTTCATGTTAAATTTAGGTGGCAGCGAGCCTGGGAACGATCCAATCCATGTGGTAAAATAATACAAGATATTTCATTATGCCATTTAATTATATTACCTGCATAAAAAGATAAAATATTCATTTTTGAGATTTATGCGATATTTCTTGTGGCCATTTCACTATCATGGGAGCATTATATTATCCGGTCGCCAGTTACCGGTCAGTTCAGTTATGTACCACCCAGTATACTGTGGCATTAGTCTGATCAGACGTTCATTACTTCACCCGGTCGTCAGTTACCGGTCATGGGAGCATTTTATTATCCGGTCGCCTGTTACCGGTCAGTTCAGTTCAGTTCAGTGCAGGGGCCACTTGCGTAGACCATAATCTCAACAAAAAATTATTACATGCTATTTCAGTACAGGGCTCCAAGGAGCAAACATTTTCACTATGATTTTCAGTTCAGTCATGCACGTATTATAATTGCTCATGACAAGCTATTTTCGCATTATGCCTCATGACATGATATTTTATCCCATACAAATCAAGTTATTTTCACATTATGCCTCATGACATGATATTTTATCCCATACAAATATTACTATATTATTTACTCGTTATTTACGATATATGCATGCTGAGTCTTTAGGCTCACTAGACTTGATTGTTGTAGGTACTGATGATGTCGGGGCCGAGGGCAGGGACCAGTGAGCTAGCTTGGGTTGGCAGTAGTGGAACCCGAGGACCTCATTTACAGCACTTGCCATTTTTTTTATGCTCAAACATTTTATCAGTTGTTGGATACTTTAACTTGTTATTTTGGCGAGTAATAATTTCTTCCTCTGCTATTTTGAACATTTAAACTTGATTTATCAGTTGATTTTGTGAATGAGGCAATTTTGATTATTTTAAAAAGAAAATTTTAATTTTTTCGCAAATTTTCAAACACGAATTTTCGGGCCATTATAAGTTATGCTGATAAAAGACGAAGGCCGTTGCAGTTTGAGGTTGGCGATCACGTGTTCTTGAAGATTGCACCTCTTAAAGGTGTGATGCGGTTTGGCAAAAAAGGAAAGTTAAGTCCAAGGTTTATTGGCACATTTGAGATATTGGACATAGTTGGAGATCGAGCTTACAGGTTAGCTTTACCACCAGATCTTGATAGAATTCATAATGTTTTTCATGTCTCCATGCTTAGGAAGTATATTGCGATTTCTTCCCATGTTCTTCGTCACGAGCCATTGGATTTGACGCCGAATTTGACGTACCAAGAGATTCTAGTTCAGATTCTGGATCACAAAGTTAAAGTATTGAGAAACAAAGAGATCGGTATTGTTAAAGTTCTTTGGAGAAATCAATTGATTGAAGAAGCCACGTGGGAACCAGAGGATGAGATGAAAGATAAGTATCCTGAGTTGTTTGCGCAGTGACGTCAATTTCGGGGACGAAATTTCTTTAAGGAGGGGAGATTGTAATATCCAAGCTTGGTGAAAAGTACAGTTTAACATTTCTTATGTTTATGGACTATTTTGTCAAGTTTAAGTATAGTTTTGATGCTAAGAATCTCGATTTATGATTTATAGTATTGTTGATTTTAGATGGTGTGTAGTTATATGGTAGCGTCGTTACGATTTGATTCATGATAATTCGTATGTTGAGCCAATTGGTATGAGGCAAATCGTAGTGGCTAGACAAGACATAGAGGTGCAACTTTCATGTTGAGAGTGTTGCCAAAATATGAGGAGAAGCGACGTTGTGATTCGATTCTAGTTGCAAAGAATATTAGTTTGCTATAGAGGAGACGGCACCTGCGCCAGGAAAGCTACAGCACCCGCGGTGTTTGGACAGAAGGGCCATCGCACCCGCGGTAGAAAATGCAGCGCACCCGCGGTCGTCTCCTTCCGATTTTCGGATGTGGTTCAATCTACGTAGTGCACCCGCGGTGAAGAGGCTAGCGCACCTGCGGTGCGTGAACAGTGAAGTCGTGTTTTGGAGTTTTAAGTGATAAAATACAAGGGTTTGTCTCATTTTCTCTCATTCTTTTCCCTTCTTCTCGGTTCTTCAGCTCAAGGGACAGCTCGGGTTCTTAATTCTTTCTTTTGTTCCTTTGATTCAAGCTTCTAGTTGGGTTATTGAAGTGAGAGCAAGATCATTTTCGAGTTAAGGAGCTAAGGTAATCTTGTGGTTTTAGTTATTCTTGGATTATGGTGTTTGCGGAAAATTATGGGATTTATGATTGTGTTGGTTTTATGGGTTTTATGGTATGGTTACTTGATTATTAAGTTGTTGATGGTTCAATACATGGTTTATTGTTGTAGGATTTGAACCAAGAGATTAGAATCAAGCTTTCCATTGGTTGTAAGTGGAATTCTTTTCTTGTGCTCACATAAAGTATATATATTGTATTTCAATGGTTTTAACATGTTATTACCTTCCACTTGATTCATGTTATTATGGATACACTTTGTTGTATATTAGAGGCTTTTATATGTCTCAATTGTGTAAAAGGGAATGCAAATGAAAAGAGTATTCAAAGTGTTTGTTTTAATGTCCAAGAGAGAGTACAAATTATTTATTGGATTGATAAATAGATAGTCAGAGATTGCATGCAATTAGTTGATCAACGACCGTAGGCTTATATCCCAACAGAGTAATCGATTTATATCGATGAGATATAGATACAGAGACAGAGATGCTATTAAGATATCAATTCATTAGAGAAAAGAGAAATATCATCGTTATTGTCATGTTATAATATGTTATTCATGTTTTAAGAGTTAGATGATATTTAATTATTTCAAAGCCCTGTTTTACTATGTATGATATGTATACATTGTTATGTAAAAGTTTCATTTGCTGAGTTTTTATACTCATTCCAGTTATTCATGTGATGCAGATAAGAGTGACGAGCCGGCACGTTGATTGAAGCCGAGGTCATATGTACAAAGAGATGGAAGGAAGAAAGATATTTAGCATTTTGACATTAACACAAAATTATATTTTGTTTTTAATGCAACACTTTATTGATCCCGTATATACTTTTGATTTTATATATATTGGGAATATATTCATGTCAAAAAAATTTTAAATCCTTCTTTCCTCTAAGTAAAAATTTTAAAATTCCGCTGTTATTTTATGAAATCAGTCAAGGACGTTACACAAACCACTGCTGGAACCATCGAAGGGCCAGCTGCAAGTCTTGAAAGATGGAGTTTGGGTGGTGTATGGTTGGAGTTTTAGCGCTTGTGACTCACGTAGGCTGCATGGGTCTGGTTGTGTGGTTAAGATATGTTCTTTAGGGTGTAGTCCAGGGCCATGGTAGGTTGGTTCAGGGCTGGTGCGTCGGGGTTAAGCTGATGGCGTGAGTTTGGGAAAAGGAGGGCACGAAGTGGTTATTTAGGAGAGGGCCGAGAGTTGTTATTTCCTGAAAGTTTCATCCGTGGGTTTAGGGGCTTGGATACATTGTTTTAGGAATTTTAAGTGTTTGTAAGATATGGTACAAATTTGGTTGAGTTTCGAGGCAATTCGGGTTAAAACCGAGACATAGGTCCAAGTTTTAAAAGGAATAAGTTAAGTGGTAAAATGGGCTCGATTTTACGTCTAGGAATGCTTTTAAAATTTTTTTGGGACATTTTAAGGAGTTCGGTAACCTACGGGTCAATTTTAAAGGTCCAGGGGTGAAACGATAATTTTCGGGTTTCCTGGGGCAAAATGATCATTTTGCACCCGGGGTGAGATTTTTGTCATGGCAGCGTCCTGAGCACAAATTTAAGATATTTTAAATGCTTATGCATGATGTTTATGATTTTTACGCAATAATGATAAATACGTCGCATACTTGGTTAAAAGGAAAAGTTACGTAAATGCATGTTTTATTAAGTGGTGAATATGATGTTATATTTGAAGTATGGGAATTGGTTGTGACTGATGATGTATATGTATATAATTACATGAGATATGATGAGCTGAGGCCAAGGCTCAATGGACAGGTAATGCTGTCGCTGATGTCCCCGCCGCCCGGTACCATGGTTATACGTAGATGGATCCATCGATAGAGCTGATACGAAAGTCACAACTAATGAACATAATTCAATATAAATAAAATGTATACATATATGATGACACGAGATGATATGGTTTGATAGGATATGATTTTACACGACACGTTTATGTTATGCTTTTATGTTCAGGAAAGATATGTTGAATATGATATTTTTCACTGCTGTGTGCCATGTATATGTACTTGTTATTCCTGGTACTGGTGTGTTTGAAAGAGGCTAGATTAAGGTGCCCGAAAGCGCAACAGAAGTTTCAAAAATGTTTTTCAACAAGAAAACCGAGCTCCCTAATGTACTAGTGTGTAGCAAATACAAAAACACCAAGATGTCATACATAGGATGTTTAGAAGTTTTTACCTATCAATCTCAAAGATTGATGTTATGGCTCAAACTAAGGTGTAAACACATTAGCTCTTGATGGCAAGACAATCTACGAGCTTCCTTCCTTTAAAAATTAGGCCCACCACCAACAAGCTAGAACCCCTCTTATTTTGCACTAGAAAAACAAAAGGATTTTTCAAAGAGAATTTTTTTCTTTCCTCAACAATTGAAGAAGAAAAATGAGAGAAAAATTGAAGAAGAATGATCTCTAAGTTTCGGCCATGTGAGGTTGAGAGGAGAGAAGGGAGAGCTTTCTTGGTCCTTGAAAAAGTGTTAAAGGTGCATGAGTATGCCATGCAATTTTTTAATGAAAAAGTAATCCCCACCTCTTCACCTCCCTAGCATGCTTTTTAAGTGGGCTTATAACATTTACAAAGCCCATGGACTTTATTTAAATGTCTGAAACACATTTGAGTCCATTTAAAACTTTACCCATCCATATCTCATAAGGTGTCTTATCTTCACATAAGCAGGGCATCCCAATAATCAAAGATAAGAATATTTAGGAGGCTTCCCCATCCATATCTCATATGGTGTCTTATCAACTGCCTTTGAATGGACATTGATCAACAACAATGCCGCTGTCTCAAGCGCATATCCCCAAAAGGATGGCGGCAACTCCGTGAACCCCATCATAGACCGAACCATGTCCATCAAAGTCCGGTTACGACGCTCCAAAACACCATTCAACTGCGGTGTAGCGGGCGAAGTCCACTGTGAGAGAATCTCATTCTCCCTAAGATACTCTTGGAACTCGGCAATCAAGTACTCACCACCTCGATCCGATCGAAGTTTCTTGATGCTTCGTCCCAACTGTTTCTCTACTTCACTTCTGAATTCTTTGAACCTTTCACAGGCTTCAGACTTGTATTTCATCAAATACACATACACATACCTCGAAAAGTCATCGGTAAAGGTGATGAAGTAGGCATGTCCATGCTTACTGGTGATGCTAAGCGGACCGCACACATCGGTATGGATCAAATCCAATAACCCTTTGGCTCGCTCCACATGGCCCTTAAAGGGAATTTTGGTCATCTTTCCTTTTAGACAGGATTCACAAGTCGTGAAAGCATTAATTTCAAACATATCAAACATGCCTACTCCCACTAACTTGTTCATCCTTCTTAGGGAAATATGTCCTAATCGAGCATGCCACAATTGTGCCGAATTTAGAGTATTTTGTTTTTGCTTGTTTGTTGTTGTTATTGTTTGGACATTGTTCAGTGGAATATCTTTCAATTTTAAGGTGTAGAGATCGTTTTCAAGTTCTTCAGTAACAATTAAACATTCATTCTTGTAAATGTTGCAAACACCTTTGCCAAATAAACAAGAATATCCATCTTTATCTAGCATAGAAATGGAAACAATGTTTTTCACCAAATCTGGTGCAAACAAAACATCTCTCAAAATCAACTTTAAATCATTTTTCCACAACAAGTAAGCATCTCCTACGGCTTTGGCAGCAACTCTTGCTCCATTGCCCATCCTCAAGAAGGTCTCACCTTCCCTAAGCCTTCTACTTCTTCCCATCACCTGCAAATCAATACAGAGATGTGAGCCACAGCCGGTATCCAATACCCAAGAAGTAGAGTTAATTGAAATGTTTATTTCAATTTAGAACATTCCGTTTTTCCAGAACTCTTCTGGGCAAGAGATTCCCTGCAGTTACGCCTCCAATGTCCAGGCTTCTTGCAGTGATGACAAATATCAGCAGTCTTGTCAGCCTTCACTAGTATGGTTTCCACAGCGGGAATCGGAGTCTGCCTCTTCAAGGGCACGTTCTTCTTGGGACGTTGGAAAGTATGCTTCTTTCCCTTCCCACATGGATCGGTCTTCGTACGAGATGAAGAACCCACATAAAGAACCGGCTTCTCTTTCTTGATGGTGGACTCAAAGGTCACAAGCATGCTCACCAACTCCTCAAGGGTCGGCTCCATCTTGTTCATATTGAAATTCACAACAAAAGGATCAAACGAGCTAGGCAATGACAAGAGCAACACGTCGGTGGTCAACTCCGAAGGCAACATCAGATCCATTCTAATGAGCTTGTCCATGAGCCCAATCAACTTTAGGCCATGCTCATGGACCGAAGCCCCATTTCGCATGCGTAAAGTGATTAGCTCCTTGACGGTAGCATGCCTAAGAGGTCGAGTCTTCTCACCAAAGAGCTCCTTGAGATGCAAATGAATGTCAGCAGCATTCTTTGCATCCTCAAAACGCCTCTGCAGCTCATCATTCATAGAAGCCTGCATATAACACCTGGCTTTCAAGTCATGGTCACACCAATCCTTGTAAGTCTGCAATTCCTCAGGAGTGCAGTCGGTCGGAGCCTCAACAAGGGGCGACTCAGTCTGTGTATACGCTATCTTTTCCGAATTCAAGATGATCTTTAGGTTTCTTAACCAAGTGAGGTAATTAGGTCCGATTAATACGTGTTTTTTGAGTATTGCAGATAGTGGATTGCGAATCGAAGACATTGTCAAAATTTGTACTGAAAAGTAAAACAGATAAATGTCAATGACTATTTTAAAATATTTAGTAAGATATAAAGTATGGACTTTTAGTTTATAAATGTTTACTCCCACTGTTTTGATATCTTTCACTACCCTCTAGTGAAAACGGGAAACTCCTTTCCTCAGTAGGTACGCAAGGTCCAATTAGCGAATTATGATCCCGAATAATATCACCCAATCACAATTCCTAAAAGGTAGTTACCAATTGCATCACTATGCAACCCTCTACGTAAAATTTTGTCTCACGTTTGATTAGGACCCGATAATATGATGTCGTTCATCTTTACGTGTCAAGCATTACCCATCGATGTTGAACCTTAATGGACGGTCGCCATGAGTTCCCTAAATAATATGAGCCAAAATCATGGGAGTTCCACGTAGTTCACATCACCATGTCAATGTATGTCACATCTTTCCGGCATCCACGGCCCCCCCCAATAATATGAGCCGAGCCCCGAGCACGGGTAGCGTTCATCATGCACCCATTGTCGATGGAAGACATGGAAATTATAAACAACTTTATAATTCCCCTTTTCAGGCTTGATATTAATTTTGAATCTTATTCAAAATGAGGGTTTTTAATTTTTAAATGTCTCATCATTAATTTTATTTAAAATCTTGCCATGTTTGATCGTATGTTTGCCGGATTCATGCAACTTTGTTATTATCATAATAATAACGCACATACTCATTATTTATAACATATCATGCATATATTATAAACAGTAAACAAAACAAGGATGATCAATCGCCCCAAAACTAATGGCCCGTGTGAGCTAAGCACGGGCCTAGGTCCAGTCCCAGGGAAATGCATGGGATGCAAATGCAACTATTACATAAGCTTCCAATATTTACATGTCTTCGATCTTCATAATCATCAAGGCCACCATCTTTGAATCTTGATCTTCCACTATTCTAATATTTACAAATAAATATCCATTGCAAATAAGGATACATCTCATGGGGTGTGAACGGGCCATAAACCAAGCCCACTTTAAATTTGATAATTATTACAATCATTCAACACAAAATATCCTATCATACACCTAGCAAATTGGTCTTGGGCTTTTGATCATCATCATGCATAATATCACATATCATACACCATCAATTAATTATCACAATAATTATTTGATCCAATATTATATATCTTGATCCAATCACTAACCGCCACGATTATAAACTAAATTAACAAAGTATACAAACTCCTTTGTCTACTTTCTAATTAATTTATTTATAACCGAATTTCTTATAAATCACAATTTACTATAAATAATTAAAGTCCAACTTCAATTATTTATTTCATAAGATAATATGTACAACTTTTGTGGATTTAAACTTAAGGGCCCAAAAAATCACTTTTTCACCAAAAAACATTTTGGCCCATTTAAATTCACAAATTGTATTAGCCATCTAATGTTCCAAAAACTTCAATGCCCATGACACTTTGATATTCCAAAACACATTTGGAAACCTTAGTCGTCATCGCCGTCGCCAGAGCTTCGTCTCCGGATTTCGGCCACCTTAAAAAATTTGTATTAACAGCCCCTCGGGTTGCCCTTGCTGCCCGAAACGGGCAGTCCCACAGGCAACCCGAGCTGCCCGAAATTGGCAGCAACTTGCTGCCCAAAGACACCCCAAAAATCGGCCCTCGATTTGTTGTTTTGGTTGTCTCATGCGATTAGAAAATGACCTCAACATAATATCATGTATATGCTACACAAAATAGTATCCTTAGCTCATGATACCACTTGAAAGAGGATCGATTAAGGTGCCCGAAAGCGTAACGGAAGTTTCAAAAATGTTTTTCAACAAGAAAACCGAGCACCGTAATGTACTAGTGTGTAGAAAATATAAAAACACCAAGATGTCATACATAGGGTGTTTAGAAGTTTTTACCTATCAATCTCAAAGATTGATGTTATGGCTCCACTTAAGGTGTAAACACCTTAGCTCTTGATGGCAAGACAATCTACAAGCTTCCTTCCTTCAAAAGTTAGGCCGACCACCAACTAGCTAGAACCCCTCTTATTTTGCACTAGAAAAATAAAAAGAATTTTCAAAGAGAAGTGTTTTCTTTCCTCAACAATTGAAGAAGAAAAATGAGAGAAAAATTGAAGGAGAATGATCTCTAAGTTTCGGCCATGTGAGGTTGAGAGGAGAAAAGGGAGAGCTTTCTTGGTCCTTGAAAAAGTGTTAAAGGTGCATGAGCATGCCATGCAATTTTTTAATGAAAAAGTAATCCTCAACTCTTCACCTCTCTAGCATGTTTTTTAAGTGGGCTTGTAACGTTTACAAAGCCCATGGACTTTATTTAAATATCTCAAACACATTTGAGTCCATTTAAAACTTTACTTGTTTTTACTTAAGCCTACTAGTTTAATAATTATTTCTAATTGGGCTCTACATGGCCCAATGTTATTTAATTAATTCAACACTTGAATTAATTTAATTATTTGGACTCTACTATGCCCACTAGTGTTTAATTAATTCAACACTTGAATTAATTTAATTTAGTCTATAATAATGTTTATGAAAATCACAATTTTCAAATACAATATTTGTTTGGTCAACTTTTTAATTTAGGAACATTTCTTTAAATTAAAAGTTACATTCTCCTTATAGAAGTCATACTTCTATTTTTCCTTACACTTATAAACTCTTGTATAAGCCGTTCAACACATTGAACTATTTTAACTTCTCAACGGGATCTAGAAAGCTAGCAATTGTGTGGCCCTTAATGGTTCATTGATACAACTAGCCGTGGGTTCACATCTCTATGTGATTTGGACTAAACATGTCATTATTCGAGCATACCCCAGTTGCTCCATTCTTACTTATCAACTCTTTGATAGTAAGAACGTCAGAACTCAAGTCTGATAGTATCCAACCAATCATGTTAAACGCCTAGCAATATCGCTTACATGATTCCCTAGGTATCAAATGATAGTGCCTGCAAGAACCATATAATTATGGTTAGCGTACAGTACGGTCCCTTCAACTCATATATCACGACCGATTCGACAACCATTGGTATATCGAGAGTTGTCAATGAATCGATACTATGTGTCATGTCGTAGTTGCATCGATGGTGTAATCTAAGAAACCTCTTTCTTAATTACCACCATACTCTGATCAGAAATTTCAAACTACATACACATGAGATCACATAGGATATCCATACCCGAAGGTAAGCGGTGAATCCCCGACGACAATGCATCGACTCCTATATGTTTCGACAGAACACCCAACCTTGCCACCTGTTGACCCTTTGAGAGTCGTTAAACAAGTCAAAGTGCAATGCTAGCATATAGAGTCTCAATGTTGTCCCGAGTCATAAGGACTAATGGTGTACAACCATAAACTAAGACATTTCCACTCGATAAGTGAGAACCACTTGGAAAGTCCTTTATGGAGGGTTGTTCAGTGCACTCTGCAAGGAGCACCTATCTGCATGCTTGGACATCACAATGTCCCCTACCAATGAAACATGGTACTCACATCGCAGATAATAGTCTCAAACTCGAGCGGCCTATATCCTTCTTAGCGGTGGCTTATTTGACTAGGAACCATTTAGAATATACAGTATTCCAAATATGAGTTTCATGATACTCATCATATGAGCATCTCATAATCTTTCTACTATTTTTTATATTCAAGGACTTTATCTATGCAACTAGCATGGGTATACAGATAAAGAAGTGCCAAAACAATAAATTCAAATATTATTAAAATAAAGATTATTTATACATAGATTTTCTTTGTGAACACTCAGCCAATACTTGGCTCGACGGGCACCTACTCTAACAGTGTTGAGTCTCTAGACTCAATAGGCGTGTGTGGTACAGGTGCGTTTAATGATAAGAGGACTAGAGACGTTGAACTCTGAGCAGGCAGCCCTGGTGCGGTGATATGACCAGAGGACCGCATGTTTTTCCGCATTTGATGCATGATTTTTGGGAGGAGTTAAACATTTTAATACGTTGATTATTTTACGTTTTTACTCGTACATGTTAACGTTTGACCTTGGATGATGTTTGTTATTTTAACTACGCTATTTTTATTGTTAGTTAAAATACGATTATTTTAAATGTTATTTTTGGAATGGGAACTTTTAAAAAAAATTCCGCACTTTTAAAATGAGTAGACGTTATAGTTGGTATCAGAGTCAGGTTCCTGTATAGGGTTGTGCCACCGCCAGCTTCTCCCGCTCAGTCTTCAAGCCTCGAGTCTGTAAGCTTTTTTTTTAAATGATTTACTGCTATCACCTGCATGTTTACATGATTTACGCTTTACGATGATTTACTGTACTTGTTTAACTGCTTTTACGATTTAAAGTTTATTATTTTAAAAACTAGATTAATTTCATGATGGGTTATGTTTATAAATTGGACTAAATTCAGATCATGCCTCCCAAACACGACCCCAGTGTTGATAGACAAGATGATATTCCAGTAGAGGTGGCAGAGGCCCACCACCGCCGCCACCAGGGCACCGAGCCACCCGAGTTCTGGAGGGTATGGCTAGGATACTGGATCAGGTATAGCAGGCTCCAAGGACTCAGACATATGGTTTTGATCAGTTCCGTAGGCTCAACCCGAGGGAGTTCGGGGGGTACCACCGATCCATTTGTTACAGATGGATGGATTAGGTCTCTGGAGTTACATTTTGAGTATCTGCAGGTGAGGGATGGCGACCGGGCCAGGTACGCCATTTATATGCTGAGGGATGATGCGTCCCTATGGTGGGAGGGTGCTGCACATGCAGTGGATGTGGCTGCTTTCACGTGGGCCAAATTCAGAGAGATGTTCTTCGGGAAGTATTTCCCAGCTAACGTCAAGGGTCTCATGAAGAAGGAGTTCATGAGCCTCCAGCAGGGAGACTTATCTAGGGCGGATTTTATCCGCAAGTTTGGCAGGGGCTGTCATTTTGTGCCCATGATAGCAGAGGATTCCGCCCAGAAGCTGAGGCATTTCCTAGATGGACTGAGACCCACTCTTTTCCAGGACGTCATGCTGCTGAGGCCGGCAGGTTATCATGAGGCCACTGTCTGCGCTTTTCAAGCAGAGCAGGCACTGCGGGACATAGAATTCGAGATGCATAGGAAGTGGCAGCAGACTCAGTCCAGTTCCCACCCGCAGAAAATATAGTTTACTAGGCCGCCGAGGCAGCAGGGGCAGCAAGGGCCCCAAGGGCAGTTTAGGAGGCCGCAGCAGGAAAGATCTCCTTAGGCGCCAGGGGCGCCTAAACTAGATGACAGGCAGCCGTGCCCCCAGTGCAGCAATTTCCACTTCGGCGAGTGCAGGTGGGGAACCTTCAAATGATTTGTGTGCGGACATGAGGGCCATAAAGCAGCGGAGTGCCCTAGGAAAAAGGGCGCCACTACCGGTCTAGCTTATGTGATGCATGCCGAGGAGGTTGAGGCCGCACCAGACTCGATACTAATTACCGGTAACCCTTTGGTTTAAGATTTTAAATTATTGTACAATTGCTTGGTTTTTATGCTTATATGAGGATTTAACTATTGGAATTGAGAACTTAGAAAGAATTAGGATGCATGCTCTACCTAGTTGAGACTAAGAATATAATTATTCGATTGAGAAAAATTTTATCGACCAATGAATTTACTGGGTCAAATTTTAATTTTTGAATAATTCAATGGCTAATGTGCAATTTTCGAAACTTTAAGGGATAACTGGCAATTTTAGATTTTTCTGAGGTTAAATTTCAACGTTTGGGTTATGGCAGTTATATTTCGAGGATTTTGGTTTAAAGGTCGATAAAAAAAGTTCCTCAAGTTCAACTCTATTAGATTTGATGATATGTTTTGTCGTATGAAGGAAATATATTTCATGTGTAGCCACGCACTGCTAACTCAGGGGCTACACACTCGTTTATATCCAAATCTCTTGTGAAGCGAACGATGGATTTGGGTTTCAAAGTATCGATCCCATCCGAGGATTAGATGTTCACTTCAGAGTTGTAACAGAAGGCAATACAAGCAAATCTTATAGTACTACCATTGACAGAGTTTGACATCAAATTGGGTATGGACTTGCTATCTTCACATGGCAGAGTCATTGATTTTCGACAGATGTCAGTTTCTGTCAGACCACCTAGTGGAAAGCCATTTGTTTTTTACGCAGCCAGACATCAGCAGTTCCCCCACGTCATTTGCTGCTTGTGTGCGAGGAAGCTTATAAAGAGAGGCTGCCAGACATTCCTATCCAGCATCGTATCAGTGACAGAGCCAGTCAGTCAAAGGCTGGAAGATATTGATGTAGTCAGGGAGTTCTTCGGAGTTTTTCATGACGATGCTGCAGGCATACCACCAGACAGAGAGGTTGAATTTTTGATTGAGCTCATGCCAGGGACAGTGCCGATATCAAAGACACCCTACTGGTTAGCACCTATAAAGATGAAGGATCTCAAAGATAAGGTTAAGGATCTGTTAGATAAGGGTTTCATTCGCCCTAACTTTTCTCCATGGGGCGCACCAGTACTTTTTGTTATGAAAAAGTATGGCAACATGAAGCTGTGTATTGATTACAGAGAGATGAACAGGGTCACAGTCAAGAATAATTATCCATTACCGAGGATCGAGGATTTGTTTGAGCAGCTTCAGGGAGCATCTGTGTTTTCCAAGATAGAAGTTCGATCCGGATAGCACCAGCTGAGAGTGAGGGAGTTAGATGTGCAAAAGACAGCTTTCCAGACGCGTTACAAGCACTATGAGTTCTTAGTGATGTCTTTTAGTCTGACGAACGCGCCAGCGATCTTCATGGATCTCATGAATCGCGTGTTTCAGCTATACATGGATCAGTTTGTCATAGTTTTTATTGACGATATCCTGATCTATTGGAAGAGAAGGGAGGAGCACAGTCAGCATTTGAGGACATTATTGCAGAATCTACAAGATAGACGATTGTATGCCAAGTTTAGCAAGTGTGAGTTCTGGCTCGACAGTGTGACATTCTTGGGCCACATTGTATCTCAAGATGGCATAGAGTTTGACCCCAGCAAAGTAGAGGCAGTAAGAGATTTTCCAGTTCCTAAGAGTGTGACAGAGATCCGTAACTTCTTAGGATTGGCAGGGTACTACAGGAAATTCATCTAGGCCTTCTCTTCTATTGCGGTTCCCATGATCGCCTTGACGAATAAGAATGCCTAGTTTATCTGGGAACCGAAGTGTCAGGAGAGCTTTAATAGACTGAAGCTAGTGTTGACCATTGCACCAGTACTAGCTATGCCATCAGGGTAGGGAGAGTTTGTAGTCTATACAGATGCATCTATGCTTGGTTTGGGCGAAGTTATGATGCAGCAGGACATAGTGATATCCTATGCGTCCAGACAGCTGAAGGTTCATGAGCAGAACTATCTGACTCATGACCTCGATCTATCCGCTGTGGTATTTGCCCTGAAAATCTGGAGACACTATCTGTATGGGGAGAAGTGCAGGATTTTCACAGATCATAAGAGCTTGAAGTACTTCTTCACACAGAAAAAACTGAACATGCGACAGAGGTGATGTATTGAGCTGATGAAGGACTATGATTGTGACATTAGCTACCATCCGGGTAAAGCTAATGTAGTTGCAGATGCTCTGTGAAGGAATCACGCAGTGACTGCTCATCTGTCAGTACAGAGACCGCTACAGGCTTAGATTCAGAGATTTGAGCTTGTAGTTTATGCTAGGGGCGAGGCAGCGAATCTTGCTACTCTTACAGTACAGCCGACTCTGAGAAACAGAATCTGGAAAGGGCAGATTTCTGATGAGCAGTTACAGAAGTTGAGACACAGGGACGAGGCTAAGGGCCAGAGACTGTACACAGTTGTGGACGACATAGTCAGATATAGGGACCGCCTATGGGTTCCTGGCAGTGATTCCCTTCGAGAAGATATCTTGAGCGAGGCCCATAGCACCACGTACTCCGTCCATCCAGGGAGTACGAAGATGTATAAGGATCTACAGACAATGTATTGGTGGTCGGGCATGAAGCGGATATTCTTCGATTCGTCTCTGAGTGTTTGACTTGCCAGCAGGTTAAGGGAGAGCATCATATACCTGCAGGGAAGCTGAGACCACTCCCTATTCCTGAGTGGAAATGAGAGACCATTACTATGGACTTCATGAGAGGGCTTCCGAGGACTACTGGAGGATTCAATGCCATATGGGTGATTGTTGATCGGCTCACTAAATCAGCTCATTTCCTGCCGATCAGGAAGACATTCACCATGACTCAGTACGCAGATTTGTACATCAGAGAGATAGTCAGATTGCATGGGATTCCAGTGTCCATTGTGTCAGACAGGGACCCAAGATTCACGTCTGCATTCTGGAAGAGTCTCCACCAGGCGCTAGGTACTAAATTATTGTTCAACACTGCCTTCCATCCTCAGACAGACGGTCAGTCAGAGAGGGTGATTCAGATTCTGGAGAACCTACTCCGAGCTTGCATGATCAACTTCCAGGGCAGTTGGGAGCCGAAGTTACCTCTTGTGGAGTTCACATACAAAAACAGTTATCAGGCATCGATCGGTATAGCTCCATGCGGTTGGGATGAGGTAGTAGAGAGAACAAAGTTGGGTCCGGATATTGTCAGACAGTCCACAGATTTAGTGGCCAGGATTAGAGACTGGATGAGGACTACACAGAGACGTCAGAAGAGTTATGTTGATCAGAGACGACGAGGTCTTGAGTTCGCAGCAAAGGATCTTGTGTTCGTGAAGGTCACACCGATGAAGGGTGTGATGAGGTTCGGGAAGAAGGGCAAGCTCAGCCATAGTTTCATCGGACCATTTGAGATCCTAGAGAGAGTTGGGACACTTGCATACAGAGTTGCTTTGCCGCTGAATCTGGCGGGAGTTCATAACGTGTTCTACATATCCATGCTGCGAAAGTACATGTCGAATCCTTCACATGTGCTTAACTATGAGATACTTCAGGTGACACCGCACCAATCCATCGAGGAGAAACCGACTCAGATTCTGGACAGACAGGAGAAGAGACTCCGGAACAAGATGATCCAGATGGTCAAGGTCAAGTGGCTGAATCATTCCGGGGAAGAGGCTAACTGAGACCGAGATGAGGAGTTGCTATCCGGAGCTATTCGGTACGTTCTAATTTCGAGGACAAAATTTTATTTATGGGGGGGAGAGTTGTAAAAGGTCGAGGAATTTAATTCACGTAACCTGAATGCATGCAATCTAGAATTTTTATTGTGTGTTTTATTTTTATGCATTTTATGCATAATTCATGCATGATAGGATTTAGCTCATGAAATTTTACAAATTCAAGCATTAGGGTTTCTAGGTGCATTTCACGCTCGAACGAGGAGCGCAGACCGGAAAATTTTCAGAAAAATTATTTTATAACATGATAAAATTTTATTAATTCATTTGAGGTGTTTTTAAGTGTATTTTTTTAAGAATGTGATTTTATTTGGTATTTTACCCGCATGATTTTATTTTTAACGGTACGCGAATTTTATCAAATCGGAGGACTTTTTGAGGGTTCAGCTAATATTTTCAAAATCTTTCCAACACGAAATATTTTTCGGGTGTGCCTTTGGAATTAATGGGGCTAATTTTAAGCTTATGTGGCTTAAAAATCTTTTAAAACTTTTAAAATGCAATTGTGACCCATTAACTAATTATCATCTACATAATTAAGCATCGTTAACCCTAAACCTAGTCATATTCACCCCCACACCAGCCGACACCCTCATTCATAACTCCTTGCCCTCGATTTCAGAGAACACCAACTGAAGGTCTCGATTTTCAATTAAACTTGCAAAGAAAACTTCTCTCGGATTTCCTCGCCTCGCTCTTGTTCTTCAAATCATCAAGGCACGCTCTACACAATTATTCTTGAATCACACATGTTATATATTGCTGTTAAGTGTGCATTTCGTGTAGGAAATTCTCAATCCATCAAGGAGCAGGAAGGATTTTTTGTTTTGTTTCTTTCCATGCATTTCTTTTATTTTTTACTCACGTTTTCTGAATTGAGGTGCAACGGGATGCAGGCTTAGGGCTGTTCAGAGGCTGATGGTGGTGTCATCATGGAGTCTAGAAGTGAAATTTGATCGGCGTTGTTGTAGGGGGAGAGATCGAGAGGGTGTGGCTCGGTTGTGCTTGGTGGGGGTTGCGGTCGGGCTTGGGTTGGAACGATTGGTGTGAGGACTAAACCAATGCCAAGACCAGACCCTAGTGGGTCTGACTGACGGTCTTGGAAGGGGCCAACCACCGCTGGAACCATCGAAGGGCTGGCTGCAAGCTTTGAAGGATGGAGTTCGGGTGGTGTATGGTTGGAGTTTTAGCGCTTGTGACTCACGTAGGCTGCATGGGACTGGTTGTGTTGTTAAGATGGGTTCTTTAGGGTCTAGTCTAGGGCCATGGTAGGTTGGTTCAGGCTGGTGTGTCGGGGTTAAGCTGATGGCGTGAGTTTGGTAATAGGAGGGTACGAAGTGGTGATTTAGGAGAGGGCCGAGAGTTGTTATTTCCTGAAAGTTTCAGCCTTGGGTTTAAGGGCTTGGTTACATTTTTTTAACACTTTTAAGTGTTTGTAAGATATAGTAAAAGGTCGGGAAAAATTGGTTGAGTTTCGAGCCGATTCGGGTTAAAACCGAGACCCCGATCCAAGTTTTAAAACGAATCGGTTAAGTGGTAAAATGGGCTCGAGTTTACATCTAGGAATGCTTTTAAAAAATCTTTGCGACATTTTAAGGAGTTTGGTAAGCTTCGGGTCAATTATAGAGGTCCAGGGGTGAAACGATAATTTTCGGGTTTACAGGGGCAAAATGGTCATTTTGCACCCGATGTGAGATTTTTTCATGGCAGCGTCCTGAGCACAAATTTATGATATTTTAAATGTTTATGCATCATGTTTACAATTTATACGCAATTATGATAAATAAGTCGCATGCTTGGTTTAAAGGAAAAGTTACGTATATGCATGTTTTATTAAGTGGTGATTATGATGTTATTTTTGAAGGATGGGAATTGGTTGTGACTGACGATGTATATGTATACGATGACATGAGATATGATGAGCTGAGGCAAAGTCTCAGTGGAAAGGTAATGCTGTCGCTGATGCCCCCGCCATCTGGTACCGTGGTTATACGTAGATGGATCCATCGATAGAGCTGATACGAAAATGACAACTAATGAACTTAATTCAATTAAGAAGAAAATGTATACGTATATGATGGCAAGAGATGACATGATTTGACAGGATATGATTTTACACGACACGTTTACGTTATGATTTTATGTTCATGAAAGATATGTTGAGCATGATATTTTTCACTGCTCTGTGCCATGTATATGTACTTGTTATTCTTGGTACATGTGTGTTGAGTCTTTAGACTAACTAGGCGTGTGTGATGCAGGTGAGCTTGATGATGAGGGGACTGGAGGCGCTGAACTCTGAGCAGGCAGCCCTGGTGCTGGGGCATGACCCGAGGACCGCATGTTTTTCCGCATTTGATTTATGATTTTTGGAAGGAGTTAAACATTTTATATGTTGATGATATTACGTTTTTACTCGTACAAGTTTATGTTTGACCTTGGATGATGTTGGTTATTTTAAACTACGCTATTTTTATTGTCAGTTAAAATACGATTAATTTAAATATTATTTTGGGAATGCGAGCCTTTAAAAAAATAATATTTCCGCACTTTTAAAATGAGTAGACATTACATCTTCTCTCTTGATCGAACTGCTAAGACTCAATTGAATAATCTGATGTTTTCCCAGTATTTGTTTCAAAATTCCCTTCAATAACTCGATTGTATTATCTACCTCCAAGAATCTCTCCCAAGCAACCTCTGCTGCCTTTTCCATGTAAACCGCTGCTTGTTCTATTAACCGCATCTTCAAATTAAGTTCTTCTTCATTTTGTTTGGATTTTATTAATTCTTTCTCAAGTTTGTAATGTCGAGATTGTAGGTTGATAAACCAAATTATGAAGTGTTGCATGAAGAGAGACCGCAACCGCGCCAAGAAGTAAACTGCACCTGCGGTAATGCGACAGTAGGGTTAGCGCACCCGCAATACAAAACCCAGCGCACCCGTGGTCTCAATTCTGGAATTTTAGATGGGATGCCGTGAGCTTAGCGCACCTGCGGTCTAAAGGGGAGCGCACCCGCGGTAAGACGTGTTGGATGAAAAATAAGACACTTGCCCTTGGACATGCAATATCATGTGTTGTCTTCCATTCTTCATCTCTCCAGCAGGCAGAACCGAGAGAATTTCCCCTGTCAAGTTCAAGGTTCCTTCCATCCTATAATTGAGCTTGTGCAACATCTAATCATCCAAACTTCAATCCAAGCATAGATTCTTGCTCCTCTCATCAAGGGCTACCTAAGGATGTAAGTATTGTTACATTTCATCATGATTTGAAGTTGAGATGTTGGGGAAATCTGATTTTGATTCCTATTATATGTTCTTATGATGATTGGGAACTTGTATTCACAACCGGATCGAGAAACGGATACGTTATGCGGTTATTATTATTTTTAGCATGTATTGTGATTGAGAATATACAGATTTCAGCATGGTACATTGTATTCTTGAGGATTTTGACTTGTTAAGATGGTAATGTGAATTATTGTTATTGATTGACGGTATTTGAGTTGATCGGTATCGAGAAACTACGCCGTTATGCCGTCGAAATGTATCGAGATTGAATATTGATTAGTATATGTATTGGCTTGAGTTGTAGATTGATATTGTACATCTCAACATTGCCATTTCAGCATGGTACATTGTATTCTTGAGGATTTTGACTTGTTAAGATGGATATGTGAATTATTGTTATTGATTGACGTTATTTGAGTTGATCGGTATCGAGAAACTACGCCGTTATGCCGTCGAAATGTATCGAGATTGAATATTTATTAGTATATGTATTGGCTTGAGTTGTAGATTGATATTGTATATCTCAACATTGCCATTTCAGATTGGTATAGACAAGCTTCGACAGATATAGACTTCGATCTCGACAAAGATTGTACGACAAGAAGGAATAATTCATGTTGAGTCGGGAAGATACAACTCAAATTAGATTTGATTAGAGTTTCCCAAAATCACATACTAGATTGTTTATATTTTGATATGTTTGTGTTTTTTTATAGATTTATATTCAAGCATTTAAGATAGAAGAGTCATTGGCAGATTTGCCAAATTTCTAGATGTTCGGTGGTATCGACGCATAGGAAAATATCGACTCCGATTGTAGATATTCGATACAGACAGGACTGAAGTCTAGGAATAAGACGTACCGCCACCGCAACTGGGAGAGTAGGTGGGAGACTTGTTACGTCTTATTCACACCGGGATCCCTAGAGTTAGATACGAGTCGAGTCCAAGATATGAATTGATTTAAGTTACTTGTCTTATATTGTTTATGTTTCATAGACTATGGGACATGTTGTTATTGATTTTATTCATGATAGTATGCTTCATGATTTATATTGTGTATATGCATGTATACATGTTTTATACTGGGATTTGTTCTCACCGGAGTATCCGGTTGTTGTTGTGTCTGTATGTGTTCATGACAACAGGGGAGAAAGGATCAGGGTCGAGACAAAGATGAGAGATCGAGATAGCGTGGTGATTTCGGGCGTAGAAGATTACTAGTGATTTTACATATGATCTGTAGTTTGTATTGAACACTAGTTGTATGAATGTACTGAAACAAGACATGCACTTGCTTTTGTTGAAATAAAATAAAGATGTTGCTTGTATATGATTTCTATACAATTGTTTTTATATTAAAAGCAAAATTTTGACCAATATTTTCTAGCAAAGATCCAATTAATCCCAAAGACAGTTGAGTTAGAGCCCGGGTCCCCACAAAGTTCCTGCTCTCTCATAAAAGATTTTTCCAACATTTTGAAGATATGTCGTTCAACTGTTTGTATTTGTGGTTTCCACTCTGCACTTGTAATTTGAAGTTCCTTTTCAGCGCCCATAATAACATCTGATTTCCCTGTTTACACACACGTTTTATTAAATAATTTACAAAATTCACTAGTAATTCAAGAGGAAAAATTGTATTACTTACATCCATTTGGTTTAAAAGAGATTGAGGACATCTGAAACTTAGCCAATTGAATCTTCATCTCCAAAACCCGTTCTTGTGTCTGTTTTATTATTTCTTCCGAATCATGCAGTTTGCTTACCATCCCAGTAACTAATTCCACTGATTGTCCTAAAGAAGAGATCTTATGAAGGGAATCAACTTGTTTGGGATAAAATGATTAAATTATAAAGCCCAATTTAATTCTGAAGCAAATTTAAATTATAAAGCCCAATTTAATTCTGAAGCCCAATTAAATTATATAAGCCCATAATAGATTAATTCTTAATGATTCAAACCGATCACAAGGCGCTGCAATGGGAGGAGATCGTGGGAGAGAGAGAGATATTGGAATGAGGCGGAAGACCGTGGATCTTGAGGAAGTCGAGGAGAACGGCATAGTTGCTAGGAAGAAAAGGAGACAATCGGCGAACACATAGAAGGAGGACAGACACAAAACAACTCAGCAAAAACTTGCAAAATACTCTCCAGAATTCTATTTTCAAGTGTCTTAGTTTTGAAATATTTTTTCAATCCATTTTCTCGAATTATAAAATATTTTCGTCTAGATTTCATTAGCTTTCTTTAATATATTGTTGTGTTATGTAATTTCCTACTGATTTGTTGATACATATCATGTTGGGAGTTTATTTCATCAAGTTCCTATAGTTTTCTTCGTTTTGACATTATATTTGTTTTAGGATATTAGAACTAATAGTCGAATTTAGAATTCCCGTCGCTTGAATAGTTAGAAGTGAGATTTCATTGTTTTTACACAAATCGGTGCAAATTCGCACCTAGCATGCCGGCAAATATCAATATTGTGCAAACAATTTTTGGCACGCCCAGTGGGACCATACTATGCCGCCAAGAAGAAAATAAAACTTCAGTTAGGATAACGGGGATTCTTTGGCTAATCAGGAGGGAACTCAGGTTCAACAGCCCGAGAAACCTGTTGTTGAACCACATGCCGAAGAAGTTGATCTGCAGGCCCTGACTACGTATGATCAAGTTTCAAACAGAGTTGTGGAGGAATTGACTAAAATAAAAGTTGAGGAAATTTCACAGGCATTTTCTAAGGCAATGTCTGACTGTTTGAAGACTCTACTGA
This sequence comes from Primulina tabacum, assembly GCF_025594145.1. NCBI lineage: Eukaryota > Viridiplantae > Streptophyta > Magnoliopsida > Lamiales > Gesneriaceae > Primulina > Primulina tabacum. The sequence continues at coordinate 14,503,791 of NC_134561.1, forward strand.
ATAAGCCGAATCAGTCTATTCGAGGGTAGCAAAATACAACTGCCAAAGAGGCTGATTAAGGAAGCAACCGATTCCAAGGAAGTAACAATGTCCATGAATTTGACAAGGGAGTAAGAAACTCACGGGCTGGAGATCCTTGCCGCTCGGAGTTCACTTTCCCAAATCAGCCAAAAAAAAGGTATACACCACCTCACTGGAGAGAAGAAACCTTAGGAGGGAGAGCTCAGTGATATTCACGTGTTCATGGCGTGGGGAGCTTAAAACAACCGATTGCTCAGGTGTACAGTGTGAAAAACCCTTTGTATCAACCGGGAGCGTATGAGGATATGTCACACCAAGATTCTCAGGAAATTGATGGAAGTTTCCAAGGATGGAATTCAGGTTGCAGCACAGGAGCTCATACTCGGGAGGCAAATTATTTTCATCATCCATTCCCCAATGGAAATGCAGCAATGATCGATCTTGATGTGGGTGAGAGAAACTGTTCAAGAGCTATAAGGGCCGGCTTTGAGACAAATAGGCTGCCCAGAATTCCACAAACCATATCCAGACTACATAGACGTGAATAACCCATACCTAAGGGGTTATAGAGTTCATGATTTCAGTTTCTTCTACGTGGAGGATGGCCAGTACAGCATGGAACACATAGCTAGGTTTACTATCCAGTGCGGGGAATTAGCCAACCTGGAGAACTTCAATAATTTAAAGTTGCGGCTATTCCCGAATTCTCTCACACGGAATGCATTTGCGTGGTATGCCTCACTCACCATAATTATGTGATGAGTTGGCAAGAGATGGAAAGACAAATTTCACATCCAATTCTATAGAACAGAGCCAGAAGTGTGTATTGCCGATTTGTCCAGAATAACCCAAAAGAAAGGAGAATTTGTAGAGTCTTTTATCCACAAGTTCAAAAAGATGAAGAATAGGTGCAAGGTGTTCCTACGTGATACCGAGTTCGTGAAGATGGCACAAAAAGGGCTGGATTTTGAATTAAGGAAAAAATTCCATGGCATGGAGCTCAGAGACTTCTTTGAGCTTGCTGCCAAAGTAACTGAATACGAAGAACTATTGCGGTAAGAGTCATACAAAAAGAGAACTGCTATGAGGTCTTATTATCAAGAGGTAGAAGATGTGGCATTGGCAGAAATTCGATCAGCTGGTTCTTGCACAGTTCCCCTGCTAAAAAAGAAGCCGGTAGAACTTGAAAAGAAAACTTCTCCCAACTCCCAAAAGATATGCAATATACATTTGATGTGTCAAAGATCGAGGAAGTTTTTTATTTCTTGGTAAAGGAAAAATTCATAATCTTTCCACCTGATCACAGTATGCCACCTACAGAAGAGCTGAAAGGTCGAGAGTATTGTAAGTACCACAACTCCTACAATCATGCTACTAAATCTTGTTGGGCATTCAATAACATTTTGCAGGACAGAATTCACAAGGGAATCTTGAAGTTCCCAAACAAACAAGAGTCTATGGCTGTGGATGATGATCATTTTACCCTATTAGCCTTGGTTAATGTGAATGTGACAGATGTGAGGGATCTTTTCAATGAGAAAAGAAGCAGATCCTTTGCAGTAAAAGACCGAATTATCAAGAAATTCTTGATCCCAAAAGGTCAATTGTTTGAAGCTCATGGAAGGAATAGTGTTGATCGAGTAAGAACAGTTCAGCAACATTTCCCCATAAATGTTGGTAAATCTGTGGCCTATCGGCCGAGGAACCAACATTTCTAGGAGAGACCAGTGCATGATAATCAAGCCTTCAGAGGGGAATCATCTCTTGAGCAGTACCAGAGATACTTGGACAGGAGAAACATATGTAAAGTTGAGTCGCGAAGGTTGGAAACCAAGAAAGTATCAGCTGATCAAGGCAGACAGCGGCGTGGGGATGAATTTTTGAAAGAGAAATGATGGAGGGAAGGGGAGCTTTGACTAGGTACGTGCTCCCTGCTAGACGCGAGTTTGATGAGTCTTGGAGAGTGGCCCAACACAAAAAGATCCCTAGGCCACCTACTAGGACTCAAAAGAGACGGCTGTTGAGAGAAGAAATGAGCTTATGATTGATGTTCCAGTCGCACGTGATCAGGTGGATAGTAAGTCCAAGTTTGGTAGATCCGCCACTGAAGTTAAGTTGGTAGACGAAGACGATGATCTATTAAGTGAAAAGGATGATCAAAGAGGAAAAACAATTAATTTTTGCGTTGGAGAGTTTCACATCACTGTGGATTGTGCCACAGGAGTGGTGATACTACTATAGAGGTTTAAAATGATAGAAGAAGAGAATAGGACGTTGATGCCCAAGGAATCAGTTCAAAAGGAAAAACATGCAAATAAACTCCCTGAAAGGAGTTCAAGAGTAATTATAAAGGAGGATAACCCAAATAAGCATAAACAAGTGATATTTGAGAAGCCTACACCGGCCATGACCAAGCACATAAGGCCGTTGTACATGAAAGCACACATGAATGGGAAGCCAGTGTCTAGGGTTTTGACTTACAATGATTCAGCTGTGAATGTTCTTCCAGTAAGAATGTTAAAAAGTCTGGGAAAAACTGAAGGGGACTTGATTCCTACAGAAGTTTTGGTTGCTGCATTTACAGGGGAAACCTCCAAGACCATTGGGATAATCCCCGCTTATGTTACTGTAGGGAGCATGTCGTCTTTATGTGCATTTTTCGTGGTAAACTCCTCCGCCAACTTTCAAGTGTTGTTAGGCAGAGATTGGATCCATGCGAACTAGTACATACCCTCCTCAATGCACCAGCTGTTGTTATTTTGGAAAGGGGATGATGTGGAGGTTGCAGAAGCGGATGGACAACCCTTTCAAACAAGTGCAAGTGCAGTGGAGGCCAGGTATTACAATGGGGATTTTGGGCCCATCAAAATCCGTAGCAATAGCAAGAGAGAAAGTCCATTGTACATGCAGACACCAAATCCAAGCTTTGTGTTGGAAAGAATCCTCAAGCCTACAGTTATCGTGCCGCCTAGGCCGATAATTCGGCCACTGATTGAGAAGGTTGATGATTTATTTGAACCGAAAAGAAAAGGAGGTAGATACAACCTCTATATGGAAGGCGCATGTCCAACAAGTACTAAACAAATTAGAGGAAGAGAAAGTATGGGACACCTATTCAACTGAGGTTCTCCAAGAAGAATAGTAAGAAAAGGATGAACTCCAAGTTGATGAATTATTGATAGCGCCATCTCAAATGAAAGATGGCCAACACGAGGTACAAGACCCATTAGAAGAGATTAATTTGGGGGAGCTTGATGATCCAAAAGTGGTGTATGTGAGTAAGCTACTGGTAGATCAATTGAAGCAAGATTTGATCAGTATGTTGAAGGAGTACAAAGATTGTTTTGCATGGAGTTATAATGACATGCCAGTATTGGACAAAAAATTGTCGAACGCCGACTTCCACTCAAAGATGGTTTCAAACAATTTCAACAGCCATCTCGTCGCATGTCAAAAGAAGTCGAGTTGAAAGTAAAAGAGAGGAAGTCGAGAAACTGTTGAGGGCCAAGTTTATAAAGCCAATCAGATATACCTAATGGCTTTCGAACATTGTGTCAGTCATGAAAAAGAATGGCAAGATCAGAATATGCATTGGCTTTTGAGACTTGAAATGTGCAACTCCAAAAGATGTGTACGTAATGTCGATACTTGATATGTTGATTGATTCAGTGGTTAGGCATGAATTATTAACCTTTATGGATGGATTCTCAGGTTACAATCAGATCAAAATAGCTGAGGTAGACACTCACAAAACAGCATTCAGATGCCCAAGAGCTGTTGGTACATTTCAGTGGCTTGTCATGCCATTCGGGCTAAAAAACGCAGGAGCCACGTATCAAAGGGCTATGAACTCGATATTTCATGATATGATAGGGCACCAAATTGAAGTGTATATAGACGATATAGTCGTGAAATCTAAACAAGCTGATGATCACATCGAACATTTGAGGAAGAGCTTCCAAATAATGAGGCAACATGAGTTGAAGTTAAATCCAGTTAAATGTGCCTTTGGTGTGAAAGCAGAAAACTTTTTGGGATATATAGTACATCAAGGGGGAGTCGAGGTAAATAAAAACAAAGCGAAGGCTATCATGGAGGCAAATCCACCAAGGAAGAAGAAAGAGTTACATTGATTCCTTGATCAAGTAAAATTACTTGAGACATTTCATTTCTAACCTTGCAGGGAAGACGAAGGAGTTTTCACAGTTGCTGAAGCTCAAAGATAGCGGGGAGTTCAAGTGGGAAGATTCGCATCAGCAAGCTTTTGATGTGATCAAGAGATATTTATCTAACCCGCCTATTCTGATGCCTCTCAGGTATGGAATGCCCCTAAATTATTCATCTCTGGTGCTCATGAATCAATTGGATGTCTACTAGTTCAAAATAATCACGAAGGAAATGATTTGCTAACTATTATTTGAGTAGATTCCTTACTCCAGCAGAGGTAAAATACTTTGTGATTGAAAAGCTATGCTTAACACTGTATTACGCATGTACTAAGTTAAGACATTATCTGATTCAATCAAGAGTGCTTGTAGTGACTTAAACCGATTTGATCAAATATATGCTTAATAGCCCCATCCTCTCTGGGAGAATTGGCAAATGGTCTTTAGTATTGACCGAGTTTACATTGACCTACTACCCCCAAAAATCAGTAAAAGGCCAAGCTATAGCCGATTTTTTAGCTGATCATCCATCGCTTGATGAGTTTATTGGAGAGCAGGTTGGTTTTCAAGTTTGTGGAGTGGAAGTTCGACTATGGGAGTTGAAGTTCGATGGATCAAGTACAGAGACGGCAGCCGGAGCTGGTATTGTGATCACCTTCCCAAGAGGTGTGAAAAAATCTCTATCTTTTAATTTGGGTTTTCCATGTACCAACAAGAAGGCGGAATACGAAGCACTGTTCATCGGATTGGAAATTCTGAAAGATTTAGGGGTGAAAGAATTGTTAATATCAGGGGATTCTCAGCTGGTACTCAAACAGCTATCAGGGGAGTTGAAATGCACAAGTTTGTCATTGCCTCCATACTATACCGTGGTATCCCAACTTCTAGATGATTTTGAAGAAGTGTCGTTAGTACACGTCCCAAGACAAGAAAATTGGGTGGCCGACGAGTTGGCACAGGTTTCTTCCGGACTGAAAATGTCTCCAGAATTTATACACAGGCTAGTGTTGATTCAGAAGAGCAACCTTCAATTCAGCAAATAGGGATTCAGGTAGTGTAGAACTCGTAACTTAGACTACGTATAAGTCATGCATAATTCTAGTATTTAAATTAAAATGATTTTTATTGCATGAGTATTTAAATGCTTTTCCATAATTTAATTATTTTATCATAGTAGTTTGATTTTTATCATTTCTGTTAATTCAGAGAGGCCGGACTGGAGTTGGAGTTTAGAGATAAAATTTAAGATTTAGAAATCATTTCCAGAATTTATTTTAGCTAGCAAGTAAGTTATTTTAAGTTAATAAAGAAGTTTAAGGAATTATTTAAGTTACTTGAGGTGAGTAGAAAATAAATTCATTTAAGTTCCATAATTAAGGGGTTAGTTCACTAAATTAATTAGGGATAGTTAAGGCTCTTAAGGTATTAAAATTTATCAACTAAACAATATTTCCTTCCATTTATTAGATGAATTTTCGGCCCCCTTAGATGACTAAGCATTACCTTGCCAACTCAACACCTTTGACCCTTCTTTGTATTTAATTAATAGGATAATCTCTTCATTTTTTTCCTAGCACCATTTAATTAATGATCAATCTTATCCTAGCCTTGTTGGAGATTCAAAAATCGGCCACACTCCACCCTTGTATCCCTTAAAAAATCATTTGATAACAAGCAAATTCAAAAATTCAAAAGAGGGAGACTTGGTCATACCATTTGGATCCCTTTATTATTGGATCTCCCTCACTCTCCTAACCATCATTCTCCCTCCCCCCATGACCGAAATTCAGAGCTTATAGAGTAGAAAAATCGTGACCCTCATAGCTAGAAACAAGAGAAAAAAATCGAGCAAGAAGCAAGATAAGAAAACGTTCCACCTCCTCCGCGCCGGATCGTCTCATTCTTTCGTTTTTCTTTCAAACGAAACCAGGCATGCATATATTCTTCCTTGACTCTTCAATCAAGTCCTACTATCATTATTTTTATATTTCATGATCATAATTTCATGCAAAAACCGAAATATGTCAAGAACATTTTGAAATAAAACATGCAGAATTTTTCGGTTTCATGATGCTCTTCACGGGTTGTTTAGTTTTGTGGGTTTCTTGTATTGGTTCGATTCCAGGCTCCAAAGGCTACATCTAGACATGTTATAGGACGGATAAGGACCACTTTGGTCCATTATTTCAGCCCCCATGCTTGCTGGAAATCGAGATGACAGCAACTCCCCAATCATGTCACCATTTGCATTCGATTTTCTTGTTTGATGTCAAAGGTTGATGGATCTGATCTTGGCTGCCCTAAGGGCTATAGCCATGGTTATAACATCTCCTGGTGATGTCTAAGACGTGACCAAGTCACCCTTTTGAGGCATGGTCCATGGTTGAATCGGTTTTCAAATAAAACAACAAGAACAGCCCCTTCCCCTTTCGGCCCCTTCACTTTTTAGCTAGTGTTGTTTCGATTTGTAGGGAAAGGTGTGGATCTTGGTTGGCCTCCGGCCCTTAGCCATGGTTCATATCATACCCCTAGATGTCTAGATCGAGCCATGGTCAATCAAATGGCCATTGGAAAGACGAGAGACAGCAAACAAAGCGACACACTTCCCACGCGCAGAATTACACTCGGCCGGGACGCTTGGCTTGTTTCATGGTGTGGTTCGAATTTTGGCTGCCCTAGAGCCCTTAGCCATGGTTCAAATCATTCCTTAGGATGTTGGTAAGAGGTTCTGGTCAGTGGTTCAAGCCCCAATGGCCATTAGCCTCGCAAACGACGCAAAGAAACCAAAGCACAGTTGCTGTATTTTTGGACAGCAACTTGCTTTGACGGTTTGGTGGCTCGTTTGAGTTCTTGGTTGGCTTTTAGCCCATGGCCTTGAACTGGACAGTGCCTCATCGAGTTAGGAAGATCATGTTTTTGACAGTTTGTGATTCGGATCATTTTTGAAATCGTACGAGAATTTACGGTGCGATGTGCCAAATTGACTCTCGAAAGAGCGTTTCATGTTTTGGCCTCCATTCACCTAAGATTCGACTTGCATCATTTTAGGAGCATTAATTCATCATTTTAAGCGTATTTTAATCATGACTATATGATGTTTAAGTGTTGGCTCAGGTTGGTTCGGAGTCATGATTAAATTCGAACTCGTTCGGTGAAATTGTCACATTTTCGAATGTTATTACATAGTTTGGTCCCAAATCTATTGCATATTTTTCATGGCATATTTGGGTTGCAGCGAGCATGGGAGCGATCCAATCCAAGCAGTAAATTATTACAGGATATTTAATTGTGCCATTTAATTATATTACGTGCATAAAAATATAAAATGTTCATTTTTGAGATTATGCGATATTGCTTGTGGTCATTTCACTATCATGGGATTATTGCTAAATCCGGTCACCAGTTACTGGTCCGGTCGTCAGTTACCGGTCAGTTCAGTTTGTACCACCGAGTATACTGTGCAATAGTCTGATCAGACGTTTACTATTTTACCCGGTCGCCAGTTACCGGTCATGGGAGCATTTTATTATTCGGTCGCCAGTTACCGGTCAGTTTCAGTGTAGGGGCCACTTGCGTAGACCATAATCTCAACAGAAAATTTATTACAGGCTATTTCAGTACAGGGCTCCAAGGAGCAAATATTTTCACTATGACTTTCATTTCAGTTAGGCACGTATTATAATCGCTCATGATATGTTATTTTCACATTGTGCCTCTTGACATGATATTTTTACTCCCATGAAATTTTTACTATATTTACTCGTTATTTACGATATATACATGTTGAGTCTTTAGACTCACTAGACTTGATTGTTGTAGGTACTGATGATGCCGGGGCCGAGGGCGGGGACCAGTGAGCTAGCTTGGGTCGGCAGTAGTGGAACCCGAGGACCTCATTTTAGCATTTACCATTTTTATGCTCAAACAGTTTATCCATTGTTGGACTATTCTTAAATTGTTCTTTTGCAAACAAATAATTTCTTTCGCTGCTATTTTTAACATTCAAACTTTATTTAACGATCTATTTTATGAATGAGGCATTTTACTTACTTTACAAAGAAAATTTTTAATTTTTCCATAAATATTCAAACACGAATTTTCGGGCTTTTATTGCTGGTATCAGACAATGGTTCTGTATAGGGTTGTACTACTACTGACCACGAGAAGCTCACGAAGTCACGTCTTCGGTCTGTAAGTTTACATTTACGCATTTTATTTAAAGCATGATATATTTTTAACGGCATGATTTCATGAAGCATTTTATGTCGAGATTCATTTTATTTGTTCAGTATTTTAAATTTAAATAAATTATGGAATTATGCATGTTAGTTACGTATGGGTTATGTATGGAACAGTATGCACTCTAGGCGCATCCTCGAGCGCAATAGAGATGAGGAGCCTCGCCAAGAGGACAGGGAGGAGCGGAGGCAGGAGAGAGACTTACCACCTCCATCTCCACCGGGCATGAATGCCCAAATGCTAGCTGGGATGACGCAGTTCTTCGCACAGTTTGCGGGGAACCATGCTGTGGCGACCAGGCCGATAGGGCCCGAGGCTGTCTACGAAAGATTCATGAAGATGCGTCCGAATGAGTTTTCGAGGACGTCTGACCCCATGATTGCTAAGGGCTGGATCAAGTCCCTTGAGGTTATCTTCGAGTTCATGGATCTTGGAGATGCAGACAGAGTCCGATGTGCCACCTACTTATTCGGAGGAGATGCCCGCTTATGGCGGGAAGGAGCATCGGTAGCCCTGAACGTGGCTACGCTGAATTGGGTGCGCTTCACGGAGGTGTTCTACTCCAAATACTTTGCTGAGGAAGTGCGCACCAGGTTGACCACTGAGTTTATGACCTTGAGGCAAGTAGATATGACTGTTACGGAGTTCATCCGTAAGTTCGAGAGGGGTTGTCATTTTGTACCCCTGATCGGAAATGATGCTAGAGCCAAGATGATGCATTTTCTGGTGGGTCTACGGCCGATCTTGCGCCGTGATGTTAGGGTGTCTGACCCTACTTCTTATGAGATCGCTGTCTCCAAAGCTCTAGCCGCAGAGCAGGATCAGCGTGATATCGAGAGAGATCGCTTGGGAAAGCAACCAGCCCAGGTACCGCACCGCCCTCCTCCTCAGCAGCATCAGCAGCAGAACAAGAGGATTTTTCACGGGCCGCCTAGAAACAGAGGCCAGCAGCAGCAGCAGCAACGGGGACGCCCAACCTTGAGGGCTCTTGAGCGCCCAATCTGTCCTAAGTGCTCACGTCTCCATCCTAGGGCATGTATGTACGGCTCAGGAAAGTGTTATAGGTGTGGTAGTCCAGACCACTTATTTCTGCAGTGCCCTCAGAGGAACCTGCCTACCCTGGGCAGAGTGTTTGCTCTCCATGCGACGGAGACGAACCCCGGTACTATGCTGATGACAGGTACTTTAAGCTTTGAGTCTGCATTTAGAACTTAATGTTTTGGGTTAATATTTTGAACATAGAATTGCGATAGGATTGCATGCTCTACTTTGTAATATTTTGGAAATTTAAGTTAGAAGAACTTCACCCTTTGCATGTCTAAAAGTTTAGTCTTTGTAACTATTGGGTTCAACTTAGAGTTCCGATCTTTCAGGGAGAATTTTTATATCCGGTTCCGCTACGAAGGCCTTGATAGATTCAGGGGCCACTCACTCATTCATTTCAGAGGTCTTTGCTAATTTCCTCAAGGTTAAGACCATTGGGCTAGATATAGCCTATTCCGTAGTACTGTCGTCTGGCGAGGAGATGGCAGCCACCAATGTGATCCGAGACATAGATCTTGAGCTCCATGGCAACCTTGTTTATGCGGATCTTATCGTATATTCGATGCCAGAGTTTGACATTATTCTAGGGATGGGTTGGCTATTGCGGAACAGAGTTTTGATTGACTTCCAGCGGAGATCTGTTCTAGTCCGACCGCCTGGAATGACGCAGTTCTTATTTGAGCCAGACAGGTACATTCCTTACCGCGCATTATTCCTTATGTCCAGGCTAGGATGCTCATGCATAGAGGGTGTCGGGAGTTTCTAGCAACCTTTGTATCTGTCCCCGAGGCGCCCAGTCAGTCAGCCTCAGATGTTCCGATTGTTAGAGACTTCTTAGACGTTTTTTCTGAGGATGTCTTTGGTATGCCACCTGAGAGAGAGGTGGAGTTTTCCATCCAGCTTGTGCCAGGTACGGCTTCGATCTCAAAAGCACCGTACCGACTTGCACCGACAGAGATGGCAGAGCTTAAGAAGCAGATTCAGGAACTTCTTGACAAAGAGTTCATTCGCCCTAGTTTCCCACCATGGGGCGCGCTAGTCTTGTTTGTTAAGAAGAAAGATGGCACGATGAGGCTTTGTATTGACTATCGGGAGTTGAACAAGGTTACAGTGAAGAATAAATACCCACTTCCGAGGATTGAGGATCTGTTTGACCAGTTGCAAGGAGCTTCGATTTTCTCCAAGATAGATCTGCGTTCCGGTTATCACCAGTTGAGGGTGAGAGATGCTGATGTTTCGAAGACAGCTTTCAGGACTCGTTATTGTCACTACGAGTTCCTTGTGATGCCGTTCGGTTTGACGAATGCGCCAGCGATCTTCATGGATCTCATGTATCGCGTATTTCAGCCATACCTCGACCAGTTTGTGACAGTGTTCATAGATGACATTCTCGTCTACTCCAAGAATCGGAAGATCACAGCAGGCATCTGACCACAGTGCTGCAGACATTGCAGAAGCACAAACTATTCGCAAAGTTCAGTAAATGCGAATTTTGGTTAGAGAAGGTGGCGTTCTTAGGCCACATTGTTTCCAGCAGTGGTATTGAGGTAGACCCAGCGAAAGTTGCAGCAGTCAGAGATTGGGTTATGCCGCAGGATGCATCAGAGATCCGCAGTTTTCTTGGCTTAGCAGGATATTATCGGAAGTTCATCAAGGGATTCTCTTCGATTGCAGTTCCACTCACAGCACTGACAAAGAAGAATGTGAAATTTTTTTGGAGCAAGGAGTGTCAGAAGAGCTTCGATACTTTGAAGCAAGCTCTTATCTCAGCACCAGTTTTGGCTGTGCCGTCAGGGTCCGGTGAGTTTGTTCTGTATACCGATGCTTCGAAGCTCGGTCTTGGCGCCGTATTGATGCAGCATGGGAAGGTGATAGCATATGCTTCTAGAGAGTTGAAGACTAATGAGAAGAACTACCCTACCCATGATCTAGAGTTGGCCGCAGTAGTTTTTGCCTTGAAGATTTGGAGGCATTATCTATATTGAGAGAAGTGCCAGATCTTCACCGACCACAAGAGCCTCAAGTATTTCTTTACGCAGAAGGAGCTGAACATGCGTCAGAGGCATTGGTTGGAGCTTGTGAAGGATTATGATTGTGTCATTAGCTACCATCCGGGTAAAGCTAATGTAGTTGCTGATGCATTGAGCAGAAAAGTCGCAGTGATGGCTCATTTGACAGTTTCGAGACCTTTTCAGATTGAGATGCAGAGGTTTGATCTAGAGTCATATCCTCAAGGTAGAGTTCCCCGACTATCTACCTTGACTATTCAGTCCACTCTCCTGGACCGTATTCGTAGTGGTCAGGCAACAGATGAGCAATTGGCAAAGTGAAAGCAGAGGGATGAGGCCAAGGGCAGTATCTTGTATTCAGTCAGTGATGGTATTGTGAGATACCGAGACAGGATATGGGTTCCTAGCAGTGATTCTATCCGAGCAGATATCTTATCAGAAGCCCATATGTCACCGTACTCTATTCATCCAGGGAGTACGAAGATGTACAAAGATCTGCAGCTATTGTATTGGTGGCCTGGTATGAAGAAGGACATCAGACAATTTGTATCCGAGTGCCTGACTTGTCAGTTAGTGAAGGCGGAGCATCAGAGACCAGCAGGTTTTCTCAAGCCTCTTCCTATTCCCGAGTGGAAGTGGGAGAATGTTAACATGGACTTCGTGACCGGTTTGCCGAAGTCAGTCAGAGGATCAAATGCCATCTGGGTGATTGTAGACCGTCTTACCAAATCGGCGGACTTCTTGCCTATTAAGACGATTTTCACCATTCTTCAGTATGCAGAGTCGTATATCCGGAAGATAGTCCGACTCCATGGTATTCTAGTTTCTATCGTATCTGACAGAGATCCCAGGTTTACTTCCTCATTTTGGAAGAGTTTGCATTCGACTATGGGGACGAAGTTGCTGTTTAGCACAGCTCTCCATCCTCAGACAGATGGGCAGTCAGAGCGAGTCATTCAGATTTTAGAAGATCTTCTCCGCGCTTGCGTCATTGATTTCTCTTGGAGTTGGGAGTCGAACTTGCCATTGGTTGAGTTTACCTATAACAACAGCTTCCAGTCTTCTATTGGTATGGATCCGTATGAAGCACTATATGGCAGTAAGTGTAGATCTCCTGTTCATTGGGATGAAGTAGGAGAGAGAGCAGAGTTGGGTCCAAAGATTATTCAGCAGACTGTCGACGTAGTAGCCCGGATCCGTGATAGATTGAGGACTGCTCAGAGTCGACAGAAGAGTTATGCAGATCAGAGGAGGAGAGATTTAGAGTTTGCTGTCGGCGACCATATCTTTGTGAAGGTGGCACCTATGAAGGGTGTCATTCGATTTTGGAAGAAAGGGAAGCTCAGTCCGAGATTCATTGGACCATTTGAGATCCTTGACAGAGTTGGGACGCTAGCTTATCGTGTGGCTCTTCCGCCGAATCTGGCCAAAGTACACAATGTCTTTCACGTCTTTATGCTGAGGAAGTACATGGCGAACCCTTCGCATGTCCTGAACTTTGAGCCGTTGCAGCTTACTCTGAACCTATCTTATGAAGAGAGGCTAGTGCAGATCTTAGACAGACAGGAGAAGAAGCTTCGGAACAAGCTGGTTAAGCGAGTCAAAGTCAAATGGCTTAACCATTCTGAGGAGGAAGCTACATGGAAGTCTGAGCCGGAGATGAGAGATCGTTAACCCGAGTTATTCGGTGAGTTTTAATTTCGAGGACAAAATTTCTTTTAAGGGGGGAAGGATTGTAGAACCTGTAACTTAGACTACGTATAAGCCATGCATAATTCTAGTATTTAAATTAAAATGATTTTAATTGCATGAGTATTTAAATGCTTTTCCATAGTTTAATTATTTTATCATAGTAGTTTGATTTTTATCATTTCTGTTAATTCAGAGAGGCCGGACTGGAGTTGGAGTTTAGAGATAAAATTTAAGATTTAGAAATCATTTCCAGAATTTATTTTAGCTAGCAAGTAAGTTATTTTAAGTTAATAAAGAAGTTTAAGGAATTATTTAAGTTACTTGAGGTGAGTAGAAAATAAATTCATTTAAGTTCCATAATTAAGGGGTTAGTTCACTAAATTAATTAGGGATAGTTAAGGCTTTTAAGGTATTAAAATTTATCAACTAAACAATATTTCCTTCCATTTATTAGATGAATTTTCGGCCCCCTTAGATGACTAAGCATTACCTTGCCAACTCAACACCTTTGACCCTTCTTTGTATTTAATTAATAGGATAATCTCATCATTTTTTTCCTAGCACCATTTAATTAATGATCAATCTTATCCTAGCCTTGTTGGAGATGCAAAAATTGGCCACACTCCACCCTTGTATCCCTTCAAAAATCATTTGATAACAAGCAAATTCAAAAATTCAAAAGAGGGAGACTTGGTCATACCATTTGGATCCCTTTATTATTGGATCTCCCTCACTCTCCTAACCATCATTCTCCCTCCACCCATGACCGAAATTCATAGCTTATAGAGTAGAAAAATCGTGACCCTCATAGCTAGAAACAAGAGAGAAAAATCGAGCAAGAAGCAAGATAAGAAAACGCTCCACCTCCTCCACGCCGGATCGTCTAATTCTTTCGTTTTTCTTTCAAACTAAACCAGGCATGCATATATTCTTCCTTGACTCTTCAATCAAGTCCTACTACCATTATTTTTATATTACATGATCATAATTTCATGCAAAAACCGAAATATGTCAAGAACATTTTGAAATAAAACATGCAGAATTTTTCGGTTTCATGATGCTCTTCACGGGTTGCTTTGTTTTGTGGGTTTCAGGTATTGGTTCGGTTCCAGGCTCCAAAGGCTACATCTAGACATGTTCTAGGATGGATAAGGACCACTTTGGTCCATTATTTCAGCCCCCATACTTGCTGGAAATCGAGATGACAGCAACTCTTCAATCATATCACCATTTGCATTCGATTTTCTTGTTTAATGTCAAAGGTTGATGGATCTGATCTTGGCTGCCCTAAGGGCTATAGCCATGGTTAGAACATCTCCTGGTGATGTCTATGACGTGACTAAGTCACCCTTTTGAGGCATGGTCCATGGTTGAATCGGTTTTCAAATAAAACAACAAGAACAGCCCCTTCCCCTTTCGGCCCCTTCACTTTTCAGCTAGTGTTGTTTCGATTTGTAGGGAATGGTGTGGATCTTGGTTGGCCTCCGGCCCTTAGCCACGGTTCATATCATACCCCTAGATGTCTAGATCGTGCCATGGTCAATCAAATGGCCATTGGAATGACGAGAGACAGCAAACAAAGCGACACACTTCCCACGCGCAGAATTCCACTCGGCCGGGACGCTTGGCTTGTTTCATGGTGTGGTTCGAATTGTGGCTGGCCTAGAGCCCTTAGCCACGGTTCAAATCATTCCTTAGGATGTTGGTAAGAGGTTCTGGTCGGTGGTTCAAGCCCCAATGGCCATTAGCCTCGCAAACGACGCAAAGAAACCAAAGCACAGTTGCTGTATTTTTGGACAGCAACTTGCTTTGACGGTTTGGTGGCTCGTTTGAGTTCTTGGTTGGCTTTTAGCCCATAACCTTGAACTGGACAGTGCCTCATCGAGTTAGGAAGATCATGTTTTTGACAGTTTGTGATTTGGATCATTTTTGAAATCGTACGAGAATTTACGGTGCGATGTGCCAAATTGACTCTCGAAATAGCGTTTCATGTTTTGGCCTCCATTCACCTAAGATTCGACTTGCATCATTTTAGGAGCATTAATTCATCATTTTAAGCGTATTTTAATCATGACTATATGATGTTTAAGTGTTGGCTCAGGTTGGTTCGGAGTCATGATTAAATTCGAACTCGTTCGGTGAAATTGTCACATTTTCGAATGTTATTGCATAGTTTGGTCCCAAATCTATTGCATATTTAGCTTGCAGCGAGCCTGGGAGCGATCCAATCCAAGCAGTAAATTATTACAGGATATTTAATTGTGCAATTGAATTATATTACGTGCATAAAAATATAAAATGTTCATTTTTGAGATTATGCGATATTGCTTGTGGCCATTTCACTATCATTGGATTATTGCTAAATCCGGTCGTCGCCAGTTACCGGTCAGTTCAGTTTGTACCACCCAGTATACTGTGGCATAGTCTGATCAGACGTTTACTATTTTACCCGGTCGCCAGTTACCGGTCATGGGAGCATTTTATTATCCGGTCGCCAGTTACCAGCTTACTCCGAACCTATCTTATGAGGAGAGACCAGTGCAGATCTTAGACAGACAGGAGAAGAAGCTTCGGAACAAGCTGGTTAAGCGAGTGAAGGTCAAATGGCTCAACCATTCAGAGGAGGAAGCTACGTGGGAATCTGAGCCAGAGATGAGGAGTCGTTATCCCGAGTTATTCAGTAAGTTTTAATTTCGAGGACAAAATTTCTTTTAAGGGGGGAAGGGTTGTCGAACCCGTAAATTAGACTACGTATAAGCCATGCATAATTCTAGTATTTTAAATTAAAATGATTTTATTGCATTAGTATTTAAATGCTTTTCTTTAAAGTTAATTATTTTATGCAGTAGTTTAATTTTTATTTTTTTGTTTTTTATTTTTTTCAGTTAATTCAGTGAGGCGGACTGGAGTTGGAGTTTTGAGATAAAATTTAAGATTTAAGAAATCATTCCCAGAGTTTATTTTGGCTAGCTAGTAAGTTGATTTAAGTTAAAAATGAGGTTTGAGGAATTATTTTAGTAACTTGAGATGAGTAGGAAATAAGTTCATTTAGGTCCCTTAATTGAGGTGTTAATTCACTAAATTATTTACAGGATAGGTAAGGTTTTTAAGGTTTAAAAATTTACTAACCAAATAATATTTTTCCTCCACTAAATTGTTGAATTTCGGCCACCCTTAAAGGATTAATAAATTCCTTGCCAACTCAACCTTTGACCCATTTCTTGCCATTTCTTAACATGATAACCCCTTCATTTATTTACCACCCTTTATTTATTTTTAGATCATTATCCTAGACTAGTTTAGCATGGGAATAATCGGTGATTGCTCATCCATTTTCCTCCCCAACAAATCATTTGATATCAACCAAATTCAAAATTTAAAAGAGAGAAGACTTGGTCTTGCCATCCCACCTATATTGCAACCTTTTCCCCTCACTCTCCTAACCATCACATTCCCTCCCCCATGACCGAAATTCAGAGCATTTTTGAGTAGAAAATTCATGAGCATCATAGCAAGAAATAGGAGAGAAAACCGAGAAAGAAAGCAAGGTAGAAAAACGCTCCATCTCCTCCGCTCCGCGTCGTTGCGTTCGTTCTTTTCTTTTCAAAACGAAACCAAGCATGCATATGTTCTTCCTTGCTCTTCAATCAAGTTGTATTATGAATTTTAAGCACTGCAAGATCATGATCTTTCAATGAAACCGAAATCTTTCCATATTATTTTCGAAATATGAGTGCAGAATTTCGGCTACTCCATTTCATGCTTCACGGGTTGCATTGTTTTGATGGCTTCAGGTATTGGTTCAATTCCAGGCTCCCAAGGCTGCTCCTAGGCATTTACTAGGACATGTTAGGAACACATTTGTCCATTGGTTCGATTCCCATGCTAGCCAAAATCAAGAAATGACAGCAACTCCCAAGCGTGTCCCTTTTTGCATTCGAGTTTCTTTGTTGCTGTCTCAAAGATGGATGGATCTGGTCCTGGCTGCCCTAAGGGCTATAGCCATGATTATAACATCCCCTTGTGATGTCTAAGACGTTATTAAGTTGTCCTTTTGAGGCTTGGTCCATGGTTGCATCGGTTTTTAAATCAAAGAACAAGAACAGCCCCTTCCCCCTTTCGGCTTCCTAATTTTTCAGCAAGTATAACATTCGGTTTTGAGGAATGGTGTGGATCTTGGTTGGCCTATGGCCCTTAGCCACAGTTCATACCATAACTCTAGATGTCTAGATCGTGCCATGGTCAATCAAATGGCCACTGGAACGACACGATACAGCAAACGAAGCAAAACACCACACGCATGAAAGGGTGCTCTCGGGTGTGACTTTCGGTTGAGTTATGGTGTGATGCGATTGGTGGCTGGCCTAAAGCCCTTAGCCATGGTTCAAATCATTCTTTAGGATGTTTGTAAGAGGTTCTGGTCGGGGGTTCAAGCCCCAATGGCCATTAGCCTCACAAATGACGCAAGGAAACCAAAGCACAACTGCTGTATTTTTGTGGACAGCAACTTGGTGCTTCGGTTAAGTGGCTCGTTCGAGTTATTGGTTGGCTTTTAGCCTATGGCCTTGGACTGGACAGTGCCTCATTGAGTTGGGAAGGTCATGTTTTTGGCCGTTCGTGATTCAGATCATTTTTGAGGTCGTACGAGAAATTACTGTGCGATGTGCCAAATTGACTCTCGAAAGAGCGTTTCATGTTTTGGCCTCCATTCACCAAAATTTCGGCCTTGTCATTTTAGGAGCATTATTTCATCATTTTAATTGTATTTTAATCATGACTAAATGATTGTTCGGTGTTGGTTCGGGCTGGCACGGAGTCATGATTAAATACGGAGTCGTTGGGCGTAATTGTCTCGTTTTTTCGATTCAATTACAAAGTTTGGTCAAGAAAATCATTTGCATATTTTTCATGTTAAATTTAGGTCGCAGCGAGCCTGGGAACGATCTAATACATGTGGTAAAATAATACAAGATATTTCATTATGCCATTTAATTATATTACGTGCATAAAAAGATAAAATATTCATTTTTGAGATTTATGCGATATTTCTTGTGGCCATTTCACTATTATGGGAGCATTATATTATCCGTTCGCCAATTACCGGTCAGTTCAGTTATGTACCACCCAGTATACTGTGGCATTAGTCTGATCAGACGTTCATTACTTCACCCGGTCGCCAGTTACCGGTCATGGGAGCATTTTATTATCCGGTCGCCAGTTACCGGCCAGTTCAGTTCAGTTCAGTGCAGGGGCCACTTGCGTAGACCATAATCTCAATAGAAAATTATTACATGCTATTTCAGTACATGGCTCCAAGGAGCAAACATTTTCACTATGATTTTAAGTTCAGTCATGCACGTATTATAATTGCTCATGACAAGTTATTTTCACATTATGCCTCATGACATGATATTTTATCCCATACAAATCAAGTTATTTTCACAATATGCCTCATGACATGATATTTTATCCCATACAAATTTTACTATATTATTTACTCGTTATTTACGATATATGCATGCTGAATCTTTAGGCTCACTAGACTTGATTGTTGTAGGTACTGATGATGTCGGGGCCGAGGGCAGGGACCAGTGAGCTAGCTTGGGTTGGCAGTAGTGGAACCCGAGTACCTAATTTACAGCACTTGCCATTTTTTTTATGCTCAAACATTTTATCAGTTGTTGGATACTTTAACTTGTTATTTTGGCGAGTAATAATTTCTTCCGCTGCTATTTTGAACATTTAAACTTGATTTATCAGTTGATTTTGTGAATGAGGCAATTTTGATTATTTTAAAAAGAAAATTTTAATTTTGCCATAAATTTTCAAACACGAATTTTCGGGCCATTATAAGTTATGCTGATAAAAGACGAAGGCCGTTGCAGTTTGAGGTTGGCGATCACGTGTTCTTGAAGATTGCACCTCTTAAAGGTGTGATGCGGTTTGGCAAAAAGGGAAAGTTGAGTTCAAGGTTTATTGGCGCATTTGAGATATTGGACATAGTTGGTGATCGAGCTTACTGGTTAGCTTTACCACCAGATCTTGATAGAATTCATAATGTTTTTCATGTCTCCATGCTTAGGAAGTATATTGCGATTTCTTCCCATGTTCTTCGTCACGAGCCATTGGATTTGACGCCGAATTTGACGTACCAAGAGATTCTAGTTCAGATTCTGGATCACAAAGTTAATGTATTGAGAAACAAAGAGATCGGTATTGTTAAAGTCCTTTAGAGAAATCAATTGATTGAAGAAGCCACATGGGAACTAGAGGATGAGATGAAAGATAAGTATCCTGAGTTGTTTGCGCAGTGACGTCAATTTCGGGGACGAAATTTCTTTAAGGAGGGGAGATTGTAATATCCAAGCTTGGTGAAAGGTACAGTTTAACATTTCTTATGTTTATGGACTATTTTGTCAAGTTTAAGTATAGTTTTGATGCTAAGAATCTTGATTTATGATTTATAGTATTGTTGATTTTAGATGGTGTGTAGTTATATGGTAGCGTCGTTACGATTTGATTCATGATAATTCGTATGTTGAGCCAATTGGTATGAGGCCAATCGTAGTGGCTAGACAAGACATAGAGGTGCAACTTTCATGTTGAGAGTGTTGCCAAAATATGAGGAGAAGCGACGTTGTGATTCGATTCTAGTTGCAAAGAATATTTGTTGGCTATAGAGGAGACTGCACCCGCGCCAGGAAAGCTACCGCACCCGCGGTGTTTGGACAGAAGGGCCATCGCACCCGCGGTAGAAAATGCAGCGCACCCGCGGTCGTCTCCTTCCGATTTTCGGATGTGGTTCAATCTACATAGTGCACCCGCGGTGAAGAGGCTAGCGCACCTGCGGTGCGTGAACAGTGAAGTCGTGTTTTGGAGTTTTAATTGATAAAATACAAGGGTTTGTCTCATTTTCTCTCATTCTTTTCCCTTCTTCTCGGTTCTTCAGCTCAAGGGAGAGCTAGGGTTCTTAATTCTTTCTTTTGTTCCTTTGATTCAAGCTTCTAGTTGGGTTATTGAAGTGAGAGCAAGATCATTTTGGAGTTAAGGAGCTAAGGTAATCTTGTGGTTTTAGTTATTCTTGGATTATGGTGTTTGGGGAAAATTATGGGATTTATGATTGTGTTGGTTTTATGGGTTTTATGGTATGGTTACTTGATTATTAAGTTGTTGATGGTTCAATACATGGTTTATTGTTGTAGGATTTGAACCAAGAGATTAGAATCAAGCTTTCCATTGGTTGTAAGTGGAATTCATTTCTTGTGCTCACATAAAGTATATTTATTGTATTTCAATGGTTTTAACATGTTATTACCTTCCACTTGATTCATGTTATTATGGATACACTTTGTTGTATATTAGAGGCTTTTATATGTCTCAATTGTGTAAAAGGGAATGCAAATGAAAAGAGTATTCAAAGTGTTTGTTTTAATGTCCAAGAGAGAGTACAAATTATTTATTGGATTGATAAATAGATAGTCAGAGATTGCATGCAATTTGTTGATCAACGACCGTAGGCTTATATCCCAACAGAGTAATCGATTTATATCGATGAGATATAGGTACAGAGACAGAGATGCTATTAAGATATCAATTCATTAGAGAAAAGAGAAATATCATCGTTATTATCATGTTATAATATGTTATTCATGTTTTAAGAGTTAGATGATATTTAATTATTTCAAAGCCCTGTTTTACTGAGTATGATATGTATACATTGTTATGTAAAAGTTTCATTTGCTGAGTTTTTATACTCATTCAAGTTATTCATGTGATGCAGATAAGAGTGACGATCCGGCACGTTGATTGAAGCCGAGGTCATATGTACAAAGAGATGGAAGGAAGAAAGATATTTTGTTAGCATTTTGACATTAACACAAAATTATATTTTGTATTTTAATGCAACACTTTATTGATCCCGTATATACTTTTGATTTTATATATATTGGGAATATATTCATGTCAAAAAAATTTTAAATCCTTCTTTCCTCTAAGTAAAAATTTTAAAATTCCGCTGTTATTTTATGAAATCAGTCAAGGGCGTTACACAAACCACCGCTGGAACCATCGAAGGGCCAGCTGCAAGCTTTGAAAGATGGAGTTTGGGTGGTGTATGGTTGGAGTTTTAGCGCTTGTGACTCACGTAGGCTGCATGGGTCTGGTTGTGTGGTTAAGATATGTTCTTTAGGGTGTAGTCCAGGGCCATGGTAGGTTCGTTCAGGGCTGGAGCGTTGGGGTTAAGCTGATGGCGTGAGTTTGGGAAAAGAAGGGCACGAAGTGGTTATTTAGGAGAGGGCCGAGAGTTGTTATTGCCTGAAAGTTTCATCCGTGGATTTAGGGGCTTGGATACATTGTTTTAGGATTTTTAAGTGTTTGTAAGATATGGTAAAAATTTGGTTGAGTTTCGAGGCAATTCGGGTTAAAACCGAGACACAGGTCCAAGTTTTAAAAGGAATAAGTTAAGTGGTAAAATGGGCTCGAGTTTACGTCTAGGAATGCTTTTCAAAATGTTTTGGGACATTTTAAGGAGTTCGGTAAGCTACGGGTCAATTTTAAAGGTCTAGGGGTGAAACGATAATTTTCGGGTTTCCTGGGGCAAAATGATCATTTTGCACCCGGGGTGAGATTTTTGTCATGGCAGCGTCCTGAGCACAAATTTAAGATATTTTAAATGTTTATGCATGATGTTTATGATTTTTACGCAATAATGATAAATACGTCGCATACTTGATTAAAATGAAAAGTTACGTAAATGCATGTTTTATTAAATGGTGAATATGATGTTATATTTGAAGTATGGGAATTGGTTGTGACTGATGATGTATATGTATATAATTACATGAGATATGATGAGCTGAGGCCAAGGCTCAATGAACAGGTAATGCTGTCGCTGATGTCCCCGCCGCCCGGTACCGTGGTTATACGTAGATGGATCCATCGATAGAGCTGATACGAAAGTCACAAATAATAAACATAATTCAATATAAATAAAATGTATACATATATGATGACACGAGATGACATGGTTTGATAGGATATGATTTTACACGACACGTTTACGTTATGCTTTTATGTTCATGAAAGATATGTTGAATATGATATTTTTGACTGCTGTGTGCCATGTATATGTACTTGTTATTCCTGGTACTGGTGTGTTTGAAAGAGGATAGATTAATGTGCCCGAAAGCGCAACAGAAGTTTCAAAAATGTTTTTCAAAAAGAAAACCGAGCTCCCTAATGTACTAGTGTGTAGCAAATACAAAAACACCAAGATGTCATACATAGAGTGTTTAGAAGTTTTTACCTATCAATCTCAAAGATTGATGTTATGGCTCCAACTAAGGTGTGAACACATTAGCTCTTGATGGCAAGACAATCTACGAGCTTCCTTCCTTCAAAAATTAGGCCCACCACCAACTAGCTAGAACCCCTCTTATTTTGCACTAGAAAAATAAAAGGATTTTTCAAAGAGAATTTTTTTCTTTCCTCAACAATTGAAGATGAAAAATGAGAGAAAAATTGAAGAAGAATGATCTCTAAGTTTCGGCCATGTGAGGTTGAGAGGAGAGAAGGGAGAGCTTTCTTGGTCCTTGAAAAAGTGTTAAAGGTGCATGAGTATGCCATGCAATTTTTTAATGAAAAAGTAATCCCCAATTCTTCACCTCCCTAGCATGCTTTTTAAGTGGGCTTATAACATTTACAAAGCCCATTGACTTTATTTAAATGTCTCAAACACATTTGAGTCCATTTAAAACTTTACACATCCATATCTCATAAGGTGTCTTATCTTCACATAAGCAGGGCATCCCCATAATCTAAGATAAGAATATTTGGGAGGCTTCCCCATCCATATCTCATATGGTTTCTTATCAACTGCCTTTGAATGGACATTGTTCAACAACAGTGCTGCTGTCTCAAGCGCATATCCCCAAAAGGATGAGGGCAACTCCGTGAACCCCATCATAGACCGAACCATGTCCATCAAAGTCCGGTTACGACGCTCCGAAACACCATTCAACTGCGGTGTAGCGGGCGAAGTCCACTGCGAGAGAATCTCATTCTCCCTAAGATACTCTTGGAACTCGGCAATCAAGTACTCACCACCTCGATCCGATCGAAGTGTCTTGATCCTTTGTCCCAACTGTTTCTCTACTTCACTTCTGAATTCTTTGAACCTTTCAAAGGCTTCAGACTTGTATTTCATCAAATACACATACCCATACCTCGAAAAGTCATCGGTAAAGGTGATGAAGTAGGCATGTCCATGCTTAGTGGTGATGCTAAGCGGACCGCACACATCGGTATGGATCAAATCCAATAACCCTTTGGCTCGCTCCACGTGGCCCTTAAAGGGAATTTTGGTCATCTTTCCTTTTAGACAGGATTCACAAGTCGTGAGAGCATTAATATCAAACATATCAAACATGCCTACTCCCACTAACTTGTTCATCCTTCTTAGGGAAATATGTCCTAATCGAGCATGCCACAATTGTGCCGAATTTAGAGTATTTTGTTTTTGCTTGTTTGTTGTTGTTATTGTTTGGACATTGTTCAGTGGAATATCTTTCAATTTTAAGGTGTAAAGATCGTTTTCAAGTTCTTCAGTACCAATTAAACATTCATTCTTGTAAATGTTGCAAACACCTTTGCCAAATAAACAAGAATATCCATCTTTATCTAGCATAGAAATGGAAACAATGTTTTTCACCAAATCTGGTGCAAACAAAAAATCTCTCAAAATCAACTTTAAATCATTTTTCAACAACAAGTAAACATCTCCTACGGCTTTGGCAGCAACTCTTGCTCCATTGCCCATCCTCAAGAAGGTCTCACCTTCCCTAAGCCTTCTACTTCTTCCCATCACCTGCAAATCATTACAGAGATGTGAGCCACAGCCAGTATCCAATACCCAAGAAGTAGAGTTAATTGAAATGTTTATTTCAATTTAGAACATTCCGTTTTTCCAGAACTCTTCTGGGCAAGAGATTCCCTGCAGTTACGCCTCCAATGTCCGGGCTTCTTGCAGTGATGACAAATATCAGCAGTCTTGTCAGCCTTCACTAGTATGGCTGCCGCAGCGGGAATCGGAGTCTGCCTCTTCAAGGGCACATTCTTCTTGGGACGTTGGAAAGAACGCTTCTTTCCCTTCCCACATGGATCGGTCTTCGTACGAGATGAAGAACCCACATAAAGAACCGGCTTCTCTTTCTTGATGGTGGACTCAAAGGTCACAAGCATGTTCACCAACTCCTCAAGGGTCGGCTCCGTCTTGTTCGTATTGAAATTCACAACAAAAGGATCAAACGAGCTAGGCAGTGACAAGAGCAACACGTCGGTGGTCAACTCCGAAGGCAACATCAGATTCATGCCAATGAGCTTGTCCATGAGCCCAATCAACTTTAGGTCATGCCCATGGACCGAAGCCCCATTTCGCATGCGTAAAGTGATTAGCTCCTTGACGGTAGCATGCCTAAGAGGTCGAGTCTGCTCACCAAAGAGCTCCTTGAGATGCAAATGAATGTCAGCAGCATTCTTTGCATCCTCAAAACGCCTCTGCAGCTCATCATTCATAGAAGCCTGCATATAACACCTGGCTTTCAAGTCATGGTCACACCAATCCTTGTAAGTCTGCAATTCCTCAGGAGTGCAGTCGGTCGGAGCCTCAACATGGGGCAATTCAGTAAGTGTATATGCTATCTTTTCCGAATTCAAGACGATCTTTAGGTTTCTTAACCAAGTGAGGTAATTAGGTCCGGTTAATATGTGTTTTTTGAGTATTGCAGATAGTGGATTGCGAATCGAAGACATTGTCAAAATTTGTACTGAAAAGTAAAACAGATAAATGTCAATGACTATTTTAAAATATTTAGTAAGATATAAAGTATGGACTTTTAGTTTATAAATGTTTACTCCCACTGTTTTGATATCTTTCACTACCCTCTAGTGAAAACGGGAAACTCCTTTCCTCAGTAGGTACGCAAGGTCCAATTAGTGAATTATGATCCCGAATAATATCAGCCAATCACAATTCCTAAAAGGTAGTTACCAATTGCATCACTATGCAACCCTCTACGTAAAATTTTGTCTCACGTTTGATTAGGACCCGATAATATGATGTCGTTCATCTTTACGTGTCAAGCATTACCCATCGATGTTGAACCTTAATGGACGGTCGCCATGAGTTCCCTAAATAATATGAGCCAAAATCATGGGAGTTCCACGTAGTTCACATCACCATGTCAATGGATGTCACAGCTTTTCCGGCATCCACGGCCCCCCCAATAATATGAGCCGAGCCCCGAGCACGGGTAGCGTTCATCATGCACCCATTGTCAATGGAAGACATGGAAATTATAAACAACTTTATAATTCCCCTTTTTAGGCTTGATATCAATTTTGAATCTTATTCAAAATGAGGGTTTTTAATTTTTAAATGTCTCATCATTAATTTTATTTAAAATCTTGCCATGTTTGATCGTATGTTTGCCGGATTCATGCAACTTTGTTATTATCATAATAATAACGCACATACTCATTATTTATAACATATCATGCATATATTATAAACAGTAAACAAAACAAGGATGATCAATCGCCCCAAAACTAATGGCCCGTGTGAGCTAAGCACGGGCCTAGGTCCAGTCCCAGGGAAATGCATGGGATGCAAATGCAACTATTACATAAGCTTCCAATATTTACATGTCTTCGATCTTCATAATCATCAAGGCCACCATCTTTGAATCTTGATCTTCCACTATTCTAATATTTACAAATAAATATCCATTGCTAATAAGGATACATCTCATGAGGTGTGAACGAGCTATAAACCAAGCTCACTTTAAATTTGATAATTATTACAATCATTCAACACAAAATATCCTAGCATACACCTAGCAATTTGGTCTTGGGCTTTTGATCATCCTTCATGCATAATATCACATATCATACACCATCAATTAATTATCACAATAATTATTTTATCCAATATTATATATCTTGATCCAATCACTAACCGCCACGATTATAAACTAAATTAACAAAGTATACAAACTCCTTTGTCTACTTTCTAATTAATTTATTTATAACCGAATTTCTTATAAATCACAATTTACTATAAATAATTAAAGTCCAACTTCAATTATTTATTTCATGAGATAATATGTACAACTTTTGTGGATTTAAACTTAAGGGCCCAAAAAATCATTTTTTCACCAAAAAAACATTTTGGCCCATTTAAATTCACAAATTGTATTAGCCATCTAATGTTCCAACAACTTCAATGCCCATGACACTTTGATATTCCAAAACACTTTTGGAAACCTTAGTCGTCATAGCCGTCGCCAGAGCTCCGTCGCCGGATTCCGACCACCTTAAAAAATTTGTATTAACAGCCCCTCGGGTTGCCCTTGCTGCATAAAACGGGCAGTCCCACGGGCAACCCGAGCTGCCCGAAATCGGCAGCAACTTGCTGCCCAAAAACACCCCAAAAATCGGCCCTCGATTTGTTGTTTTGGTTGTCTCATGCGATTATAAAATGACCTCAACATAATATCATGTATATGCTACACAAAATAGTATCCTTAGCTCATAATACCACTTGAAAGAGGATCTATTAAGGTGCCCGAAAGCGCAATGGAAGTTTCAAAAATGTTTTTCAACAAGAAAACCGAGCACCGTAATGTACTAGTGTGTAGCAAATATAAAAACACCAAGATGTCATACATAGGGTGTTTAGAAGTTTTTACCTATCAATCTCAAAGATTGATGTTATAGCTCAAACTAAGGTGTAAACACCTTAGCTCTTGATGGCAAGACAATCTACAAGCTTCCTTCCTTCAAAAATTAGGCCGACCACCAACTAGCTAGAACCCCTCTTATTTTGCACTAGAAAAATAAAAAGATTTTTCAAAGAGAAGTGTTTTCTTTCATCAACAATTGAAGAAAAAAATTAGAGAAAAATTGAAGGAGAATGATCTCTAAGTTTCGGCCATGTGAGGTAGAGAGGAGAGAAGGGAGAGCTTTCTTGGTCATTGAAAAAGTGTTAAAGGAGCATGAGCATGCCATGCAATTTTTTAATGAAAAAGTAATCCTCAACTTTTCACCTCCCTAGCATGCTTTTTAAGTGGGCTTGTAACGTTTACAAAGCCCATGGACTTTATTTAAATATCTCAAACACATTTGAGTCCATTTAAAACTTTACTTGTTTTTACTCAAGCCCACTAATTTAATAATTATTTCTAATTGGGCTCTACATGGCCCAATGTTATTTAATTAATTCAACACTTGAATTAATTTAATTATTTGGACTCTACTATGCCCACTAGTGTTTAATTAATTCAACACTTGAATTAATTTAATTTAGTCTATAATAATGTTTATGAAAATCACAATTTTCAAATACAATATTTGTTTGGCCAACTTTTTAATTTAGGAAGATTTCTTCAAATTAAAAGTTACATTCTCCTTATAGAAGTCATACTTCTATTTTTTCTTACGCTTATAAACTCTTTTATAAGCCGTTCAACACATTGAACTATTTTAACTTCTCAACGGGATCTAGAAAGCTAGCAATTGTGTGGCCCTCAATGGTTCATTGATACAACTAGCCGTGGGTTCACATCTCTATGTGATTTGGACTAAACATGTCATTATTCGAGCATACCCCAGTTGCTCCATTCTTAATTATCAGCTCTTTGATAGTAAGAACGTCAGAACTCAAGTCTGATAGTATCCAACCAATCATGTTAAACGCCTAGCAGTATCGCTTACATGATTCCCTAGGTATCAAATGATAGTGCCTGCAAGAACCATATAATTATGGTTAGCATACAGTACGGTCCCTTCAACTCATATATCCCAACCGATTCGAGAACCATTGGTATATCGAGAGTTTTCAATGAATCGATACTATGTGTCATGTCGTAGTTGCATCGATGGTGTGATCTAAGAAACCTCTTTCTTAATTACCACCATACTCTGATCAGAGATTTCAAACTACATACACATGAGATCACATAGGATATCCATACCCGAAGGTAAGCGGTGAATCCCCGACGACAATGCATCGACTCCTATATGTTTCGACAGATCACCCAACCTTGCCACCTGTTGACCCATTGAGAATCGTTAAACAAGTCAAAGTGCAATGCTAGCTTATAGAGTCTCAATGTTGTCCCGAGTCATAAGGACTAATGGTGTACAACCATAAACTAGGACATTTCCACTCGATAAGTGAGAACCACTTGGAAGGTCCTTTATGGAGGGTTGTTTAGTGCACTCTGCAAGGAGCACCTATCTGCATGCTTGGACATCACAATGTCCCCTACCAATGAAACATGGTACTCACATCGCAGATACTAGTCTCAAACTCGAGCGGCCTATATCCTTCTTAGCGGTGGCTTATTTGACTAGGAACCATTTAGAATATACAGTATTCCAAATATGAGTTTCATGATACTCATCATATGAGCATCTCATATTCTTTCTACTATTTGTATATTCAAAGACTTTATCTATGCAACTAGCATTGTATACAGATAAAGAAGTGCCAAAACAATAAATTCAAATATTATTAAAATAAAGATTGTTTATACATAGAGTTTCTTTGTGAACACTGGGCCAATACTTGGCTCGAAGGGCACCTACTCTAACAGTGTTGAGTCTCTAGACTCAATAGGCGTGTGTGATACAGGTGTGTTTGATGATAAGGGGACTAGAGACGTTGAACTCTGAGCAGGCAGCCCTGGTGCGGTGATATGACTAGAGGACCGCATGTTTTTCCGCATTTGATGCATGATTTTTGGGAGGAGTTAAACATTTTAATATGTTGATTATTTTACGTTTTTACTCGTACATGTTTACGTTGACCTTGGATGATGTAGGTTATTTTAACTACGCTATTTTTATTGTTAGTTAAAATACGATTATTTTAAATGTTATTTTTGGAATGCGAGCTTTGAAAAAAAATTTCGCACTTTTAAAATGAGTAGACGTTATAGTTGGTATCAGAGTCAGGTTCCTGTATAGGGTTGTGCCACCGCCAGCTTCTCCCGCTCAGTCTTCAAGCCTCGAGTCTGTAAGCTTTTTTTTTTTAAATGATTTACTGCTATCACCTGCATGTTTACATGATTTAAGCTTTACGATGATTTACTGTACTTGTTTAACTGCTTTTACGATTTAAAGTTATTATTTTAAAAACTAGATTAATTTTATGATGGGTTATGTTTATAAATTGGACTATATTCAGATCATGCCTCCCAAACACGACCCCAGCGTTGATAGACAGGATGATATTCCAGGAGGTGGCAGAGGCCCACCGCCGCCGCCACCAGGGCACCGAGCCACCCGAGTTCTGGAGGGTATGGCTAGGATACTGGATCAGGTACAGCAGGCTCCTAGGACTGAGACATATGGTTTTGATCAGTTCCGTAGGCTCAACCCGAAGGAGTTCGGGGGTACCACCGATCCATTTGTTACAGATGGATGGATTAGGTGTCAGGAGTTACATTTTGAGTATCTGCAGATGAGGGATGGCGACCGGGCTAGGTACGCCATATATATGCTGAGGGATGATGCGTCCCTATGTTGGGAGGGAGCTGCACATGCAGTGGATGTGGCTGCTTTCATGTAGGCCAGATTAAGAGAGATGTTCTTCGGGAAGTATTTCCCAGCTAACGTCAAGGGTCTCATGAAGAGGGAGTTCATGAGCCTCCAGCAGGGGGACTTATCTAGGGCGGATTTTATCCGCAAGTTTGATAGGGGCTGTCATTTTGTGCCCATGATAGCAGAGGATGCCGCCCAGAAGCTGAGGCATTTCCTAGATGGACTGAGACCCACTCTTTTCCAGGACGTCATGCTGATGAGGCCGGCAGGTTATCATGAGGCCACTGTCTGCGCTTTTCAAGCAGAGCAGGCACTGCGGGACATAGAATTCGAGATGCATAGGAAGTGGCAGCAGACTCAGTCCAGTTCCCACCCGCAGAAAATAAAATTTTCTAGGCCGCCGAGGCAATAGGGGCAGCTGGGGCCCAGGGCAGTTTAGGAGGCCGCAGCAGCAAAGACCTCCTTAGGCGCCAGGGGCGCCTAAACCAGATGATAGGCAGCCGTGCCCCCAGTGCAGCAGTTTCCACTTCGGCGAGTGCAGGTAGGGAACCTTCAAATGATTTATGTGCGGAAATGAGGGCCATAAAGCAGCGGAGTGCCATAGGAAAAAGGGCCCCACTACCGGTCTAGATTATGTGATGCATGCCGAGGAGGCTGAGGCAGCACCAGACTCGACACTGATTACCGGTAACCCTTTGGTTTAAGATTTTAAATTATTGTACAATTGCTTGGTTTTTATGCTTATATGAGGATTTAATTATTGGAATTGAGAACTTAGAAAGAATTAGGATGCATGCTCTACCTAGTTGAGACTAAGAATATAATTATTCGATTGAGAAAAATTTTATCGACCAATGAATTTACTGGGTCAAATTTTAATTTTTGAATAATTCAATGGCTAATGTGCAATTTTCGAAACTTTAAGGGATAACTGGCAATTTTAGATTTTTCTGAGGTTAAATTTCAACGTTTGGGTTATGGCAGTTATATTTCGAGGATTTTGGTTTAAAGGGTCGATAAAAAAAGTTCCTCAAGTTCAACTCTATTAGATTTGATGATATGTTTTGTCGTATGAAGGAAATATATTTCATGTGTAGCCACGCACTGCTAACTCAGGGGCTACACACTCGTTTATATCCAAATCTCTTGTGAAGCGAACGATGGATTTGGGTTTCAAAGTATCGATCCCATCCGAGGATTAGATGTTCACTTCAGAGTTGTAACAGAAGGCAATACAAGCAAATCTTATAGTACTACCATTGACAGAGTTTGACATCAAATTGGGTATGGACTTGCTATCTTCACATGGCAGAGTCATTGATTTTCGACAGATGTCAGTTTCTGTCAGACCACCCAGTGGAAAGCCATTTGATTTTTACGCAGCCAGACACCAGCAGTTCCCCCACGTCATTGCTACTTGTGTGCGAGGAAGCTTATAAAGAGAGGCTGCCAGACATTCCTATCCAGCATCGTATCTGTGACAGAGCCTGTCAGTCAAAGGATGGAAGATATTGATGTAGTCAGGGAGTTCTTCGGAGTTTTTCATGACGATGCTGCAGGCATACCACCAGACAGAGAGGTTGAATTTTCGATTGAGCTCATGCCAGGGACAGTGCCGATATCAAAGACACCCTACTGGTTAGCACCTAGAAAGATGAAGGAGCTCAAAGATCAGATTTAGGATCTGTTAGATAAGGGTTTCATTCGCCCTAGCTTTTCTCCATGGGGCACACCAGTACTTTTTGTTATGAAAAAGTATGGCAACATGAAGCTGTGTATTGATTACAGAGAGCTGAACAGGGTCACAGTCAAGAATAATTATCCATTAACGAGGATCGAGGATTTGTTTGAGCAGCTTCAGGGAGCATCTGTGTTCTCCAAGATAGACGTTCGATCCGGATAGCACCAGCTGAGAGTGAGGGAGTTAGATGTGCATAAGACAGCCTTCCAGACGCGTTACAAGCACTATGAGTTCTTAGTGATGTCTTTTAGTCTGACGAACGCGCCAGCGATCTTCATGGATCTCATGAATCGCGTGTTTCAGCTATACATGGATCAGTTCGTCATAGTTTTTATTGACGATATCCTGATCTATTTGAAGAGCAGAGAGGAGCACAGTCAGCATTTGAGGACATTATTGCAGAATCTACAGGATAGACGATTGTATGCCAAGTTCAACAAGTGTGAGTTCTGGCTCGACAGTGTGACATTCTTGAGCCACATTGTATCTCAGGATGGCATAGAGTTTGACCCCAGAGGTAGAGGCAATCATAGATTGTCCAGTTCCTAAGAGTGTGACAGAGATCCGTAGCTTCTTAGGATTGGCAGGGTACTACAGGAAATTCATCTAGGCCTTCTCTTCTATTGCGGTGCCCATGATCTCCTTGACGAATAAGAATGCCTAGTTTATCTGGGAACCGAAGTGTCAGGAGAGTTTTGATAGATTGAAGCTAGTGTTGACCACTGCACCAGTACTAGCTATGCCATCAGGGCAGGGAGAGTTTGTAGTCTATACAGATGCATCTAAGCTTGGTTTGGGCAAAGTTCTGATGCAGCAGGACATAGTGATATCCTATGCGTCCAGACAGCTGAAGGTTCATGAGCAGAACTATCTGACTCATGACCTCGATCTATCCGCTGTGGTATTTTCCCTGAAAATTTGGAGACACTATCTGTATGGGGAGAAGTGCAGGATTTCACAGATCATAAGAGCCTGAAGTACTTCTTCACACAGAAAAAACTGAACATGCGACAGAGGAGATGTATAGAGCTGATGAAGGACTATGATTGTGACATTAGCTACCATCCGGGTAAAGCTAATGTAGTTGCAGATGCTCTGTGAAGGAATCACGTAGTGATTGCTCATCTGTCAGTACAGAGACCGCTATAGGCTTAGATTCAGAGATTTGAGCTTGTAGTTTATGCTAGGGGCGAGGCCACTAATCTTGCTACTCTTACAGTACAGCCGACTCTGAGAAACAGAATCTGGAAAAGGGCAGATTTCTGATGAGCAGTTACAGAAGTTGAGACACAGGGACGAGGCTAAGGGCCAGAGACTGTACACAGTTGTGGACGACATAGTCAGATATAGGGACCGCCTATGGGTTCCTGACAGTGATTCCCTTCGAGAAGATATCTTGAGGCGAGGCCCATAGCACCACGTACTCCGTCCATCCAGTGAGTACGAAGATGTATAAGGATCTACAGACTCTGTATTGGTGGTCGGGCATGAAGCGGATATTCTTCGATTCGTCTCTTAGTGTTTGACTTGCCAGCAGTTAAGGGAGAGCATCATATACCTGCAGGGAAGCTAAGACCACTCCCTATTCCCGAGTGGAAATGATTGACCATTACTATGGACTTCATGACGGGGCTTCCGAGGACTACTGGAGGATTCAATGCCATATGGGGTGATTGTTGATCGGCTCACTAAATCAGCTCATTTCCTACCGATCAGTAATACATTCACCATGACTCAGTACGCAGATTTGTACATCAGAGAGATAGTCAGATTGCATGGGATTCCAGTGTCCATTGTGTCAGACAGGGACCCAAGATTCACGTCTGCATTCTAAAAGAGTCTCCACCAGGCGCTAGGTACTAAATTATTGTTCAACACTGCCTTCAATCCTCAGACAGACGGTGAGTCAGAGAGGGTGATTCAGATTCTGGAGGACCTACTCCGAGCTTGCATGATCGACTTCCAGGGCAGTTGGGAACCGAAGTTACCTCTTGTGGAGTTCACATACAACAACAGTTATCAGGCATCGATCGGTATGGCTCCATGCGGTTGGGATGAGGTAGTAGAGAGAACAAGTTGGGTCCGGATATTGTCAGACAGTCCACAGATTTAGTGGCCAGGATTAGAGACTGGATGAGGACTACACAGAGACGTCAGAAGAGTTATGTTGATCAGAGACGACGAGGTCTTGAGTTCGCAGCAAAGGATCTTGTGTTCGTGAAGGTCACACCGATGAAGGGTGTGATGAGGTTCGGGAAGAAGGGCAAGCTCAGCCATAGTTTCATCGGACCATTTGAGATCCTAGAGAGAGTTGGGACACTTGCATACAGAGTTGCTTTGCCGCTGAATCTGGCGGTAGTTCATAACGTGTTCTACATATCCATGCTGCGAAAGTACATGTCGAATCCTTCACATGTGCTTAACTATGAGATACTTTCAGCTGACACCGCACCAATCCTTTGAGGAGAAACCGACTTAGATTCTGGACAAACAGGAGAAGAGACTCCGGAAAAAAGACGATCCAGATGGTCAAGGTAAAGTGGCTGAATCATTCCGAGGAAGAGGCTACTTGGGAGACCGAGACCGAGATGAGGACTTGCTATCCGGAGCTATTCGGTACGTTCTAATTTCGAGGACCAAATTTTATTTATGGGGAGGAGAGTTGTAAGGTCGAGGAATTTAATTCACGTAACCTGAATGCATGCAATCTAGAATTTTTATTGTGTGTGTAATTATTTTTATGCATTTATGCATAATTCATGCATGATAGGATTTAGCTCATGAAATTTTACAAATTCAAGCATTAGGGTTTCTAGGTGCATTTCACGCTCGAACGAGGAGCGCACACCGGAAAATTTTCAGAAAAATTATTTTATACATGATAAAATTTTATTAATTTATTTGAGTTGTTTTTTAAGTGTATTTTTTTAAGAATGTGATTTTATTTGGTATTTTACCCGCATGATTTTATTTTTAACGGTACGCGAATTTTATCAAATCGGAGGACTTTTTGAGGGTTTAGCTAATATTTTCAAAATCTTTCCAACACGAAATATTTTCGGGTGTGCCTTTGGAATTAATGGGGCTAATTTTAAGCTTAATGGGTTTAAAAATCTTTGAAAACTTTTAAAATGCAATTGTGACCCATTAACTAATTATCATCTACATAATTAAGCATCGTTAACCCTAAACCTAGTCATATTCACCCCCACACCAGCCGACACCCTCATTCATAACTCCTTGCCCTCGATTTCAGAGAACACCAGCTGAAGGTCTCGATTTTCAATTAAACTTGCAAAGAAAACTTCTCTTGGATTTCCTCGCCTCGCTCTTGTTCTTCAAATCATCAAGGCACGCTCTACACCATTATTCTTGCATCACACATGTTATATATTGCTGTTAAGTGTGCATTTCGTGTAGGAAATGGAAGGATTTTTGGTTTTGTTTCTTACCATGCATTTCTTTTATTTTGTACTCACGTTTTCTGAATTGAGGTGCAACGGGATGCGGGCTTAGGGCTGTTCAGAGGCTGATGGTGGTGTCATCATGGAGTCTAGAAGTGAAATTTGATCGGCGTTGTTGTAGGGGGAGAGATCGAGAGGGTGTGGCTCGGTTGTGCTTGGTGGGGGTTGCGGTCGGGCTTGGGTTGGAACGAGTGGTGTGAGGACTAAACCAATGCCAAGACCAGACCCTAGTGGGTCTGACTGACAGTCTTGGAAGGGGCCAACCACCGCTGGAACCATCGAAGGGCTGGCTGCAAGCTTTGAAGGATGGAGTTCGTGTGGTGTATGGTGGAGTTTTAGCGCTTGTGACTCACGTAGGCTGCATGGGGCTGGTTGTGTTGTTAAGATGGGTTCTTTAGGTTCTATTCTAGGGCCATGGTAGGTTGGTTCAGGCTGGTGTGTCGGGGTTAAGCTGATGGCGTGAGTTTGGTAATAGGAGGGTACGAAGTGGTGATTTAGGAGAGGGCCGAGAGTTGTTATTTCATGAAAGTTTCAGCCTTGGGTTTAGGGCTTGGTTACATTTTTTTAACACTTTTAAGTGTTTGTAAGATATGGTAAAAGGTTGGGAAAAATTGGTTGAGTTTCGAGGCGATTCGGGTTAAAACCGAGACCCCGATCCAAGTTTTAAAACGAATTGGTTAAGTGGTAAATGGGCTCGAGTTTACATCTAGGAATGCTTTTAAAAATCTTTGGGACATTTTAAGGAGTTTGGTAAGTTTCGGTCAATTTTAGAGGTCCAGGGGTGAAACGATAATTTTCGGGTTTACAGGGCCAAAATGGTCATTTTGCACCCGATGTGAGATTTTGGTCATGGCAGCGTCCTGAGCACAAATTTATGATATTTTAAATGTTTATGCATCATGTTTACAATTTATACGCAATTATGATAAATAAGTCGCATGCTTGGTTTAAAGGAAAAGTTACGTATATGCATGTTTTATTAAGTGGTGATTATGATGTTATTTTTGAAGGATGGGAATTGGTTGTGACTGACGATGTATATGTATACGATGACATGAGATATGATGAGCTGAGGCAAAGTCTCAGTGGAAAGGTAATGTTGTCGCTGATGCCCCCGCCGTCCGTACCGTGGTTATACGTAGATGGATCCATCGATAGAGCTGATACGAAAGTGACAACTAATGAACTTAATTCAATTAAGAAGAAAATGTATACGTATATGATGGCAAGAGATGACATGATTTGACAGGATATGATTTTACACGACACGTTTACGTTATGATTTTATGTTCATGAAAGATATGTTGAGCATGATATTTTTCACTGCTGTGCCATGTATATGTACTTGTTATTCTTGGTACATGTTTGTTGAGTCTTTAGACTAACTAGGCGTGTGTGATTCAGGTGAGCTTGATGATGAGGGGACTGGAGGCGCTGAACTCTGAGCAGGCTGCCCTGGTGCTGGGGTATGACCCGAAGACCGCATGTTTTTCGCATTTGATTTATGATTTTTGGAAGGAGTTAAACATTTTATATGTTGATGATATTACGTTTTTACTCGTACAAGTTTATGTTTGACCTTGGATGATGTTGGTTATTTTAAACTACGCTATTTTTATTGTCAGTTAAAATACGATTAATTTAAATGTTATTTTGGGAATGCGAGCTTTTAAAAAATAATATTTCCGCACTTTTAAAATGAGTAGACATTACATTCTCTCTTGATCGAACTGCTAAGACTCAATTGAATAATCTGATGTTTTCCCAGTATTTGTTTCAAAATTCCCTTCAATAACTCGATTGTATTATCTGCCTCTAAGAATCTCTCCCAAGCAACCTCTTGCCTTTTCCATGTAAACCGCTGCTTGTTCTATTAACCGCATCTTCAAATTAAGTTCTTCTTCATTTTGTTTGGATTTTGTTAATTCTTTCTCAAGTTTGTAATGCCCTAGATTGTAGGTTGATAAAACGAAATTATGAAGTGTTGCATGAAGAGAGACCGCAACCGCGCCAAGAAGTACACTGCACCTGCGGTAATGCGACAGTAGGGTTAGCGCACCCGCAGTACAAAACCCAGCGCACCCGCGGTCTCAGTTCTGGAATTTTAGATGGGATGCCGTGAGCTTAGCGCACCGCGGTCTAAAGGGGAGCGCACCCGCGGTAAGACGTGTTGGATGAAAAATAAGACACTTGCCCTTGGACATGCAATATCATGTGTTGTCTTCCATTCTTCATCTCTCCAGCAGGCAGAACCGAGAGAATTTCCCCTGTCAAGTTCAAGGTTCCTTCCATCCTATAATTGAGCTTGTGCAACATCTAATCATCCAAACTTCAATCCAAGCATAGATTATTGCTCTTATCAAGAGCTACCTAAGGATGTAAGTATTGTTACATTTCAGCATGATTTGAAGTTGAGATGTTGGGGAAATCAGATTTTGATTCCTATTATAAGTTCTTATGATGATTGGGAACTTTGTACAACCGGATCGAGAAACGGATACGTTATGCGGTTATTATTATTTTCAGCATGTATTGTTATTGAGAATATGCAGATTTCAGCATGGTACATTGTATTCTTGAGGATTTTGACTTGTTAAGATGGATATGTGAATTATTGTTATTGATTGACGTTATTTGAGTTGATCGGTATCGAGAAACTACGCCGTTATGCCGTCGAAATGTATCGAGATTGAATATTGATTAGTATATGTATTGGCTTGAGTTTTAGATTGATATTGTATATCTCAACATTGCCATTTCAGATTGGTATAGACAAGCTTCGATAGATATAGACTTCGATCTCGACAAAGATTGTACGACAAGAAGGTATAATTCATGTTGAGTCGGGAAGATACAACTCAAATTAGATTTGATTTGAGTTTCCCAAAATAACATACTAGATTGTTTATATTTGATATGTTTGTGTTTTGTTTATAGATTTATATTCAAGCATTTAAGATAGAAGAGTCATTGGCAGATTTGCTAAATTTCTAGATGTTCGGTGGTATCGACGCATAGGAGAAGATCGAATCCGATTGTAGATATTCGATACAGACAGGACTGAAGTCTAGGAATAAGACGTACCGCCACCGCGACTGGGAGAGTAGGTGGGAGACTTGTTACGTCTTATTCACACCGGGATCCCTAGAGTTAGATACGAGTCGAGTCCAAGATATGAATTGATTTAAGTTACTTGTCTTATATTGTTTATGTTTCATAGACTATGGGACATGTTGTTATTGATTTTATTCATGATAGTATGCTTCATGATTTATATTGTGTATATGCATGTATACATGTTTTATACTGGGATTTGTTCTCACCGAAGTATCCGATTGTTGTTGTGTCTGTATGTGTGCATGACAACAGGGGAGACAGGATCAGGTTCGAGACAAAGATGAGAGATCGAGATAGCGTGGTGATTTCGGGCGTAGAAGATTACTAGTGATTTTACATATGATCTGTAGTTTGTATTGAACACTAGTTGTATGAATGTACTGAAACAAGACATGTACTTGCTTTTGTTGAAATAAAATAAAGATGTTGCTTGTATATGATTTCTATACAATTGTTTTGATATTAAAAGCAAAATTTTGACCCATATTTTTTAGCAAAGATCCAATTAATCCCAAAGACAGTTGAGTTAGAGCCCGGGTCCACACAAAGTTCCTGCTCTCCCATAAAAGATTTTTCCAACATTTTGAAGATACGTCGTTGTTTGATGTTCCAGTCCCACGTGATCAGGTGGATAGTAAGTCCAAGTTTGGTAGATCCGCCACTGAAGTTAAGTTGGTAGACGAAGACGATGATCTATTAAGTGAAAAGGATGATCAAAGAGGAAAAACAATTAATTTTTGCGTTGGAGAGTTTCACATCACTGTGGATTGTGCCACAGGAGTGGTGATACTACTATAGAGGTTTAAAATGATAGAAGAAGAGAATAGGGCGTTGATGCCCAAGGAATCAGTTCAAAAGGAAAAACATGCAAATAAACTCCCTGAAAGGAGTTCAAGAGTGATTATAAAGGAGGATAACCCAAATAAGCCTAAACAAGTGATTTGAGAAGCCTACACCGGCCATGACCAAGCACATAAGGCCGTTGTACATGAAAGCACACATGAATGGGAAGCCAGTGTCTAGGGTTTTGACTTACAATGATTCAGCTGTGAATGTTCTTCCACTAAGAATGTTAAAATATCTGGGAAAAACTGAAGGGGACTTGATTCCTACAGAAGTTTTGGTTGCTGCATTTACAGGGGAAACCTCCAAGACCATTGGGATAATCCCCGCTTATGTTACTGTAGGGAGCATGTCGTCTTTATGTGCATTTTTCGTGGTAAACTCCTCCGCCAACTTTCAAGTGTTGTTAGGCAGAGATTGGATCCATGCAAACTAGTACATACCCTCCTCAATGCACCAGCTGTTGTTATTTTGGAAAGGGGATGATGTGGAGGTTGTAGAAGCGGATGGACAACCCTTTTAAACAAGTGCAAGTGCAGTGGAGGCCAGGTATTACAATGGGGATTTTGGGCCCATCAAAATCCGTAGCAATAGCAAGAGAGAAAGTCCATTGTACATGCAGACACCAAATCCAAGCTTTGTGTTGGAAAGAATCCTCAAGCCTACTGTTATCGTGCCGCCTAGGCCGATAATTCGGCCGCTGATTGAGAAGGTTGATGATTTATTTGAACCGAAAAGAAAAGGAGGTAGATACAACCTCTATATGGAAGGCGCATGTCCAACAAGTACTAAACAAATTAGAGGAAGAGAAAGTATGGGACACCTATTCAACTGAGGTTCTCCAAGAAGAATAGTACGAAAAGGATGAACTCGAAGTTGATGAATTATTGATCGCGCCATCTAAATGGAAGATGGCCAACACGACGTACAAGACCCATTAGAAGAGATTAACTTGGGGGAGCTTGATGATCCAAAAGTGGTGTATGTGAGTAAGCTACTGGTAGATCAATTGAAGCAAGATTTGATCAGTATGATGAAGGAGTACAAAGATTGTTTTGCATGGAGTTATGATGACATGCCAGGATTGGACAAGAAATTGATGAACGCCGACTTCCATTCAAAGATGGTTTCAAACAATTTCAACAACCATCTCGTCGCATGTCAAAAGAAGTCGAGTTGAAAGTAAAAGAGAGGAAGTCGAGAAACTGTTGAGGGACAAGTTTATAAAGCCAATCAGATATACCTAATGGCTTTCGAACATTGTGCCAGTCATGAAAAAGAATGGCAAGATAAGAATATGCATTGACTTTTGAGACTTGAAATGTGCAACTCCCAAAGATGTGTAGGTAATGCCGATACTTGATATGTTGATTGATTCAGTGGTTAGGCATGAATTGTTAACCTTTATGGATGGATTCTTAGGTTACAATCAGATCAAAATAGCTGAGGTAGACACTCACAAACAGCATTCAGATGCCCAGGAGCTGTTGGTACGTTTCAGTGGCTTGTCATGCCATTCGGCTAAAAAACGCAGGAGCAACGTATCAAAGTGTTATGAACTCGATATTTCATGATATGATCACATCGAACATTTGAGGAAGAGCTTCCAAATAATGAGGCAACATGAGTTGAAGTTAAATCCAGTTAAATGTGCCTTTGGTGTGAAAGCAGAAAACTTTTGGGATATCTGGTGCATCAAGGGGAGTCGAGGTAAATAAAAACAAAGCGAAGGCTATCATGGAGGC